>NC_091839.1:4533181-5143194 GCF_037783145.1 Equus przewalskii
TCTTGTTAAGAGGAAGGAACTTAGTTTTTCCTTAGTGCAGGTCTGGCTGCCTCCCTGGGCACATATCCCACGTATAATCCTTGGAAAGAGGGGCAGGCAGGAGCGGGGAGACCTTTCCCGAAAGAATGACTGTGATGATATCTACAATATCACGTCCTCAGAGAAAAACACAAACCTGCAATTTTCAGAGTAATGCAACACCTGCAAAAGCCATTCCAGATCATTCTGTTCTCATGGCACGTTTTGGAGCTTTGATTCTCGACTGGACTCGACAAGCCTTTGCTCCCATATGGCCCTCTCCCCAAGGCCCACTCTGAGCGTCCGATTTAAATGTACTCAGTCTCACACCCAGCCCTCCCTAGACTCCTCCACTTTCCCCACAGCATTTACCACCTTTTAATACCGTCCGCATTTCATCCCTGTTCCCTGCCTATCAGTGGCGGTCTGTCTCCTCCTGCTAGAATGGGACCCCCGGAAGGCAGGGATTTCCTGCTGATTTGTTCCCTGGTGCATTCTAACGGCCTTGCACATAGGGAGTGCTCAGTAAATACTTGTTGACAATTTGAAAATTCAGCACCCTAATTAACCAAGTACCAAGACTTTTAATCTTCTTGCCTCAAATCAAACTAAGAACTTCAATTAAAAATTCTTGCTGTTGTCCAAAAGGTGTTGTTCAACGTATTTTCCAGACACAGAATCAGGTGCACCTGCCTCCTCATAATACCATTTAAAATGAGTCTTAATCTTCTAATATCAAGGTATGAAAATCCTGAAAATTAAAACAAGTTGTGTCTGTAATAAATACATACTCTATGACATAAAGCAAATTTGGGGTTAATCGGAGTTTCTCTGAAGACAAACTCAAAGACACAACACATTTGTCTTTAATCATGGCATGAAGTGTCTGTTTGAGGAACCCCATATGGAAAGGCCATGTCCGATTATAGCTGTTAAACCGTGTATTGGATGCCCGGCAGGTGCCAGACACGTTGCTTACATTACCTCTCATCTTCCCAGCAACTCTTCAAGGTAGGTATTATCAGCCACATCTATAGATGAGGAAACTGAGGCCCAGAAAGGAGAAATAACTGGCCCAACGTCATGCAGATCTCAGGAGAGAACATAGATTTGTTCAGCTCCAGGGTTTATCCCCAGACACTGTGCTAGTTCTCCAGGAAATAGCACAATACAATTTCACATGATATTCACATATGTCATTGGTTTCATATTCTTAGTCAACACATATGTTTTGAGTAATTGTTGTGTTCATAGCACTGTGCCGGCTTCCTTGGAGATCACTGTAAGAACCTTGCCATCTCGCTGGGAGGTGCTCATGAGCCCTGGGCAGACTGTGTGATGTGACAAATGAGTGGGATCCACATGGATGCTGTGGGAGTTAGGAAGGGGGGAGAAGCCCTCATGGGCCAGGCTCCTAGAACCTAATCACAGGGTGCCCCTTTGCCTTCTCAGCCAGACAGGGGCCATTGTTTGGGTTTGGCTGCCCAGCTTCTATCTCTTCTCATAGTGGCATCTCAGTCCTCAAGAGAAGTGACCTTTCCTCCACCATGTGGTCTCAGCAGAGGGGTAACTCCAGGTCGTTGACTCCCGCTTCCCCCCAGCCTCTGGGGAGCTGAAGCGGCAAGTCCTTCCTCTCTTGGATGCTAGTGGGGGGATGCACACTTGGCCAATTGCAGGCCCGCTACCAGGACCTTGGATCTTGAGTGAATGACACAAGGATGGTGGACCATCTGCTGACAGCAACAGCCCTGGTGGGCAGAGGCTGAGCTGAAGCAGCCACATCTCCACTGGGCTGCTCTTGAGATGAGGCAGTGATGCAGTTCCCTGAGAGCAGGTTTGTCTCCCACTAAGCCTGGGAGCCCATGAGAATTTCCCATAAACACCTTTGTAGTTGACACAGTCTAAATTTATTATTCAGTCTTTACTGGAAAAATGTATGTCTCCCTTTCCCCTTTATCCTGAACTTAACATTGATAGATGTAGCTCACGAAAAACATTCTGGGGATGATCATCACTGAATCAGAAGGTGAAATCAGCTTTCAGGAAATTGTTTACCTGCTCTGACTCTTTCTCCACAGGCTGAAGAGTGTCTGATTCTTACTTAATAAAGCCGAGAAATTTCAGTGTTTTCTCCATTCCTTTGAAGTTATCTGAAGCTTGGTCATCACACAAGAAGCCACCAGGAGTCATGGAGTCATGGGAGACCACAGGCCCTTCAGGCTGAGCAGGGCTCGGGCTGAGGCGTCGGGAGGGCGATGGTTTTGCTCTGCGGGATGAGGCAGGGAGAGGCTTCCCTGTATTTTGGCCCAGAGCACAAGATCTTATCTGCAAAAGCACAACACTGTGCCTGGTCCTGAAACCATGAAAGAATTAAGGCTGGGATGACCCATTTACTGGGTGAATGCTGTAAGCTCCAGCTGTTCATTACGTTCCACAGTGCGATGGGTTAATTCACAGAGCATATTTTCAGAGTACGTCTGCCCCTTTAAACTCTCTGCGCCCTTGGTTGCAGTGTGGAACTGTAACTTGAATTCATCAAAGCCAATTATTCCAGTTCCTTTTTTTTTGACTTGGAGTTTTTCATTTTAAGTTGTCATGGGAAAATAACTCTTAATAAATCCCTTTAAGCACAGGGTATTAGGGCAATTACTGACGTTTTAAGAATTATTGAAACATTTTAAAGTTTGTTGACCTACATTCTAAAAGACATAAGCAGTGCTCCCTTCTCCTCCTCCTCCTCCTCCTCTTTCTTCCTCTTCTTCTTTCTTTTTGGAAGGGCTTCAATTAATTTCAAGGACAGACATTGGGCACACAGACTGCTCAAATCGAATTAATTATCTGGCTGTGCCCACAGCAGTCACACCTTCAAAACATTGAGGTTATAGCTAAGCATCTGAGATTCTCCCACACTGAAATAATTGCACACACCCTTCTGGGCCATGACAGATATACGCACGGGGTGAATTGCAAGAAGGGAAGGCGCGCTCCCAGAGGGAAATCAAGTTTTGTTTGTTTGCCAGTGACTCATCAAGTCAGTCACGCATCAATTATTCCATATCTGATGTAAAACATTTAAAATCCTGAGGTAGTACCTTGAAGCAAAAAGACATGAGTTGGGTTAACCAATTGCATTTGTATTTTCGTACCGTAAATGAGATTAGACAATTCCACTCCTGGGAAAAGCGATGGTGGAAAGATCTCAGGGATGGTGTGGCTCAGACATCCGTGGGGGAGCAAACCCAACAAGGCTGGGTGGTGAGTTCCCTTCAGTCTGTGATCAACAGGAAGCTGAAGGCTAGTCACCTTCGGCTGTTGGAGAGATCTATCCATGCCCAGTGGCATTCACTTGGCGTTGACTTAGTGTGTTAGAGTGTGCATCAAAAAATGAGCCCAGAGTTTATGACTCAGATTCGCATTTAGCTTTTAAAAACTGCAGTTTTCCTTTAAAAAACTTTAAAATAGGATAAGAGAAAATATATTTGACCTTGAAACCTCTCTTTGGACAAGCTATTTAGCTTACTTGTAGTAAGGCAAAAGATAGAATGTGACAGCCACACATCAACCATTGTTGAGAGCCAAACCCTTTCTATTTATCCCAGAAAAAGGCACTTTAGGCCAGGTTAAAAAAAAAAACCATAAGCCTTATCAGAGTCACAGGTGAGTTGTGGTATGTAGGTCTGGAGCACAAATACAAAAATAAGTGATAGAACAGGCCATGACATGCCACGTGCACCATCAGATGTGTATTTTCTTTGGCACAGAAGTGTGGAATTCACCACTCCAGGGAAAAAACTGGTTGTCAATCCAAACCCTGGACACCGATACTGGCAGTCAGCTAAGTAAAAACTTTCACGTGTGATTCAAGTGGTTTCTAAAAGGCAAAGAGTAGTCCCCGTGAGACTCAGGTACTGTCACCAATGGTGCACCTTCCAGCCCTGTCTCCTACAGGTATCGACTGTCATCAAGAGAAGCTGCTTTCTTTGGAGGAGGACACCCTATGTGAGGTAAGAGAGGTGAGTGCCTAAAGTAAGGCATATTAACAGAAAAGCTGGACAGAGCAGGCCAGAAGATCAACTTCCGCTTGATTTTCATTGACAATTCAAAGGAAATCAGTGTTTGGACCAGAATGTCTGAGAATAAGTGCAGTACTGTTAATAAGGCCTGGGAATTGTCTAGGACAATTGTCTAGGACTGCTCTTCCATTTTCCAGTGCATGCTGGGCCAGGCAAAACTGAAGCTGACAGTGTGTGCCCCCTACTCAAGGACTCCACCAGTACCCAGCCCTTCTGATGGGGGCCAGGGTAGCAGCTAAGTCCATCTCTGAGTTGTCCCATTAGTTCCAAAATACCCTCAGCCTTCTGCCTTCACCTTTACAGCAATCAGAAAAAGAAATTCACACTAAGGAACAAAGGTTAATTTATGGGAGATCCTCATTATACTAGGATAAATAGTACAAAAAAAAAAAAAAAAGGAATTAGAGTGAATCCACTTAAAACAGGAACCAAAATTTCATAGTATAGTGAAAAAAGATACAACTGAGGCTTTACCTCGAAAATTAAACAAGCATTACAAAAAGATAATTTTATTTTATATTTCAGAAAACTTGAGTCATAATTGCAATTATGCACAATTCTTAAAATGAGCAAAGAATGAATCAGGTGTTGATGGGTGAGGTTCCCATTGTGGTGTGTGATGGCACTCTATGGATTTCCCTTTAGATTGTCACAGTATGATGACAAAGAGGGGCATTTTGTGAATTTTCCCAACAGCCTCCCTTTTCTGTTTAACTCATTCTCTTTCATGTCAGTATCCTTTATCCATTGATTTCCCTTCCTCAGTTGTTAACCTGTCTAAATCTGGCCCCATCCATCTCTGTTAATGGCTTTGCTTATGATACAAGCAGTTGATAGACTGTCACAGACTGTGTGAAATCTGGCCTTTTTTACAATTTCACTTCATGGTAGACCTATTGCATGTGTATTCCACTGCATGGCCAAGCAGAGACTGACCCTCAAAATGGTCATGATGAAAGGTGAGAAGACTCCCTTGTTGGGTCAGGAGATGTGTAAGTGAGGGTTAATTTTAACCACGGCCAATTCATTAACCACGGCCATTCATATATCACGTTATGATTACCTTGAATTCCCCTGTAACTATCAGGCTTCAGATAGAGAAATCTCCTTTTACTTCCCAGAACTGATTGCCCATTTATTCTTTTTCAATAACACAAGCCTTTAAAACTATGAATTTTCTTGGGTAACTAAAGCTTTGGATATAGCCTCAAAATTTAATATATACTATTCTCATAATTACTTTCTAAACACGACTGAAATTAGCGTTTTATTATATCCAAAAGATTTATCATACCCAAAGATTTTTAAAAGATTATTTTTCTTTTGATTTATAAGTTATTTGATTATCTTGTTGATCTTTTGTATTTAACATCTAGTTTTATTGCATTGTGGACAATAGAAGTGTTACTTTTTTGGAATATATTCACATTTCCATTATTGTCTAATGTAATTTTTTTGTGACTGTTCCATGGACATTTGAAAAGGATGTATGTTCTTTAACCAATACAGCATTGATATATTTTATTAAATCACAGTTATACGTTGTTATTCATATCTTTCATGTCTTTTTAAAATAACAGATTTATTGAGATATAATTCACACACCACACAATTCACTGACTTAAGTTATACAATTCATTGTTTCAGTGTTTTTGGATATATTCACTGGGTTGTACAACAAGCACCGTATTCTGATTTAGTCTAACTTATCAAAATCTACGTCAGATTTATAATGACTTAGTTCCAGTGAATATAGAAGTTTTACTCCTAAAAAGCTCTGTTCCACTCCCTCTTTATGCTATTATTGTTATAAATATTATGTCTCTATATGTTAAAAACCCAAGACACCTTGTTATAATCACTGTATTATGTAGTCTCGTGTACTTTAAAGAAATAGAGAAGAACGGGGGCTGGCCCCGTGGCCGAGTGGTTAAGTTCGCGCACTCCGCTGCAGGCGGCCCAGTGTTTCGTTGGTTCGAATCCTGGGCGCGGACATGGCACTGCTCATCAAACCACGCTGAGGCAGCGTCCCATATGCCACAACTAGAAGGACCCACAACGAAGAATATACAACTATGTACTGGGGGGCTTTGGGGAGAAAAAGGAAAAAATAAAATCTTTAAAAAAAAAAAAAGAAATAGAGAAGAATGAAAAGCAAGCATATATTCAGAGTTGTTATATTACCTTCTTGCTACCCTTTCTGGTTCTCTTCATTTATGACTGTAGATTTGGGTTATCATCTTGTATCTTTTCCTTACCCCAACATAACTTTGCTCTCAGCTTTCTTCTACATAATGTTATTGTCAAATATATTTCTATATATTATAGACCCAACATACCATTATATACACACTGTTTTATAAATCAGCTTAGGGTATACAGGATAAAAAACACACAAATATAAACTGTCTATTGCAATTGCTACATAATTATCTTTACTGGTGTTCTTTGAGTGTATGTTTGTGTTTGTGTGTATGTCTGTGTGTATATTTACTATCTGGTGTCACTTGCTTTCTGCCTGAATATTTCTTCTCAAGCGGGTCTGCTATCAACAAATTCTCTCAGGTTATGTCTTTGTGGAAATGTCTTTACTTTGCCTTCATATTTTTTTTTTAGATTTAAAAAAATTTTTTTTTCTTTTTCTCCCCAAAGCCCCCCGGTACATAGTTGTATATTCTTCGTTGTGGGTCCTTCTAGTTGTGGCATGTGGGATGCTGCCTCAGCATAGTTTGATGAGTAGTCTTTGCCTTCATATTTTAAAGATAATTTTCCTGAATATAAGATTCTCATTTGATAATATTTTACTTTCAGCACTTTGAATATACCATCCCACTGCCTTCTGGCCCCCATTGTTTCTGAGGAAAAGTCTGCTGTTAATCTTCCTGCGGATTCCTTATATGTGATGAGTTGTTTTCTTTTGCTGCTTTCTTGATTTTACCTTTGTCTTTATCTTGTAACATTTTCACTATGATGTGTCTGGGTGTGAATCTCTTTGTTTATCATTCTTAGAGTTTGTTGAGCTTCTTGGCTATGTTGATTAATGCTTTTCATCAAATTTGGAAAGTTTCAGCCATTATTTCTTCAAATACTTGTTTTTTTTTTTGCTGAGGAAGACTAGCCCCAAGCTAACATCTGTTGCCAATCCTCCCCTTTCTTTGCTTAAGGAAGATTAGCCCTGAGCTAACATCTGTGCCAATCTTCTTCCACTTTATATGTGGGTCACTGCTTCAGCATGGCTGACAGGTGGCATATGTTCACACCCAGGATCTGAACCTGCAAACCCAGGCCACTGAAGCAGAGTGTGCCAAAGCAGAGTGTGCTGAACTTAACCACTATGCCACAGGGCTGGCCCCTCTTCAAATACTTTCAAAGTTCCTCTCTCTCCTCTATTTCTGCTGATTTCTTTATGTGTATTTTGGTGCATATAATGGGTGTCTCACATTTTTCTGAAGCTCTGTTAATTTTTCTTTTTCTTCTTTATTATTATTTTTTTACCCTCTGTACTTCCAACTGGATAATCTATATTGTTCTTCGATTTCACCGATTTTACTTCTGCCAGCTCAAATCTTCTGTTGAGTCTCTCTAGTAAAGTTTTCATTTTGATTATTTTACTTTTCAACTCCAGAATTTCTATGTGCTGCCATTTAATTAATTTTATCTCTTTACTGATGTTCTCTATTTGATGAGACATTGTTGTCATCCTTTAATTCTTTAAGTACGTTTTTTTTTGGTTCTTCAAACATATTTATAATAGTTCCTTTGAAGTTTTTGTTTGTTATTTCACCACCTGAGCCTGGTCAATTCCCTGTCTTTTTAAGTATTTTTCTGCTTGATATGTCAAAGAATAAGAGGTATATTAAAGTATCTCACTAAAAATGTAGTTTTTTACATTTTTTTCCTTATATTTCTACCTTTTAGCTTTACAAATTTTGATGCCACTACTAGGCAAATACAAGGTTTTTTATATTATGGTGTTATTAAATATTGAGTAGCCATAAATTAATATTTGTAAAATTCGACTTATAAATAATAATGACATAACAAATATCAGACTATGTATGCATCAAATTTAAGAAAAAGAACACTATTACTAATTTTTTCACCTTTTATTTTGAAGAATGAATTTGGAGGATTTATATTAGCAGACATAAAGACATTATTATTATTTTGCCATGTCAGTGTGGTATTAGCACAAGGATAGACAGACAAACCAATGGAACAGAACCGAGTCTGGAAATAAATCCACACACAAATGGACACTTACTTTATGATAAAAGTGATGAATGCAGAGCAGTAGATTTGATTTGTAGGCGCACATATATTAATAGTAACCCTGTGTATGCTATGTATGTTACAAATATCTTCTCCCAGCTTGCAGCTTACTCTTTAACCCTTTAGCTTAAACTTTTTCTTTCTTAGGTCGTACAGAGTTTTTTGGTTTTGTTCTGTTTTTTAATTTGTATGTGGTCAAATTTGTTGATATTTTCTTTTTGGAACTCTACATCTCATGAATTATTTAGGAGAACTTTCCTCAATCCAAGTTTATAAAAAATATTTTCCTCTAATGATTTAAAATGTTTTTTTTTTATACTTAGATCCTTAATTCATCCAGAACTTCTTTTTTATAAGTAGTGTGTGGTAGACAGCTAACAAATAGGCAATTGTCACTTTCTCATTTATTGACTGATTCTTTCTTTTCCTGGTAATTTAAGGGGCCACACTTTTTGTCTTCTAAATTCCCACTTATAACTATCTCTGCTTTGGAGCTTTCTATTCTGTTCCACTGGTCTATTTGTCTAACCTTGGGCCAATATCATACTGTTTAAATAGCTATAACTTAATAGTATATTTTGATTTCTTGTAGGACAAGTATCTCTTCGATATTTTTTCCCAAGCCTGTAGTGAATTCAGAGGGTATCCTTAAGGGTCTTCTGAGTCTAGATGCAATGGTCTAGGGATGCACACACTAAAGCCAGGCAGAGCACTTAGATCAGATTCTAGAGAAATATCTTTGGTGCCAGGCTCCATAGAAACAACCACAAAAATGCACTGGACAGAATTATAATCTCCGGCTTCTACTGGGCCCCATGCTGCTCTGATGTCTCACTTTTCCAGAGTCACTTCTCTTTCCTATTCTTCTTAGTTGCAGTTTCACACTTAAAGCTCTCTGTAAACCACCATCTCTCCATCTATTCCTCCAGGATGAACTTTCCCCCTGTTTTACACAGTAAAACAAACCATAATATGGGAACTCCTCAACTTTCTAATGTCAAACCTACAAGCTTGATCCTAAATCTATCCTTTCCTCTTTCTCTCTTGTTAAAACGGAAGGAGAGCCCTGCCTTCTTTCTCCCAAGTTCTGTTAAGTGAGATCTGGACCCATCCCCTCCCATCTCCTTAGGGAACGGCTCCTCTCTGTTCTCTCTGTGTTTAAACATGCCTGTCCCTGTCACTCTAACATAGACACAGCGCACGCACAGACGCACATTTTCTCTCCAGATTTTCCTGCAGCTATCTTACCATCTCCCTTGTTCAAAGCCACACTTCTAGAAAAAGTTGTCTAAACTCATCATTTCCTCTTCTCCCACTCACTTCTCAGCCTACTGCAAAGGTCATCTGTCACTTCCTTATTGTTAAATCTTTACTAATATTCCTTCCTCTGGTCTTGTTCTCTTTCAATCTGTTTCTCACTGAAGCAGCCAGAATAATCCTTTCAAGATGCAAATTTGGACACATTCTTCCCCTCCTTAAAAAGCTTTCACAGGGCTGGCCCCGTGGCTGAGTGGTTAAGTTCGAGCACTCTGCTGCAGGCGGCCCAGTGTTTCGTTGGTTCGAATCCTGGGTGTGGACATGGCACTGTTCATCAAACCACGCTGAGGCGGCGTCCCACATGCCACAACTAGAAGGACCCACAGTGAAGAATATACAACTATGTACTGGGGGACTTTGGGGAGAAAAAGGAAAAAAATAAAAATCTTTTAAAAAAAAAAAAGCTTTCACGACTTCTTATTGATCTCAAGATAAGATGCAGACTCCTGGACAAGGCATCCGTCTTCAGTCTCCTCAGGCTCCTCAGGAGTCTCCAACCCCAAATTCTGCTCACACCGTGCTCCTCGCCGTCCCTGGCATGCTCGCCGTGCCTTTACCTGCTCTTTGGTTCTGCACCTGGCTAGCTCACACTTTCCTCAGGGCTCCAGCAAGAAGACCAGAAGCCTTTCCTGACGGCCAGTTTAAGCCCAGAGGAAGCACCCTTATTTCGTGTCCCTGCCTCCTGGTACCTATCCCTACACGTGGAGCCCACGTTACACTGTTCATTTCTCTCTGTCTCCAATAGACTGAAAACTCTTGAGAGCAGGGATCATTTCTTAATAACCATCTAACCCCCACATTTGGCAAAGTGCCTAGCACATAGCAGACAGACTACAGATATCTGAAATAAATGAATAAAAAGCTCCTCTACTAACTTGAGAGCTCAGCATCAACTGTGACTTTTTTTTTTTTTAAAGATTTTGTTTTTCCTTTTTCTCCTCAAAGCTCCCCGGTACATAGTTGTGTATTTTAGTTGTGGGTCCTTTCTAGCTGTGGCATGTGGGATGCTGCCTCAGCGTGGTACGATGAGCGGTGCCATGTCCACACCCAGGATCTGAACCAGAGAAACCCTGGGCCGCAGAAGCGGAGCGGTCGAACCCAACCACTCTGCCACGGGGCCGGCCCCTCAGCTGTGACTTTTTTAACCAAAGAAGGCTGTTTATTTACTTCTTGCGGTAAAAAACTCATATCAGAAAATGTACCATCTTAACCATTTTTAAGTGTGCAGTTCAGTCGTGTTAAGTATATTTACGTTGCTGTGAAACGCATCTCCAGAACTTCTTCTCTTGCAGAACTAGAACTCTATATGTATTAAACAACAATTCTCTTTGCTTCTTATCCCCAGCCTCCGGTAACCACCGTTCTACTTCCTATGTCTATTAATTTGCCTACTTTAGAGACCTCATATAATGGAATTGTATAGTATTTGTCCTTTTGTGACTTGCTTATTTCACTTAGCATACTGACTTCAAGGTTCATCCATGTAGCATGTTACAGGATTTCCTTCCTTTGAAGGCTGCACAGTATTCCATTGTGTGTATATACCACATTTTGTTTATCTATTCATTCATTGATGGACATTTGGGTTGATTCTACCCATCAGTGACATTTTCTGATTTTCTATAGTCTATGATCCTACAGATAGTTCTATAGTTCTGATCCTACAATATTCAAATACAATATTCTAGATAATATATGCAAATATATGCTTTCTAGAAATACAAAGGGATTTGTTAAATATAAGCTTTTGCTGCCATGACGTTATTCACATTTTTTCTAATAAAAAATTCTTGTCATTAAAATATATATATTTTAATATATATTTCACTGTATAAATCCACATTAAAAGCAAAAAAATACTTATATAAGATTTGGTATCATTTAATTTATACAGAAGAATGAATCTAATAAGACTGATCTTTATAAAGTCAGTTTTTTAACTTAGAAGTATAAATTATTGAGTCTGAGAATAGAAATCTATTACATGTCTATATTATATAGATCTAAATATACATATTTTGAAGTATGTATATATTTCTTTCAAAGTTAACTGTGTATCTCTTTTTGAAAGAAAGAACACGAGTAATTAATCTTGGTTTTGTTCAAACAACAGACAGCCCAGAGGAGAATGTTTTTAATCAACACCTGAGATCAGGTGGGGTGGATAGAGTTCTGTGCATTAATGGCCAAATTACGCTGGCAATCCATACAAACAGGCATTCAGTTCCTCAAGGGATAAGAAGACAAAACAAAAAAAGGTGACAAAAAAATCCAATAACAGCCCCAGCCATAATCCTGTTACTTTAAGGCAATTACGTATATTAGCATACCTTGTCTTTCAAGCATTGCCTTCATTCCTTCCGGGTGATTTTGAGAATTTGGTTACTACTGGTTGGGGCCCATCCAAATGGACATTTAGAGGCATTCCCTGTCTTTCTCTGCTATCGTAAACAATGATATAATGTACTTCCTTGCATCTTTGCATGCATGTACGATATCTTTTTAGAATAAATAACTGAATTGGAATGGCTAGGTCAAAGGACACACACACTTCCAGGGTTTTTATTGCCAATTGCCAAGGGACCTTCGAGAAAGGTTTTACCAAACTACTTTCCCACTGACTACATATGATGTCCCAATTTCCTTATCTTCTCACTAACGCTATTTATTAATATTCTTTTTGATGATTTATAATCATAGACAAAATATGGTATCTCATTGATTTAATTGCATTTGTTTGATAATAAGATATATTTTTTTCATGTCTCAGGCCATTAATATTTCTTTGTAAAATGCTTGTGATGTCCCTTGCCCTTTTTAATATTGTGGTGTTTATCTTTTGATTATTAATATTTAAGAGTTCCTTGTATGATAAGGATAGCCATACTTTGTTATATGTTGCAGATATTTCACCAATTTCTTATCTGTTATTAATTTTATTTATGGTGTATTTTTATATCCAAAAGCTTTAAATATGTATGTGATCAGCTCTATCCATTGTTTCCTTTGTCTTTTTTGATTCGGAAGTCAAGCTCAAGTAACCGCCACGTGGCAGGTTCCCATCCTGTAGGGGAACAACTCGCTAACCTCTGTGAGGTTAGGGCAGGGGTTCGGTGCTCATCAGGGAAATTTTTCTTACTGTCTTGTGTGCATGGAGAGTCTTGCCTCCTGCTGGCCGTTGCTCCTCTTTGGCCATGATCGCCAGTGGTATCTGCCTAGTAGTGGTGCAGGAGGCTAGTGAGGGATGCCTTCTCTTCACCACAAGGGCTGCTTCCACTCCCAACACCCCAGCAAAAGCTGGGCTGACCATGGAGCAACGACCAAAATTAGGAAATTAACATTGACACGATACCATTAATAAATCTACAGACTCAATTCAGTTTTCTCCAGTTATCCCACAAATGTCCTTTTTCTGGTCCAGAATCCAATGTAGTACCTGGACCACTTTTAGTTGTCGTATCTCCTTAGTCACCTCTAATCTGGGACAATTTCTAAGCTTTTCTTTGTCTTTCATGACCTTAATATTTTTTTAGGAGGATTAACCCTGAGCTAACATCTGCCGCCAACCCTCCCCTTTTTTACTGAGGAAAATTGGCCCTGAGCTAACATCTGTGTCCGTCTTCCTTTACTTTATATCTGGGATGCCTGCCACAGCATGGCTTGATAAACGGCACGTATCATGACCTTAACATTTTTGAAGAGTACTGGCCAGTTATTTCATAGAATGTCCCTCAATTTGAATTTATCTGATATTTTCTCATGATTGGATTGAGGTTACGCATTTTGGCAAGGATGCCACAGGAGCCATGTGCCTTTGTCAGTGCACCATAACAGGGGTCCACGATGTCGATGTGTCTTATTTCTGCTGATGTAAACTTTGATCACTCAAGGTGAGATGGTATTGATGCAGGGTCGGTGAGCCGAGGAGTCGAAAGAAAGATTTCTTAGACTCTCAAGATCTGGCAGTAGTGCTCTTTTATTTAGAGAATAGTGTGGAATAGCATGGGGACAGGACCCACAGGCGGTCAGAGCTCCTGCTGCTGCCCCTGCTGGCATGGGGACAGGACCCATGGGCAGGCAGAGCTGGTGTGTGGGGACAAGACCCACGGGCAGTCAGAGCTCCTGCTGCTGCCCTGCGTTGAGGGTTAGGGCTAATTTTATAAGGCATGGGTAGGTGACTTATTTCTACTGGAAAAAAGAAAAGATGATGTAAAAAGTCATTAAATGATTTCAGTGCAGATGGGGTCTGGTTATTGTGCGGTCATATAACTTTAGATACGAATCTGGCCATATAGATCGGCATGTAGGTGAGGATGCCCTGGGCTTCTCTCCCTGGGGCGGTCCTAATTCATACCATAAAAAAAGTCCACTGGGTCGCATAGTTACATGTAGGCCAGGTCACCTTGGGCTTCTCTAGCTGGGGCAGCCTTAATCCACATCAGTATCTTCCAGGTTTGTCCACTGTAATTCTTTTTCCCATTGTAATTAGTAAGTATCTTGTGGAAAGATACCCTGGAAATATGCAAATATCCTATTTCTCATTTTACTTTTCACTCATTGATTTTAATATTCATTGATGATTCAGGCCTGCAACAATACTGTGGTGTTTGTCTAATGGTGATTTGCTATTTAAATCATCTTTCTACATTTATTAATTGGAATTTGCTGTAAGGAAGAGCTGTTTCTTCATGCCGTTTATTTGTTTATTCAATCATTTATTTATGAACTCATAGATATTTATTTTTTCTGGAGTTATAATCCATTACTATTAGTTATTTTGTTAAATAAATTGTCCCAGATTTGGCCATTGGGAACTCCTTCAAATTAACTCCCATGTTCTTTTGATATGCCCCTATCATTTTTTAAACTTTTCTTTATTTCCTGGCACCACAAGATGTGCCAGATTCTTCTTGTCTTTTCCCTGCGTAACTCTGGAATCAACCACTTCTCCAATGAGCCCTAGTTCCTCTCATTGAAGAAAGATATTTAGAAACTACAATTTGGTGTCTGGGTGGAATCATTGCTACTGGTGTGTCATTGCTTCTAGGTCCTCTCAGTGGACAATATATATATATATTTTTTTCTTTGAGGAAGATTAGCCCTGAGCTGACGTCCGCCAATCCTCCCCTTTTTGCTGAGGAAGACTGGCCCTGAGTTAACATCTGTGCCCATCTTCCTCTACTTTATATGTGGGATGCCTACCACAGCATGGCTTGCCATGTGGTGCCATGTCTGCACCCGGGATCTGAACCAGCAAACCCGAGGCCACTGAAGTGGAACGTGTGCACTTAACCACTGCACCACTGGGCCAGCCCCACCCCCCTTTTTTTTTAAGGTATGCTTTTTGGTGAGGAAGATTGGCCCTGAGCTAACATCTGTTGTCAATCTTCCTTTTTTTCCTCCCCCAAGCCTCACTGCATAGTTGTAAGTCATTCTAGTTCTTTTATGTGGGATGCTGCCACAACATGGCTTGATGAGCCGTGTGTAGGTCTGTGCCCAGGATCTGAATCAGCAACCCCTGGGTCGCTGAAGTGGGGTGGGTGAACTTAATCACTCAGCCATGGGGCCAGCCCCCTATATGTTTTCTCACACACCTGTACACACATCTGTCTGTATTTATTTCTATATCTATCAACCTGTGTATATACTACAATCATGAGTCCATTCTGACAACCTCTGATTCCAGTCCAACCCCACAGGGCTCATGCCAGCCTTCCCCTTGCCTTATTCGTAACTCCTTCCTCCAGCAGTGAGAAATCTGCTCTCACCATCCAAATGTATTTACCTATCTGCTCAGTCCCCAAAAACACATAAAACAATCTCAGAATTGCTAATGCATACCCCTTGGAAAACTTCAGTAACTAGTGCATATTACTTGTGCACAGTTCTTGATTTAGCCTTGTCCAATCAAACTACTATTTTCTAAAGTTACTCAGGTGAGCTCCTTTCCTTGCCACAGTGCAGCTATGTTGTTCATTTATAGGACAGGTAGGCTCCTTGGTCACTGTTTATATTTCATTTTGGGTTTCTCCCACATCCTGGCGGGTGTTAACTCTTTGTTTCTGGGGCGTGTGAACCTTGCTACGGTTCTCAGAGTCAGAGCTACACAAAAAGCTGTACTCACACAGTGCACTTGCCCTCTCTTCCTACTCCTTCTGTCTCAGTCCCATCCACCCCTTGTAGGTAACCAATCTTGTTAGTTTCTGCTTTATTTGCCTGTACTTCTTTTGCATGAATGATCCCCTGCCCAATTTTGATGGTAAATGGATAAATGCAGTGGCCAAGGCCTTAAAAGGTCATGGTAATGAAGGGTATAGATTTCTTAAGGATGAAGGTGTGGGTCAGCCCAATAGGTGAGTTACTTAGACCAGAAGAGGTGCTGGCCAAGGGTGAGGGGAGCCAACAATGGTCATAGGGGAGGCAGGTGATGAGCATCAGTGTAGCCTTGAGGCCAGCTGCAGCAGCAGGGGCTGTAGCCCATCCACTAGCTATTTTCTGGCAAATTTCTCCGGGAAAGGAGACCATCCGGAATCCTGAAGAAGCTGTTCAGAGATGGGATTTACTATAAATAACAAGTGGTGCAAGAGATGGACTTTGTGGGTGCCGTGGCAGACACCCCAGATCCCCCATTCAGGACGGAGACACTCAATGCCCCAGCTGTGTTTCCTAAAGCCTCATAAGGACATGGTCCAGAAGTACGTGTATAAACAGAACCTGCCTTCCTATTAGATAAGAAGAGTATAACAGACAGAACAGTAGCAAAAAGCACAACAGTGTGTACTTGAATGTTAAATTGTATGCTGCTGAGAAGAAAAAGTAAGCTCAGCAAGAACTTGAATAGTCAGCCACAGCCAGGAGTTGAGACTCGGCTTGGGGCTTGAGGAATAGGAGGGATTTGGATGCATGGAAGTGGGAAGAAATGACCCACTGGACGGCACAGCAGAATTAGTGGGCATTTCCCACTGTCCTCGATCATTCTCCACTTTCTTCCCGCTCTCCTCTCTGCCCTGGATGCTCTCTGATCTCACAAGCTGTTCCCGCTGCTGCACCTCTGGTTTCACCTCTGGTTTAGCCAAGATAAGGCTGGGTTTTTTTTTAAAGGAAATGTACTATTTTGGCTTTCAAGCTTGCCCAGGCCTTCCCACTGGCAGATGTCGTCGGGTTTCTCCAACAGTAATAGAACAAATCTCCAAGCTCCATCACCAAGGATCCCTTAGCCAGCTCCTGGGCCCCCACCGGGATGGACTCCTTCACTCACACCTTCTGTCGTGGAAGCCTCTTGAGGACAGGTCCCTCAGCACAGCCTCTACTTCAGCTTCTTCTTCACAGAGTTCACGCCCATGTGCCGAGGGATCGGACTCTTGATGTTTACCAAAACGCAAGTCCTAGTGGCATCAGAGCAGTGCCGCATTCACCCCATTTCCCACTGGGAAATGTCACTGTCTTCCTAAGTCACACAAAAGAGCACATGTCCGTCCAAATCCCAGCTTTTTCCTCAGAAATCTTTGCAAAGAAAAAGAAAACAATAAACCCTATCTTTCTCTTCCAGCCAAAACCCCAACATTTATGCGCATGGATGCTGGTAGCTCCACCCACCAAGCCCGAGAAATCTGAATCCCAGTTTAGGCTCACACAGGAACTGATTATTACTATAGGAATCTAAAAGAAAAATAAAATGAGAACAGAAGAAACAATGACAAAGGCCTAGAAGTGGACACAGATTCCTGACTCTAAGCCAAGGAGCTGTGGCCCACAAGCCCACCCAGCCTGGCTGTGTTTCCTTGGCCTCGTTCTCATCTGTTGGGACCAGCCCTCCGCCTCCCCAACCCCAGTGCCTTGCTCTGAAGGCCTGCCGGCACTTGGGACAGTGCCTGGCACAGAGCAGGGACTCAATAAACACCAGTTGATAGAGAGAGAGGAGAAAGAATGCAGGAATGAGTAAATGGGACAACCACATCCCTCTGTCTGGGGAGGTTCTCATCTTCTCACCTCAGCCTTGCGGCTTCCAGCGGTTGACCTGGCATCTGGACCTTAACGTGAGGAAGGGGCTTCCTCCTTGGCCTAACGATGGCTCCCAGGCTTCCAGATCATCTTGTCTCCCTCCACTTCCTCCTCCCTCTTCCCCACTCTCCTCCCTCCTGGAGGAGCTCCTGTAGGTCTGCTCCCCTCTCGGGCTCCACTTCTCTGGATGTCTTGGTGTGCCCGGCAGAAGCACACTCACCACTAGCGGTTGAGGTAGGAAGAAGTGGGGCTTGAGGCTCTTCTGCTGAGCTCAACATCTTTACCAGTTGGCTGGAAGTCTGGGTTTACTCCGGTTTATTAACGTTTTAAAGTGTCCTGTTTTAAGCTAATGTTAACACTGCAATGTATCTCAAATGCTTTTTTTCTAAATACACTTTACTTTTAGAACAATTTTAGATTTGCAAAATATTAAGAAGATAGTACGGAGATTTCCCATTTACCCTGCACCCAGTTTCCTCTATTATTAACCTCTTACATTAGTATATTTGTTACAATTAATGAACCGATATTGATACATTATCAAACGAGTTAAATAAAGTTCATACTTTATTTGGATTTCCTTAGTTTTTACCCAATGTCCTTTTTCTGTTCCAGGATCCCATCCAGGATGCCACATTACATTTAGTTGTCACATCTCCTTAGGATTCTCCAGACTGTCACATTTCCTCTGACTTCCTTTGTTTTTGATGACCTTGACAGTTTTAAGGAGTACTGGTCAGCTATTTTGTAAAACACCCTTCTATTGGAATTTGTTTGGTGTTTTTCTCATGATTAGACTGGGGTTTTGAGTTCTTGGGAGGAAGATCAAAGAGGTCAAGTGTCATTTTCATCTTATTATAGCAACACAATTTTTGACTATTGATGTTGACTTTGATCACCTGGCTGTAGCAAGGTTTGTCAGGTTTCTCCACTGTGAAGTTCCTCTTTGTTTTTCCCTTTCATGCTCTACTCTTCAGAAGGAAGTCATCATGTGCAGCCCACACTTCAGGAGTGGGGAGTTACGTTCCCGCATCTGAGGGCGGAGTTCATGAAGGCCCTCTTATGATGGGATTAATGCCCTTATAAGAAGAGATACCAGAGAGCTTGCTCTCTCTCTCCCAGCCTGAGCACAAAGAAGAGGTCATGTGAGCACACAGTGACATGGTAGCTGCCTACAAACCAAGAGAAGAGAGCTCAGAATAAAATCTACCTTGCTGGCATCTTGATCTTGGACTTGCCAGCTTCCAAGAACTGTGAGAGAGAAATTTCTGTTGTTTAAGGCACCTAGTCTATGATACTTCACTACGGCAGCCTGAGCTCAGGTACGCCCTCCCCCACCCCATTGTTTTGCTTTTTGAGTACTTCCTCACTTTCTGGTACTGCAAGATGCTGCAGGCTCATTTTGTATATTTTCTGCCTCAATCCTAGAATTAGCCATTTCTCCAAGCCCAGTTTCTTTTATTGGAGAACAGTATTAGAAACTAAGAACTGGGTCCTAGGTAACAAATTCTTTTTGGATGAACAAATTATTTTGTGCCTGCTATGTGCCAGGCACTATGCTATCTTCTTTTCATGTCGATTTACTTAATCCTCATAACAACTCTAGGAGGTATTTACTGTCAACCCTCTCTATAGATGAGGAACAGAGGTTTAGCTGGGTTAAATGCTAGCCAACATCACCCTATTCTCTTTCCAAAGCACATCGTACTGCCATGATGGAGACTGGTGTCGCATATATTGCAAATAAACCAAAAAAACCCCACCTCATTCATCTCCAGTTTTGTGCTTCATAGACACTGGAATAATTTGCATTACAATAATTATGCAACAGGTAATTCGTGCTTATTCCACAGAGTGAAGATACGAGACGCCCTCCTAGGCCCATAAAAGATCCAGATTACCTCTCCTGATGTGCACAGATGTCACAGCCCTTAGGTGCACAGATGACGCATACCCATCATCATTATGTGCACAGACAACAGGCACCTAGCCTCATGTGCACAGATGCATGTAGTTTTCCTCATGTGTGCAGATGATCTATACTATCTTCATGTGCTCACATGGTACCTATCTATTCTTGTGCACACAGATGACAAGTACTATTCTTAAGTGCACAGACGACAGATCTTAACTCAGAGGCTAACAAAATCTGACACATGGAAAAATGCTTTGTAATGGACATTCACAGTATTTGCCAACTGTTGAAGTTTAAACTATGTCAGATTTTTCTCTTTCATGCATAGGACCCACTTATGAAATTTGGAAACGTCCTAAGATAACTAGCATCTTAGCTGTTATGATCCCAAATGGTGCCTCCAAAGGTAAAACTGGAGGTTTAAAATTCCCCCTCAAGGATTGGAATCATATCATATGGGAAAGAACAAATCAGTCAAGCAGAGGGACTAAGGCTCCATCAGAGACCAGTGTGATCTGATGTTTGAAATGGATATTGATGGATTTGTCTCTCAGCACTCTCTTTTCTTCTGGGAACTGCCTCTGCCATTCCCTCCATAACTGCCATATTAGTACTTTGTGATCTGTTCCTGGCCATTTGATCATTCCAGGTATGAACATATAACCCAGCTGGGCCAATCCCAGAGTCCTGGCCTAAGGATTTTTGTAACAGGAACTTATAAAGAGAGTTGGCCTTTCTCTAGTTACCAAAGCTGTGAACATTGAGGCTGTCATTGGCCATGTGAAGAAAGAAGCAATCAGAAAGAATAATGAAACCAATAGGCACGTGCATACACACATACGCACATACTCAGACAGAGACAGACATAAAGACCTTTGAGCATTTGAGTTCTTGGTTCTGATACGGCCTGGGTATTTCATGAAGAGTGTCCTAAAATCTTTGACCACATCCTTCTTTATGCTAAGGCTAGTCAGGGATTGTTTTCAGCTACTTCCAATCAAAAGAGCTCTCACCACGGCAGGATGATTGACAATGACTGTCATATTATTGCTAACATAACACAATAAATATCTACCGAGAGTCAAACCTGTGACAGACATTATCTCAATTCTCAAAATACTATAGACATGGGCCAGATCTTCTGTCAAAGGTGGTTAATTTAGTCTATTAATTTTTCAGAAACTTTCCAAAGACACATTTAAGCTACCTACCTAAGTATTATCGTAAATACTTAAGCTATATTTAAGATAAATATTTAAGTTTGCACAGTAAATGTCTATTGATCTGGCTTTCAAACAACAAGAGATTTCAAATTATTAAGTTTTTCCTCCACCCTACTTTATAGAAACAAATGAAATGATAAGTGTGGCAACTAAAGGAACTATTGTAAAAAACACCTTTGGGGATACACCGTAGGGTCAGGATCAAGACCTTCAATATTATGTATATTTCAGTGCCTGAATCATCAAATCAATATTAAGCACAGCTTGACCTTGTCTGGAAGCTCATTTTGGTCTACTATAATTCTATGGATATAATTTGTTTATAATTCATGCATGAGCATCATGGCTAATACTTTTGCACTCCTACCACGAACCACGCAGGCACTGTTCTAGTGGCCTAACATGTTAACGCCTTTAATCCTCACAGCAATCGTCTTGGGTAGATACAGTTGTTATCCCCATTCATGGATGACACAGAGGTCAAGAAATTTGCCTGAGGTCACACAACCAGTGAGAGGTGAAGCTGTGGACAGAACAGCCTGACCATAGCATTCGTACCTCTTAGGTAACTAAGGTAGTTAATCATAGTAGCTTTCAGGTCACTGGCATATTTGGTTAACAGGCCATTCTACTTCTCAAGTCCCTGGGAGGGGATTTTAATGTAGTACTTGTTTACTAATTCTTCGGATTTGTAGAATATGTACTGGGTATCAGGGAGGCAGAGATCTATGCACGAAGTTTTTCTTTTATTATGATGGCTTGGGTCCCTGTGACTCGCAAGAAAGCAACACAGTGGATCTCCTCCACCTAGAGATAGCCTCTGCCAGGCTCGCCTCATTTTTTTTTTTTAAAGATTTTATTTTTCCTTTTCTCCCCAAAGCCCCCTGGTACATAGTTGTGTATTTTTAGTTGTGCGCCCTTCTAGTTGTGGCACGTGGGATGCCACCTCAGCGTGGCCTGATGAGTGGTGCCATGTCCTCGCGCAGTATTCGAACCAGCGAAACCCTGGGCCGCCGAAGCGGAGCAAGCGAACTTAACCACTTGGCCGACCCTCCTCATTTCTTCACGGTGAGAGCAAGTCAAGAGATGGCTTCCCATCTCTCTTAGGTAAAAATCAGAAAGCTTCTTGGGCCACAAGGCCCTGCCTATCTCATCGGTCTAACTGGGACACTGTGGTTCATTCAGTGACTCCGGCCTTGATTTTCTCCCATCACAAGATCTTTAGATAAGACGTTCCCTCTGACTGGCACATCCACTTCATCTGTGCCACCCAGCCAAACTCTGCTCATCTTTTAGGGCTTCCCTGACCCACACACCCGGTTTCGATTCCTTCTTACAATCTCTCACAGCATCGTGTACTTCTTTCTTGTAGTATCTATGAAAACGGTTATTAAAAAATTGTTAATTACTGAATGTCTGTTTCCCTTGGCTCTAAGTGTAAGCTCACGTGGGCAGGGACTGTGTTTGTTTTGTGCACTGCTGAATCCCCAGCACTTAGCCCACAGCTAGCACACAGTTGGCACCAAATAAATATTTGTAAACTGAGTAGAGGAATGACCAGCTCCTAGCTGAGGAGGAAATAAATACTCTAGTCTCCTTGCCATTGACTACACCTGCTGAGTGTGGCAGGCCTGTCCAGACTTGGCAGAGTGGCTAGCAAACCAGAGGATAAATGAATATATCCACAGGACTTTTTATCTATACAATTTTTAAGTGATTAGAAAACAGTGAGGGTAAAACTATGATTTTGTGAGCAACAAATTACAATCTAATTTTAATAGTGCTAAAATCTTGATCAAAAACATTTCAACTAAGAACACTGAGGGCCAAAGTGAAAGAAACTGGTTTTGATGATATTGCCATTCCACCAAGTGTGCTTCTACGGTCATCGCTGTTCACTTCCAGTTGCAGCCCTTTTTATTTTGATTTTTTTACCGTTTTTTTTTTTTTTTTTTTGCACATGTTTTATCATCTCTTCACTGATTCCTCGAAACAGTCTTATGCGGAGAGTTGGTGCCACGGCCTGGGCGATGAGGAAACGTTTCCTCTTTCATAGACTCTCCTTTTTGGACAAGTTGCTAAAGAGGAAGCAATCAAACCCCCGGGCCGACTCTGTCCTCTGCCCCGCGCGCTGCTTCCTGGTTTGAAAGTGCTTTCAGATCCGCCTGTGAATCGTCGTGGATAAATCAAGCGGGACTGCCATTCAGTTTTGGAGCTCCCACCTCAATCTGTTCACCCGGAAGACGCCGCGCGGGAGGCGACCGTAGAGACGCCGTCCGTTTCGGCACCAGAGCACCGCAGCCTGCTGTGTTCTCCAACGTGACGTCAGCGCTAACGCTACGTCGGGAAAATCTGGCTTCGTTCGTTTTCTTAACAAGTTTGCAGCGGCCTTCCCAGCTGCGAGCTCCAGGCCTTCTCTGCTGGCTCCCTCCGAGGGCGCGGGCCCGTCGGGCGCCCCTCCTCCCGGGAAACTGTCCCCGGGAGGGACGCCGAGGGGGCTCCCCGAGGAGGCGGGGAAACCAAAACAGAAACCGCTGATTCGAAACACCACCTCAGGAAATCGTGCTTTCCGAAGACAGGTGTTGCCTTCAAAGGCTACGGCTCTCCAACGCCTCCAGCGTTCACAGACCCTTCCTCGCGACTGGTCTCGACAGCTGGGTGCCGCCGCCCCGCGCCAACGGCGGAGGAACCCCGGGCAGCGTCGCTGCCGCCACGCCCGCCCACCCCGCCGCGCCACGGTCGACGCCTCCGCCACGTGCCCTCCTCCCGCACCCAGGCCGCTCGCGATTGGCTGGCGGGGCCGTCCGTCGCGAGGGGCGGGCACGACGGCCGCAGGCTGGCCCTCCCATTGGTCGTGGCGGCGGCGGCGGCAGCGTGCGGCCCCCGCGAGGAGGGGAAGCCGGTGGCGGCGGCGGAACGGGCGGAGGCTGCCGGTTTCGTAACCGTCGCTCCTCCTCGCTGACTCGCGGGCTGCGAGGCCTGGGTCGGGTCGGGCCGCGCCGTGCGGGGCCGCTCGGAGTGGAGGCCGCCTGGGGGCGGGCGGGCTGGAGGCGCAGGTAAGGAGGCGGTGGGCTGGCCGGCGAGCTGACGGGGAGTAGGAGGCCGCGGCGGAGCCGGCCGCTTGCGTGTGCTTGGGCCCGGCCCGAGGAGACCCGGCCCGGCCCGAGGCGGCCGGCTCGCCGGGAAGGCCCCGCGCGGCCTGCGGCGTGGGCGGCGGCCCTGCGCGGCGTCTGATGCAACCTGCCGGCAACACTCGGCTGGGCCGCTGAGCTCATCCCTGGCCGCGGCCCAGCGCCTCCCGCCGACCCCCGCGCTCCCCCGGGCGCCCCTCGCTGCGGGCCCGGGCGGGAGGGAGGCCGAGGTGTGCCCTCCGGAAGTCGGCCCTGTGTTCGTGAGCCGGGCGGCTGTGACAGGCCGGGCTCGTGTTGGCCCCTGGGGATGAAGGGTGTTCCCAGAGTAGCAGAAGGGGGACCGTAGCCCACTTTAGCGCAGGTAGCATGTTTCCTGCCCCCAGGGAGCTGCTCGATGCGAGGTGGTCGGGAATTGTGTTCAGCAGGTAATAGAGGCATCAAGTTGCTAGGGAAAGAAGTTGATTTTCAAGTACAGGACTTTACAGAAATAATAGCACGCTTTCTCCTGGGGCTGTGCTGTGAATATCCTGCAGTTCACTGTTGAACATGGGTTAGAGGAGCCTGCGGTCCCCACGGGTGAATAGGAAAGACGGGGGCGAGGGATGCCGCGCTGCCTTAGCACGGTCGGAGGGAGCACGGCAAGAGCCCGCAGAGGTGACTAGATGGAGAGGATGGACGTGCGTGGCTGCGGGGAAGGATAGGCTGTCCTTCAAGTCAGCTTGTGTCTTTCTGTTCTTTGGAAGGTTTAAGTGTGTGGTGTGCCTCTCTTTTGAGGCTCTTGCTGGAATGTGGCATCTTAAAATATGTCACTTTGGGAAAGATTTTAACATTGGTGGGTTGCACAAAAATTAGTAGTTCTTTCTCTGAGCCCACACTCAGTTGAATCCTTGTTTGAAGAGATTGACTTTTAATTCAGAGAGGATGTGCGACTCCGAAAGAAATTATGGAAATAAAATACTATAAGGGCTTGCTTACTAAGAAATTCTGCATCTAAAAGTTCTTGATATTTGAAAGTGAAAATCTGGTCATCTGTTACCACTTGAGTAGTATTTGGGATAAGCTATTCTGAAAGTTGATTCTCTGTTTCTGGAAAAACTGTAAGCAAGGTTAAATAATTACAGGATGCTAGTGAGCTAAAAAAAGTTTTCAATTTCTTGATTCCTGCACTTGGGTGCACTTGGCAGATTCAATCATTTTTTTTTTTTTTTAACTTTTTTTTCTCACCAAAGCCCCAGTCCATAGTTGTATATCCTAGTAGTAAGTTGTAACGTCTTCCAGTTCTTCTATGTGAGGCACTGTCACAGCATGGCAGCTGACAGCCAGATGGTGGGATTCTGCCATGGGGCAGCGAACCCTGGGCCACCAAAGCTGTGAGAGCCCTGAACTTTAACCACTAGACCATCAGAGCTAGCTCTGATAGTCATTTTTTAATACCCCTAAAAAAATAGGCAGAAACAAAACTGCATTTTTCAGATTATCCTTTAAATCCTCAGGAGTACATCATGACTGTCGGCAAGGTTGTCTGATTATGGAGACGTGGTTTCATCCCTAGAGATTTAAACAGCATGTGGTGAGTCCCTGCTAGACACAAATAGTAGGACCTCATGGGGCTGAATTTGGTCTTATGGCCTAAGATTGCCTCACCTGATCACATGGTAAATGCAGGTTTACTGTGTATTCTTGGCAGGGGGTGCTTCTCTGGGTTCTTGTAACTGGTAGGTACATTGGTCTTCTACCTTTTTGGCTTTCCAGCCTTGTCAGTAAAAGGAAAAATTTGAGCATGACTTCCTAATAGATGTATATTTATAAACTGTGTGTGTGTACTATTTTTTTATATGTTGTAAGTCACACCAAAAGTAGATTTAAAATAAGACGTTAGAAAAAGACAAATAAATATAGCTTTTTTTCTCGTACTCCAGCAGACCATTTATGTGCTCCCTGAGAGGATGTACCCTCCTTCATGGATCCCTGTTTTGGGTCATGAAGCCAGCAGTGGAACTAAATAGAAATCCTGCTCATTTGAGTTGACTGCGCTTACCTTGACTTCATTTGTGGTACAGAGTTGTTAGATCCTGGCATACATGCCTAAGAACTGGAAGTTGTTAATTGGAAAACATAACTGGGCTACGTAGAAAATAAAGTTCTAAACTGAAATGAAGCAAAGACCAGAGAAAAATGACGTTCACTGTATGGACTGGCAACTTACACAAATGGAACTGTATTTTTGTTTTTCTGTACACTTTTAAGAAAGACCAAGAACTTTAGGTAGTGAGAAAATATCTTAGTAACAGTCTTGATTGAATTGCGGTTGTTTTAAGAGATTTCAGTGCTAGAGAGTCTCATTTTCGTATAACACATGTATAAAAATAAATATTTTCTCTTAGCTTTTTGAGCCTGTATTCAGCAAATATTTCTTGAATGCTGCTGTATACACCCAGCCCTGCACTAGATGCTGGGCATGTGGAGAAGACAAACGCCTGCCTCTAGGTTAGTTTATAGGGAGGTACACTGTGGAGCTGGTGTTGACAGAAGAAAATTGGACAGAAGCACAAAGAAAAGAGAAAGCACGGACCATTTAGGGAACTGATTGTGGTGCAGTACTGTTGAGGTGTGAAGTGTAAGGGATCAGGGGCTGGAGAGAGGTTAACACCTTGGATTTGATTCTGTATGCCTGAGCCACAGAAGGATTTTCAGCAAGAGGGTGTGACATACTCAAGTTTGAGTGCTCGATTGCTCTGGAGACAGTGTTTGGAGGGAACACTGCTAAACCGGAGGAGCCTAGTGCCCCTGAGAGATGATGTCAGTCTGAGGTACTTCTGTGGCATTGGGATGGAGAGGGATGGTGGATGTGTATTTGGGGAGTGGGTCGAATTGCCAGATACTAATGATTGAACAGATTTGGAGCAGGGGAGAAACATCTATGAATATTTTGGAGTGTAGATCTTCACTGAGGGAATTTGAGTGAAAAATTTATTTTGGGTGGCAGGGGGAAGGATATCTGATTGTACATATGTAAAAAAAAATAAGAGGGTTAGGAAAATTCTTAATGAAATTTGAGAAAAATTTGATTTTGTTTTACTCCTTCTAACATTCTGAGTTTTCAGTGTTACCGATTTGAATGAACATTACTCGAATTAAGAAAGTTGAATTAAAAAAATGTCACCCACTCAATCCTTTCTTAAGATCCGTTGGTAATGTGCAGCCTTAACAACTGTCAGACTTCAGTGTCATCAGAATCACTTGGAGGTCCTGTTAAAACAAGATTGTTTGGCCCTATTCCTAGAGCTCCTCATTCCTAGGTCTGGGCCAGCCTGAGAGTTGGCACTTGCAACAAGTTCCCAAATGATGCTGCTGCTGGTCCAGGGACCACACTTTGAGAACTACTGCTCTTCAGTTTTTCTGCTGCTTCCTGCTTGAATGATTCACATGCAGGGAAACAAGGCGCCGCCCTGCTTCCTGTAGCCTACACTTTGGAATAGTATTTGTCTGCATAGGAGCCAGACTTTCATTTAGGGTTGAATATACAGATTTGAAATAAACTTTTTTGCCCATTCTAGGTGCTGAATAAATGTTTCTGGAAGGAACAAAAGCACAATGACAGTGTAAACTGTACAGTGTGTAAGTTTTGGAGGCAGCTGTTTGCTCAGTGTAAAAACAAAATTGGTAATCTGTTTGGAGTTAAGTCTTTGAGATGACTTAGTTCTTTGACCCCCTTTACATGGTTCACGTTCCTTAATGGATATCTCTTCACGTTTAAGAGCTACTTTCTTGGCTTGTCTTTGGTTGAAGAACTTACTTACTTTTTTTTTTTTTTTAACCTTTTTGTGATCAGGTTTATTATTTCTAAGAGTTTTTGTTATCTCCAAATTTCCTTTTCTTATATTTTTACCAGTTTGATGACTACTCTCTGTTTTTCAAGCCAAAGGGCTCATTCTCAAAACTTCCCCTACTGTGTTCAGCAAGATGAATCAGACTGAGGAAAAAGAGCCCTTCCATATTCCTGTATCTTTGGGTACAAAAACAGGCATGCATATAAGCAAATTTGGAGCCTGTAATAAGAGTTCTTAGTGACTGAAGTTCATGGCATATTGTCACAGTCAGAAGGCATCTCACCATTCTGCATCCCTCATTTGCAGATGAGGAAATGGAGGTCCACAGAAGGGAAGGGGTTTGTCCAAAGTGAAAAAGGGGGAGCCAGAGCCAAGGCAAGAATTGACCTGGTTCCTTTTCTGTGCTTCTTTGGATCATTGTTATCTCTGAGTTGACTGTAGAGATTAGCTTTAAAGACTAAAAACATAATTGGTATATGAAAAATGAAAAAGAAGATAAGATGAACGTGATCCTGATTGTTGAGACAATCCCAGGAGAGGTATTAAATTAAACAAGTTCTTAAAAATTGAGTAGAACATTTATATTCACCAAATAGATGTATAACATCAAATAGATAAGCAGTAGTGTAGACGGCCACTAACACTATTAGTAGTAAGGGTGGCTCAAATTAATACTGAACTGCCACGTTTTAACTGGAAGAAAAAATAGGGAACATAATAAATTATCAAGGGAAATTGTGAAATGTCCATTACTGAAGATAGACTTGGAGTGGATCTCCTTCAGGGTTTGGAAGGAAGCTTTCTGTCTTGCCTTAGTACTGGAGTGAGAACCGATGACCTGCTAGCTCAGGGCTGCCTGTGTGGCTTTGAAACCAATTGAAAGTGGTGATGTATGGACTTTTTAAAAGCATCTAAGAAAAGCAGACCAATGAAGAGTGTTTATACAGAAATACCTGGCTAAAGGTTTGGGTGAAGCTACTGGTGTTTACTGACTGAGCTTTTCCTAAGAAATGTGAGATGTACTCATTTGAGGCGTTTCATAATTCCGGCTCCAGGTTTTTTCCACTGATGTAGTTTTAGCAGTCTTGTGAAAAGAGAACAGAACAGTTTTATGGTTCATAACTCTGCTTTCTAAATTTCCAAGAGTGCTATGACTTCTTGGTGGATGTGGTTCACTCATGGTAGTCAGTTTGTCGTGAAGTGGCCTCATGATGATAGGATAGGTATGCTTTTGACGCATCTTGAGGCAATCGTAGAGACCTAGTTGGATTCCGAGTAATCTGAATATGACTAGCTTCTGAAACCGTGACCTCATTTCTACAGGCGGCCCTGCACGAGCGCTTCGGACTTGGCGTCTGCTCTGAGCTCCCTCGGCAGTGTGAAGTGGGTGCAGGCACTGCAGCTGCTCCGCTCTTGGTCTAGTCTGAGTTCCAGTACTTACACCTCCTTGCATGTATCATTAGAGCTTTTGTTTCTTTCCTTGTGGTTTCAGGTTGACTGTGTTTAGATGTGTTTATTAATCATGTCAAAAAGAAAAAAAAAACATGATTAGAAGCACTGTGGGGCAGGAAAGCAAATTGGGTGTCTCAGAGCTCCTAAATCTGTGATCCAAGAAACTAACTTAGGACATGTCTGTAAACTACTGTCATTTGAGGTCATTAGAAAAGAACAGCAAAAAAAACATTTTTTTCAAAATATCCCATAAAGATAGGCTCTGGGAGAAAAGTCCAGTCCTTGATGACTCACTCCCTGCGTATTGGAATAAGGAACCGTGGGATCATAGTGCAGTATTCCTGAGGAGTGTGGGAGGCCGGGGACTCTGGTCCAACCTGCTAGTTTTGACTTGAACCAACAATTGAAACTTTTTTCTCCTTTCATTGCAGGTGTCTCTTCTGTTATAATTGAACTCAGCTTTTCCATGTTTAACCCAAACATCTCAAATTTCTCTCTGGCATCTTGCCAAGTGCTGTTCCTATCTGCTACCTAATTAGTGGTATTCTTTTGTTTTTCCTCCCCTTTCTGGTAAGAGTCACAGATGGGCAGTACCCTCAGGGATTCAGGTGGGCTGAATGTGGCCTGACGGTGCTTCTGTGCCAACTTAACCTTCTAAATTAAATGATTTTGACTTCTGAAACATTGCAACAGTTGGCAGTTGCTGTAGACTTTTCTCAGCATAATCAATCAATGTTGGCCTGCTCTTAGGTCCATGCAAGTTTAATCTCATTAGATCTTGTCATTTCAAATATGTTAACACAATTTATTTTTTAACTAGGTATATGTGAAGATTTCTTGGCAGTTTAGCGTGGAAACCATTGATCGTCTTGCCCTTCTTTCTACCTGTTCTGTGTTGGCAAGGGAGAGTGCCCAAATGAGCAAGATAGCGCAGCAGAACAGTACTCCGGGAGTGAATGGAATAAGTGTTATTCATACTCAGGCTCATGCCAGCGGCTTACAGCAGGTTCCTCAGCTGGTGCCCGCTGGCCCTGGGGGAGGAGGCAAAGCTGTGCCTCCGAGCAAGCAAAGCAAAAAGAGTTCGCCCATGGATCGAAACAGTGACGAGTACCGTCAACGCAGAGAGAGGAACAACATGGCCGTGAAAAAGAGCCGGTTGAAAAGCAAGCAGAAAGCACAGGATACACTGCAGAGAGTGAATCAGCTTAAAGAAGAGAATGAACGCTTGGAAGCAAAAATTAAATTGCTGACTAAGGAATTAAGTGTACTGAAAGATTTGTTTCTTGAGCATGCACACAACCTCACAGATAATGTGCAACCCAGTAGCACTGAAAATTTGACGACAAATTCTGATAATGCAGGACAGTAGACCCACCCCTTCCAAACAGCTTGTGGCTAACGTCAGAGGTGTGACTGCCTACCCCTCTCATAGCAATGGCTGAATGTTGTCTTGTTCCATTATTTAAGATCCACTGAAGGTTGTTTTCTGGGATCAGCACTGACGCGTTGATTAGCTAAAAATGTTAGACATATAATTTGAGTTTCTGGTTTTAAATGATATGGATTTTTGTGGAGATTAAAAAACAAAATTTTAAGGTATATGGTAAAAAAAATTGCCCTGGACCTTGATGTTCTTAATAAATCCTGACTTCCCAAGACATGCTTCTTTTTCAGGTTGACAAAAGGAATGGCGGAACTGGCAGGTCATGCAGAAAGTTCTTGGTTTTAATGGATCTGGTTAATTGGATTAAGAAAAGATGAATGCCATCTATGTTAATCTGTTTGTGATTTTATTCTAAATTATGTATTAAAAATCCTTAGGGCATTTTTAATCACCAATCACTTTGTAATTTGGAGTGATTTTATGTATAGCATAAACCTTGTTTTAGCATAATTAGTACTGTTTTCCCCAACAAGTACAGGTTTTTGAATAGCGATGTCAGGTTAAGTGAAGAAACCTCGTTGCATTTTAAAGGCACTATGCAGCCAATGGGCTTAAAAAATAGAAGTAACATTTAGGAAGCAAATAGGTTTTTAAAAAATAAAGGTAAAGCATATTAGAATTATGCTTTTGGGATACCTTTGGGATATTGGCTTAGCATTATTTTGTTTTCTAAAAAAAAAATTCCCAAAAAACTGAGTGGATTAGAGAAACTTGTGTATCAAAATTTTAGTTTCTGCAGATGCTAGTAAATTAAGCATTTTTTTAAAATACCGTTTTGACAGCCATGTCAGTAAACAAATGTCTTAACAGTTTGATCACACAAGCAGCTGATGAGGATTTGGAAGAATGCTTCAGCAGGTAGTTTCTCCTGTGTTCAAAGATGTGCAGTGGGGCCATGATTTTTAAAGGCAAAAATTTCTTGTGAAGCATCATTTAGTATTTGATCCTAACCAACTGATGATTAAAAAATGCATCATCAACTCCATGCCATCTCCCAAAATAATAGACTAAAAAAACTTGAAAGTGTAAGGTTTAACCTTTAATTTATTTTACCTAAATACATCTTGTTATATTGTTTTTGTGACATTTCATTTTCTAGTTAGTGGGCTGTTCTTCCAGACTTTTTGTACCACTGCTTTTGTTTATTCATTTCTCTGCTTTTATGTCTCATAAATTATTTTAGAAAGAAAACACTGATAAAACTCAGGATATTGACATTTTTGTTGAGACTAAAAAATGGCAGTCACTAAAGTCGGGAATTCTAAAGTTTGGCTTCTATCAGTTAGTAGTTTTGATTGTCCTTGTTGACTTTTTTTTTTTAGCACAGTTCTAGCTCAGATTTGTTGGCCTTTGTGTGTGGGGTTTTTTTTGTGTGTGTGTCCCTGGGGTGGTGACCAGATACTGAGTCATAGCTGATTAAAAAGTTTGTGTTGCTGTGTATCTCATTTGAACATGATTATTTTGGGCCACACTGCTGTCTCATACTAGGACCTGGGACAGGACATAATTCAAGTTACACCCTTGCATTGGTGGAAGAGTGCTGTCTGTGCTCTTCTCCTGGGCAGAGGAGGATGGCACAGCACCGTCCAACTTAGTAAAGCCATTACTGAGGCCTTGAGCCCCTTCTGCATTTGACAGGAGCCTCAGTGTTGTTCCATGAGAGCTGCTGTCCCAGGAGAGTTAACTCCCTGTAGAGCCAGGAGACAGGATGGGGGTTGCTATTAGGGTCCAAGACAGCTTACTTTGGTTGGAACATCCATCTACTTGGAGAGGTTGTAGATGTTTTGAGTTACTAAGAGATACCCACAGAATCCTCCTGAATCTTTAATAGCTGATTGATGCTATCATTGGAGACGCAGTAGGTCACTTGAATCCTTAAGCACCTGTAATAGGTGTTACAGACATTTTAATCTCTTACTTACTAAAAAATGTCTTTCAGAAATTCATGTCCACATGGAATATGTGATTACCAGTCATCTGATTGACTTAACTATCTTGGAAAAGCAGCTTTAGGGAGATCATCAGGTGTGATCAGTGTTTCAAATTAGAACATGAGATTGGAAGCTTTGGAGAAACTGATCCCAGCTTTCCTCTTAGCCATGCAAATCCAAACTTCGGCCAAACAGGCATTTATGCATAGAGCAGAAATGTTCACCATTGTCTTGACTATCTTACTGACGTGTTTGGGAATGAAAGTTTTTAGTGTGATAGATTTATCAGTACAAGATTGAGGAAATCAAGTATGGGGAATGGGTAAGTTTAGAGCTTTGGGAATTGTAAAGTGACTCGTAACTTTTGTTCTGTAGGTTACCTATGAACCATTAGCATTTGGTCTGCCTCCCGGCGGGTCCAGTGGTTTAGGAATTAGGCTTTAGTGTCCATTTTTCGCTGCAGCTAGGTCTCCCGGCATGGGTGCTTTCTGACAGCCCTGGGCTGTGGGTGAGAGCGCGCGGCCCTTCTGCTCTCCGGCCCCTTTCAGTTATTGGGATGCGAGCTCAGATACTTTGGACATTCTTACTAAGAAGTAGGAAGGTTTTAATAAAATATAACCAGATTTTTGAAATTCAGGTCATGAGTGTGAAATTCTCAAATTTACATAAAAAAGTAGAAGTATGTACAGTTTAATATTTGATATTAAAAGAAAGGGAATTGTAGCAGCTTTTAATGTTTCCCCATTAGAGGGCTTGAAACTTTGTACCTGAACAATCCAGTTAGCACTCAGAGTGCTTTTTGATGCCTTAGAACTAGCGGAAAAAATGTTTTTTTGACAAAAGCTAGGAAGGAGAAAGTCCATTCTACAGCTGTTAGATCTGCCTCTCAGGAAAAAAAGTATTTAACTTGTTCTTTTTGTTCCTGGCTGTCCTCAGTTTGTGAGATTACTCTATTTTTTTAAATATAATTTTATTTCTTTCAATGAATTTGAAATAAAAACAACTTTGGAATAATGACTGTATTTCCTTGTGGGTTTCTTTGTTAGACACTAAGAAAGTAGTCAAATGTTGATGAGCTCTGAAGAGCAGGCATATGCATGCCCTGCTCTCTTTCCTGTTCCCAGCCCAGGGCAGGGGTGAGGGTGTCGGGGAGAGCAGAGGTGCTTGTGTCTGAGTCTAGATTTCCCTCCTGGACAGGAATGTGGTTTTCTCTGACTATAGAGTGCCTCTTTAGTTGTATTTGTTGTCCCCTGGTCTAACCTAAAAATGTCTGTTAGCATAGAGGAAGCAGTTACTCATGTTCCTGCTTAGCCAGCTAGTGCCTCACTCTGTGGCTTCCATTTACAGAGTGGTAGGGAATCAGTTCTTATGCTTTGAAGTAGACAGGGATGTCAAAGGAAGGCCTTTCCCCCAACAGTGCACTTATTAGCATGTACATCATCTTCATGTACGTGATGCCAGAGTGTCTATAGAAATGAATTCTTCTATGATCCTTCAGTTATTTTCATGTCTTGAGAAATAGGTTTCTACTTAGTGCATCTTAATGAAAATTGTAGTACAGTAATTATTTCCGTGGGTAGTATGTCCTATTTCATTTTTATGAATTAGTTGTAATTTAAAACCCAGTAACTTGTCTTGGGGAATTTTACATAGGGATGTTTTGTGAAGGTGTCAGCTCTTTAATAGAAGTGCTTGTAGGCCGACTGCTCTCGCTGCTGTACCTGAAGAGTTCATGTGCATTTTGCGTAAACTCAAGAGGAGAACGCCAGCTCTCAGTGTTCTTTTACCACAGCATCCTGACTCCTCACAGAGCACTCGGCCTGAAAGTTTGCAGAGGCGTTTAGAGCCTGCGGTTGTGGAACTGGACTTGGGAGAGAGCGGGGTGGTTAGTGAGGCAGTCGTATGCTACGCCTTTTAGCAGCCCCAATTACCCAAGTTTCGGCACTCCCTTTGAAGCGGCTCTCAGAGCCAGATGCCTTTTCACATCACCACCACCTCTCAGTTCCGCCTCCTCAGTGTGTCTCTTGAGCCTGTCTGCTTCACCTCCCCACCCGGCCTTATGCAGAGCCGTCATCCTCTCTTGCCTGGACTTGGTCTCCCTGGACCATGGCATGCTCTCCAGAGCCTTCTGTTGTACCCGCTGCACATGGTGAGACCCCGTCTGCTGGTGGTGTGGCTCTGTTTGCCAACTTCATTTCTCTCCAGTCTCTCCCACATTGCTTTCCTTGGGCTGCAGGGCTTTTCCAGGCTCTTTTTACTCCAGGGCCACCTAGGACAGCTCCTTCCATCTGGAATGCCTCCACTCTTGCTTTTCACTTCAACCCTTCCTGTCTCGGCCCCCTGGCTTTCTAGGCAAGGTCAGTCCTGTTACTTTCCTTCATGGCACTTGTCAGTGTTTGCGATGATGTGGGGCTACATGTTCATTTAAAGCGAAGCCCTTCAGAGGAGACTCCAGGCTCTGAGGGCAGGGATCGTGTTTCTCTGCTCCACTGGCACACAGTAGGTGCTCAAGTATTTATTGAATGAATACCTAGACCCTTGCAGGGTTTGGAAAGGCTTTTAGTGCCATACAACTTTGTGGAAGGGTCTCTAATGCATTTCTGAAGCTGTACCACTGCCTGCAGGAGCTGGAGGAGACCAGAGCTGGCTACATCCTCTCCACCATGACTAGGGTGGGCAGCTACTGCCGGCCACCGGAGACCACCTCCAGGGAGCGCCCGTGGACTTCCCCACTCAGCCTAGCCCAGAGCCACATCTCCGTTCCCAGCGTCCCTCTGGGATAAAGGGCATTTAGTCACTGAGGTTTCTCCTTGTTCTTTTCTGTCTACTTGATAATCAAAGATGTTTACGTGAAATGGGCAGTTTTGGTACGTGACGTCTGAAGGAGAGGAAGGAGGAAGATGTCCGATACGCTCCTCTATGTTTTTAATGAACACGACTAAACTGAACCGTCCATTTAGAGTTTCAACCTAACTAGCCGGGCTCGCCTGGGGGAGGGGGAATTGAAACCGTATGTGCCAGAACGTGTCCATCACAGGGAGAGCTGGGGCAGAGAAAGAGTTGGCGAACTCAAACAGACTCAGAAGGACAGTCATCAGTCAAAGTGCTCAATGTTGCAAATAACTTAGGGACTATATCTGTGCACCAGCAGAAACCATGACAAATGGATGGGAGGAATCTAGGAAGCAGTGAGATACACGGTGATTTGGAACTGAGGTGGTTTTGTTTGAATGTGGCCACATCACAAGCGCTTTTGTGTTATTGCCAGAGGAAGAAATCAGTTCGCACTCAACTCTTCAGTGACTTCTCAAAAGGTCTCTAGCTTGGGCTACAAAGGTTTTCTACCCCATTATGGTCTCATCTCTGATGTCTTCTCATTCGCCCTTCACCTTGGCTCAGAAAAACCCTGGATAAGGGCACTGTGAAGAGAAAGCTGGACTGGTGAACAGAATTCTAGAAGCTGGCTGCGGGGGGGGTGGGGGGGCAGTTCTGTGGGACTGTGGAGAACAGGGCAATCAGAGCAAGGACAGGGGTTCTGCCACTGGCAGGGACCAGGCCCCGCTTCTGACCTGAGTGGAATTTGGTCAGTGGGCTTACACTTGGGGGAGACACATGGTCTCAGCACAGCTGAAAGGAACAAGAAAGCTCACCTTTGCCATGCTGCTGCCTTAGATGGCAGTGTCTCTCAGACAGATGCTGGCTTTGCTAGCTTGTCTGCATGAAAAGGAAATCAAGGACAGGGAATCTGTGCAAGTCTCAAGATTTAAATAACTGTACCTTAAGAGCTACGTGATGCTGCCCCTCAGAAATCTCTCTTGGAGGCAGTAACAGTATCAAAAAGGCCTCTTTTTTTTTTTTTTTTTTTTTGCTGAGGAAGATTTGCCCTGAGCTAACGTCTGTCGCAAATCTTCCTCTATTTTGTATGTGGGCCACCAGCACAGCATGGCCACTGACAAGTGGTGTAGGTCTGTGCCTGGGAACCAAACCCAGGCCACCAAAGTGGAGTGTGCCGAACTTAACCACTAGGCCACCAGGGCTGACCCCAAAAAGGCCTCTTCTTTTAACTGTGCAAAGGCTGCCTAAGCACTGGGACCTCTGCAGGGTCCATTTCTGGGGCTAAGCATGCAGTACGCATCTGCAAAGGGATAAAGAACAGAAGAAGCCGTGCACAAAGGCCCATTTTAGGAAATCTTTTATTGTAAATTCCATTCTGCATATTGATTTTTGAGAGAAACAGTGAAACTGCATCTTTCATGAGCAGAAGAATACAAATGACAGCAAGACACATTTTAGTTATTAAAGAAAAGAATAGGATTATTTTCAGTAAGCCTGTTAAAAACCACTGTCATTCAAGCAGAGTGACAGATTAAGGGTGTGATTTTGCAGAAGGTTAGACCCCCGGGAAACAGCACTGTTTGCCGTGATCAAATGTGGAAGCCGGCCTGTGATTTCTGAGCACCATCTCCTGCTGGAGGGCAAATCAGCAGGCTGCCCAGCCAGAAGAGAGGTTGCAAAGCTGGTCCCCGTCACACTGGGCAATCCCGCCTAGCTCTACTGTGGTCCAGAGAAGGGAGTAAAGGCCTTGTCACGGCCTGCCATGCATGCTTCGATTTCCTCCACCGTGCGGGGCACGCAGGTCAGCAGCTCCATGCCACTGTTGGTCACCACGACATCCTCCTCAATGCGGACCTGGGTCAGGTCGACAAGACGCTCATTATTTCTGAGCTGGTGACAGCTCCAGGCTGAGCCCTTGCTGAGTGGGAAGGCCCTTCTGATGAGGGGTCACTACTGCCCCGGAGGGAAAGGGCTGGCTTCAAGGCCTCTGTGGGTGACTGCTGAGACGAAGGCTCCTCCCCTGGGGCCATCTGCTCATGCCACCTGCCCACCCTGTCCTTGCCCCTTGCCAGTGGATGGGAGCCCCTGGAGGGGGCGGGGCTTCTGTTGAGGGGTGAGGCACTTGTCCCAGGACAGACCATGAGAAAGGACAGGGCAGGTCCTTCTCAAGTAAGGAAGTCAAGATTGTCCTCCTCCCACTAGGGCTACCATCCTGGGGCAAAGGGGTGACACACAGCAGTGGGGTGCAGGGGGTGGGTGTTCTGTGAGCAAGGCTGCAGGGCCCCTTGGCACTCACTCCACCGAAACCACGGAAGCGCTGCAGGACGTCACGGTTAAAGAAGCAGGCGCGGGCCGGGTCGGCCAGAGCCTCGTCCAGGAGGTGGTCGATGAAGTAGATGCCCGGCTCCACGGTGAGCACCATGCCTGGCTCCAGGCGCCGAGCGGTGCGCAGGCTCCGAAGGCCTGGCTCATCGATGCGCTCCACGCCCTGTGGGGAGAGGACCGGCAGGCCGCCCAAGGAGGGCATCAGCTCCAACCCAGGGCACTGCCTCAGCGGAGACAGATGGGCACAAGTCACACAGCACGAAGCCCTCCCCCGCTCATGTGGGCCTCCGTCCCGGGAGGGCGGGCTCCAGCCCCAGGGGCCTCACTGGGGCTGCAGGGGCGGCTTTATGACAGTGGGGGGCTCCAGCCCACTCACCCTTGCTGTGCCCTGCATAAGCTCTTTAGATAAGGCCCTCTCCTCTCTGCACAGCCCCCCTGGTTTTGAGTATGCCTGCCCCTTGTTGCCCTCAGAACTGCCCGGACAAGGCCTGTGGACCCCCATGTGCACACACCCAGCGCAAGCTGCCGTGCTGGCCCACAGGGCCACCTGGGGGCTGCTGCCCTCACCCAGGCCTCTCCCGCCAGGAGAACGGCAGAAGCCAAAGCTGGGAAGCCAAAAAAGCTCTTAAGGAGGCTCTGAGCCTCGCGGGCTGCACCTTCTCTTCCAGCAGCTCCAGTGGAAAGCGGCCTGAGAAGTGCTGGGCCCGGCTCCCCCAGGCCAAGTCCCAGGTTTTCCCTGTGGCCTTCCAGGAGGAGGGACAGGTGCTGTCATCAGGACGGGCCTGCCAGCACCAGCTCTCGTGTGTACGTGCACAAATGCACGTGCACCCCATGTGCATGGCCTGGGGGTGGCCCCAGAAGAGCACACGTGGTGGCTCTGCACCCTGCTCACACTCAGGGCCCTCTAGCTGAGCCGGAAGCAATGGCTCTGAGGAGTGAGCGGCAGTGGCAGCTGCTCCCTGCAGTGGCATGCCCCTCCCCCTCAAGAGCATGCCCAGCCCAGACCATCCATGTGGGTGGACATAGCCGAGAGGGCTGCCTGGGCTGTGAGGGCAGGTGGTGCCTAGGACACTTGCAGAAACTACCCTGCCTTCCCCAGGCCCCTGAGGCACCCCTGTGGCCCTTGCCCAAGGCCCGTGAGTGAATGGGCAGAAAGCAAGCTTTCTGGGCAGGCTCTGGGCTATCCCTGGAAGCCCAGCTGTGGAGATGGACCTGTCACTTCTGACTGTTTAGGGGCTAAGAACATCAGACTTCAATTAGTGGTTCATGTAAGGTAACCAGAAACGGGCTGGCTCAGCCTCCATGGCTGGCACCGGGCGGGTAAGGCGGGGACAGTGGGGCACACACAGGAACTGGTGCGCACAGCCCCGACCTGCTGTGAGCCCGACTGGGATGGAGGTGACGAGGGTCATCAAGGCAATGTGACCCCTGCTGGGTCATACTCTGGGCGCAGACACCTGTCTGGTGTGGTACCTGGCTCCACAACACTTTGTGCCTGGAGGGGCTAGGCAGGAGGGTGGGGGATGTGGAAGGAAGGTCCCTGTGCTCAGGGAGAGGTGCTTGTGGGATGGGGCTGGGGCCAGGCTCCTCCCAGAAGCTGCTTGTCAGAGCTGGAGTCCTGGTCTCTGTTCCGGGATGTTCCCGCTCCTGCCATCTGAGGTCTGTGCCTGTCCCTGGATACCCCCCTCCCTGTCCCTTACCTTCTACTATGTGCCTGTCCCCTTCCCTCCGCTCCAGGGTTGTCAAAGCCTGGGGCCTGGTGGAGGTAGAGACCTGGCAAGGTCGTGTCCGCCGTTCCCCCTCCCACACCGAGCTGCTCCACGGTGTGCAGGGTGGGGAGAGTCTGCTCAAGCTTGTACACAGGCTTCCCTCCAGAAAATCTCAGGACCACCACTCAAACTGAGGGTGAGGGGAGAACGGGAGGGACCCGGGGGCGTGGGAGGCTATGCTGGCCGCCACTCCTTCAGAGCATCAGCTCTCGGGACTCTGCCCTATGGGCCCACCCAGAACAGCAGAGCAGGGCTGAGAGGGACGGGGGCTGAGAGCAGACCCCACGAATGAGAGGCCGAGCCCCTGGCCTCTTGGGCCCAGGACTTCAGCCAGCCCAGGTCCACGCCAGCGTCGCCTGGGCAGAGGGCTGGACGGGGCCTCAACTTTTACTGGGCTCTGACCAGAGGAGACCCAGATGTGTCTGTAGGCCTGAAATAAAACAATTGACTTTTATAGGAAAAGCCGTATTTTTTCCACAATGTTTATCTGTCAGAAGAATAGACTGTGAGCACAAAGGGCTGCTTACTGGAAAAGATGAAAACAGTTTGCTGCCAATTTTCTCTGGTGGAAAAAAAGCGCTTTGGCGCTAATGAATACCGAACCGCAGTTAACAATGTCTGGAAGGCCCTGCTCTTGGCTCCCTGCTCAGTGTGATGGAGAGAAATTAGGAAATTAAAACTGATTTTCTTTCTCCAAATTTAACTGTTTACACTTGAGGAAAAAATAATTGAATAATAATACTTCTCTTGAGCAATTTTTTCCCCCCAAAAATCGTTCTTAGTGCTTTCAAAATACCCTGCAGCCAGCAGGCCAAACCTAGTCTTGGCTAAGCGGCTGGAGGGCCCCAGGGCGTGCACTGATTGCATAATCAGCCCCCTGCACAGAGGGCAGCAGGCCAGGGGCAGGGCCTGGCTCACCCCCACCCACCCAAGGCCGGAGAGGCTGCAGCCACCTGCCCAGCAGGGCCTCCGGAAGGCTGTGAGCACCCTCCGGGTGGTCCTTCCAAGGATCAGTGGGCAGGAGGGGGAAGGGGAAGCCTAGTCTGGAGCCACCCACATGAGCCTCCCTCCCCTGCCCAGGGTGCCTAGAGTGCTGGAGACAAGGAGGCCACAGGGCGTGCTGGCCCAGGGCCTGCGGGGCAGAGGGCGCCCAGGGAGGAGGTCTGCTACTGGGCTCCTGGGGGCTGCTGGGCTCAACTAGTCCCAGGAGGGATCAGGGCCAGCTGCCGCTGATGGAGCCGCATCACCCCCATCCGAAGGAAGCCCAAGGCAGGAGGACGTGAAAGGTGCAGGGCCAGCCCCATCACTAAGACCCAGCTTTGGGGCTCCCACTGCTCTGCGGGGACCGCACGCACTGCACGCTGACCATCTACCATTCTTCAGGGCAGGCGCTACACACAGCACACAGCCCAGGGCTCACTGTGCGGAACACACCCATCTCGCTTCTCCTGCCGAGGTGGCCACTGGTGGAGGCAGCTCACCGAGACAGCCCTGCTTGACCAGGGCACTTCGGGTCGGGGGGCATCATGGCAGCAGCCTGGGCCAGCACCAACCAATGGGTGAAGCGGGTAGAGGGGCAGCGGGCCTTGCCGGGACCCCATTCCTCCTTGTGCTGCCGGTCCCCACTACACCCAGCCCCTCCCTGCCCTGGCGAGGGCCAGGCTCAGCAGCAGCTCATGGGCAGGCCACTTGCACTGCCGTGTCCACACTGACCTCGGGGTAGCCTCCCACGTCGTGCACATCGATGCCCAGGAAGTGGCCGAGCCCATGAGGCATGAACACGGCGCCCAGGTGGGCCTGGAGCATGGTGTCGATGCTGCCGCTCAGGACGCCGATGCGCACCAGCTCCTCCAGGTGAATGCGGTCAGCCAGGCGGTGCATGTCCGGCCACCAGACGCCTGTGGCTCAGAAGGAGGCTGCAATGAGCTGTGGAGACTGGCAGCCTGGCCAGGGCTCCCCTGGGCAAAGTTCGGGGACATGCGAAGCCCTCGCAGTGGCTGAGGCTGGAGGGCCTGAGGTGAGGGGTAGGGGTGACATGGCCTGGGGCGGCCCTCCATGCAGGACTTTCCCAGCCCCAGCTCTGGATCTTGAGACCGTTCCTCACTCTCCATCGTGCCCTCAGGGGTAGGCTTCTGTCATCCATGGCCAGGGGCACTCAAATACCTGCTTCCCACAGGGGCCCAGCCCATTCTACTCCTCAGCCCATGCTGTGACCACCCTTGGCCCATGTGTGCTTCTGGGGCCAGGGGAGCCCAGCAAGGTGCCTGAGCATCCGGAGGAGAAAGTGTATGTCCCCAACAGCAGATGTGGGGTGGCCTCAGTGAGCCCCAGACCAAGGCTCAGGTCCGAACGCTGTCTCAGAGCTCCAGGCTGTGGGCCAGGGGGAAGCTGGGACTGTGGGAGGAACACATCCCTGCACATCCCCGAACGGGGCTGAGTCACCCTTGGAGCAGCTGTGGGGAGCAAAGGTTTCTGGAGAGAAGGTGCGCTGGCACAGCCTCATGGGCTGCCTGGCAGGGTCCGCAGCCCCGCCTGCTCCCAGCGCTGGTGACTGTCTCTATGGCAGCCCAGCTGTCCAAGCCCAGGCTGCTAATCACACTCATCTTTGCCCCACATTTCTGGGGCAAAGATCACTGTGGAAAGCAGCCCCAGACACTGAGTTTCGGGGTGCGCAGGCTTTGTGGGGCTCAGTCCTGTCTGGCCTCCTGGAAGGCCCTGGGGGACAGCCTAGGGCTCTCGGAGAGCTACCCTCAAAGAGCAACAGCCATCACTAGGGCATGCCTGCCCTGCCCACTGGGCTCTGTGGAATCCCCAGCTTCAGGCTTGCTCACTGGCACTGGGCTCCCAGCCTAAGCACCAGACAAGGACCTAGGCCGGTGAAGCTCCCTGCCCCAACCCATGAGGGCTGAGTTTGGGGCAAGACGTGCTGGCTGAGGCCAGTGGCTCCAGGACACGCAGGGCCAGGTGGACAGGGTGGGGTCCTGCACCCCTGTGCAGTGCTGTGGCCCCCTCCACGTGGGGAGCAACCCTGGCTCCCAAGGGGCCTCCCCACCATGCCCTGCTCTCCATATCCCCCATCTCTGATGACCACTGCCATAAGACGGGAGCACTGGCAGGGACTCCATACCACGAGGGGCCTCACTGGACCTTGTGCTGGTAAGGGCTGGGCCACCAGGGTCTGGGCTCAGGGCTCTCTGAACTTTTGTGACTGGCAGAGGGCAGACGACGGGCTCAAGGGGTAGAGACGGATGAGAGCCCACCCTGGGACACAGGCCATCATCTCTCTGAGACACTCGCTGTGCACGAGTCTCCCACGCGGGGGCCCCTTCCCTGCCAGACAGAGCCCCACAGTTAAGGTCTTGGGTGGGCTGGAGGCACAGGGCTGATCCAACCTCCTGGATCCTCAGGATCCAGGCTCTGAGCAAGCGGGTGAGGTTGCACCCTGGCCAGTTCATAGGGCACTGGCCAGTCCATGGCCCAAGGCGCAGAGAGGCCGAGTGAAGGACGCCCAGACCTGTCCCAAGAGACAGTGGGCCTCCTTAGAGTCTGGCTCTGTCTGCCTCGGCCCACGAGGTGCTGAGGTGGGGGTGGCATCCTGGGGTCTGGAGTCTGGCAGTGACCACAGCAGCACGGAGGGAGAGGCCAGGCCGCACCCCTGATGGTCTGCATCCTGAAATGGAGACCCCGGCAACTGGAGCCCCGCTCGGCTGCTCACCTGCTGTGTGACCTGAGTAAGGCTTCACCTCCGTGAGCCTCAGATGCCTGTATTGTCACACGGCCACAATGTTGGCCCTAGAAAGCCAGCCAAAGGGGCTCTGGCGTCTACCAGTGGACTGGGTCAGTGTCCCCCCAAAAACTGTCATTAGCCACTATTCTTCCAGCACCGTCAGGCCAACCAGACCCTGGATTCAAACTTCAAGTCCACTGTGTTCCTGGGGCACAAGGCAAGCCTGCCCCGGCCTCAGGGATCGCTCTCCTCTAAGATCCCCCCACCCCACCTGGCCTCCCCAGGCCAGGCCGCCTGTTCCGGAAGGACTCTGCATCAGACTCTGCTGATGGACTGCACTGGGCAGGCCTGTGACTCTTCACCCTCAGCGAGGGGGCGGGGGGCGGAGGGGGTTCCTGTAAGTCGGCCCCTCCCTGGCGAGACCTTCCCCAGCCAGCTGCTCTCTGTGCTGTCGTGATGCTTTTTCCCTGTGCACATTCCCCCTTGTCCTTGTCCACTAGACGGGCCTGCCCACTTGCTTCTCGTCCTCCCACAGAGGAGTGGCTGCCTCCAGGGCACCCCGGGGCCCAGCAGAGTGAGCACCCGGTCAGGGGCGGCGCTCTTCCCTAGGCTCTGCAAACTCAGCTCCGGCAGCCAGCCTGGCCCCAGGGCTGAGGAAGGGCGTCCTGTGTGGTGGCCGACACCCCAACCCCTGCGCAGCCTCATTTCTCTGGGGCAGGGGTCTTTTCTGGTCACCACAAAGGAGCCCCAGGAAACAGCCTGACTACAATCCGGGCTCACTTCCAGCGCGGGGCCTCGGCAGAGGGCGGGAGGCAGGTATAAATCATGCTGCGTGCTGGCAGCTCGGCTCCTCTCCTGTCCTCACGGCCCCTTGTGGGGGCCGGATGCATGGGCCCAGGCGGTCCCCGCGGCGCCTCAAGTCTCCTCGCCCGTGCACCCTCGGGGAAGGCCTTCCACACAGCACTCTTGGCCCGGAGTGGGAGTTTCTGCATGTGTGTGGTTAGCGTTGTGACAGTGATTAAACCTCCAGCAATTTGGCCCCAGTGTCTGGCCCGGATGGTGGTTACGACACCCACAGCCAGGGCAGAGGCCCCTGAAGTGTGTGGAGGTTACTGTCCTTGGGCTAGGCTATGGGGTGGGCATATGCCACAGGGCCCCCCACCGGCCAGGCCCAGACCACGTTGGGGGCAGCCCCTGGCCTGACTGCGGGGCTCCCCTCCCGCGGCAGCCCCAGGCACCTCGGAGCCCACATGACCGGCCAGAAGGCATCGGCGGTCCCCCAAGCCTGCTCACACTGGGGACGCACAGTGGGGATCACGCTGCAGGGACTGGGCGTCACGTGCCCTGCCTCCCTCCCACCTCCAGCAAGCACGTCTGTCTCCTCTTCCCCAAAGCATCTTGACCCCTTGCGGGTCCCCACCTCTCCTGGACCTCGGCCCGGGTTTCTCCCCGGCTCTTGCAATGCCTCATCCCCCACGGCCTCCTGCATAAAGTCAAATACCAGGGTCGTCTCTTTAGCACATGGGTCAGACTGGCCCCACCCTGAGGACAGAGCCCCGAGTTCCTCAGCCTGGCTTTGCTCTGCAGCCTCATCCCTCACCCGCTCCTGGGTCAGTGCCTCAGTGCTGGCACTCCCCTTCCCTTCCACCTGCTGTTCCCTGAGTCGGGACCACGCCTCCAAGGGCCTCACCTTCCCAGACTCACTCCCATCCCTCCCACGGGCCTGTGTTGAGGCTTTCTCCAGGAAGCCCTCCCTGACTGCTCCTTGCTGTACTGCCAGAGCTCCTCCTGCCACAGTGTAGCACTGCACTGCCACAGCTGTGGCTGGACGCAGCCTCTGAGCCCAGAGAGGGAGAGGCCTGTGCCCTGCTCCAGCCTGGTAAACATGTGGCCTTAGCAGGAACCCCAGGCTCCCTCCTGGCATGACCCGAAAGTCGGGTGTGCCCGACCCTGCTCCTCCATGCAGTCAGATTCCAGGGAGGCAGGGTAGCTTCTGGGTCTGCACCCCACCCTTGTGCCCCAGTATGTGTCCAGAGTGGCCCTAGGTCACCAGCTGTCCTTCTGTGCCCACCTGGTCCTCCTCAGGCCACACCTCCTGATGGGCCGGGAGCCTGCTGGGCCTGCTGCTTGGGCCAGCTCCTCAGAGCCTTAGCAGCATCCATCACTGCCTTGAGGCCTCCTGCCCAGAGTGTGACAGCCCTGGGGTCTCTGAGGCCCTGAGCCGAGCCAGCAAGGCAGCAGAGGGCCCCTCGAGCTGCATCCTCACAGACACATCCAAACAAAGAGCTCACTTCATCTGAAGACAATGGCCCTCAGGGGATGATGTGTGCGCCAGGCCCTGGGGGTGCAGGCGGGAAGGTTCAGGGCTGGGGTCCTGGGGCAGGCTTGTGGGCCGCAGGGAGCTGCCTGGCAGGCTGAGCTGGCGCTGGGCTGAGGGCCTCCAGCCCACACCACTGTAGACCCGTCTGCTGCCAAGACCTCTGGGGACCCACTCACCCTGTGGAAGGGCAGGGGGCAGCGTGTGCCTGGGCTGTAGGCGCCTCGATGCTGAGCCGAGCGTGGCTGCCTTGCGCAGTCTCTGCATGGTCCCCCCTGCCTGGCAGACAGCTCTGAGGGAGTAAAGGTCAGGGAGGGCGGGAGCTCGCCCACCATCCTATGGCCAGCAGCAGGGACATGGGCCCTCGCTGTTCTGGCTCCTGCCCCAGAGGTCATCTGCGGTCTGGGTGGCATGCTGTCCCCGTACCTCTGTCTACCAGACCCTGGGTTCTGTGTCATCTTTAAGGAGAAGCCTGAGGGGAGCCCAGCCCCTGCCCGGGAGGGAGGCAGAACCGGCAAGGCATCCCAACCATGAGCCACAGGAGACACGTGGTGGGCCATGCGGGCCACCTGGGGCCGCCCCTGCCAGGCACACCCCTGCCCTCCCCACAGTGCCTCCTCCCCTCAGGAGGACCGGGGCCCATTGGCACACTCTCTGGTGCCCATGTGACACGGTGCTCTGCACAGGGTAGGCTGCCTGCCCTGACAGAAGCCATGGAGAGCTTCGATCCCCCCCAGCCAGAAGCCAGCGCACAGCTGTGGCATCCAGGCCCTTTCCGTGGGGCCAGCATGGGTGGCATTCTTCCATGTGCCACCGCTGCCTGGCCTGGCCCTGTCCACCCTCTGAGGGAGCTCAGTGCTCCTTCCCTGGCTATCTCTGAGTGACAGTGAGGGACGCTCCCCTCTGACCTGAGGACTGGAGGCCAAGGCCTGCCTTCCTCAGACCCTGGGGCCATACCTCAGGATCCAGCATATCCTGACATCCCTCTCTGCTCTGCTCTGGGCGGCTTGCTGTGACCCCGCTGCCTTTATTTACTCTTCCCTGCAAGGTCACAGGAAGCAGCCATGCAGTCTCAGCGGGAGTTTGGCTTGGCCCAGGAGCCGAACCCACAAACCAGGGGCATTTCCGCTAGGACAGGGCATGGGGCTGCCCTGGCCGCGGCCTCCTTGCTGCTATGGGGAGGCGACCTGCCCCCATCTGAGAGCAGCTCTGTGGGCCCAGGAGCCACCCTGTGGGGCCCGCACTGTGTGAGGCACTGAGGGAGGCAGGCTTGGCCCGCGGCCACGATCTCCAAGAATGGGCGGTAGAGGTGGGGGCGTACTGTGGGGCATCTGCTCCATCCCGCACACAAGGGAACTTCGAGGCCCCAGTGCAGACCCAGCCTGTGTCCACTGTGTGCTGGCAGGACCACCCCACACAGTTTGCAAAGACGCTCAGCTGAGCCCGGTCCGGCTGGTCCCGAGGCCTTGTGGCTGCCCCAAGAGGGGCATGGCCAGGCAGCCCCATGGGACCAGGGTGACAGGGTGAATGCTGGGACATGGGGCCCTCGGGACTTGCCTGTGGGCTTGGCCACCTTCTGGGCAGAATTGGGGTTGCTTTGTTGGCCGACTGATCTGGCCAGGACACCAGCTGAGAAGGTGCCACACACACAGGCCCTGCCCGACCCCAGGAGGCTTTCCTGGGGGTGAGCGGCAGGTGGGTTGGCCAGGCCTTGAAGCCTGGAGCTCAGAGGTGAGCAAAGAGCCCCAGAGGACTCAGTGTCCTTCCGAAGCTCCGCCTGCCCAACATCCTGCCAACCTGCTCTCCTCAACCGCCGGCCACGCCTGGGCTCCCTCTGCCTGCCCCGTCGTCTCCAGGGTGGAGTGTGGCTCGGGTGCAAGCAGGCCCACTCCGCCCTCTGAGAGACCTGCCATGGGGCGTGGCTACACAGGGGTCTGGGGGCTCACGGTGGGCTCTGGCCCCTCTTAGCCCTCCCTGGCAGCATGGCTCGGCTCTGACTGGCTCCACTGGGAAGTGGGGCGCTGGCCCCTTCCAGCCCAGGGCCTGGACCTCCTGGACATCTAATTCACACCTGTCTGCACAGGTGAAGAGTCCACCAAAGGGAAAGGGGATGCGATCTGCTCAACCTCCACCATGACTGCAGTACAGGGCGGGGCGTAAGGCGGAGGGCCTCCTTGGGGCCGGGAGCCACAACCCACCCTCCAAGCCAGTGCTGTTCGCTCCGTCTGAAACACTCGTCATTTAGATGACCCATGCCCTCCACAACTGAGCAAAAACTCCTCCTCCGGATGGACGGAGGGCTTAAGGAGAGCAGGAGGCGGCGTGGCAGCCGCTGGAGCAACTGCTGCACCAGGTGGGGTCTCACAGGACAGCGGGTGCAGTCCGGGGTCTAAAGGCCAAAAGGGATAAAGGCCCCTGGTGAGCACTCCCCTCCTCCCACGCCCCCAGCCTGTGGTCTGGCTCCCTCCTTGCACCTCCCCATGGATTTACAAGCACCCATGAATCCACATTCTCACTGTCCCCTTTTCTTTTGCACAAAAGGGGGCCGCTGGCCGCCCCATCGTCACTGTTGTGTCTTTAGCAACAGTCTGTCCTGGAGGTTTCCTGTAGTAACCTTCAAGGAGACTCCTGCTTTTTAAACAATTAGCACAAGACGCTGTCTTCTTCCACAGCCGATAAACCAGGCAGATCCAATCAACGCTGCCACCCCATCAGGAGCTCCACTTCTGGGTTCTCCTTCCTTGTCTTCCTTTTGGGGCACATCTGAGTTCCCTGTCCTGGGACTCATTTGGTCACTAAGCTCTGTTCACGCTAGGCAAGGAGGGTGCGGGGCTGGAGCCTGGCGTGCCCCCAGCATCCCTTCATGGCTCCCTGGCCTCTGGTGGGGGCTCTCAGGGCTGGACAGGGGGCCATCCAGAAAGCCCTGCTCACAGTTCACTTCTCAAAGCGACAGCTGCTGAGGACCCCTGCAAAACAGCCCCTGGCCGGCAGCCACGGCTAACTTATCCCAATGACTCGCCGTGGGGCCACAGGGGCTGTGAGCCAAAGGCCGGGCCGCCAGGTCCTGGGCCCACAGGAGGCCACATCCTGGGGCTTTGAGAGTTCCGGGGCTCAGAACCCTTTCTCCTTTTTCTTTTTTCAAATCAAGACTCCATGGAGGATGCAAATCTGACTGCTGGTCTCCCTGATTTCAGTCTGCACTCCAAGTTCAGCCTTCAAGACATGTCACGCCAGGTCCTCAGACGACCCCAAAGCCTCTGGTCACCATTTCCCAAACCCAGGAGACACACTCGGCCCTGCCAAATGCAGCCGCAGTCACCGGCCCTGAACAAGAGGGTGCCCATGTGCACCAGATGCCCGTGTGCAGAGCTCCCAGAGTGGACTCTGCTTCGGGACAGGGCAGGGGCCATGCTGACATCCCAGGGGCCAGTGTGGGCAGGGGGACATGCAGCTGCAGGAGGTCGGATGGGACGTGGGATGACCCTGGGCTGTGCTGCCCGATTCCCAGCTCTGTCCCTGCCTGGTGGTCAGCCCACCTCCCTAACAGTGACCCTGGGGACCGACACCATCAGGGCATTATGGGCCAGGCGAGTGAGGGAGGGATGGATGTGGGTTGTAGGGGGCAGCACCCACTTCTCAGAGATGCCCTGCCGCCCGGCACCCCACCAGGCGGTCCTCTCCATGGGCCCCGCCCTCACCTGGCTTCATGGCGCTCATGACAGCACGGCAGCTGCGCAGCACCGCCTCGTAGATGGCCTTCTGGTCTGCGGTGAACTTGCCATTGGCGGGAAAGGAGCAGGTGATGTCGGAAGAGAAGCAGTAATACTCACCGCCCATGTCGAACAGGCTGCAGGGAGAGGAGGGCCTGAGGCGGGGGGCGGAAGGGGCAGGAGGGGACACAGCCCCATGCCTCCCTCCCACTCATGGGCGGCCTGCTTGGCCCTGGACACTGCAGGGGGCTGAGCCCAAGCCCCCTTGCATCATGACCAGAGTAGGGAGCACTTTGGGACCCTCCCACCCAGTGTCTCCTCATGGCGCTCGAGCAGCAAAGGAACCTCAGGCCATCCCGGGTGACCTCTGACCCCAGAGCAGTGAAGGCTAGGGAAAGTGGGGCTGACCCTGCACACAGCCCCTGCCCTCTGCGGCCTCCACGTGCCCGGCTGTGGGGACTCACTGAGAGGAGGGAGGGGCGGCAATGTCCCCAGGCCCCCATCCGCCCCCGCATGTGTGTGAGCACTCCGACCCATCAGGGCCGCCTTGCACCCAGCACAGGGAATGGCTGCAGCCCGTGAGGTAATGCTCATGGGAGCCACACAGGGGCCCTGGGATGGATGGACACACCTGCCAGACAGGGAAAGGGGACTGAGCCACACCACCTGCCCCTCGCAGGCACCAGTGTTAGAGCGAAACCCAGTTGATGGCTCTGCTCCAGCTCTGGGGTCCCCTCGGCCACAGGAAAGCATCCCTCTCCCTTGCCCTGCTGGGGTGGGACAGCCATGCTCTGCCAGGCCCTGAGGGCAGGGCAGAGGACAGCTTTATGTCGAGTGGGGCTCTCCTGGGGCCTGGCCAGCTGCAAACCCCTTCGGGGGCCGCCGGGTGCCCCTACAGCCCCAGGTGGCAGAGCAGGGACCAGCAGGCACAGACAGAGAGAGTGGAGAGTGGGGTGACAGAAGAGGCCCGAGCTGGGAGCCATGAGCCTGCAGAGGCAGGATGGTGCTGGGACAGACAGGCAGGCCTGCTGGGTCAGGAGCCCTGCTGAGCCTGCCCTCTGGATACCCAGTGACCGGGCCCCAGGGCAGCGGGGCAGGATGGAGTGGGTGAGCTGTGCTCCCAGGCCCCTGCTGCTTCACGGTGGACCCAGGGCCCTGGCCGACCAAGGGCAGGAAAGGGAGGGCCCTGTGCACCCTCAGCAGTGGGATGGGACTGGATATGTGAGGGACTGCTGGCTCCCACTCGGTCACCCATGCCAACAGGGGACCGAACGAGAAGAGCGGGGCGCACACACTAAGCGCCTCCCCATCCTATCCCACCCAAGCACCCTAGCAGGCTGCTTGCCAGCAGGTACAGAGCAGGGATCTCCGCAGACCCTAGGCCCTTCACAGGGTCATGGCCAAGTCATGGCGGTGATGGTGACAAAACTGACTAAGGGATATGGGTCCAGCCCCCAGGATCCTGCGGCGTCTTCAGGGCCCGGGGACCACAGGGCAAGGGGGAAGGAGGAGGAGACGGGGGCTGCCTTCTGATTGGCTGCCGTCCAGCTCTGCTCACTGCCTGGCTTCACCCTCAGCTCCCCGTGGGGGGCAGTCTATAGCCGCACATGCTGGCAAATCTGAGCCGAGGAAGCCACGCCTTTCACCACAAGGGCCTCTCATTCAAACCCAAACCCTAATGGTAAACACAGCTGCTCAACAAACATTCCAGAAGCTGCCTGTGCGCCTGCCTTTGGGGGCCCCCATCCCGCATGACAGAGTGGGGGACCCTGGCCCTACGAGTGGAACAAGGAGTCAGGCCACGTAGCCTGACCAGAGCACCAGCTACTCCACACAAAGAGAGTTTTAAAGGAAGAACTTGAATGCTCAGGATGGCTGGACGCCTTGCTGGAATCCAAAGTCCCCGGCCGGGCACTTTGTAATCTCTTGTCTTTTTCCGATTGCAAAACACCATAAACAGAGTCGACAGTGCAGAAGGCCCCAGATAACACCTCAGGTGACTCTCAGGGGCGGGGAAGAGCCCCACCAGCAGGGCAGGGGAACTTCGCTTTGGGTCAAAGTCACACACTCTGGGGGACCCTGTCTGAGGCGGGCTGATGGGGGGGCTGGGCCTCACTTGAGGTGACCCGCCCAAGCCCTGCACGGGAGCCGGGAGGACGAAACAGAGAGGCCCGAGCAGGCACACCCAGGCGTCTGCTCCCAGGGCCTCCAGGTGCGACGTGATGTCTGGGCGACAGCTGTCTGTAGGTTTACCCCTGCCCAGAGCACGGCCCCCACGGCTGGCCAGGAGGGTGGGGCACATCTTAGCCCGAAACCGTGGGGAAACCGAGGCTCTCAACGCTGGTCCAGCAAAGCCCTGAGTCGGGGGATCAGCAGCTCAGACCCGGCTAGATCTAGCACTCGGCCTCCAAGGCCTCATTTTTCCACCCTTAGAATGGAGACGCCACCCCTGGTGCAGGTCGGTGTCCTCTTAGGGCCCGCAGTCGTGGGCAGCAGAGCTGCGTGGTGCCTCGGCCCAGTTCACTAGGGGAGCCGAGCTTTCCATCTGGGCTCCTCAGAGGCGACAGAGGAAAAAGGCTTGTGGTTTGTTGATTTAGAACATCCAGGAATGGCCTGAGCAGACAGGACAGAGCCAGGAGCGTGGGGGACAGAGATTCCTGGGGCCACCACATCAGAGGGCGAGCTGTAGCAGCCCCGGGCAGGAAGATCTATGGGACTCTGCTGATCTCAAAGAAAAACAGAAATTGCACTATTTAAAAAACCAGGAAGCCCACAAGAACACACGCAACACTGGAGCCCTCTGGAGCCCTCTGGAGCAGCGAAAACAAGACGCTTCCCCCGGCAGACGAGACGCCTGACCGAGTTCTCCAAACTCTCCTCAAAAACACGCAAAGAACACGGGGTGGTGGGTGCCTGGAGCTCCTTGGCCAGCCTGGCTTTATCGCTCAGATTCCAGAAGACTTCAGCTGTACTTTTTGTTTCAAAGTCATCCGCTTTCTGGAGAAGGAAGTGGACCCCAGCCGGCCAGCTCCATCCTGCCCGGCGACGCTCGGGCACGGGGCTGACGGCTATTTTTGTGTTCTCAGTTCCCTATCTTTCTGCTCTTTTGTTGTTTTTTTAAATCCCCCTCAGAGTTCCTACACGCATCAGTGATTCAGATTCAAGCGATTCTGGAATCCAGGGACGGAAGCCATCCGTTTTATTAATCACCTCCCTCCAACTCCTCTGTGTCCACTTCATCTCTGAACGCAAACTGACAATGGAGCACTCAGTCATGCTTTGGCTCTGCCGAGAATGCAGGGTCCCTCCTCCCCGGCTGCCTGGGGACACCATCAGGGACCCTGCCATCTTTGGCCGGGAGAATGCGTGTGATAATGTAAGACATCTGGGGAGATCTTACACATCTCCAAGCAACATGCTGGCGTCTCGTTCCTCACATGTGTTCCTCTGGTTCTATTCCTGGCTGGGATGAGAGGTTCTGTCTTCCGCTGGCTCCTCACGGGCAGCCTCATGCCCGGGCTACCTGCCACCATTGGCCCGCCCAGACCCTCCTCAGGCCCCCCTCAACTCCCTGGGCCCCACTGCAGGGACCAGCCAGCCCACAGGCGGAAGGCCTACGAGATGGTTGGGCCAGTGATACAAGGCTGGGGAAGAGCGTTGAGGACACGCTCCAGCATTCAGTTGGTAGCTTCATGTTAATCTCCTGAGCTGTGGCCTGGCTCTCAGCTACCTCTCATCCAACCCTGACACTGTACATGCCCATGTGTGTGCACACGCACAGGCCTCTGCACGAGAGCAGGAGCATTTCAGACCCCAACCTGCTGCCGCCCAGTCTGCACCCCAGGCCAGGCTGGGGATCTCTGAGCAGCAGGAAACTCCCGCTTCCCTGCAGACCTCAGTGCAAGGCAGAGCGGAAGGCACACCAGTCCCCTGCCTGTTCCTGTGCCGCAGTGGGCAGCCCCTCCAGACGAGGCACACGGGCTGCCCACCTGCTCCCACCAGACCTGGGGAGCGCCAAGCCCCAGAAGTGAGCAGCAGGGCAAAGGCCACCACTCGGAACCTGGAGGCGCCCTCAGCGCCCCAGGCTGACTCAACAAGCAGACCTCTCCCCGCTGCCTTCTGGACAACCCTGCTCCCCAGCCCAGCCCCACAGCCAGCAAGCCCTGGAGCACACGGTGACAAGAGCTGAGGCCTCCTACGTGTCTGGAAAGAACCGTCGTCACCATTCTACGGATCACGTGTAGAGAAGCAGAGCACCAGTGTGGGCCCAAGTCCCCAGGAAGGACACTACACAGTACCTGGCCTGATGCGTGGTAGGACACGGCCGCTGCCCACCCTAAGGGTTGCCGCCACCACAGCACAGGGGGGCAAGGGCCGGGCGTCAGGGCCACCGCCTCCGCAGGGAGGGAGTGAGTCGGCATCACGCGCACAGCACATGCTTCATTTCACTTGTTTGGTAAGCAGTGAGTGTCCCATGATGTCTGCGAGCACCCGGGCTGTCTGGACCGGTGCTTTTCAAACTGTGGGCTGTGAAGCCAACTGAGTGGGTGCGAGTGAGAGGCATGAATTAAACAGCATGGCCAGAAAGCACGTGGGAACGGTGTCTGGTCACAATCAGGTGTATCTGCACGCACGATACTGTGTTGGGGTGTGGAGGGTGCTTCTGACTGGATGGAACGGTGACGACCACGGCCACTGGTTCAGACAGATGGCTGGCCAGGGCCTGTGCCCTCCTGAGAGTGTTCTTTTGCCCTGAAGACTGGGCATGTCCTTAAGACCATCAGGGCCTCAGGACGGCTGGCTGGTGACAACCGAGTGTTCCTCCGAGGAAACAGCAAGGGGAAGGGGTCTGGGCTGGCCTGGCATTAGGAAGTAGGCCCTGGAGATGACACCAGTTCTCCAAAGCTGACTGAGACATCAGGCACCAGGATGTGTGGGGTGTGAGGTCCCTGCCACAGCCCCTGTGCCAGCTGGGAAGAGCCCCATACTCGCTCTCTGTGAGGCTGCAGTCTGCAGACGCCAGGCAAACACAAGACCCAGCAGCTGCCAGGGGCGGCAGAATCATCCCATCCCGGCTTGTGGGATGCCAAGGGGGCTGCAGGGGCCCCAGGTGACCAGCTAGCACCTCGCAGCCCGCAGGGGTGCAGGCAGGATGCCTATGATGGAGACGCAGGCTGCTGTCCAGGGCATGATGGCTCAGGACGGAGTGGGTGAGGAGGGGGCACCCTTCCCAAGCAGTTTAAACTAATGTCTGGTCCACATCAAACCTGCAGAGTTAACAGGCAAGTAACCCGAGAGAGGGCAGGATGGAGGCAGCTGGTAAAGGTGCTGGGGGCAGGAGGAAGGTGGCCAGTTGGGAACAGAGCCTGCCTTGGCCACAAGCCCTCACAGGACTGTCTCCTCACCTGTGGGCGGACAGGACGGGGCAGCTCGGGGGCAGCCGTGTGGCAAAGGACTCTGATGCTACTTGGCTCGGAGATGTGACAAACAGCAGGAGCGGCAGCCACAGCGCCACTGCCTTCCAGGGCTCCCCAGGAGGCCTTATTTCTCTGGGCAAAGAGAAGTCAGGCTTTGGCCAGCTGTGCCCCTACCTCTGCCGGTCAGCAGGGCAAGGCCTTTGAGAGTGTGGCTTCAGGCAGACCAACATCAGGGAAAGGAGACAGAAGGGGTCCTGTCCCACGACACGCAAGAAGGGGGAGATGACACTGGCTGGCTGCTGAGCAAGGGGCTGGGACAGGCCTCTCCCTGCTGTCCAGGCTGGCGGCCCTCCCATGCTCAGAGGACCACCGCCCATGGGGAAGAGGCCAGGCACACGTCCTGAGACAACGCTGCCCTCTTCTGGCCAGAGCTGGGAGGTCCAGCTTGTCACCAACCAGCCACATCCTGCCTGCAGTTGGGCAATCCAGGCCTGGGCATCCTTAGACTGGTGTTCTAGAAGGTTCTGAGAGGGGCCACAGGGCACCCTACCCTGGGAAACACCCTCCATGCCACTTGATCTGATGCGGGGGAGAGGGAGGCGGCGGCAGGTGAGGAGGGGTATCCCAGTTGTTTTCCCAATCGGAGCCCACTGGAGGCACACCCTGGACCCTCCCAGCCCTGCCACAGGGGTGAGCCTGCCCTGCGCGCCCAGGAGAGGCAAGGAGCGCTACAAGGCTGGCCTCAGATCTGGGAGTCCAGCGCAAGAATGGGCCCGACTCCAGGGGCCCAGCTTCCCAGGGGATTTAAACCTGGATGACGGTGCTCCCCGCTGGCCCCCACTGCCTCCACCCCTCGTGTGCACTCTGTTCCAAAGCCCAGGCTGGTCGTGGGAGGGGAGGGCTCTCTGGGAGGACGACCAGGGCGGGGTCCCAGCCACATCTGGGCTCACACCCACGTGGTGGGGGCTGGTTTGCTGGGAGGGGTCTTGTGGGGCTCCCACCTTGGACGGGCATCCAACAACTTCAGAAATCACCCCTTGGGTGAGCACGCGAAGAGCACTAATTAGCAAGGGCACCACACTTTTGCAACCCTGTTTTAGAAGGTCTGCCTGCTTGCCTTAAAAATGAAAACAAAAAGCAATGAACGGCTTCTCTAGGGCACTGACCTGGTGATGCGGTTCACGGGAACCCCAAGGGACACAGTGGGAAAGGGCTCTGAGGGCCAACAGCAAAGCCCCCGGGGCCCCACCGGAGACCTGGGGGCTCTGAACCAGCCGACGGGAGGGGCCCAGGGATCTGAAGCCACACCAAAGTCTGGTTCTTCACCCTGGGACCCACGAAGGGCAAGCGGGGCAGCATCTAGCCTGAGAGAAACCGGAAGGGGCCGGAGGAGCAGGCATGGCGTGAGGAGTGGTCCTCGAAAGGCTGTTCTCAGCTCCCAGGGGACATGCCTGATGTGGAGGAAAAACCAGCCATCTAACTGATGGGCCCCAATGACAGGGTGATGACCGAGGCTGAGAGTGGCCACAGCCCAGCTCCTGGAAACTCCTGGTACTGAAGGACAGAGGCATGGAGGTGGGCCCGGCCAGTCTCACACTCCACCTGGCACACACCTAGACGACAGTTTTGGGGCTGAAAACACAGAACAGGCAGGCCACATGACTCGAGAGCCCTCTGTGAATAAACTAGGCCTGGCTGTCGTTCTGCTGGTGGCTCCCACCTCTAGTCTGTCATAGAACCAGCTGCCGGAAGGTGAGCCTCAGGCCCTGGAGCACAGGTCAGTGAGGTCCTGCCTGCAGGCTCTGGGGATGGCCACCACGCTGCAGCTCTCCCCCACCGAGGGCCACGCTATGCCAGGCTCCATGCTCTAGCATGTGGTCCTCACTATCTCTGAATCCTCCCCGAGTGAGGGGCTGTACTACCCCCAGTGACTGACACAGAGAGGGAGGCTCAGAAGTGGGCACTCAGTTGGGGGCGGGGGGCAGGGACTTGAACTGGGGACTCTGCACTCATCACACAGCCCCGCTCCTCTGAGGCTCCCCCAGTGTCGGGGCACGTCTGGGACTGCGGGGAGAAGGATGGAAAGGGCGCCCACTCCCCACCGTCTCCAGTACTGACTGCCCTGGACCAGCTCTGGCCCCCAGACAGCCCCATCACTACACGTGAAAATACCTCTGGGGAAATTTCACCCGGCATCAAGGGACGGACTCAGAGTGCATCACGCCAAGCGGGCCTGGGAACCACTGCTCTGGGACATACTCAGCTTCAGGAAAAACTCTGCACTGTGCTCCTATTTTGGTTTCATACCTTATAATAAAGTATCGTGCTTTTATGTTGGGATAACAGAGTGATTTATTATTTACCAAACCCAGTGGGCGCTTGGCAGATCAACTTCAATAAAACAATGGATTATAAATGCCGCCAGCAACCCGGCAGTAGCACTAATCAACAAAACGTGTTGCTCTAAATGCTGCATAATAAATTGACTATAACAAACTCACAATGATTCTACTGGCGACATCTCAAAGTTAGCACCGGAAAAACAAAACCACCCATTTGGGCTTGGTATTAACATCCGTGGGACTCCCTGGATCACTGTCTCTAAAGCTGCACCTGGAGACACATGCGTCACATGCTGCCCAGGAGGCCAAGGCCACAGTAGCCGGGCATGCGGGGGCCTGAAGGACACTGTGCCCTGGTCAGTCACACCCACTCATAGGGGCCACACCAGGAACACAGAGGGTGAGGACCCTCTTTGGGGCAGATAAAGAGGGGAGTGGAGCAGCTGCCACTTCCTCCGGGGTGGGCCGAGCTCATGGAGGAGAAACACTCATGGCCACATGGCCCTGGTGGCAGGGCCCTCTAACTGGCTAGAGCTGCCACTGGACAGCTGGGATCCGCTCGTGTGGCTGGGTCTGTGCCTCTGCCCGGGAACTGGGTTCCCACATTCTGTCCTCCCAGCCCAGCCTGAAAGGGCCGGAGTTAAAGGGATTAGGAGGGGTTACAGGGGTCTAGAGTCCCTGAAGAGGCCAGTTGGACTCTCCTTGGGGCCACCAGCGGCTCAGCCATGGCCCAGAAGGCGGGCCCTCCCATCTCTTTCCTTAGTCTCCAGCTGAGCCAAGTCTGTGCCAGCCAACTTGGTGCCAGACCCCGCAGCTCTGCATCTGGACCTGGTACCCTTCTGGGTCTCAGGGACCTCACCTGCACACGGTGAGGGGGATGAGGCTCCCACCTCGAGGGGTCAGGGGGAGAAGATCTACGTAAACAGACTGCCCTGGTGCCAGGCACAGGGGAGCATTCCGTCAAGGCTGCTGCACGTTCCTTGCCCAGGTGCCCCAGCAACAGGAGGGAAAGGCATCAAGAACCAGGGGGACAGTGAGCATGCCACCCCCTCGCCCCTCGGCTGTGGGTTCATGACCACAGCAGATGTTTGGAGGCTAAGCCAGGGCGGCCCAGTGGGGTTCCGGGTGGCTCTCGGCAGCCCTGCAGGAGCCTGGACTGGCCCTGTCTGACGTCTGGGTAGTGGAGAGAACAGGCAAGTGGGGGGCCGGCCCAGGTCAGTGACACCCACAGTTCACTCCCAAGGCCCGGAGCGGCAAGGCAGGGCCTATGCCCAGTGGGAGCCCTATGCACCAGGGCTCCAGGAGCAGGACCTGTGATTCTGCCAACAAAGGAGTCTGTTGGAGGGCTGGAGGCCGTGGATCTTGACCACGTCTTCTTCACCATGGCTCCCCGAGGAGCTGGGAGCCCGTGAAATGGTGCTCAGAAAGCCCTGCAAACAGCCTCGTGGCTGAAGCACTCCCTCAGCCCTCCTGAACCGATGGTCGCTTATGTCAAGGTGTCCTGTGGCTAAGGCCAGCAGCTCTCAGAGGCTGGGGTGCCCGCCCCTGCCCTGAGACAGAGGGCTGAGTGTGGCGGGTGCTGGGTGCAGAGGACAGCTGGGCAGGGGCTGGGGACAGCTGAGGCCCTCCTCAGAAAGCCTCCCATCCCATGGCCCCACAGGCAGCTGCCTCAAGCCCACAGCCCGGGGTCCCCGCCCCATCTCAGTGCTTCCACAGCCCGGGCGAGGCGGCATTGGGCAGGCCAGCGGCCGGGGCAGAGTTGTCTGGGCCAGAGCGGGCCGGGCTGCCCTGGGTCAGCCCTCCCAGAGTGGGCGGTCAGTCCTGCTTGAGGCTGAGTCCCCTGCCCCCCGCTGCTCACTCCCAGCCTCACTCACCACATGTCTCCGTCCTGGATGGTCCGGTCGTTGGGGGCCCCAGCATGTCCATAGTGCAGCACAGCCGAGTTCTCCCCACTGCAAAGGTCAGGGGTCAACAGCTCACATCACCAGCAGTGCCCTCCCCACGGCAAGACCGCTAGCTGCCACCAAGGTCCAGGGGCAGCTGCACAGGCCTGCAGTGGAGGTGGGGCAGGCGGCCCAGTGGCCCTAGCACCTGCTCAGCTCACAGGGGCACGGCCCACTGCTTCTCCAGCTCAGGCTGCTCAAGCCGGTGCCCTCTCGGCCAGGGATACGGGCCTGATGTGGGCAGGACAGGTAAAGAACAGAAATAGGAAGCGGGGCAGTCAGGGGACGCCCTCCTTTTCTGGTGGCTAAACAGGGCGGGGAGGCCCCTGGGAAGGCCTGGGCGGTGTCAGGGGTGCCATGCAGGCCTGTGGGGCGGGAGACAGGCGCGAGTAGCTCCTCTGCTCGAGTGAGCTTCCCTAGTGAGCGCAGCCTTTAAGAAAAAAAGGACTTTTAAGTCTGTCCAAAGGAAAAAAAAAACAAAAAAACCCCACCTGGGTGTAATATTTATGGCCCCGTTCGGGAGTCTCAGGAATCATAAAAGTAGAAATAATGATTTTTCTCTCTATCCACCAGAGAAGAACATTTCCAAGGACTGAGATGTTCACATGTATTATTCATGTGCTAAGGACGTGCACATCAGCACTGATGCTGTCGCCGTCCTGGCTGAGCAGAGGCCAGAGCCTCCGCCCCAAGGGGCACAGTGTGGGGACACGGGCTGGGGTGAGCCCAGGGGATGGGGGGCCAGGACGTGCTCCTCAAAAACACACATATAATGGCACATGCAGCCACAGAGACGGGCACAGAGCTGTGCAAACCCCAGAGACCACAGCAGTGCACACTTACAGCCACAAGCTGCACCGATATTCATGGATGTTCCCCACACAGCCACAGCCACAGCCACAGCACCACCCACACACCCACACACGGACACACACCCACATACAGACACACAGCCATGGCCTCCTGCACTGACACAGCTCCTTCCACTCCCGCTACACACAGACACTGTCACAGCCTGAGGTCACAGCCTGGTCCCGACTGGGTGTGTGCCTGAGTGGAAGGGGTGAGGAAGGCCAACAGTGGCTGGAAAAGCAGCCACCTGGAGACAGGAAGGGAGGCAGGGCCGTGGCGGGCTGGCTCCCTCCTTCGCCCAGCACAGCCTGGGGCAGGCTGCAGTGACCTCAGCTCCTGGAGCTTAGGAGGGAAGATGGACTTCCAGGTTCAGGGGGGCACTAGTGTGGGTGGGGAGAGAGCAGCTTCATCTAAGTTGGGGGACGGGGGGGTCCCTCACCTTCCCCTAACCTTCTCCCACGATCATCCCCGCGTGGCCCAGGATGCTCACTTACCTGCCGCAGATGCAGGTGTAGGAGCTGTGGCGCATGCCGCCCCGGGAGTAGCAGTAGTGCTCAAAGAGACTGCAGGGGAAGACGACGCATCAGGGAGGGCTCACTGGAGCCCACACGCCCCCAGCCCCCGTGTAAAGCCTCAGCCCAGGCCTTGTCGGAGGCATCTGCAGGAAGGCCTGGGCAAACCAGCGTGGGTCTATGAGGCTTGTAGCCTGGAGCCCAGGGTCAGCCACAGGCCACAGAAGCACAGAGGTCAGTGTGGAGAGGGAGCAAGGCTGAAGAGCTCGCCACCTCCCATGCTGTGGTGCTGCCCAGGCTTCCAGGCCCATCTGGAGGACAGCCCAGGCCCTGTGGGAAGACCGGCTGGGGCAGGGACCACAGTTTCTGCAGGGCTGGAGGGAGTGTCTCCCTGTGACTCCCATGTCCAGTGGCCACAACATACCCCACTGGGAGAGGCTGGACACACAGCCAGGGAGGAACACAAGAGCTCTCCTGGCCCCTGCACTGGACACAGCCGGGGTCCTGGGACTGATCCCGGGGAGGAGCACAGGGAAAAGAGAGCAGGAGCCACTGGGCACTGGCCCGGAGGATGAGGACGAGGGGCAGGCCCTTGAGCAGTCGGAGCAGGTGGATCCCTGCCCTGCCCACCTGCCACCAGGGCAGGGGACCAAGCACAGGGCTGTGCCGCTGTCCCCGTCCTCAGAACACCAAGGCCGCTGTGGGCGTGCTAAGTGGTGATCGAGCCCTGGACGTTCTAGGCCTGTTTTAGAGAACGTCCGTGGAGGAGTCGAATCTTCCAGGCACTGTAAACACAAATCACATATAATTGTTACGACTGGCTATGAAGTTGTCGTTACTCAGGAACGGTTCTGCCATATTCAGCTGGCTTCCAGACTTGCCTTACAAACCTCGCAGGATAACTGGGCATCTGCGGGTGAACTACTTCCTCAACATAAAGCATTTCAGGACCTGCCAGGGATGGGAGAGCCTTGCATGCCCTTCCTCAGCTGACTGTATTCATGGCAGGAGCACTTGAAGCTGCCATCATCTTCCATCCCAGTCCCAGAGGCCATGGGGACGGCAGACCAAGGCACAGCGGGAGGGTGCCATGGCCCCCTGTGCCAAGCGCTGGCAGGCAGCCTCTGAGCACGGCTCTGCACACTTTTGCCCTCTGCCCAGACCCCAGGGCCTGCCACCGGGACTCCGCATGGCGAGCTACGGGGAGGGGAAGATGCCCATGTGCCAAGGAGCCGAGTACTCCCTGAGCTTGGGAGACACAGCCTGGCCAGACAGAAGCTGGCCTCAGGGAGCAGCAGAGGGGATGGGGACGGTGGGCCTCTGCTGGGGCAGGGCACAGGCAGACGGCGGCAGGCGTACTGGGAACGGCCAGGTTCAGAAAGGACGGCAGAGGGACGGCCATACCATCTGTGTGAGCGGATGAACAAACGAGAACCTTCTACAGTAGCCTAGGAAGCAGTGTGGGTGGCGCCCCTTAGCCAGTCTTGGCACCAGGCCCTTCCCCATGTGTGGGTCTGCTCAGAAGAAAGCGCCTGCACTGTGCGCCCCGGCCTTGTTTAAGTAAAAGGCACAGCTTACAGCAGCACCAAACTAGGGAACGGCGGATCTTGCTGTCACCTGCAAACTGCGGCCCGGCCCTGGGTGGTCTGTGCCGGCCATGTGGACAACGCCCCACGCATGGGGTGGGGAAGGTTAGAAAGAGGAGGGGAAAAACACATGCTGAAAACGCCTTGCTTAGAAGGCTCTGAAGTTCTTCCAGTGGGATTTCAACACCTAATTTTGTTCTAAATTAACTTTTCTGATGTGACGTGAGGACAAACTGATGCTTTGGTGGCAATAACAGGTGGATGCAAGGGGACCCTGGTTTTTTGCTCACACGCCTCCGGGGACCCGCCCTCTGGGACTTCGGGCCTGGGCTGTGGACACAGACACCCAAGTTCTGGGGCAAGTGCAGCAGTCCAGGGGGCCAGGGAAAGACCCAAGTCTGACATGTTCTGACTTTCAAGGGGTCGGGGATGAGGAGTCGGGGCACCGAACGGGTGCCACATGCTTGACGTGAGGCTCCGTGACAGCCTGGTGGTCAGAGCTCGCAAGCTCGGGCCGCAAGGGCAGACCGCAGCAGCAGAGCCACCTGGTTCCCACGGGACGGCTCACAGACATCTCACATGGTGGCAAAAGAAGCGCTTAATAAAGACTCCTCTAGACCTTTGCGAAAACAGGGTGCAGTGAGCCAGGCGGGGGGCCAGCTGACTCTAACCCAGGGGCCTAGTGACTGACCAACACAGCGTGTGGCCAGACTCGGCCGTAAGCTACCCATCGGCCCCTCTGGAGCCACGACAAGATGACAGCAGAGGATGCAGCCAGAAACCTTCCCACCTCCACCACTCAGGGCAGAGCTCACACGACGGGAAGGAAAGTGAGGCCAGAAAGAAAAGGGAGCTGTCAGTCTCGGGGACCTGGAGGCCTCGGCTTTCACTGCCATGTGGGGACAGCAACGAGGCCTCAGGCACATGAGAAGTAGGGCACTTGAACTGAGGCCCCGCCCCCACGCACAGCTGGGGCCTGGGCAGGGGAGCGCCCTCAGCAGAAGGGAACCAGAGAAAACCCAGCAGCACCAAAGGAGGCAGTCGGGAAGCTTGCCTGGGCTCTGGGAAAAAATAAAGAACATTCCCTCAGAATTCACAGCACGGGTCTGTCCTCCACAGCGTTCAGGCTTGGCTGTGAACTACCTGGATGGTTCAGAAACCTCCAAGCCAGGAGACTAACAAAAAACCTGGTCCCTGACTGGTGACACCTGGAACACGGGCAGGAGCAGACAGAAACCAAACTGGGCGGCCACACCCTGAACCCAGGCCAGCCAGGATCTGTGCACACACACACATATAGGCACACATATAAGCACATATATGTACCCATATGTACATGTACACATACATAAACGCATCCCCCACACACTGAAGATGAAGTCACAATCCAAAAAGAGACCACAAGAGTTATCAGACACAGCAAGCAGCAGGCTGAGGCCCCCAAGGACTTCTGATAACAGAATCATCAGATAGAGACATTGGTACCTAAAGTACAGTATGAAAACAGAACAGGCAGATTTTACAAAGAACCAAAACAAAACTTTCAGAAACAATGGTCTATCCATGAGAGGACAGCAGACAAGAAGACAGGCAGCAGGGTCAGTGGCCCCAGCGGCCACCTCTGCCTGATCTCTCAGTCAATCTGTGACTCCCACATGCTGCACAAGTGTCCTGCTGGGTCTCGCCCTGCTCCCTCCTTCTCGCCTGGGTGGAGGATGGGGTGGGCAGTGCCCTGACAAGGCATGTGGCCAGCCCCATCACCTCCCCCAGTACAGAGAGGCTTCCTGATGAGCAGTGGGAAGGGCAGGGGTCTGCCCGCATCCCTCCACCAGCCTCACAGACACCCGGCTGCCCCCAGTCCCTGACACTCTCCCCGCATAGCCATTCCTCTGACACCCTCACCTATACATTTCTCCCAGGCAGACACAGGAAGAGAATGCTCTGCATTCAGGCGTAACGAGAACCTTTAAGTAACCTGGGAGTCTGTGCTGTGAATAAGGAGGTGGATGGAGTTATTGCAGCGACAGAGGGACAGGCCCATTTGTCAGAGGCTGGAGATGACTGACAGGGAGGGACAGCGGATTCCGATGTGCAAGATCCACATCTCCAGGGACAGCACTGCTGGTCCTCCCCCAAGGCCGGAAAATCCAGCCCACGGAGGCCTCCTGGGCACACGGCCCAGCTCTTGCCCTCTGAGGTTTATCGTCTGATGAGGAGATAGCCACAGCCCTACAGAAAACGCATTAGCTGTCCAAGATAATGCAGAAGGGCTGCCCTGGGCAGTGAGCGTCGCTGAGATAGCAGCACAAGTGTGAGCATGGCAGATGGTGCCAGCCAGGGAGGTCAGTAGGGGCTGTGGGTGGCACTGGCCACATCATCCCCCTCCCAGGCTGGACCTCGATGCACGCTGGGGTCCCAGGAAGCCGAGCCAGGAACAGGAGTGTGGAAGGGAAGATGGGCAGGGGAGCGGAGGCCACTCGGCTGAGCAGGGGGTCCAGGAGAGTGGGCAGTTAGGACACGGGGCTGGGAAGGTGGGCAGGGACCAAGGCGCTCTCAGATAAACGCAGGGCCCACAACACCGTTACTGCGGTTTCAGCAGGTGCCTCATGACTTCCCCACTCCCTCGGGCCTGTGGGCTCCCACCTGTCCCTTGTCCTGTAGTCCTTGCCCCTGACGCCAAAGCCAAATCCCAGCCCTGCCACTTTCCGGCTCTATGGCCTCATGTTCCTCATCCATGTGCCTCGGTCCCCTCATCTATAAAACGGGATGACACCTCCCACAGGGCTGTTGTGCCACATTAGTAATTTAATATGTACGAAATGCGTAGAACAATGCTTGACAGACAGTGAGCGCTAGGGACTGGACACATTAGCCACCACCACCCTCACTGTTCAGAGGTCTCGAAGGGAAAGCACACAGCAGGCTGCAGGAAAGGAGGCTGGACTTGGAGACACAGCCTCTTGGCTACTCCTTTAAAACCAAACAGAAGCGTGGCATAGACCCACGGCCCAGACACCTGCGCCCACACACTCCAGCGCAGCAGGTTCTCTGAGTGCCCTCCAGCCCGATGCACAGGCCGACAGGCATGTGGCGTCTCCGGGACAGATGTGCACACACAGGCTTCCGTCGATATGGTCCCCACCAGTTGCCTCTGCCCCACTCACGCGCGGATCCAGAAGTCTTGCCTCCTCAGGAAGGGCCAGGGCCTCAGCAGCGTGTACAGAGAGGGACGGAGTGCAAGTGTCTTGTGCCGTTGAGCCCAGTGACTGTGTTCTGAGCAGCTGTCGCAGCACTGGGTCGCTTTCAATTCACACATGTTCTACTTAGTTAATTCCTACTTTATTTTCTGGGTGAAAATGACCAGAAGTATGTAATCAGTGTGATACACCTTTGGAAGGTCTGTCTACTCACTCAAGGAAAATTCTTGATAGTAAGAAAAACGTGGTCCTGCAGAGAGGAGCCCTGAGTCGCCTCGACGCTGAGCGGAGTGTTTTTCACTTTCCCGAAGTGCAGGCAGCAGCTGGGGAGACGCGGAGCCGGCAGGAGGAGGAGGACGTCCTTCACGCGGAACCGGAAGCGCAGACCAAGTTACTGTGAATTCCCAGGGGAAGGCAAGATGCTACTCCACTTGTTTCTTCTGGGGTGACCAGGGTGTCATCAGAACGCACCTGGCAGGAGAGCCCCCTCCACTGTAATCCCTCCCGTGAAGGGGCGGTTCCAGCATCCCGTCCAGGGCTCTGCCCAAGTTCCCGGGAGAGCCCCAGCTCCTGTAACGGAGCTCTCTGTGAGCCTTCTGAGAGGCGGGCACCAGGTCTCAGTGGTGAACTGGGGCACTGCCCTGTCCCTCTCCTGGAAAGACACAGAGCAAGCTAGGGAGCCACTGAGGCTCCGAGCACATTCTAAACCAGCAAGTAGCATTCACACGGTCACCAAGAAGGGACTGATCTAAAGCCTTGGACTAAACCCCAAAATGCATTATTAATAAAACCAGTGCTCACAGCACAGCTTCACAGAACAACCGACACCAGAACGGCACCAGTAGGGACCCAGACCATCCACAATAGCTGCAGTGACTATCTCCACCATCAGCAGCTTCTTTCTGCCTGGTGCTCCCTGAGCCTCCCCAGGCCCCTCTCCTGCTGCCCCTACCCAAGTCTGGACTGAGGGCAACAAGGTCTTCCCACTCAGGACCTCCCGCAGGCCCAGCCAATAGGAAACATCCACAGCTTTTAGCATTTGCATCAATCCTTGCAGGGGGGAATGGTTTTCCTCCTTTGCAGCTGAAGAAACTGCAGCTCAGAGCTAGCTGCGCTGTGGTCAGGGACCCTGTGGAATCTGCGTTGGAGGGTTTCTGACCCCGATGCCTGCAAAGCCTCAGGTCTCTTGGTGGTGGGGAGACTGGAACAGCCGCTGCCCCAGCAGGGCAAGGCTTTGTGTTCTGTAAATAACGCTGGTGGATGACGCGGTGCCGGGCTTCCAGGGCCCCGACCTCACATCTGTGCTTGGGGCCCAAAATAAGCTGAGAACTGGTCTGCCGGGACAAATGGCCCCACCCAATCCCGGGCCAGAGCCTGCTGTCCCAGGACAGTGCCCAGGCGGGCTGGTAAGGAGCAGGAACTGGTGCTCAGGACAGGCCCCCGGTAGGGAGGTCAGGAGGGAGACTCTACCACCTGAGACCAGGGCGGCGGCAGAGACGGCAGTGGGCACGGCAGGAAGGCAAGGGGCACCAGGGAAGCTGTTCACACACTCCCGTTATCAAGGTACGAGGTAATTAGCATTTTAATTGGATAATTGGGAATTCTAAATTGCCTATCTTGTATTAAGCATAACTGAGGACATAACATAACATTCAATTAACAAATATTCCCCTTTATTCTTGCCATGCTTGATTAGGCTGAGTTTTGGAGTTACTCCCTATCAGTTACTGATAAAGCACTCTATCCCTTTAGCTGTCCAAACCCTGGCTGCATCAGACTGCTAAGAAACTTAAGAAATATCCATGTACAATATATTCATACATGAGAGAGATCTTAGGACTTCTCTACACAGAAGAAAAACAATAAAAATCATGCATAATCTTATCCCCCAGAGATAACTTCTATCAAATATTTTGTTGAATATCCTTCTAGGCATTTTTTATGCACAAAGACAGATTTTTAAAAACAATAATTAACTGCAAGCTGTTTCGTAAGTCATCTTTTGATTGAAGTTGGACATACATACATACAGAAAGAGACAGAAATCCTAAGGACCCTGTACAGCAATCTGTCACAAGTGAGCGCCCCTGGGCGCCCAGCACCCGTCAGTCCTCCTCTCGCAGTGGCCTGACTCCAACACTGCAGGTCAGTTTCCCCAATTTTTGAACTTGATGTAAATGGCATCAAACAATAGGAGCTCTTTGTGTCCGGCTTCCTCCCCTGCTCTGTATTACGCCGGTGAGGCCCCCCTGGTGGGGGCAGGATGCCATCTGCTCACTCTCAGTGCTGGCTGTGTTCCACTGGCGGAGTGGACCCCGACGACCTTCCATGCTTCTGTTGGTGGACATTCTGGTTGTTTCCAGATGGTGGCCTCACGAATAGTGCTGCTGTGGACGTTCTTGGATCGTCCTTTGGGGCACATGCGCACGCATCTCCGCTGGGCACACAGCCAGGAGTGGAAAAACTGTGTCCCAGGACTTTGTGTAGCTTCAGCTTTAGCAGATAAAGCCAGTCTTTCCAGGTACTTGCATCAATTTATTCATTGGCTTATAACTTCTTCCATTTCATACCTGTGCACAGGGCCTGACTGAGCTGAAAAGGGTCTGCAAGGACAAATAAGGACAAATGGCCCCACCCAGTCCTGGACGAGGGCCAGGATGTCCCAGAGAAGGTTCTTGCTAAAGCAAGGACATTTTTCCCTGTCAAGAGATACATGTCTACACTATTTTTATTTTTAGTGCTATCACTGTGTCCAGGACCTGACAACTTCTCCCCTCCAACACGGCTCGTCCCCAGTGCAGGGCACCATCTTCTCTCGCCTGGTTGATGGTGACAGTGGTGCAGCTGGCCCCCCGCTTCAGCCCTTGTCCCCCACACAGTGTGCTCCGCAGAGGGGTCCTTTCAAATTCAAGTAGGATCACAGGACTCCTCTGCTCAAACCCAAGCCCAGCTTCCCGTGAGCAGCCTGCCTCCCTCTCATCCCCCATGTCCTCTCATCTTCTCAGTCTGTCTCCTGCTACTCCTGGGACTGCCAGGCAAGCTGCCACCTCAGGGCCACCAGATGAGCCCGCTTCTCTCTGCCTGACTGTCTGTCCCAGAGGTCCACAGCTTGCTCTCTCTTCTTCAGGTCCCTCCTCCAATGTCTCCTTCACAGGGATGCCTGTCCCGAGCCCCCTGGATAAAGAGTACTCCCTTCCCGTCAGCCTTTACCACCATCGACATATTAGCCATCCACCCATCCATCCTCTCGTCTCCCATCACCATCAGGCCAGGATTTTCTCCGCTTCGCTCCCTACAGGCTGCCCAGAGCATAGAGTAGCACGGGCACACAGGAGGTTTTCAGCGCATTTCTCTTGAGTGACTGCATAGGTAAACTCGTTCCGTGGGCAGCACTATAATTCACTTAACCAGCTTCCTGCTGGTAGCTATCTAGGCTGCTTCCACCTCCGTGTTACGGTAGACACCCGTGGCCATACGCCTTTTCACTGTCTTTGGGCTAAATTCCTAGAATTATTGTATATGTGCACATTTTTGAGTCTCAGTGCATGTCTATCAAACAGACCCCAGAAAGCTCAGAAGGATTTTCAGGGTCCTGAGCAGTGCAGCATGGGGCCTGTGTGCCCACTAGACTGCGAATCTGGCAGCAAACCAAAGAAGTATTTTGTTGTCTCACTGATTAACTGGCAAGTTTGAACATGCTTATATGTTTATTTCTTCCCTTCTGAATAGCCTGTTTCTTTTTTAGAAAATGGAATGTTCATCTTTTTCTTATTGATCTTAAAGAGTTTATATATGAAGGACACTAGCCAGTGGTTTTAACCTTCAGCTACGGAGCAAGCAGCTGGCCCATTATGACCCTCTCTAGCACCTTCTTTGCTGGTTCTCCTAAAGAAGCACAGGACACCTGGGGCAGGACCTGCAGACAAGGCAGGACATGACTGGGGCCCGGGTGGTGACAACACACAGGAGGACAAAACCTGGAACCTGCAGCACATGGCTCAAGCGGAAAATTCCAGATCTGTGAATCCAGACCCCTGTGGGGCTGACACTTTTGAGCGAGTGGGAAGGGCCAGCTTTGGAAGACCCTGGAAGAGCTGTGTAAACACAGGCAAAATCTGCCAACTGTTCTCTGGCTTAATCTGGGATCAACGTCTGCTCGCATCTGACCATATCTCACTAGTCCTTGACAACGTCAGCAGTAACACCTTTCTCAGCCCCAAACTGAAAACTCCCTCTTTAGAAATGCACCAGGCTGCCCTAGGAATCATCTAGAGAGGCTCAAACTGCACAAGCAGGAAAGGCAGGAGGGAGACAATTCCTGTTCAACGCGACCCAGAGCTACCTTCCCTTGTGGGAGACGCTGGGGAGAGAAGCCGGTCTGCAGGACAACTTTCTTTGAGCTAGTATTTCCCAAAGCATGACAAGAGTCCAGGAGATGGCATCATGGGGGACGCTGAGGGACGCTGAGAAACATCTTTTATGTACTAGTTATTTAAAGTGTTACCTCCCATTTATGGCAAATTATACTGGGTTTCACTCATGACAGGAATATAAAGCTTTCTTTTAAAATACATTTAAAGTAAAGAAATCAAGAAACTATAAAGCAAATAACACTCCCGGTGGGACAGGCTTTGGCGGGCGTGAGCGTGGCTGGTGAACGACGGAGGCTGGGAGGGTCTGCTCCGAGGCTTCTCTGAGGAAAAGCCTGTTTGAGTTCTGGGCAGGGGCACACGGGGCTGGAAGCTCCCCGTCCCCAGACGGCGTCTGCCGGTCTCTGGAAAACAGCTGGTGGGATGATTCAAACAGAACCCAGGTTCTCGTCTGCGCCCTCACCTGCTCCTGTCCCCAGCTCGGCAGCCTGGGCCACCAAAGGGCCACAAAGGCCAAATGGGGCTCTCTGTCCTTAGCACTTGGGGAACAAAGCCACCTCCAGCAAACCTGGCTGCTGAGGGCCTTGGACAAGCAGCTGCCAAGCTCTGACCACGTCGCTCTGCTCGGCCACCCAGTGCAGGCGAGTAAGGGCTTCTCTTCCGCAGAGTCCCTGGCTGGAGCCTTGCTGGGCAACGTTCCCTTTCTTTTACTTAATAGCTCGTCCTGAGGTCGGGTCATAAAGGAGCCTGGTTGGGGCACGACTGTCTCTCTCAGGTGCCCGGCGGCCCCCCACCCTGCCCAGAGCATTCTTGGAGGCACCACCTGCCACCACTCTCCCAACTCCACAGACTCCCCTCCCACCCCCAGTGGAAGAAACAAAGCATGGAAGCGTCCAGCAAAAGGTGCGCTTCCTGAATACAACCCCTGCAGGGGACGAGGCCCGGAGTGCCCCGAGCAGTCAGGACAGGCCCCCAGCCCCAAGTCACCCCCTCTAGAGAAAGAAAGGGCTTCATTTTCGGAAGCCCTCCAGGGTATTCTGTTTTGTTTCTGCAGAGCCCAGCACTACTTTATTTCCAAACCTCAAACTCTTCTCAGCCTCACAATCCTAAAGTATTTCACAAATGTGTCGTTTCAGATATAACTTTCTGTGCAAAGCATCATTTTAGATCAATGCCTTTCTACAGGGGCCTCTCTCCCCAGCCTGGCCCAGCTCCGGGCAGCACTGTGGCCTTCCCCTTCTCAATCGGTGGGCCACACGCAGTGTGGCCCAGCTCACTTTGCCTCGTCTCCTGAGCCTCGTGTCCACAGTCTCCCTAGATGGCCCTCTGCTCAAGGCTCTGAAGGGAGGAGGGGAAGAGAAGCAGCAGGCACTGTCCCGGCCGGGCCCAGCGCACACACAAACCACTCCGGGTATTTTAGGCACAGGACTGAAAACAGGGAACCAGTACCCCTGGGGTCAGCGGACAGCAGGAGGCCGAGGCCACCTTGAGGCTGGAGGGACCCAGGGGAGCTATGTCACTGCAGCCCAGGACTCCCGGCCACGTGCAGGAAGCGAGAGCAATGGATCCCTCACTAGGTGAGCACTACCCCAGGTACCTATGACACGACGATGCCTCCTCTTTGAGAAAGTTCTCCTGAGCGCCCAGGAGCCACAAAGCCCCGGTCAAACCCAAACCGGCTGTGGAGAGAGGCCCAGACACGGTCCGGCAGGGTCAAGCCGGGGCGGGCCCTTGGTGGAAACAGCCCTTTGCACCGGCGTGTGGCTGTTTCATGGCAGCATATCAGCTGTTTAGGGAGCTGCCGAAGACCCCTCTTCTAATGAGCCTTCCCATCGGCACACATGACTCCAAATATTATTTAGTCACATGTGGCTGAAGGAACAATGGGAGTGCTATTTATCACTTTGAAAGTCTTTATCCACTTAAGATGATAAATGGGGGTTGCACTCATGCTGCCCCTATAGAAAGATCAGCTCTGAAAAGAGGAGGTGCTGCTGGTGGGGATGCTCTCCAAGGGGGCAGGGGCTTGGCCTGCAGCCCATCTCCATGTGTGCTCACACCTGTGCTCCCACAGGCACTCGGCAGAGGACCTCAGCCATAGTTCAGCACGGCGAGGACACGCTCAGGGAGCGATGCCAGCTTCCAGGGCTTCAGCATCCGGGAGGTGGGACAGCCACAGGTGCTCCCCATCTGTCCCAAACCTGCTGCAGGATGTCCACTCTGGGGCCACAGAGGATGAGAAAGGCTATTTAAGAACTAACTCACGGGCTCTGAGCCTTTCTCCTACTGACAGCCCAGAGATGCAGGGCAGGTTCCTAAAAATACTCCTGCAATACCCAGGAATTAAAATTTTTGGTAACTTAAACCTATTTATCAATAGCTAATTTATAAGGTCTAAGTCCTATGATGACAAAGTGATTAAGCTGTTTTTGAACTAATCCATTTTTAATTAAAATGCTACCCTCTCTTGGTTTCTGTAAAGATTCAAAAGAAAGCCTTAACAGATGTCTTGTTTTTAAATACACATTATATAAAGCCAATAATTATAAGAATTCATGCTTTTAATTATATTTTAATTATTCGTTGCTTATTGATGCAAAGTTACATATTCTTTCTTTATGGTACTAACACTGCTAACCAAAGCCAGCAGACAACTAGCAAGAATTCTTTGGGGTGTGAAATCCCATTTCAGAGAGCTTCAGAGCCACGAAAGGGCGTGCAGGACCTCCGCCCTCGTCCTGGCAGACCGATCTAGTCACGGCGCACCGCTGGTTCGGAAGCCCTCTCCTGGCTCCCGGCCTGTGAGGGTCATGCTCCAAGGTGGGAGCGCTGGTTATTTGAGGAGGGTCAGGGTCTCCCTTCTCCTGTCCAGCCTTGAGGCAGAGAAGGCCTCTGATTTCTCCGTTCCGCCGCCCCCCCAAGCCGCACACACTGCCGAGTATCTCATCACAGTGACCGTGTAAGGAACCAAATCACCCACTCAAATTTAGAAGGCTCACAAAACGCAATGAGAGCTTGGAGGATGTGGAGGAGGGCGCACCATGAAGGTGTGATTCCCATCTGCCACACTGGCCACTGCAGGGACCCTGGGCATCCACATATTGCCCAGCACACCCTAAGCTGTCCATTCCAGGCTCCGCCCCCAACACCATCCCAAGCCCACGCACTGCCAGCTCCCCGTCAGGTCCCCTCTTTCCAGGATTACTGCAGACCCTCCTCATTGCTCCCCCCAGTCCACCTGGCTGCCCTGTTAGCCTTTAACCAGGTCCCCTCCTGGCCCACCTGCCCACCCAGGAGGCAGTGGCCGGAAGGGGTTCTGGGCGGCCTCTCCCCCCCTCACCATCGAAAGCCCTTCACGGGGGAAACCCTTCCTCCTCTGACACATACCCCATCATGGCTTTTAGTCCTGCACACGGCTATTCCAGCACCTGCCCTCTGTCCCTATCACTCTCAAAGGGAACTCCCAGAGGCAGGCCCAAGTCACCCTGTAGCAAGGCTGGACACAGTGATGAGCACACAGTAGACCCTTAGTACATCCGAAGAAAGGGTAACGATGGCAAGGATGGTCAGCCTGAACAGGTCTAATGATCATGACAGAACACGCACACATGCACGCGCACATGCACACAGCCTTAACCCCACCCCTCCAGGAGGAGCCCTGGGTGGAGAGCTGGCCCGTGCTCGCCACTCCACATCTTCTTTCTGGGCACAGTTCTCAGTCTCCCTGCAGTTAGGCTGGAACCACGTGACTGACTCTCACCAACAGGAGCACGAGTGGAAGTGACGAGTGCTGCTTCCGGGCAAGGCTTTTAAGAGCAGATGTCAGTCCTCTGTGCTTTCTCTCCCCTCTCAAGGCGGGCAGAGTTGGCCAATGGAAGCAGCCTCAACACTGCTGGAGGAGAGCTATGGGGCCCGGCCTGACTGCAACATGAGCCAGAAATAAACTTGCACTGTGCTGAATACTGAGCCATGGCTTTTTGCTGTCACTGCAGCAAGGGCTATCCTATGCTGATAAAACACACAGGAATGTGGAATACGGTAAAGGTGGAATTTTAAGTCAGTGGTGTAAAGACATTATTCCAAAGACAGTGGTTTGACCAGCCATTTCATGGGGGCAAAATAGCCAGAATTCTTGCTTATTCATCACTCTTAAATGGATTTTAGATAAAGCGTTAAACATAAAAAATAAAACCACGTAGATAAATGGATATGTTATCCTAACCATACCAGTGTTGAAATATTTCAGAATTGTACAGAAAATACTTTTTAAACAAAAATCATAAAGACAGAAGAAAACACATGCAAACAGTTGAACTGCACTGAGATAGTAGAAAACGCCTATGTAATTATATGCCAAAGTGATACACTATACAGGAAAGGATCAATTTGACCATGTCTAAAATTTCTGTATATCAAATTGGGAATAATACTTTGACAAACAGAACAGTAACATGAAGAGCCCTATTATAACATGCCCTTGTAGATCAGTAAGTCAATCACAAACGTCTCAATAGCATACTGTGCCAAACAAAGAAAAGCTATCAAGACAAATGCCCAAGAAACACCCATGAGAGAAGTCTCACCTTGCCAGTCATCCAAGAAGTGCAAATCAAGGTGGGGTGTTACTTTTCCCTTATCAGGATGGTAAAGATGAATATTAATAAAAACAACACAATTAGCTTTGAGGCCCTAGTGGGCACACAGGCACTCATGGGTGTGTGTGTGTGTGTGTGTGCGCGTGTGTGTGTGTCCAGCTCAGTGGCTGAGAGCAGTTTGTAGAGGCCACCTAGCTCCTCCAGGACCCATCTGTCTGCTGTGGGATCTTGGGCCAACTCCTTACGGCCTCCTGGCCCTGAGTGCTATAAAGTGAGGAGGCTGCTGCTCCCCACCTCATGGGATTAAGTGAGAAAATCCCCCAGAAGCACATGGTCCCCAGATATTATGGCGATCCCCAGCTATGAGAGAAGAACTCCTAGTGGGCAGTTGGTTCTGTGCTTCAAAATTTCCCCTAGCAATTCCATTTGCAGGAATTGACCCCAAGGAGATTGATCAGTTAAACACCAAGAGGTGATTAGATAAGGTTGAGCATCACAGTACTGTTCGTGCTGGAAAGTCAGACTCCAGCCGGCTGTCCCCGGAGGAGTGGTTCAGTGGCTACCGCGGAGTCCCACAGGCGCAGTGTGCCCTGGTTCACTGAGGGAAGAGACTTCCACTTCACACAGAAGGAGGAACGAACTCCGCCTGGTGTGATCCCAGCAGATCAAAGTTTGTCTGTCTGCGCCCCTGGAGAGCTCCAGAGCGCGTCTGCTCAAGCAACAGGGGTGAGTGAACCTCTGCATCACACAGTTTTATGTCTTGCTTATAATGCTCTGTACTGACTGAGTTTCCTACCGGCATGTGTAATATATTTTTCATCAGAGAAAGCTGTTTTCATTTTGAAAATATTTTTCGGAAGAAATGAAGTCTACCTGTTAAAGACCAGCTCTCCTGGCCTCACTCTTGCCCCATAGGGCCTCTGTCCGTGTGCCGGGCCGGTGGACACAACCCACAGCCATGATCCAGGATGACTCTGAGAAGCTGCCACAAGGGGTCGCAAGTGCACACTGCCTGCCACCCACAGGGACACCTTGAGAAAGCTTCAGCCTGGCTTGAGGGACCACAATTCAGAACAAACTCTGCAGGTAAGACTGTGCAGGGTGTGAAGAACCCAAGCCACAGGAAAGTCTGCTCAGCAATGCCTCCAAAGCCCACTTATCTTCCTTCTCTGGAATCGGGTTCTGCCCGAGGAGGTCTCCCTCCTGCAGTGGGAGTGGGGGACGTCAGAGACCGGCTGCAACACAGCCCCGCCTGCTTCCTCTGGCTGCCCACACCACGCACGGCCCTCAGTGGACCACCCACCCCCTAGGGAGACACAGACGACTTGGGCTCCCGCTGCAGTGGAGGGGGCCAAAGACAGGACGGGGCAGAGTGTGCAGCTCTGAAGCACTGCGTCTGTCTCTGGTGCTGTCGCTGGGAAGACCCTAGCTCTCCATCCCCCTGGGAACAGCAGGAAGCTTCCTTGCCTGTGGACTGTGCTGTTCCCTGGAAGCGAGCCTGCCACTCCGAACAGATTTGACAAGTATGGGGCAAATCACCCAGAATGCAGAACACCTGGCATTCCCCAAATGCCCGTAGGCAGAAAACCCGGATTCAGCAAACGGCTCGGATCTGAACGGATTTCCATTCGTGGCTTCTAAATCCCCAGTGAAACACACTGCTGCACGGCAAAGGTGGGAAGCTGGGGCTCCCTGCAGGTGCAGCCTGGAGACGGCGGCCCTCATACTGCCCGAGTCACACACACACCTCTTCCACGGGCACCTCGGCCCCCTGAGCTGTGCCGGCCTGCAGCTGTGGCTGGGCAGGCTCTCTGCCTGCAACAGGGTGTTTGGGGTGAACACACTTTAAGGGAACTGTTTCTACCCACCAGTTCTGGGACAGGCGGGTCCCAGGAGCTCTGCAAACACTTGTGTGTGGCCCCCAACCCATTCCAACGCATGTCAATCGGGAGATCCTTCCCGGCCTTCCTTGCCTCGGCCACAGAACAAACTCGACGATGCATCAAACTGTCCGCCTCCCCAGAAACTTCAGTAACTACGGAAGAGGTTTCTTCAAGAAATTTCTGTAGTCTGGCTGCGAGTTCTCGCCTCCTTCAGCATGAGAGCGTGTTTATCCTTCAACTACAGAGCCGGAGCCCGCCCTCCCTGCTAAGGGGGCGTTCCCACTCCACACACACAGGGCACACCAAGGCCCCTGAGACTGTCTGAGAATAATGAGGCCCACTTTGTACCTCCAGGGGACTTAACTAATTTATAAGGCAATTTTAATAATAACTATATATTAATTTTACATTCCCTTTTTACCTATTTCATTGGCTACAAACTGTTAGGAATTAGGTAATATATTACAATAGGCTTCTGGGGACTTTTTATTAACTAATGCCCCATATTTAAAAACCTTCCTGTCAAATGAGAAACATTAAGAAATGCTGTCCCTTTTATAATTGCTTCTAATCGACTCAATGTTCAGGTCCTGGCTTTAACAGACAGCCCGGGCGGTACTTCCCTAAATTGCATTTAACTTTCATTTTCTTTCTCTGACCAGCCAAGAGAATGACTCTGAAAGCGCACACGGTCAGTTAGCGCGTCAGCCTGCAGCTCCCGAGATGCCTGCAAATCTGGAAGGTACAAGGACCACTCCAGACAAGGGACAGGCAGCAGCCTCTGTCCAGACTGTGGTGGCGGCAGCCCTGCTTTACAGGCTTGGTTTGTTTGCTTGGTTCTTGGTAAATTTATCTATTGAAACGTACATACAGTGAAGTGCACACATCTTAGGTGTCGAGACTGATGAAATCTCACGCGCGTACCTCCTAGATCAAGAGACAGAGCATTTCTAGTCCCCTCGTGGGAGCCATCGCCGCCCCCTTCCCTGCGCTCTGCTCCTCCATCCCAAAATTTTGCTCTTGGGGAACTTCACATAGCAGAACGACAGGGGATGTGTCCTCTTGAGTCTGGCTTCTTTGCCTCAACACGGCCCCCGTGAGAGCCGTCCGCCCATGTTCTCCGTGCAGCAATGACCTGCTGGCTCTCCCTCCTTGACGGTACCCGTCGTGTGAACACACCACAGTTCATCCATCTCCACAGGGGGGCTTTGAGTTCCCCAGTTTAGAGTACCCCGAGTCCACGCCCAGTCCACATACAGCACGTTCTCGTATGTGTCTCTGGTGCATCCGCTGGATGACGAGTGGAATTAATGCTCAGCTTTGGCGGATGCTGCCAGGCGTCTTCAAGTGACTGTTCCAGCATCTCTGTTTTCTATGTTTGCTACTTTTTCCCTGGCAGGCAAGAAACTTTCAAGCTCATCCCTTTAAGAAGTGAGGCCTGAACCCGAGCGAGAGGCCTCGAGCCCCTCACCTGGCCTCGGAGCCGCCTGGCCCTCCTGTCTCCCTGGGTCACTGCGGTCAAAGCAGGCAGAAACGGCTTCTCCTAAAGTCAGACCTCTCCCGTGGGACGAGAGCCCATCAGGCCTTCCCTGGGCCCCAGGGCGGGAACACGCGTTTCTGAGAAACAGAGAGCTGCACTGGGCTCTGACGCCCCTCAGAGGTAACTGTCCTTCCAACAAGTAGAGCCCTCTGTAGAAATGGACACCTGATCAGGGAAAGGATGAGCGAGGGGAGTGAAGAACAGACTCCTTCAACCAGGGGAGAAAGCTGCCAGCTGGGGGCGTCCACAAGTGGCTGGGGAGGGTCACGCCCTTTGAGCGGTTGCTGGGCCTCAGGAAGAGGATCAGGAAGGAGCCAGGTGGAGGCGAGGAGGTCCAGTGAGCGACTCTTGAGGTGTAGCCCCCTCTGGCCTCCTCAGACCTGCTCTCCCTGCTCCAGAGAAGGCCTGAGACGGGGCAGTCCGGGCCACACAAACATGGGACAGTTAAGACATCTGAGGACAGCCTGAGGAGGAGGAGCCGAGACAGACCGCAGCTTCCACAGGGAAGGAGCCCCAGGGCACAGGCCCGCCACAGCACAAGGGGCAGGGAAGACCAGAGTGCCGGCCACAGCAGATGCTGATGGACAAGGTGGGACAAAGGAGGCAGCAGAGAGCCTCTGGCACTGGGGGCGGCCAAGTGCGGGCGGTGGAGGTGACAGCTCCCCCGTCACCCGGCTCTTCCAGACAGAGGAGAGAAAAGGCTCAGCCTCCTGAGGCTGCGGGAAACCACCAAGCCGGGGATCCTTTGTTTTCATTTCCAAATTCAAAGGGCCCTCGGCTGAGCCAGCCTCTGATCCCGGCTCAAAGCCACAGGGGAGCCCTAGCGAGCCGACACAGAGGAGCCTCAGCTGTGACAGCCTGGGGGGGCACGGAAAATTGAGGCCCCAGAAGCCAGTTTTAGAAGTTTATGAATAATAAATGCAATTAATGTGATGGAAAACAGAATCTGGAAGCCAAGCTGAGGCCCCAGGGTGGGTGACTCACCAGGTCACCTCGCCTCCCTTGTCACTTCCAGCTGCCAAGGCCCCTCAGAACAGACAGGTGGTCAGGATGTGGGGACATCACCCAGCCACAGCCCAGAAGAAAGAACCATCGGGGCCCAGGCCTGGCCGGGGGACAAAGGGTCCCCAGAGTCCCCCTTGTTCAGTCCCGGGCAGGGCTCACCCTGGTGGTAGGGTCCCCAGCTCCCGAGTATGCTTGTCTGGCCTCAGTTCCCTCCCCTGTGAAATGGGAATGACGATCATACCTGGACTGGATGCTGTCACATCCTACGACCTAATCCGATGACCCTCCACTCTCACTCCCAGCAGCATCCTGGGGGTCACAATCTCTAAGGGCTGGGGCTGGCCCAGTGGCGCAGCGGTTAAGTGCGCACGTTCCACTTCGGCGGCCCAGGGTTCGCTGGTTATGATCCCAGGTGCAGACATGGCACCGCTTGGCAAGCCATGCTGTGGTAGGCGTCCCACATATAAAGTGGAGGAAAATGGCCACAGATGTTAGCTCAGGGCCAGTCTTCCTCAGCAAAAAGAGGAGGATTGGCAGCAGATGTTAGGTCAGGGCTAATCTTCCTCTAAAAAAAATCTCTAAGGGCTGCAGGCAGAGGGCCACCCTGGCCCCTCACACCTTGCTCCCACGGTGTCCCCCTCCTACACTACCCCCACTGAGGGGTTCGTCCAAGTCTGAGGCCAGTTTGCACACTGGTGTCCCCTGCAGGCTCTGGGCAGGTCCTCTGCCTGGTGCCTGGCAATGAACACAGTGGTCCCTCAGTATCTGCGGGGGATTGGTTCCAGGAACACCCTCACATACCAAAATCCACAGACGCTCAAGTGCCTTACATAAAATGGCGCAGCAGAATGAATACAGTGGCCCTCGGTGTCCACGGGTTTCACATTCCTGGGCTCCCTCAATCACCCGGGAGGAGGGTGGAGCAGGTGTGGAGGAAGAGGCTAACTCCAGGAAGCGGTGGGGAGGAAGAAAGGCGGGTGGCAGCTGGGGGAGGAGAGGAAAGCCTGAGGATAAAGGGGCCCAGAGCTCCCTCTGACTCCTCGGCCCCCAGCCTGGTTGCAGGTGCTGCTTCTGGCCTAGGGGAGCAGGCGTGGGGAGGGGCTCAGGTGGGCAGCCTTCCCAGGTGGGTCCCTGGCACCTGCCCTAAGGTTAGTGTGAGCCTTCTTCACTGTCTTCCGCTGGCCCAGGACAGGGCGCTCCTGCCTGACCACGTCGGGCACAGCCGAGGGCTCCAGTCCTCCCAAGGCTGAGGGGACGCCTGCCCCCTCCACCAGGGAGCATCGGGGGCTGCTACAGAGTAAGTCACCTGAGAGACCCTCTCCACTCTTTCTGTAGGGGCCACAAGGGCCCATCAGCAAAGATGGCTGAGGTATTGCCAGGAAGGTCCTCTCACTTTACAAATTGCACTTTTATCAGAAAATCAATGACGCTGCCTCCTCAATCTTCCACACTTGTCTAAAGTAATTAGTCTGCAGGGCAACAGGCCAGAACTACACTAGTATTCCTGGGAGTACCCCCCTGTCCCCACCTGTGTCCCAGGGAGACCCAGGAAGGGAAGCTCTTGGGAGGGATCCATCACACCCAGCTTCCCTAGGGCTCATTCATCAAGTCCATCGGCAGCCCCACTGCACACCTACTACATGCCCATCGTGAAGTGTTACGATCACAGGACGAGCAAGGCAGACTCAGGCCCTCACGCCATGGAGACGAGCGTTACCTGATTAACTGTGACAGTGTGAAGTCAGACAAGGCAGACACCATGGCTGGGAGAGCACAGACAAAGGGATGGGACTCATGGAAGACTTCCTGGAAGAGGGGGTCTGCAGCGGAGGGCAGAGCAAGTGGACATACAGAGGCGGGGAGAAGCAGGGCATGTGATGGAGCAGCAGCAAGGCCGAGGCGGCAGCCAGAGGTCAGGGAGCAGGAGGGAAAGTGAGGCGGGCTGGGGCTCTCCAAGGACGTGGCCGGGAGGCTGGAGAAGGGATCCCGCGCGACTCTGACTCTCAGAACGGCTGTGTCTCCGGTTCCCGGCATAGTCACTCCGAACATTAACTTCTCCGAACAGTCTCCTTTCTTTCTTTCAAGATTCTTTTAAACGACAGCTCGTTTAACTACAATATCAATTGGCCAGCAATTCCACGAACAAATGGTTCTCTGCTTGTCTCTGAGTTCAGCCACCTTTATTTGTCCCCAAGTATTTGGCAGGAACCAGTTACATCAATAAAGGAACGTCAATTTTTAACAGCCACATGAGATGCAAAAGTTTCAGACGGATTTTTCGCCGGCATACAGGGCGCCCGAGGAGCTGTTATTAACAGCCATTAGAGACACATGGGCAGGCCCCTGAGACAGGGTGCCAGATCGAGACGGGATTAAGGAGATGCTGCAGACACCAGACCTCCAAGCATTGTAAATGTCACTGAAATTCCAGACTGTGCTTGAACTCTCTGTTGTCACAGTTGCTCAGGTCACAGTGTGTCTGATGTTTTATAGCAAAATGACAAATATCTTTCTCAACTGCTAAGTGCATAGAGCCCATCGGAATAAATCCATCCCAACTGGCCGTGACAGGGAAGCCGGCGGCAACAGGAGGGCGGGAACCTGAAGGGGGCGGTGGCAGCAGAAGCGACTCGGACAGTGGTTTCCAGACGTGCGCGGCCCTGCAGAGGGGCCTGTTTTCTCGGTGGCCCTCACCACTTCCTGTAGAGTAACCTCACTGCTGGACGGCATGGGGTTCCAAACTCTCGATGACACATGGGGTCTGAAACCCAGTCTCCCCAGCAACCACCACATCACAGCAGATCTGATGAAAGGGGCAGAAGGAAAGCACGCAGGAAGAAGAATGCAGCAAAGGGCCTCATCAGGAAATAGGAGAGAAGAGCATTAAAGCCACGGGTGGTCATCCTGCACGGCTGGAAATAACCCTCCACGGCCTACCAGCTGGCCCACTGCCCAGGCACAAGCCCCAAGGATGTCATGAACCAACAAGACTTCAGAGAGTGTCTGGGAGCCAGGGAGGGATCTCAGAGGGTGGCCCCCGGGGTGCTGGGTTTTGGGCACAGACACTTCGCTGGGCACAGAGTGAACAGAGCCATCTGCTCCCTGGGCCTCGAGAACTATCCTGGAGCAGGGACGCTGCATGCCAACTCTCCCAGGGCCCAGGCTGTGCCCATGCAGCAGAAGAAACAATGCCCGTCTTACAATCCTGCCCCAGCTCGGAGCCGCAACCAACACAGCTGGGCTGCTCCCTCTCTGGGGCCAGACTGGCCTGACTTTGTGGTTGCCAGAAACTGAGACCACAGGGCATCAAGAGAAGAGGAAGTTCCAAGGGCTCCTCTGGCCCTTCAGCCCCACGATGTGCAAGGCCAAGACCTTTGCCTGAGGTATGGCCCCAGGAGAGGATTTCCAAGGTGTGGTGCTGCAACCCAGTCCTGGCCAGGGCCACTGTGCCCTAGCCTTGCCTGACGGTGAGCTCTTCCACTGTCCAGCCAGGCAGGTCAAAACTGGACTGGCCCCTGGGTGACGGAGGTGGGGCGCAGGGTCCTGCCTGCACCAACAGCCCTGCCCCGGCAGGGCAGTCATCCCGGAGGAAGATGTTCTCCCACGCTGGCTGCTCTCCTTGGAGCAGAACTGTGGAGCCTCAACTAATGGCAACATGGGGACCAAGGATTGGTCACTCCCCATTCTTTTACAGGAAGGTAGGAAACAAGAAGAAATCCTCCTTTCTAGCAAAGATGGACCTGTGCTCCAGAACAGGCCAGCAGCACAGCCCCTCCTGGCAATGCAGAAGTGGCTGCTCTTGGAGGTGACCTGGAGGAGAGCTTTGAGGGGCTGCTCAGACTGGTCACGGCCCGAGGAGGGAAAAGCACTGACGTGGCTGGGGCTCCCATAACCTGGCATGTCTCCCATGCACCCCCAGCCCCCAGAGTGCACTGGCAGCACCTGGGTCCTGCGCTTCCTGGCCCCCATCTCCGCTGGGTTGAGCACCAAGGGGTCCCAGCTGTTGGTGGCCACAACTTCCGCCAGGAGTGCGGAGCAGCACCAGACCCTGCAAATCCTCTCCTGGAGGGGCCAAGCCTCAGGCAAAGGGGGGTCCGCACAAAGGCTTTCTCCCCCTGTGCACAAGGGTAGTGGGGGCTAGAGGTTGGCTGGCCCCATGTGGGCTGCCTGGACTGCCCAGCAAGAGTCCCTGAACAGCTGGGTCAATGAGGTGACCCAGCAAGGCCCCCGGGGCCCAGGCCACTGGTTTCAGCCTCCTGGGGGCTCTCTGCAAAGAAGACTCCCAAGCTGAGAGGGATCTAGCCAAGAGAGGACCACTGCAGCTGGTTCCTTAGGTGTCCACATGTCACGCAGCCCAGGACCATCCTCATGAAGGGTGGCTGGTGCCCCTGACTGTCAGCCCGCCTCATGACGCAATCAGATCACAACCTCTCAGGTGCTGCCACCCTCCTTGGGCCTGGATTAATGCCTTTCATAAACTTCCCGGAGCAAATGCCAAACTTTAAAAGAAATGTTCTTAATGATTTTATGCTAGCTTTTCCCCCAGCATAGCAACAGTCCATTTATAAAAATTCTAAATGAAAACTATAAGACATTATTGAAAGAAATCAATAATGAAATGGAAAGATATTCCACACACATGGATTGGAAGAATGAATATAGTTAAAATGTCCATACTATCTAAAGCAATCTACAGATTCAATGTAAGCCCTATCAGAATCCCAACGACATTCTTCACAGACATAGAACAAAGAATCCTAAAATTCACATGGGACAACAAAAGACCCCAAATAGCTAAAGCAATCCTGAGAAAAAAGAACAAAACGGGAGGCATCACAATCCCTGACTTCAAAACATACTACAAAGCTACAGTAATCAAAACAGCATGGTACTGGCACAAAAACAGACACAGAGATCAATGGAACAGAATTGAAAGCTCAGAAACAAAACCACACATCTACACAGCTAGATCTTTGAAAAAGGAGCTAACAACATACAATGGAGAAAAGAAAGTCTCTTCAATAAATGGCGTTGGGAGAACTGGACAACCACATGCAAAAGAATGAAAGCAGACCATTATCTTATGCCATACACAAAAATTAACTCAAAATGGATCAAAGACCTTAAGGTAAGACCTGAAACCATAAAGCTTCTAGAAGAAAATATAGGCAGTACATTCTCTGACACTCTTTGACTTTTCAAAGATCCTTAAAGTAGACCAAGTCTACTGGGGCAAAGGAAATGAAAGAAAAAATAAACAAGTGGGACTTCCTCAGACCAAAGACCTTCTGCAAGGCAAAGGAAACCAGGAACAACACAAAAAGACAACCCACCAACTGGCAGAAAACATTTGTAAATCATACATCCGACAAGGGGTTAATCTCCAAAATATATAAGGAACTCACACAACTCAACAACAGAAAAACACACCAGCTGATCAAAACATGGGCAGAGGATACGAACGGCTATTTTCCCAAAGAAGATATACACGTGGGCCACAGGTACATGAAATGATGTTCAACATCGCTAATCATCAGGGAAATGCAAATCAAAACTACACTAAGATACCACCTTACACCCGTTAGAATGGCTATAATCACCAAGACAAAAAATAACAAATGTAGGAGAGGATGTGGAGAAAAGGGAACCCTCATCCACTGCTGGTGGGAATGCAAACTACTCTAGCCACTATGGAAAACAGTATGGAGACTTCTCAAAAAACTAAAAACAGAAATACCATACAACCCAGCTAACCTACTACTGGGCATTTATCCAAAGAACTTGAAATCAACAACTCAAAGAGACTTAGACACATCTATATTCACTGCAGCATTATTTGCAATAGCCAAGACATGGAAGCAACCCAGGTGCCCATCAACGGATGGTTAGATAAAGATGTGGCATATATACACAATGGAATACTACTCAGCCATAAAAAAAGACAAAATCATCCCATTTGCAACAACATGGATGCACCTTGAGAATATTATGTTAAACGAAATAAGCCAGGTAAAGAAAGACAAACACCATATGATTTCACTCATATGTGGAAGATTAACACATGGACAAAGAGAACAGATCAGTGGTTACCAGTGGCAAGGGGGTTAAGAATGGGAGAAAGCAGTAAAGGGGCACATTTATATGGTGACTGACAAATAATAATGTACAATTGAAATTTCACAATGTTGTAAACTGTTATGACCTTAATAAAATTTTTTTAAAAAGCAAAAAAAAAAAAATTCTAAATGACATCCAGGGGAATCTGTCACAATGTGGGAAATGAACCTTTCCCAGCATGCTCCTCTGTTCTCCCCTCTGCCGCCTCAATTTCCCCAGGCACAGGTGGTCTGGACCCTTCTCCCAGTCTTCCCCACCTCGTTGCATAACAACTCCATCCTCTAGGTACTCAAATTGAAAACCCTGGAGTCACCCTGGATCAGACGGCAAATCCTGCTGGCTCTACCTTCAAAACCAGATGTGGACCAGATTCGGTAACTACTGTGCCTCAGGGTTCACCAGGCCCGGCATGAAACACGCCCAGAACCTGCCTGCCTCTCACCGTGAAGGCTCTGACCAGAGACCAGGCCTGGTCCCCTCTCCCGCTGTGGGGCTCCCTGGCTGCCCTCGCCCCACTGCAGTCTGCTCAGCACGTCACCATCAGACCCAGGCCCTCTGCTGCTCGGCCCCTCGCCTCTCCGACCTCATCCCCCCTCCCCGGCCCTCTCCTCTCCATCTTCTGCCTCTCTGCTGGCCCTTTCCTCTGTGGCCCCAGGGCTCGGCCCCTCAGCTCCTCTCATCTGACTCGACCTCTGCTCCAGGCCTTCGATGCCACTCTACTCAAAACTGCAAACCAGTGCCAGGACTCCCTCTGTTAGCTTTCCTGGTTTTACTTTCTCCGCGGTACTTGTCACCATGGAATACACTGTACACTGACTTATTTATCCTGTCTATCTCCCCTCTGGAGCTTCAGAGACAGGTTTTCCTCGGTTCCATCTCCCTGCTCCTAGAACCACACGTGCACCTGCGGTCACCCAGGAAGTGTCCATAACTCAACGAACTGCACAGGCAGGCTGGGAAAGAGGCGGTGCTCGCTGGCCGGAGGGCAGGCTGGGCCCCAGAGGGCCTGCTTGCCAAGGACAGGCGGAGCATGGGGGTCATGTGTCAGCCTGCTCAGCCAGGAATAGCGAGACGGTGAAGAGGGCCCACCCTCTGAGCGCTCACATCAGAGTCGTCTGCTAAGTCAACCCCGGAAGTAATTCCGCCAGTTCTGGCCGCATCCTCCACACCTGCAAACGATTTTGGAAAATCCTGGTCTTGAAGGGACCATGGGCCTGATTTCTGCAGGTTCATCGAGGCCAGAAAGACGCACTCTGGCTCCCCCAGGCCTCCTGCAGACAGCATCGTGAGCCTGCCTTCAGGAACGCCCTGCCACTTAACCTCCTTCTGGTGAGGCTGTGTGAATGCCTGCCACAAGCGCCTCATTGCGACACCAACACGTGCCCCTTATCTGCCAGCCCAGCGGCACGGACTAATTCCTCGGTAACCACCGGGCCCATCGGGTTCACCAGGGCCTGTGACCACATCCACAGGAAGCGAGGAGGCTGGAAGATCGAACAGCCCCGGGGTGGGGTGGGGGGTGCAACCTTGCTGTGACATGCACAACTTTGGCCCCAGCCAGGCTGGCCACTCCAGGGACCCTGAATCCTCCGTTGGCTGAGCGAGGAGCCCGCCGAATCCTCCTCCAAGACCCGAGAAGGGCTGCCCCAGCTCCTCCTCACTCTTCCACCTGGATGGCAGCCCCACGTCTTTGCCCTGTCCCTCTGCAGATCTGTCCCAGGTCCTGGGGCCTCAGGAGACCGGCAGGCAGAGACTGTGTGCCCCAGGCGGGCAGACTGAGGGTTGTGCTGAGCAAGGGGTATGCACCACACGCACACATAATTGCAAACACACCCCATGTGCCCCCAGGCAAGCTGAGTGAGGGGTGTACTTAACGGGTTTACCCCCTCCCCCCCGAACACACGGCAGGACATGAAATACAGCCATACAGCCAGGTCCTGACCGCATGGGCAGTGCCAGGGGCCTGGGGCTCTCTCCTGGCCAGATTCACAGGCCTCATAAAAGCACAGCCTGAGGGCAGAGCCTCTGTGTCTTAGGCAGGAAATACAACGGTTGGGAGGCAGGAGAGAAAGGAGGAAGCAGTCTGGGAACACAACACAAAGCGGCAGGGGCAGACTCACCCGTAATGGACAGCAATGGCCGTCAGGGGAGGTGTGAGTTGGTCTGCACAGCATGGCCTGACCGACACCCCAGCGGTCAAGGCAGAAGCCTGGAACTCGTCGCCATTCCTCCTCTTCCCTCACCCCCAACACCCAACCCATCAGCGAGTCCTCAGCTCCAGCTCCAACTCATCCTCCAACCCACCGTCCCCTCTACCTCAGCCCGCCTGGCCCCCAGCAGCCTCCTCACCGCCCTCTTGCTGCCACCTGTCCACTCACCACCCAAAGCCACGGCTTCAGCTGGTCCAGTCCCTCCCCAGCTCACAGAAACCTCTGAGGGGTGTCTCATTGAGACCTGGCCCTGCCACCCACTCCTCTCTTACCTGCCGAGCCCCACCCCCTGTGCCCTCTCACCATGTGGCAAGAGCTGCGCGGGCTCCTCGTCCCTTCTCAGCCTCATCGCGAGGAACACGTTGGGCCACGACAGCCCAACTTGGCACCATGTGTAAGTCTCCTGCTTGTTGACATCCCCTCTGGAGCGTCAGCTGTGCAGCTGCCCCTGAGGCCAGCTCCAGCCCTTCAGACAGGAGGCGCTGCTGAGTCGCTGGGGGTGAACCAGCACACAGAACCAGCCCTGCTTTCTCTAGGAAGTAGGGGCACTGTTATGGGCTGAGTTGTGTCCCTTCAAAATTCCTATGTTGAAGCCCTAACCCCAGCACCTTTTTTTTTTTTTTGAGGAAGATTAGCCCCAAGCTAACATCTGCCACCAATCCTCCTCTTTTTGCTGAGGAAGACTGGCCCTGAGCTAACATCTGGGCCCATCTTCCTCTACTTTATATGTGGGACGCCTGCCACAGCATGGCTTGTCAAGTGGTGTCTGCACCTGGGATCCGAACTGGTGAACCCTGGGCCGCTGAAGTGGAACGTGCACACTTAACCGCTGCGCCACCAGGCCAGCCCCCTAACGCCAGTACCTTTGAATGTGGCTGTATTTGGAGACACGGCCTTTAAGGAGGATTAAACTGAGGCTGTTAGGGGGCCCTAAACCAACATGACCAGCAGCCTTATAAGAAGAGGAGACTAGGACACAGAGCCACCAGGGAAGCATGTCCCCAGAGGAAGACCACGTGAGGACACGGTGAGGAGGCGAACTCTGCCAGCCAAGCAGCGAGGCCTCAGAAGAAAGCACACCTGCCCCAACCTGATTTGGGTCTTCGACCTTCCAGGAACGTGAGAAAACGAATGTCTAATGTTTAAGCCCCCCGGCGTGTGGCACTCTGTCACGGAGAGAAGCAGACTCTCAACCAGCCCACCCCTGGGCTGGGGTTCTGGCTCCCCACCCTCCAAGGAAGGGCTGCAGTCCGACCTGTGCAGACTGCAGCCACGTGGAGACTCATTTCTTTCCTCTTCAAAGCATTATAGATTGACGGCCAAGTCTTGCTGTAAATCAAAAGAAAGTCACTACTCATTACCTACTTAGAATTCCCTGAGTTCTTCCCGGGAAACCATTTCTCAGCTGTTTGATCTCTGAGCCACCAGCGCTATCTCCGGGCACGCCACCCATCACGGCAGCCACCAGGCGCTTTTTCCTTCCAGGCTCCTTTCTCAGCACCTAGATGAATTTCCACTTTTCTCCAGTTTCAAGAAGAGCTGCCAAGATAAATGATTCAAAGACTCCAGCTCATGCTGCAAACAGATGGACGGTGTAGGGCCTGTACTGAATAACCCCAGGCTGGGTAAAAGCACAGACCATACTCAGGGGATGGGTCACGCTGGCAGCCGGGCCTCACTCACTCAGGCCCGTGGACACTCTTTCCTGTGTCTTTTCCCCTGTGGGACAGTGACATCTGTCCAGCTTCAGCCAGCACCAGCTGCCCAGGCCATGGTGAAGCCCCTGCTACCCTTCGGTAGAAAGTCTCCAAGGGCCCTGGGGACACAGGACAGCGGCTGTGGCTATGGGAACAAGGAGGTATCCATTTGTAAACTGTGCATCCGGGAGGGACCTCTCTCCCCAGTCCTGCAGCTGGTACCACTTTCCCAAAGGACCCCCACCCCTGAAAGGGCTACTTACAACCCAAGGGGGCAGGGCCACCCCAACCCAGGGTGCTCATCTCCACAGCCACCAGCCTGGGTCCAGGAAGAGCAGTGAGACCCCAGTTCTCTTGCTGGGTGAGCAGCAAGACAAAGTAAAGCAGCAAAAACAAACCCAACCAGGCCTGGATCCTAACACTAGGCATCTGCCATGCGGGGGCTGGACGGGCAGGGGAATCCACCAACCAGCCCCGGTCACCCAGGCTGGAGGGAGGGCTACAGTGCACCTGGCCCTTGCCAGGACACCCAGGAGAGCCACCTGAGCAGGCCACAGCGCTGCTCTTCAAGGTGATGACGTGGGAACAGCCCCACACAGGCCCGGACACAGAAGGGTGGTAACCGCCAGACTCGCCAACAAGGGGATTCCAAGTGCTGTCACAGGCTCAGTCCATTTGGCTGGCATGTGTGTGCCACGCTCGTGGAGGGTGGCCCCAGGGGCAGGCAGAGTCACACGACGCAGGAGCAGAGCGGGAAGAAGAGGTGTGGGCACTGGGGCTCTGATGCTGCAAAACTGGCTTTTCCAACAAAACCGTGGAATTTACATGAACATGGCTGGCTGGGTCTGGGAGCAGCAGGAAGCGTGCTGGGTTCCTGCGGGTGCTGGAGCCAGGAGAAGCCAGCCTTCACACTCCCAAGGCCTGAGGTCACCGTCGCACTCTGCTCAGAGAAGCAGGGGACAGGAGGAGACCTGGGGCACGGCAGTGCTAGGGGTCCGGAAGGAACCCAGGATGCTCCACAGTGCCAGTCCAGACCCCTGGCCTGAGGCTGTCACCGACAGCAGTCACGGCCCGCAGCCATCAGCAGCTTGGCTACCCAGGCATCCTCCTCTCTTCCAAACCTCAAGCACAGGGTGCGGAGTCCTGTGTGCACAAGGGCCCCAAGCTGAGCTGGCAGAGCTGCCGGAGCCCATCTCCTGACCGTCCACCCTGATCCTGCACTTCCTCACCGTGTTCTGGCGCAGCTGTGGAAGGAGGCGGCCGTGGCCAAGACTGCGGCATACTCTCCGATGAGTGCTAGAGGAAGCTCAAAGGCTCACTCTGCCCACGCCACCCAGCCTCCACGCCATGGCCAGGGGAGCCACGGCACAGGGCCAAGCCAGCCTGGCCCAGGGGGCGCTCGTGTGGAACATGAGCGTGGCTTACAGCGGCCCCAGGCCACAGAGCCCGTTGTTGGGCCTTGAAGCGGGAAACCTCTCTCTCTAGTTTCATCATAAATTAACTCCAGGTTGAGAGCAGACATGACTGCTGGCAGAGAGGGAAACGGGCTTTCAGAGTTCCTCGAGTAAACCCTTCATGACATCTACAGCATTCAGAGTTAGGAGGGAAAAACTCCCAGCCCAGAATAATTGCTCCCACAGGGAGCATCTTTCTGCACCAGAATGTAATAGGTCTGGATGAGAATTTTCTGAAAATCGGGCACCAAACCTAGCAGCATAATCACAACTGTCTGCCCACTCTCAGAGCCAAATGGAAACACTGGCTCCGACAGCCTAAGGCCTTACCGGACGCTCCCGAGACACGGAGCTGGTTCTCTGAGCGTCAGAACCAAGCAGGACAGATTCCCTTCCAAGACAGCACCTGGTCCACACGCTCCACCCCACCCTTCCCACCTACCATGGGGCTCCTTCAGGGGGGTGTACGGAGAAGCAGAAAGGCTGTTCCAGAGGGAGGGCCAGGACCAGTGCAGAGGCCGGGAGCACCTGGCCAGTAACTTGTAAAGGAGTGAAGCCAACCAGAGATGTACACACAAAACATGAGAAAGTCTTTTTTTTTTCCTCCATAACTCTCCCATTTTTCTTGAAATACACGACCCTTTTGACTATCTTTTATTTTTCCTTCTTTTGATAGAGACACTGGTATGGTAAATCTTTCTCAAGTGTGAATGAACCAGCGGCATGAGGGTGATGAAAAGGGTCTGCCTCAGTGCTGGGGGGGGGTGACAGGAAGGGGCGGGGCCCGTGCCGTGCACCCCAAAGGCTACTCAGCTACCACTGGGCAGCTGCTCTGTGTGAATTCCAGCCCAAGGTTACTACCTATTTCAATTTCTAGGAAAAGCCAGGAAAGTCTCCTGATTTTTAACTGTTGACTCAAAAGAACAAAAACAAACCAAAAAACCCATTGTGTGGGCCAAACTAAAGCTGCCTATGCACTGGGTCCAGCCCAGAGGCTACTAGTTTACAACCTCTGTGTTTTGCCTTGCTAGCAAATTCCTCCTGGGGAGAAAGAAGTGGGGACACCAGGGGTCCCCCCCAAGACCCTAACCTGACAGAAGTTTCTGGAAGCCCAAAGGGGCTGCAGCCTACTCTCACAGGGCCCCAGAGGGAAGGCAGGCCAGCTAATGGGGTGTGGCCAAAGCCAACTTGGGGCAATGGCCAACTACAGAGATGCCTCCTATTCCCTGCCCCCCAGCCCGACCTGGGTCACACCCCCTCCTCTGCTCCTCGGGGTGGCTCACCTTGCACAGTAAATCTACTGACAATGCAAACTTTCCTCCCCCTTTCTTCTGGGCCTGAGCGATTTCAACAGCACCCCACACCTTGGGGTCAATCAGACAGCTCTTGGTCAGCTGTGAGCAAGGAGCCAGAGCACATCTCCCGGTGGGAAATGGGAGGAACTTAAAGAGTCTCTAGCCATGTTTTCACGGGATCCATAAGGACAGCACATCTGAAGAGCAGGAGCAGACAGGCACAGACAGAGAGGGGCCAGCAGGATGGCTCTCTAAGACAGTGGCTGAGTTATAAAACAGGCATCATTAGCAAGCAGCAGGGTGGAGGGGAGGGGGTTACAGGAAGTGGAGGGGAAGACAAGTCTGAGAACTTTCCACTGATGCAGAAGTGGGAATTATGAAGGAAAACATAAGACCCCTTAGGAGAGATCCAGGGGCCCCATTACAGGAAGAAAGGAATGTAAAAGGCGGCCCTGAGGGGAAGAAAGGTTCCACTGTTCAGATGAAAGAATTGGATCCTAGAACAACACGGGAGCTCTTCAGGGCAACCCCAGGCCTGTCCGCACAGCTTCTGGCCCCACTCTGGCTAATGGGTCACCGCATTAGCTTCTGTGACTGAGAAGACAGCCACTGTGAGATGGGGCAGTGAAATCTGTCAGGGTGACATCAGAAATAATCCCATCACAGGCCTCAGATTACATGACCCAGGGGATAAATGCTTGCCCCTGGGGAGTGACCAGAGGGATAACAGACAGGAAACACAGGGCATGTGACACTCCCGCCTGTCCTCTGGGGCAGACCAGCCTCGCTGGTGGCCAAGCTGTTCCTGACTCCACAGCGCTGCGGCTGACATCACAGACCTGTCACCTGGATCAGTCAGCAGGCTGTGCCTCCTCCCACCTCGTCTGCTCTGTATTAGGTGTGACAGCTGCTGTGCTCTTCCTCTCATTGGCCTAAGTCAGGACACACCTCATCTGGGTCTTGCTGATGAGGATTATTTTGGGCTGGTTACTTTTGAAAGCTGCAGATAGGAAGGAAACTCTGAAGGGTGGAATTTGCTTGCCCTTTGAAGAGAGACAGTTGCATTTGTGAAGGAAGTCCCCATCTGTGGGGGTGTCTCCCTCTCTGCACCAGGAGGAAGGGGAGATGACCTTATCTCTAGAAACTCTTAATGGGGAAGCCAAGGACTTAAGTCTGCATAATAATCTTGCTCTTGTTTACTCTCTGGTAACCTCATGTAACTGATCCCCCCACCACCAACATCCTCCTTTGTCTTTAGCTGAAGATAATATTTAAGGTGGTGGCTTCAGCCATTTACTTAATCTGATCTGATTCTTATCTAAAAGTTATAGGACCACCCAATAAGAAGACCCCACCTGCACTGATATCATTTTAACAACTTTTTTTTACATATTCTTTCCTTTGTCTTGTAAAGAGATAACTCACATACCTATGCCTTAAATTTAGCCCTACCCTCAACCCATGTTGGCAGCTCTTTACTGCCCATGGGTCCTGTCCCCATGCTATTCTCTAAATAAAAGAGCACTACTGCCAGACCTTGAGAGTCCAAGAAATCTTTCTTTCGACTCCTCAACTCACTGAGCCCGCATCATTGCCACTGAGTTGTGGGCCCTTGGCACCTGCCCCTGCTTGCTGGCTGAAGCCTGCTGGCTGAAGGACTGTGAGCCAATGCAAGGCCCAGCTCACTCTTCTCGAGGGGCCACCCTTGCCTGGGCCTCCAGCCCAGCCCACGAGGCTGGCGGGATTCTGACTCCCGAAGTACGGCCAAGCCCAGCACAGCACCCAGACAGACCCTCGGGAGATAGTGTTAACTCTCGAGAATAAGGAAAGAACCCCGTAAGCACCAAGCAGAAAATACAAAGTTCCCAGAAAGGAGAAAGACGATGATTTGCCTGAGACCTCCAGCAACAACCGAGGGAACGGTTTCATAGAACAAAGATTCACTACCCAGCTAAGCCGTCCTTCACGCAGGAGGCCCCAAAAGGCCTCTCCACCGTGCAAGATCAGAGCAAGAAGACCAGAGGAGAGGAAAGGCAGGGCACAAACGGGCCCACACGGGGTCTGCCGAGACGGCACTGGGTCTAAATACCTGCTATTAAATGAGTATAAAAGCACGCAAATGTTGAAACTAACTGACGGAAAGACAAGTCATATAATAAAAAGCTGGAAGATGAGGGGAAAAGAGAAAGTAAAATCATACTAAATTTCTCATTTTTCAAAGTGAGGAACTGATATTAACTTTTTAAGAGATGTAGAGAACGTAGAGAAATACAGGTCACTTTTTTCTTAATTTAAAAGTAATTTGACAACAAAGTGGAATGCATATAAAAGAAAACAGAGGAAACTTCACCAACTTTCCAAGAACTGGAAACATTTAACAGGCAGAACAGCAATCAGAAAGCACCAAATGAGACTCTGGACAAGAGACCAAACATATGGGTCATCGCGACAGATGCCAATGGCTCTCCCCACACCGGAGGCCCTCCATGTGGAACAGGTAAACTGCAACCGATGAGCAAAGTTAAAAATAAAGGCATGGGGGCCAGCCCCATGGCCGAGTGGTTAAGTTTGCACACTCTGCTTCAGCAGCCCAGGGTTTCACTTGTTCGGATCCTGAGCGCGGACATGGCATTGTCTTCAGGCCATGCTGAGGCGGCGTCCCACATAGCACAACCAGAAGGACCTACAACTAGAATGTACAACTGTGTACTGGGGGTCTTTGGGGAGAAGAAGAAGAAAAAGAATTAAAAAAAAGATTGGCAACACATCTTAGCTCAGGGCCAATCTTTAAAATAAAATAAAATGAAGGCGTAAACAGACACATCAGAAAAATGCCAACAAAAGAAAAAATTTAATAGTAATACCAAAATCAGATAAAGTCAGATTCAAGATAAATAGGATTAATTAGGTCAAAAGGGGTTCTTGTAAGCTGCAAAAAGGTAAAAATACATCATAAAGACATAGCAATCATCAACCTGTATGCCTCAAACAGCTCGTCATAGAAATGAGTAAAAGAAAAATCTATCAAGAATCACAACGAGGGGGCCGGCCCCGTGGCGCAGTGGTTAAGTGCGTGCACACTCCGCTTCGGTGGCCTGGGATTCACCAGTTTGGATCCCGGGTGTGGACATGGCACTGCTTGGCACACCATGCTGTGGTAGGCGTCCCACATATAAAGTAGAGGAAGATGGGCACGGATGTTAGCTCAGGGCTAGTCTTCCTCAGCGAAAAGAGGAGGATTGGCAGTTAGCTAGCCAAGGGCTAATCTTCCTCAAAAAAAAAAAAAAAAAAGAATCACAACGAGGAACTCATAAACCATGTCTCGTAACCTGGAGTGAACATACAAAGTAAGGGAGGCAGGAGATGCCTGGAATAAGATGAGAAGCCTGATTTGAGGTGCACCAAAGTGTGTACTCCAAATAGAAGATAAACATGTCCAATAAATGTTTAACGTTTAATTTTATTCCATAAAATATTGACAAAAATATTTCTAAACTGGCCACAAAGAAAAATCTCAAAATTAAGAAAAACAACATTTACAGATACTGCATTTTCTAACTACAATGGTGACAAAACCAGAAACTAATACCAAAAAGTGAACCAAGAAAGCTGACCAACCACATCTATCTGGAAAGTCGAAGAAATGTTCTTAGGTCAAAATCAAATCCATCAAAACTCCCTGGGATACGGTCTAGGATTCAAACTCTATTAGCCAAAATTCACTTATTAAAAGAAGAAAGAATGGAAATAAACTAAGATTTGACTCAAGGAGTTAAAAGACAGATGTCGAAAACAAGGTCAGGAAGGGAGAGGAAAGGAATTAATAGTAAAACAGGGAACCTAGGAGTTAGACAAGCAGTAGAGCTGATAAATACATTTAAACGCTAATTTTGTGAAAAGGCCAATAAAACGTTTCCAATTCTGGCAATACTAATCCATAGAGAAAGAACACAAATCCATGATATTAGGAATGAGAAAGGAAATACAATTACAGCTACAGAGGAGGTATTTTTCAAACTTAAGAGAACAAAACAACTCGGTTCTAAGTTTGAAATTCTTGATGAAAACAAAAACTTTCCAGGAAAATGTACTGCAATGACTCTAAGAAGGATAAAGACAGAATAAAACAACCCCATAGGAAAACCTGAAAAGTTATCAAAGAAATTCTCCCCAAAGAAACAAGAAGTTCTGATACATCAGAAGACTTCTTTATACCTTGAAGGGACAGACAGCCCCTATGCTTTCTAAACTATCCTAGAAAACAGAAAAACGTGGAGAGCTTCCCAAATCACGATCTCAAAAACTCTGATCTCAAAATATGGCTAGAGAGTTGAAAAAAATGTATAGCTCAATCCCCTATTTTGAGTCTCTATAAAATGCTAGTAAAAGAACAAGAAGCCAGGGGCGGGCCCAGTGGTGCAGCGGTTAGGTGCGCACGTTCTGCTTTCGTGGCCCGGGGTTCGCCAGTTCAAATCCCAGTTGCAGACATGGCACCGCTTGGCAAGCCATGCTGTGGTAGGTGTCCTGTATATAAAGTAGAGGAAGATGGGCAAAGATGTTAGCTCAGGGCCAGTCTTGCCCACCGAAAAGAGGAGGATTGGCAGATGTTAGCTCAGGGTTCTCAGGGTTACTCTTCAAAAAAAAAAAAAAAGAATAAGACAGTCATGACAATGCTCACTAGCCATCAGGCCTGGTCCATACACTGTCCATATATTGCTTCATAAAGTCCTCCGCACCATCCTATGAAGTGTGATTATCTTTTTTCAGATGAGGAAACCGAGGCACAGGAAGCGGCAGAACTCGGACTGAAAGGCAGGCACCAGTCTCTAGCAACCATGCTCTACCATTGTAGTATCTGCCGCCTCCCCATTTCAGCCCTGCAGCTTATGACGCAGTAATCCCCCATGACAAAGCAGATGTGTACCAAGGACGCCACACTGCCTCCACACCAGGGGGCTGGTCATAAAACTCATCGAGGGTACACCCAGCACCCAAGCTTGGTATCGAATACCATGCTCCCATAAAAGGAAGCAGGGCTCCGTGGAGAAATGGCTCATTCTAGGACCGGAGCAGGGAACATACAAGAGGAGCCTGGAGCATCTTGCAGTGGCAGAAAGTAAGAGGGTGTTCAAAAAGCAAAGTGATGGGGGGCTGGCCCCGTGGCCGAGTGGTTAAGTTCGCGCGCTCCGCTGCAGGCGGCCCAGTGTTTCGTCGGTTCGAATCCTGGGCGTGGACATGGCACTGCTCATCAAGCCACGCTGAGGCAGCGTCCCACATGCCACAACTAGAAGGACCCACAACGAAGAATATACAACTATGTACTGGGGGGCTTTGGGGAGAAAAAGGAAAAAAATAAAACCTTTAAAAAAAAAGCAAAGTGATGGGGGGGTGGGGGCATGATAGGAGAGGGACACAGGAGCCAAATAAAAGAGTCCCCAGTGGCCAAGGTTAGAATGATATGAGTAACTAACTTAATATTGGATTATAACCCAAAGTATAAAATAAATATCCATGAGTCCATACAGATATAACTAAATAACTGATTGAATAATTAAATAAATGGGGGAAAAGAGACAAACCTCTTGTACAGAATTACACATAATGTAGGAAGATACTCTCTCCTCAGGGACATACAGCAGAACCCCCCACACCTTAAGGGTGGGCAGTGCCTAGGGACTTCCTTCCAAAGGAAAGAGGGCATCAAGAGTAACTTCACAGTGGAGACACCTGACAAACACCACCTCATTAGGTGATCGAGGTCAACATCAGTGATGAGTCAGGTTGACAGCAAGTGCCCCGATAGGATGCGATGAAAGTGGCACTTAACCTCTGTGGCTGTCCTCCCAATAACCCACAACTCCAGTCTAACCATGAGGAGAACACCAGAAAAACTAAAACTGAAGGGCATTCTACAAAACACCTGACCAGTACCCTCAAAACTGTCACGGTCATCAAAAGCAAGGAAAGTCTCAGATACTGTCACAGCCAAGAGGCACTAAGGAGACAGGACAACTATATGTAATGTGGTATCTCGGAACAGAAAAGGAATATTAGGTAGAAGCTAAGGAAATTGAAATAAAGTGTGGACTTTAGATAATAATAATATATCGATACTATTCATGAGTTGTGGCAAACGTACCATAATCACATTAACAATAGGGGAAAATGGGCGCAGGATACATGGGACCTAATATTCCTGTAACTCTTCTGTGATCTAAAACTATTCTAAAATAAAAAGTTTATTAATTGCTTAAAACACACACACACACAAAAGGCCAAAGGAGATGCCAAAAAGACAGCGGATAAAATTCAACATCCTTTCCTGATAAAATCTAGTAAGCCAGGAAGAAAACACTGCTTTCTAAAACTGATGGTAAATATTCATCGGAAATCAACAGTCAGAATCAGGCTCGATGGTGAAACTCTGGGGGCGAACCCAGAAGGATGCCTGCTGGCACTGCCGGGGCTTAACGGGATTCTCCCCCGGCAATTCCCCTGACATTTGAAAAGAAAACACCTATGTCTGTTGGCTTTGTCCTCAAAAGCTCTAATTAGGGATGCATCAACCAGGCTGCACGTCTGCAGGGAGCCTCCCCTCTGGTTCTTCGACTAGCTTTCTGGCTGGATACCAGGCTGGCTTGTGCCCTAAATGTGCCCATTTCTCAGTTACTCTTAGAGGCAAAATGAGCTACCCTTGCTCTAAGCCAGAGTCCCACGGCCTGTCCACGGCCAAGGAGCCAGCTGCACTTGCAGACACCAGGCTCTGCCGAACCTCATGGAGAGAGCCACTCTGCTGCCTCACGTCAGGTGGTGTGGACAGAGCAGGCCGGGTGGGCACACGGGACCTGCGCTCCCAGGTATGGGTGGCCCAGGATGAGGTGCAGCCTGATCTAACTCTGAGAATTGTCCACTCAAGACGGGCCCAGCTCCTGGAAAGGGCTTGGCTCACTGAGGTGTGGCTGGCCAGGTGCAGGACTCAGGGGCTGCCTTCCTGAGGGGTGCACCAAACAGACGGGGGTTTCCTGACCCCTCTCGCGGTAGGCTGTGTGCGGCCTGTCTCCAACAGCCGAGGAAGTGCTGGCAGGAAACCTGCATCAGCCTCACAACACAAGGCAAAGGGCGGGCTTCACCATGCCCCGACCTGGGGTCTCAGCAGGCTTTCAGAACAAGCCAAGCTATAGCCTTGTTCCTCCAGGCAGCTGACGAGGAGGGGACGTGTCTGCCTTGGAGGGTGCAGGGCGCTGCCCATGGAGGAGGGCCCATCACATCTGTTCTTACCCTGGGGCTTGGGTCTCAGAGGCTGCCTGGACCCAGACCTGCCCGAAAAGCCCCAAACAAAACTCCAGCACCTTCCTGGGGCTAGGTGAACCGAAGTGGTCTCACTGACACACAGGCCTGCCTAGGCTGAGACCAGATTAGGTCAGACCACACCCAGGTGACTGGACGCTGGACATCTCCAGAACCTCCAGGAGGGAGGGCAACCAAGGGCCTCTGGGTGACACCCATCACTAATGAAACCTGGATCCTCTGCACGGCCCAAGGGGTCTGGCCAGAGCCCACAGGGCCAAACCTGACCAGTACACCCAGTACACTGAGCAAGAGAGCCCTCGGCAAGACCCAGAGCGAGAGGAGGGTGACATGGGCCCGGGCATCTGAGAGATGGTCCTTCAGTGTCAGTGTGCCAGGAGGGACAGACAGATGAAGAAGAGGGCGCTCCTCTGAGGAGGCTCGGTGGCCTCCAGAGCGGGCAGCCAGCCCCTGCAGATGTGACGGAGAAGCCGTGCCGGGTCAGCCAAGGGCGGGGGACTGAAGGACCAGCTCAGGGGTCAGCTGTGCGGGGCAAGGCCAGGGGACAGAGAAAAGCCCTGGCCTGCCCACCTGCCTGTGCTCTCTGCAGTCACAGTCACCACGGGTGAGGCCTGTAAATAAACTCTCCCACCCTCCAATTCTCCTCACTGGAGTGAAATTTGCTAATCCTCAAAAAAGGGGGGAAAATCCTGGCTTTGCTTAACAAGAACACAGCGAGGGTTCTGCAACCTGCTCCCTGGGGTGGGTTAATTAAAAGACCAACCACCTGACCCAGCACCCCACGGTTTGGATGAAATGTGTGGTGTGGTGTGTATGTGTGTGTGGTCAGGTGTGGGGTGTGTGTGTGGTGTATGTATGGTGCGTGAGTGTGTGTATGTGTGGGGTATGTGTGGTATCTGAGTGGTATGAGCGGTGAAGGTGTTCGTAGAGTGTGTGTATGGTGTGTGCTGGTAGTGTGTGTGTTTCTGGTGTGGGGAGTGAGGGGGGTGTGGGGGGGGGTGGTTGGGGGGAAGGAGACCCCTCCCTCCAGCCCTGGGGAGAAGACCCACCCCCAAACTGGACCCAGGGGGCACAGTGAACACACAGAATTGTGACTCGCTCCTTCTGGCCAAAGGGCAAAGCAACAAGACTTTGAGTACAGAGTGGCACAGCGGTGCAAGTTCTCCAGTAACAAAGGACGGAAAGGAAGCAGGAGACTAGCATTGTGAGCTGCTGCCTGTGACAGAAGAGCACAGGAAAAGCCAGGCCTTGGTGAGGTCTCCAGACAGGGTCGGGGGTGTTTGCCAAGAAGGAGCCCCATCCGGGGAGGAGGACAGCGCCGTGCTGTCCCCTGGCACACCTCACAGACCCTCTGCCTTTCAAATGACTCCCACAAACCCCATAGAAGCTGTCAGGAAAGGGCCCCGAATGCCCCCTTCACAGCTTGAAGAGAAAGAGAGCGTAATTTCAATTAAGGTCCTGGGCTGTCAAAAACATCAAGTTATTAATCTCCGTGTGGCAAATGTGAACCGGGACCTGCTTACACAGCCAATTGAGCATGCTCTAAATTAGTGTTCGCAGGTAATTGATTCGGCTGCCAGCCCCACGCCAGCCGGCTACAAGCCGGTTACGGCACTAACATTAAATAATACGATGCGGTGAAATGGACTGCCTGATTGGGCCTGCATCAGAGGCTGTTAGCGCCCGATTTACCCAAACATTAACGTCTTATTGGTTTAACACAATTTACTACACCTCACTTGTGGAAAATGATTTTCATTTCCTCTGCACTCCACTCACGGCACAGCACAAAGGAGGACGTGTCTTAATAAATGCCATCAGCTCACTTCCTTTTTTCAATGTGCCCTCAAGATTTCATAACAAGCCTTTGATAACAAAACCAAAAAAAGATGAGGCTTAGAACTGGGGGTCCTGGCCAGCATCTCTTGAGTCTGAGCACCAGTGCCTCGGGGGTGGCCCTTCTCTGAGAAAATCAGCCCCGTGTTCTCCCCTCCCCCTGTCCCTGTCCTGCCTCCAGTCCTGACACTCCAGTCCCTGCCCTTCTTGCCCTGCGTCCCTCTGGGGGGCTGCAGCTGGCCATGCTCCCAGGAGAACGTCCGGCAGGTTCTGGCCCAATGGGTTGGTGGCCTGCACAGGTGTCTGGCTGCCCGGGACCTCCCGGACATTTGTGCAGCCTCTGTTAAAGGGCCACAGCCCGTGGGGAGCCACCAGCTGCTCTAGACAAGATTTTATATTCTCTGCCTGGTTAAGAAGAGCATGGTGAAGTTCACAGTGGCACAAAGGTGGTTTCCTTCTCTCTCACATCCGTCCGTTTATCTCACCCACCCACACATATTTCCTGACACCAAGTGTGGGGTGGACACTGGATAAACAAGACGGGGGCTCCAAGAAGATGTCTCCAGGCCCCCGAGGACACAGACCACAAAATGCTGTCCCCGAGCTTCCTAGGGAGGGAGCGAGAGGTGGAGAAGCCATCCCACCTCACCGCTGCAGACGCCCCCAGGGGCTCTGGCCACTACTGGGAGTTGGGGTACCCTCCTCAAATCTGGCCAGGGACCACCCCCCCCAAGATGCAACAATGTCCCAGGACAATCATCTTCCCACCATCTTTGGGGGCAACACCATCTGCCCGGAAAGGTCACCCTACCTACCAGTCCTTCCGGAACACACACTGCCCCATGTTCTCGTCGCCCCTGCCTCAGCTTTTCCCTGGAGCAGTCCCCAACCCCATGCCCAGACTTCGGCCCAGGAAACCCCGTCCCTGCTGGCAGGGACCCATAGTTGCTCAGAAGAGGCAGCAGTGGAGCCAACCTGGGGAAGTGGGTAGAGGGGAGGGGAGCAGGTTGAAGACAAAGGGGAGATCTCAGAGCTCAGGCCGCAAGAGACCCTCCTTCAGACAACAGCAAATGCAACGTGGAGACTCCAAAGGCAAGGAGATCAACTCCAGAGAGGTGGTTTTAGACAACAGGGACTAAATACTGATAACATGAAGAAACTATCGTTAATTTGCTGAGATGCGCTAATGACATGGTGGTTATGTAAAGGAAAAAATTACCTTCATCAACTGAGACACCTACTGACATGAAATGACATGATGTCTGGGACTTGGTTTTAAACATTCCAACAAAACAAAACAAAAAACCCTGATGGGGACCTGGAGATTGATTATACTATCCACCCCTTTTTTTGGATATTTGAAATCTCCCATTAAAAGGAAAAGAAAGATCTGCATTCTTGGGGATGGGGGGCTGGGAGCTGGGGGAATTATTCCAAGGGCCCCGGCCCTGACCCAGAACTTACATGGGCCCGTCCAGGCAGCAGCAGAGTCAGGCTCTGGGACACGGGGCAGGAGGCAGCCTAGGCCCCTCCCAGGAGCCACCTTCGGAGCTGGACTCCCTGCAGCGTGGGTACAAGGCTGCCTGGGTGCAGCGGACAGAAGGGCCGAACACTGGGGCCAGCTCTTCCCGCTCCAATTCCTGCGTTACCTTTGTTTGAGGCATTGGCCGTGGGTCACGATGGGCCGATTCGGTTGGGAACAGGTTTCTGGAGCAGTGGCCATCTGACAGACCACTGCCCGACCCATCTCCCCAGGAGCCCAGCAGAACTGTCCTGTCCCAGAGCCTCAGAACACCAGGGCAGACATGGCGCTGCCACAGGAGGCCGCGGCTGGGCCCTCGGCACGCCACTCCCCAGCCTGCCCAGCCGCCCACCTGCGTCCTGGAGGCAGCACTGCTCCAGGCCCGCTCCGGCGCACGCCTGCAGGCCCTGGTGCCCCTCCTATGGCGCAGGTAAGAGGAGAAATACAGATGGTCCCGAGCAGGACTCCTGTTCGCTTGGACTCTGACCAAGCCACATGACAGTGAACACGAATGCCCACCCCGCCCTCAGCCCGCAACCACACGGCGGGCAGGCCGGTAAGGCTGGGAGCAGCCCGGAGCAGAGCAGGCCCTGAGGGCCCTGGGCGACTTGGGCCTGCAAGGTGGGGAAGGGGCCGCTGTGTCGAGCTCTCACAGGCCCCAGCAGGAAAGGACAGCCAGGAGGGGCAGGTAAGAGGTGACGCCGCACGCACAGCACTTCTGGCTCCCAGTGTGCGGGTTTTCCACGTGAAGCAGTTCTCTCCTCTGTGGACACCAACCGGGCGTCCTACAATTTAATTCTGACGCTAACGGCTGCAGCCAGTGCAGACCCACGGGTTAAGGGCTCAGTCCCACAACACTGTCCCCACTTCAGACACCAATCACAGGGCCTCCCATCAGTCACAAGGTCTGACTGACTGGCTATAAATTGGGGTTTCCCATGATGCCCCCTCGGGTTTGATAATTTGCTAGAACAGCTCACAGAACTCAGGAAAGCACTTTACTTACTCCTACCACTTTATTGTAAAGGATGCAACTCAGGAAGGACCAAATGGAAGAGATGCACGGGGCAAGGCATGGGGCAGAGGGTGCCGAACTTCCACGCCCTCTCCAGGCGCACCCCTCCCAGCACGTGAACCCGGAAGCTTCCATTACACAGGCAGGACTGATTCCACTCTGGGTCAGACCTCAACCTCCAGCCCCTCCCCTCTCCCTGGAGGCCCGGGATGGAACCAACAGTTCCAACCCTATAACCACTGGGGTGGTTCCTGGGCAACCAGCCCCAGCCTCCAAGAGTCCCCGAATTAGCATAAACGCAGGTTTGGTTGAAAGGGGCTTATTACAAATAACAAAAGACACTCCCCGCCCCCCCCCATCCCTGAGGGAATTCCTTGGATTTTGAGAAACTCTCTGCCAGGAACTGGGGGCAGAGACCAAATAGATATTTCTTATTATGTCACAGGGGTAGAAATGACAGCCTCTTCAGTGACCCCTCCCCAGGGGAGCTTCCAGGCGGTGAGGCCGCTCGTGGGAGACCCTGGAATGGGGGCCTCCTGCCCCTGGACATGGGTGGGTGCAAGCCACTGGGGCAGTCTGGCTCTGACCCAAGGGCTTCCTCAAGCCGTGGGCAGCAGCATGCTGAGCCTGGGTCCTGGCGTGGGGCTGAGGAGCCGGCCAGGCCACACCGTCATGGCTGCGTGCCAGGGAAGCACCCGGATGGGTGGCACTGGCTCTTGCAGGCCTAACTGGAGCTAAGCCCAAGCGTGGAGCTCTCCAGAACGCTTTACGAGCCACTTAACCATCCCGAGACCCAGTTGTCCAACCACAGGAGACATAATGGCAGTGTTTACACATAAAATCGGCAAGCTGTTTTACTAGAGGCTTTCAGAGTCACAAGAGCAGCTATTCGGTAAAGTTTCCCGCAAATTGCAGAAACGAAGTCTGAGAGTGGAATGATGGGGCACTAAACCACGCGGAAAAGTAATCAAAGACCATCACCGTCAAACACTCTGCCCAGAGCCAGGGAGCCGGCCAGAAAACCCCCTCCGCCCACGATGCCGAGGCCCCGCTCATAACCCCACTGAGCCTGCACCTGTCTCCGCGGAGCTTCATCTGGGAACGTAAATCACTGTTTCTCACATTTTAATCTGCACCCAGACAAACACGGCAGCTTACCTTTCCATCTCATATTCTTTCATTCCCACTTTTACAGCCTTCATTACCTGGAGGATAGACATTAAGCGAAGACATTTGTATTAAGGAGATAAGTAACAATGCCTTGTAAATAATGTATGGAACTTTTCCAAAAGAATCTCCTCTTTAAAAAAAAAATTGGTATGTGCACACAGTGGTGCAGAAATGTGACAAATTAGAACGTTTTTAAAGCTCCAAGAGCCAGGCAGTTTATTTACACCGCTCTGGAGCACTGGCGCTCAGAAGCCGACCAACACCCAGCAGGGCGGCAGGCCAGGGCGGGGAGACCCAGCAAAGGTGTGTGTGGCGCGTGCTCATGGCTCAGAAGGCTGCGACAACTGTCACTCAAAGGTCTCCTTTAACTTCATAAAACACAGACCAAATGAACTCATACGAGAGATTTTGTGGCCCAAACGACCCTTGTCTGTCTCCTGTCACAAAGCTGTGACCATCACCAAGCAGGCTCCGGGCTCCCCAGACACTCTGGATGCCCTTCAGGAAATGCACCTCCCTACATGGCTCCTCAGGTGAAGTGGACGGTGTGGGGAACACCCACATGGGGACGTTTTCAGAAAACAGACGACAGTGTGAAATGTGCCTGAATCACGGCTATGGACCAAAGATTCTCTGAAAGAAGCGGGGATGGCCGAGTGCCACTAAGCAGAGCTCTGTCCCCCTGAAGCGGCGACTTCTCTCTGGGAAAGTCCCTGAGGGGGGCCTCATAGTGAGGAACTGGGGCACAGCCTCTGCTGCCCCCGCCTGGCCCCATCACCTTGTCTCCAGCCTGATGTGACACTTCCTGCGTGCTGTGACGCTGGAGACAAGCGCCACCACAACCCTGCTCCCTGCTCTCTTGCCCGACCCAGCCAGAACGGCACATCCCACGCACCAGCACCCGGCTTACCTCCCGGTGGGCCTCGCTGGAGACCCTATTGGTGTAGCGCAAGACCTCCAGCTCCATGTCCGTCTTAAAGACCCGGCTTCAGAGATGAGAGAAAGAAAGTGCAAGTCAGTGACTTCCAGCAGGGGCTGGCAGGACCCCCGCAGCGAGACCTCGGGGCCCACCACACTGCCCAGCTTGGGAAGGAGCACAGGGCCAGGGTGGGCCCAGCCAGGTGCCGGTGTCGGGGTGCTGGCAGGGTAGGCCACCGAGCCTCAGGAGTGATAAGCTGCACTCAGCAGGCCCGTCCTGCCCTAATGCGGCCTCAGGTGTGCAGCTGTTTCCAGTCTCAAGATCTAGAAGCCACTCTGGTGCTGGAAGAAGCCAAGATTCTGCAGCCAGACACATCTTGCCTCACTGACACTATTTCCTCATCCTTCGAATGGGGGTACAATCTACATGGTGAGGCTGCTGGACCTGAAGCTTACGTGTGCTGACTCCAGGGCTCTGCGCAGTTGGCTGAAGAGCTCTCCCTTGTCCTCCCTGCCCCCACCTACCTGCCCAGGGACAGCCCAGGAACACCATGTGACTCAGGCCCCTGCCTGAGATGGGGTGGGGGTGGGGCTGGGGGGCGGGGATGGGACAGGACTACAAGGGATGGGAGGGACTGGATGGAGTGGGGAGGTCTGGCCACTTCCAGCCATGAGTGCAGGTATGAATGTGGAAACAGCTGGTCTGCAGAAATGCAGGAGAACAGGAGCAGACAAGAGAGACACAGCAATGAGAGGGGGGTTATGGGGGGCAGGCAGGCACAGCCAAGAGACTTTACTTCCTTTCCAGACTCAGTTGGGCCTCCTGCAACTGGACTCCGGGGGTGCCTGGGGTCCTCACAATAAACTCATGTTAATTTGCCTAAATTTGGTCAGGTTTCTGGTCTTTGTAATCAATCTCATCCCCAAGTAAGACTGACGTAGATAAACTACACAAATATGTTTTCTACCTCTACCTTCCAAACAAGCACCTCCAAGTCACGCATGTTTCAGTGGCAGCCAGGCCCAGTCATGAGGAGTGCAGAGTCCTCAGTGCATCCCTCACGGCCGGCTCTGTTCCCTTCACAGAAGGTGACCCACCTTCACCAAGGCTCCCCCAGGGCCGTCTCCCTTTCTCAAGATGAACACACTCAACCACCCTCGAGACCAGCAAAGCCGGAAGTCTGAGGATGGCAGACAGCGCCTGCCCCTCATGCACAGTGTGCCTCTCGTCCAGCCACTGTCCGTCCTCTGAAGCCTGCCATCCTCAGCAGCTCTCGGCTGAGACAGGCCAAGGACGGCAGGGAAGGCACCGCCACTGCCATCAGAGGCAGCAGACCCTCCGGACTTCACAGCAGCAGCCCGACCCAGCCACTGGCCCACATGGCCTCCACGCTGCCACCTGGCTGGGACGGCCAGCCACCTGTCACCAGGAAGTGAGGAAGGCATCTTGCAGCAGTGACGCCCTCCTAAGACCATAAACCTTCTGGGCAACGTGGAAGACAAACCCCAAGCCCCATGAGACTGTTTCCAAGTGAACGCCCCTTGTTTCTTGAGGCGGCAGACCCCGAAGCCTAAGAACTTGCTCTTTATCATCATAAGGGGGCCTCTGACTCCACAGCAGGGCGCTGGAGCAGTCCTACCTGGGGGACAGAAAGCTTGTTCCTCTGCCCTGGAGGATGAGGGTCAGAGCCAAGGGTGGGACTCATGAGCAGATCAGGCTCCTGAGGTCCAAATCCGCTCAGAGGGTAAGCTACCAGCCCCTGGTGCCTCATTCCCCACTGCGGCCATGCTCAGCACCAGCCCGAGGAACCGGTAAGCAGGGAGTGGGCCCCTCTGTTCTTGAATGTAGTGATGAGCAGGCGGGCGCCAGCCCAGGCTGCACCTACCTTAAGACCTTGGCCTCTCCATCCAGCTTAGATCCCTGGGCCACCCCTCCAGCCACCATTTTAGACTCCTAGGCCCTGTGCCCATCCATCCACATGGGCTTGGCCAAACCGCCATGAGGGACAAACCAGGGCCTGTGCCTGCTGTGTGTGCTCCTGGGCCCCGAGGGCTGTGGGGAAACCCCAAGGCTGGGCAGCCGGAACGACAAGCTCCTAGTCACCAGCCCAGCCCCGGCCTAGGCAGGACCCCAGTTCTGCCATGAGCTGCAGGGGGCTACTCTCAACTTCCCCCTTCCTAAGATCTCCTAGCGCCCCCTCCCCTTCTCAGCAGATAACAAACTCATCTCCTATTCACTGAGGACACAGAGGCCAACAGGTGGGCACAGTCTCGCCTCTTCACCAAATTTCCAAGCCTTCCCCTCCCCCCTCCCTGACTTACAAGGAAAGGGGTGCCATGCCCTCTTCCGATGAGGCTCAGCCCCAACACACACACCTGGGCTCAGATCCCAGCCCAACCTACTCCAGCCCCCGGCCCCTCTTACTGGAAGCTGTGTGAGCACTGGCTTAGCTCCTCCTCCTCCAGCCAAGCTCAACCTCGCACATTTCCAGACAGGAAACCCTAACAGTCCTCGCCTCCAGAGGAGGAAGAAGAGCAGCTTTCCCGTTTTACCTCGAACCTCTTCTCCATCTGCTCCTCTCCCCTCTCCCTTCTCCTCTTCTCCCTTCAGCCCCACCATTCTGCCAGCCGCCTTCTCAGCAACATGTGGAATAATGACCCCAGGCTGCCAAATCCAGGGGCATTCTGTGACCTCTCAGAGGAAGAGGCACAGTGACCCCTGCCCCCTCTGGCATGGCTCACTCACCTGCTCCCCCTCCTTCCTCTCCCTGAAAGGTCCTCCCCTCCCTGCCCCTCAGCTTTGCCCTGCACCTTCTCCCAACACCTCCACCTCTGGCACAGGCCGCCCAGCTGCACTTCCACTTGCAGGTCCCCCAGGCTCTTCTAACTCAGTGGGACAGAAATTCCCACCCGCCCACATGCCCCATCTTAAACCACAGCTCTGCCACTGCCCTGCTGCTTCCACAGAAATGGGCATCCTCCTGGACACCTCCTTCTCGCCTGCCCATCACTCCCACATCCAACCACTAACCAAGGGCTGCGATTCCACCCCCACAACCTCTCTCAGACCCTCTGTCCTCTCCATCCAGACCCTGCTCCCTCCAGCCTGGACAACCTCTCCTGCCTTGTCTGGCCTCCAAATCCCCAGCTCTGTGTGCTCCCCGATATGCTGAAATGCAAAGCTGATCATGCTTTCCCTTGCTTAAAGCCTTTTGGGGGCCTCTAGACGTCCTTGGGATGAAGTTAAAAGTCTACATGGTGATGCATGAGGCTCCCCAGGCCCCACCCTGCCTGTCTCCACCCCCTACCCGCACCCACCCCCACAGCCAACTCCTTTGCCGCCTGGAACTGGCTCCTGCCCTTTCATCCTGCAGCACCAGCTGAAAGGCACCTTTCTCAGCATGGGGGAGGGGCTCCCTCCATCCTCCCTCCCCCTCTCAGGTTAAGTCCCCTCTCCATGGTCCTGGGCAGGCTGTTGGAATCCTCAGTCAGCTATCACACTTGTCATTTTCACTCATGTCTCCTCCTAAGGCCCAGAGCCCTGGAGGGCAGGGTCCTACGCTGGAACAGTGCCCGACCCAGAGCACACACACAGCAACCACGGGTTAGAAATGGCATCGGGGCATTGCACCAATGCTGGAGACCACCTTGCTTCCAACAGGAGAGATAATGGCTCACTCCAGAAAGGAAAGGAGACCTCCTCTACTCCAGCCCGGGGAGTTCACCGGGTCAGCGTTGGATGTGGCTCAGCCTGGCATGGCCTGGGCAGGATGAGGGCACAGCCTCCCCAGGCTTCAGCAGCCCAGACTCCCACTGACTCGTCCCCAGCCACACAGGCAGCCCCAGGAACTGACGCCCAGGGGCCACCTCATGGGCTCTCCACAGGGCCCCCTCCTTGCAGCTAGAGCCCCTCCTTCTGGAGATGCGCTGGGAAGAGCAGGCCATCAGCCCCAGGAGAAAGGAGACTGGAGCCAAACCACACTCTCGTCCCAGCAGAGACGAAAAGCATGCTCAGCCATCGAGGCCCAGACTCAGGCTTTCTTTTCTGATTTGACTTTGGCGAAGATGACAAACTAGGCCTCTAGCTGGTTTACTCAGGACTCACATTTTCAGTCACATTAAAAAAAAAAAAAATCAAACTGAACCAGGGCAAATTATCCAAATTATCCCACAAAGGCCGTTCTCTGACAAAACCGGCCTGGCTGAGCACTGGCCTGGCCCAATTTAACCCAAGCTTTAAAGGCCCTAAAAATAGACGTCTGCCATGTGCTGGCTTACCCAGTTATCCACAGGGTACTCTCTCTGGCCCACGCACCAGGCCTGGCTCAGTTATCTCCATGACACAAGTGCCAGGACCTGTTTCTTAAGATTACTGCAGAAAATAAGAAGACCTCCCAGCATTCTGCACAGTTTCTCCCTGTCTTCAGGAAGAATTCACTGCCCTGAGTCTGATGAGGCTGTTTCCGTCACTCCTGACCACAAAAGGGCAAGGAGAGGAGGATTCTGCTGTGGTCCAGCCTCTGTAGGCCCAGAGGACCCTGGAGGGAGGGATGCTTAGTGTCACATCACCCCAGCCTTGTCTGGCTCGAGGATGTGTGGGGTGGTGGTTAAAAATATGATCTGCAAGGTTTCTATCCCCAGGAGAGGACGAAGGCCGCCTCCTCCATGAAGCATCGGAGGACCAGGGCTCAGGACAGGACAACGCTGATGCCACTTAAGAGGCCCGGGCAGAGGCAGCCCAGGCTCCTCGACCAGCAAGAGGAGGTGCCTGACGTGTGCGTGGGAGACTCAAGCACTGCATGGCCCCATGCAGGGTGCTGGGCTCACGGCCATGCCCACGGGCATCACCACATGGAGGGGCTGCTCACGGAGGAAGGCGGAACCACCAGTGGGGGGGTGGGAGGGCCTCTCTACGCCTGGCCCAGAGTCCCCTGCTACGGGCTGGAAAGGACAAGAACTGGACTAGGGTGAGATTCATTTGTGCAATCTTTTTTTCTTCTCCTTAAATATTCACAGGTCACAAAACTGCCTCTGAGTTATAAACCCAGGATTAAGACATCAATTAACTGAGGTCTGGATGCTCCACTGATTAAAACAGTAGCAAGACAGGATGGAGCATTTCCAAGATCAGTCTCTAAGCATCCAAATCCCACAGCGTTGAGTAAAACCCATCAGAAGGGGCAGGAATTCCACCTCTCCCGGAGACGAATGTGTAAGGGATGGTTCCGTGGGAGCAGGCGGGCAAGAATTCAACACCACAGGACTCCCAGGACCATTCCTTCCACACCCCACAACCCAGGGCTGCACAGGATAAACATCCCAGAACAGGAGGGCAGAAAAGGAGCCAGGTGGAATTATATTTCCCCAGGAGACTCGAATAATAAGTGCTCTTGAAGAAACCAGAGCCATGACGAAATGAGGGCTTGGCTCAGCTGTGCGGGAGCGTGCCTGAGACCTAACGGGCGCCAGTAGACACGGGCCACGTGTGGGGAGCCACAGGAGGGCCCCCTCCACACCCCGGACCAGGGCCTGGCCGCACCCTTCTCTCTGCCCGATGCTCCCACGTCCTGTCTCCCGCCTTCTGACACACAGGAGGTCAAGTTCTCACTCTGCCCTAGGATCCCCACTTTCCCCTTGGCTTTCTATGAACTACAGGTGAAATGCCGATTGATCAGGAGACAAAGACAGCAACCCTAGTGGAATACTGTTCACATGCACACCAAGAATCTAGGTCATCATCTACGTACCTTTTCTAATTTGGGACACATTACTCAGGATGTAGGATGCTGGTGTGCTTCTGCCCCTGACCATCCACACCTCACTACCTCCCGTGCACAGAAACACCAGGAGTAGAAATAGATGTGTTACCCGACTGCCTGATTAACAGATGCAGGACACCTTCGCTTGGTGCAATTAACAGTTCTAAAACCGGCCTATGACTCAATTTCAGAGTCTCACTTAAAACCCAAGAAGGCGCACAGCAATTGCCGACACGCTTGCTCTTGTGTGACGCTTTCAGAGGCACTTAGCTAAAATCCAAAGCATCAAGCTATCAGACAGGACAAAAGCGTCTCCTTTTATTCCTACCCTACCTTCAGATCCATTCAATCATCTGCAGACTGGGAAAGCAGCACCACAAGCCTAAATCACAAAGTGCAACGCCAGCTCTTATTAAGTTTCAACTTTTGACCTCCACATTCAAACCGCAACGCCCAGCACAAGAAAAGAAATTATCGGTTATGATCTCATGTGTGCGGGGAAGAGTATGATTATGGAAGAATTTACAGGAAATCAAAAAGGCACTGTTGAGAGAATGGAAAACAATAAAGCAGTCACAGAAAGGAAATGAATGACACCCAAACCAAAATGAGAAATGAAGCTTGCCTGTGCTCGGAGAGGATGCTCATGCCTCCCAGTCAGACAGGCTCGGGAGGACACCCAAGTCCCCACCCAGATGCTAATAGGGAGCTGGGGTGCCTGTCGGGGGCAGGGCATGTGCTGGAGGAAGCTTAGCTGCTCGGCCCCCAGCACCCAGCCCATGCACCCTGGCCTCACACAAGCCCCGTTTGGGGGCTCCAGCACCCCTGCATGTCCAGTGGCCAGGAGTGAACTGAGAGAAGGCTGACACCCAGGCAGGCCCCCACCCTCCAGGATCCTCCTTGGAGCCACGAGGGGCAGCACAAAATTCACTTCTACTCTGCAGGTGAGAAAACAGGCTCAGCTGTGCAGACTGAATATTTGTCTCCCTCCAAATTGATACGTTGGAATCTAATCCCCAGTGTGCTGGTGTTACGAGGTGGACCTTTGGGAGGTGCTTGGGTCATGAGGGCAGAGCTCTCACGAACAGGACTGGAACTCTTGTAAAAGAGGCCCCAGAGAGCTCCCTGCCCCTTCTGCCAAGTGAGGACACAGCGCGAAGAAATAAAATCCTGTGGTCCAGAAGCCGCCCAGCCTACGGTGATTGGTAGGGCAGCCCGAACGGGCTGAGATGCTCAGTGAATCTCAGGTCCACACTGTGAGTGACTGTTTTACAGATGAAGAAGCTGAGCCTCAGAGAAGTTAAATGACTTCCCAAGGGGCAGGCTGGGGTTGGAATTTGGATAGGGCTGAGTGGATGGCTCTTCCATTACCCCAGGCAACTCCTCTCTATGAGGCCGAGAGAGAGGGGATGAGAAAAGTATTTAGACACAGGCGCCCAAAGCTGCCCCGACGAGTCGTAACATCACGTCAGGGAAAGCTCCCCCGTCTCGTAACTGGGGGACCTGCTGCCATTCCACCCAGAACACTTCCTCCAGTTAGTCCAGCAGGGCGGTGATCAGGGCTCCCACAGGTCTCACCGAGAATGACTGCAGTCACCAGAGGCCAGAACCCACGCGATTAAAACACACCCCCGCGGCAGTAAGGACAATGTGACATTTCTGAAATAGTTCTACTGCCATCAAATGCCAAATAAGTCCTTTTGGCTGCTCAGTTTAATAGAGTTGAGAAGTATTCTTATGAGCGCAGATCCACCTCGCAGCCTTGGAAATGTCACTAGAATTGGAGCGCGCTTGTTCCGAAGTGACAAACTAACGACTTATCCCCTGGGAGACGCCGGGGCGCACACCAGCCATGGTCTCCAGAACATGCGAACCGTAAGCGACCAGGAGGGAACGGCACCTGCAAGGCATACGTGGACGTGGGCCTGTTCCTGAGCATCCAGGATTTATTCTGACAACTAGGAGTACAGACGGGCTAGGCATTTGTTACTTCATAAAAACAAGCAGCAGCAGCTGTGAACTGGAAGGACACAGGCCTCCAGCCTCACAGAGTGTGTGGCCATGCCGGGCACTGGGCCAGGTTGCCCAAAGAGCCAGGCTGGCCGGCCTGCCCACCAGCTACCCTAATGGTCAGTGTCGATGCCTGTCGACAGCCCTCAGGTTATCACCTCTGGCCCAGCCTCTTTGACTGACACCTGCCTCAAACTCAACTTAGCCCAAACAAGTCCCCCAATCTGCCACAGCACCTGCCTCTCCCAGCCGTCCCCATGTTGGTAACACACCACCCAGCTGCTCAGGATAAAAATCCAGAGTCACCTTCAACTCCACCCTCCACTCGGCCATCACAGCGGGTTCCTCCCAGGAGCACCTCCCCTGACTGCCGCTTACTCTCAGTTCTGTCACACCATGCCACCTGGACCCTGCAGCAGCCTAACTGGCAACCTGTTCCCCCTCTTGCTCTACAACTGAGTCTCCAGCCTAAGGCCAACATGGCTTTTAAACACGCAAACCTGATCCTACCATTCTCCTGCTTAAATCCTTCAAAGGTTTCCCATGGTTCCCATTTCTCTCAAGCTGATCCCACGTTGACTTAGCCTGTCTCTCCCATGGCCCTCAGGCGCCGCTTCCCCAGGGTGTGGCGCTACTGCGGCTATACAAAGCCACCACCCTTTCTCTTGTCTCCCCAGCCTCTGAACAAGTGGTCCCTCGGTCTGGATCATTCTCTCTTCTTCCCCACTCTGCGCTTCTTTCAGCCTCACCAGCAGACTCATATTGTCCTTCCAGTCACAGTGTTCCTAAGCTCCAAGCCTACGTGAGTGAGATCTCCCAACCAGACAGGGACACTTCACCAAGTGGCCTTAGGCTCAGAGGTGAGGAGTCCACACACCTCCCAGTCAGGGGATGATGTGGCACAGGCCCTGCCTCACCTCCCTTCTACATTCAGAATAAGTGCAGCAAATAAAAAATGTCCTGGTGGTATCCAAGAGCAACTTGACAGCTCAGGGAAAAAGTAGTGGCCCATTCGAGTTGGGGGGCCACTTCCAGGGTGCACAGAGGCGGTGCCCGACCTGAGAAAGCCGGCTGTGCTCAGGCAGGGGCTGCTCGCATCAGCAAGGGGAGAAAGCAGGCAACAGAAGAACACGCGCAACGTGATGCCCACTAGTCAAGTCCCATGCGTGATTCGTGAAAAACAGGTTTACCCTTCCAGTAATAGGATTATGTATGATGTTTATTTTTACTCTCTTCACTATCCACTTTAACTGAGCTATATGAATTTGGCTTACTCATGGTAGGATTTTTTAAAAGACTCCTAAATAAAGGAAAAGAAAAGAGAAATTTAAGTGATTCATGCCCTTTTGGAAAAACAGACCAACTGACAAACAAAAAACAAACAAAACAGAAGAGGCTGAGAGAAGAGGTTCTGGGGACCACCTTGTCTGAGGGGCTTGCTGAGAAGAAGGGGGCAGGAACAGCAGGATCTCTGACCTCCCTGAGCTGAGCACAATCAACAGCCAAGGGGACCACAGGCCATACTCACCACTCCACAATCTCTGGATGAAGAATGGTGTTGTTGACATTGAACCTAGAGAGAGAAAACAAATCAAGCCCATTAGTTCAATGGTCTCTTATCCCCCAGCAAGAAATACCTAGTCAAGACACGCCAAGAGAGGGGCTTAACCAGAGAATATCCTCAACTTTAGCCTCATGAGTCCCTGGCCCACAGAAGGCCCCCTGTTCACTTCCTGCAGCAGACTTGTCAGCCTGGGCCATGTCCTCTGAGCGCAGTCAGTTGGAGAACAAGCTGCTTGGCTGCAAAACCCCACCTCCACCCTTGCTAGGCAGACAGCAGAGTCTCTTCCATCAAGTGTACCAACATATATATAAGGGGAGTCCCAGAAGAAACGCAGAGAGACAAAGGAGCAGAGGAATACGTGAAAAAACTGGCCGAAAAGTATACCAACTTAATGAAAAAGATTCACCTATACATTCATAAAGCTCAATGAGCTCCGAGTAGGATAAATTCAAAGAGAATCCACATCTAGACATATCATAATCAAACTGTCAAAAGACAAGGAGAAAATCCTGAAAGCAGCAAAAGAAATTCATCAGATACAAGGGATCCTCAATAAGATTAATGGCTGAATTCTCCTCAGAAACTACAGAGGCCAGAAGGCAGTGGGATAATGTATTCAAAGCACTAAAAGAAAAAAATCTGTCAACTGAGATTGTATATCCAGCAAAGCGATGCTTCAAAAATGAAAGAGAAATTAAAACAATCCCAGATAAACAAAAACTGAGAGAATTCATCACAAGAAGACCTATCCTACAATCCTATGAGAAATACTAAAGGGACTCTTTCAGGCTGTAGTGAAAGGACACTGGAGAGTAACTCATATCCACATGAAGAAAAAGGGCACTGGTAAAGGTGACCACATGGGTAACTATGAAGACCGTGTAAATGTATTTTTTGTTTGTAACTCCTTTTTTCCCCCAATCTGACTTGAAAGACACCTGCATAAAGCATTAATTGTAAATCTGTGTTGATCAGCACAAAATGTATAAAGCTGCGATCTGTATATAACAACAGCACAAAGGAGGGGGGGAATAGAGCCACATAGGAGCAAAATCTTTGTATATTATTGAAGTCAAGTTGATACTAATGCAAACTAGATTGTTACAAGTTGAAGAGGTCATCTGTAATCCCCTGGGTAACCACTAAGAAAATGAATAAAGCATATAGAAAATGAAGTGAGGAACAATCAAAACTGCCTGCTACACAAAAAATCAACTAAATACAAAAGAAGGTGGTAATGGAGAAACTGAGGAACTAAAGCACTATAACAAACAAAATGGCGGGAGGAAGTCCTTGCTTATCAGTAATTACTTTAGATGTAAATGGATTAGATTCTCTAATTAAAAGGAAGAGATTAGCACAATGGATGAAAAAAAATATGACCCAACTATATGCTCTAAAGAGACACATTTTAGATTCAAAGTCACAAATAAGTTGAAAGTGAAAAGATGGGGAAAGATATATGATGCAAACAGAAACCAAAAGGGAGCTAGAATAGCTCTCATAACATCAGACAAAATAAAACTTAAGATAAAAAGTTTTACTAAAGACAAAGAAAGACATTTTCTATTGATAAAAGGATCAATTTGGGAAGAAGATAGAATAATCATAAACATAGCACCAAACAACAGAGCCCCAAGATATACAAATCAAAAACTGACAGAATTGGAGAAGAAATGGACAATTCAACAACAATAGTTGGAGACTTCAATACTCCACTTGTAGTAATGGATAGAACAACCAGATGGAAAATCAACAAGGAAACAGAAGGCTCGAACAACACTATAACCAACTAGACCTAACACACATCTCTAGAATACGCCACTCAGCAACAGCAGAACACCCATTTTCTCAAGTGCACATGGAACATTCTCCAGAACAGACCATATGTTAGGCCAAAAACAAGCCCCAATAAATTTAAAAGACTTATAATCTCAGTAAGTATGTCCTCTGACCACTGTGGAATGAAATTAGAAATCAATAACAAAAGAAAAACAGGAAAATTCACAAATATGTGGAAATTAAGTAATGGACCCTTAAATAACCAATGCATCAATGAAGAAATCACAAGGGAAGCTAAAAATACTCTGAGATGAATGGAAACAAAAACACAACATACCAAAACTTAGGATGCAGCTAAAGCAGTGCTTATAGGGAAATTTATAGCTGAAAATGCCTATATTAAAAAAGAAGAAAGCTATTTCAAATCAATGACTTAGCCTCCTACCTTAAGAAACTAGAAAAAGAAAAGCAAACTAAACCCAAGGAAAGTAGAAGGAACAAAATAATAAAGATCAGAACAGAAACAAATGAAACAGACAAGAGAAAAACAATAGAGAAAATCAACAAAATCAAAACTTGGTTCTTTGAAAAGATCAACAAAACTGACAAAGCTTTACCTAGACGAACCAAGAAACAAAGAGCAGGCTCAAATTACTTAAATCAGCAGTGAAAGAGGGGACATTACTACTGACTTAACAGAAACAGAAACAATTGTAAGGGGCTATGACGAACAGCTGTATGGCAACAAATTAGATACGCAAGATGAAATGGACAAATTCCTAAAGACACAAACTACCAAAACTGACACGAGAAATAAAAAATCTGAGCAGACCTATAACAAGTAAAGAGGCTGAATCAGTAATCAAAAACTTCTCACAAAGAAAAGCCCAAGACCAAATGTCTTCAGTGGTTAATTCTACCAAATGTTTAAAGAAGAATTAACACAAATCCTTCATAAACTCTTACAAAAGGTAGAAGAGGAAGGAACACTTTCTAACTCATTCTATGATGTTCCTATTACCCTGATACCTAAAGCAGACAAAGACATCACAAGAAAACTGCAACAAAAATCTCTAATGAACACAGACACAAAACAATCTTCAACAAAATACTAGCAAACAGAATCCATCAACATATAAAAAGGATACACACACCACGACCAAGTGGGATTTATCCCAGGAATATAAAGTTACTTCAACATACAAAAATAATCAATGTAATATACCATATTAATAGAATATAGGACAAAACCATATAGATGTAGAAAAAGCATCTTACAAAACCCAACACCTTTTCATGATAAAAAACTCAATGAACTAGGAGGAGAAGGGAACTTCCTCAACCTGATAAAGGGTATCTACAAAAAACCCATAACTAACGTCATACTAATGGTCAAAGGCTAAGAGCTTTCTCCTAAGATGAGGAACAAGGCAAGGATGTCGTCTCTCTCCACTTCTATTCAACATTGTACTAGAGGGTCTAGCCAGAGCAATCAGCCAAGAAAAAGAAATACAAGGCATCCACATTGGAAGTGAAGAAGCAAAAAAACCAATCTTTGTTTTCAGATGACATGATCTTGTAGAAAATCTGTAAGCAATCCACAGGAAAAAAACTATTAGAGCTGGTAAACAAGTTTAGCAAGTTCACAGGACATATGATCAACATACAAAAATCAATTCCATTTCTATACACTAGCAATAAACAATCCGGAAATAAAATTAAGAAAATTCCATTTACAATAGCATCAAAAAGAATAAAATACTTAGGAATACATTTAACAAAAGAAGTTCAAGAATTATACACTGAAGATTACAAAACATCACCTAAAAAAAAATCAAGAAGATCTACATAAGAGGAAAAATATCCCATGTTCATGGACTAAAAGACAATATTGTTAGGATGAGAATACTCCCCAAATTGATCTACAGATTTTTTTTTAAAGATTTTATTTTTCCTTTTTCTCCCCAAAGCCCCCCAGTACATAGTTGTGTATTCTTCGTTGTGGGTCCTTCTAGTTGTGGCATGCAGGATACCGCCTCAGCATGGCTTGATGAGCGGTGCCATGTCCGCGCCCAGGATCCAAACCAGCGAAACCCTCGGCCGCCGAAACAGAGCACGTGAACTTAACCACTCGGCCATGGGGCCGGCCCCTGATCTACAGATTTAATGCAATTTCTTTCTATCAAAACCCTAGCTGGCTTCTTTACAGAAATTGACAAGTTGATCCCAACATTTATACAGAAATTCAAAGGACTGAGAATAGCCAAAACAATCTTGAAAAAGAGAAACAAAGTTGGAGGACTGACATTATCTACTTTAAAAATTTCGTATACAGCTACAGTCATAAGACAGTGTGGTACTGGCATAAGAGTAAACATATAGATAAATGGAATAAAATTAAGAGTCCAAAAATAAATGCAACATTTATGGTCAATTAACTTTTTTTACTGTGGTAAAATACACATAACACAAAAATTTGCCATTATCTTTTTTTTTTTTTGCTGAGGAAGATACACCCTGAGCTAATATCTATTGCCAATCTTCCTCTTTTTGCTGAGGAAGATTTACTCTGAGCTAATATCTGTTGCCAATCTTCCTCTTTTTGTATGTGAGCTGCTGCGACAGCATGGCCACTGACAGATGAGTGGTGTAGGTCCATGCCTGGGAACTGAACCCAGGTCACCAAAGCGGAGTGTGCAGAACTTAACCACTAGGCAACCAGGGCTGGCCCCATTTTAACCATTTTTAAGCATACAGCTCAGTAGCATTAAGTACATTTACACTGTTGTGCAACCGACAGCATTACCTGTCTCCATAACATTCTATCTCACACTGAAACTCACACCCGTTAAACAATAACTCCCGTTCCTGCCTCTTCTCAGCCACTAGTAACACTGTTCTGTTCTATGCCTCTGTGAATTTTACCACTTTATTTTAGGTGTCACATACAAGTAGAATTATACAATATTTGTCCTTGATCAACTGACTTTTGACAAAGGTGCCAAGAAAATGCAACAGGGAAAAAGATAGTCTTTTCAACAAACGTGCTGAAACAACTGGATATCCACATGGAAAAGAATGGAGTTGGGTCTCCACCTAACACCAAATAGAAAAATTAACTCAAACTAGATCAAAGACCCAAATCTAAGAGCTAAAACTATAAAACTCTTAGAAAACATGAGTGTAAATCTTTATGGCCTTGGAACAAGCGATGATTTCCTAGATAATGACACCTAAAGCACAAGAAACCAAAGAAAAATCGACTGGACTTCATCAAAATTAAAAACTCTTGGCTATCAAAGGATACTTCAAGAAAGTGAAAGGAGCTGAGGGCATAGAATGGAGAAAAGAAAGTCTTTTCAACAAATGGTGCTGGGAAAACTGGAAAGCCACATGTAAAAGAATGAAAATCGACCATTCTTTTTCACCATTCACCAAAATAAACTCAAAATGGATCAAAGACCTAAAGGTGAGACCTGAAACCATAAGCCTTCTAAAAGAAAATGTAGGCAGTACACTCGCTGACATCAGTATTAAAAGAATCTTTTCAGACACCATGTCTTCTCAGACAAGGGAAACAATAGAAAGAATAAACAAATGGGACTTCATCAGACTAAAGAGCTCCTTCAAGGCAAAGGAAAACAGGATTGAAACAAAAAAACAACCCACTAACTGGGAAAAAATATTTGCAAGTCATACATCCAACAAAGGCTTAATATCCATAATATATAAAGAGCTCACACAACTCAACAATAAGAAATCAAACAACCTGATCAAAAAATGGGTAGGAGACATGAACAGACATTTCTCTAAAGAAGATATACGGATGGCCAATAGGCACATGAAAAGATGTTCATCATCACTGATCATCAGGGAAATGCAAATCAAAACTACACTAAGATATCACCTTACACCCATTAGAATGACAAAAATAACTAAAACAAATAGTAACAAATGTTGGAGAGGTTGTGGAGAAAACGGAACCCTCATACACTGCTAGAGGGAATGCAAACTGGTGCAGCCACTGTGGAAAACAGTATGGAGATTCCTCAAAAAATTAAAAATTGAACTACCATACAATCCAGCTATCCCACTACTGGGTATCTATTCAAGAGCTTGAAGTCAGCAATTCCAAAAGTCCCAGGCACCCCAATGTTCATTGCAGCATTATTTACAATAGCCAAGACGTGGAAGCAACCTAAGTGCCCATCAATAGATGATTGGATAAAGAAGATGTGGTACATACATACAATGGAATACTACTCAGCCATAAAAAAGAACAAAATCGTCCCATTTGCAACAACATGGATGGACCTTGAGGGAATTATGTTAAGTGAAATAAGCCAGATAGAGAGGGACAATCTCTGTATGACTCCATGCATATGAGGAATTTAAAAATGTAGACAAAGAGAACAGATTAGTGGCTACCAGGGGAAAGCTGGGGTGGAAGGTGGGCACAAAGGGTGAAGGGGTGCACCTACAACACGAATGACAAACATTAATGTACAAGTGAAATTTCACAAGATTGTAACCTATCATTAACTCAATAAAAATTAGATTAAAAATAAAAAAAGAGGGGGGCCGGCCCGGCGGCACAGTGGTTAAGTTCACACACTCCGCTTCTCAGCCACCTGGAGTTCACTGGTTCAGATCCCGGGTGTGGACACGGCACTGCTTGGCACACCATGCTGTGGTAGGCGTCCCACATATAAAGTAGAGGAACATGGGCACGGATGTTAGCTCAGGGCCAGTCTTCCTCAGCAAAAAGAGGAGAACTGGCAGTAGCTAGCTCAGGGCTAATCTTCCTCAAAAGATAAATAAATAAATAAATAATAAAAAATAAGAAAAACAAAGTGAAAGTGAAAAGACAACTCACAGAATGGAAGAAAACTTCTGCCAACTATACAGGTCTAGTATCCAGACTATATAAAGAACTCACATCACAACAATAAAGACACAAATAACCCAATTTAAAAATGGACAGAGGAGGGGCCAGCCTGGTGGCGCAGCAGTTAAGTTTGCACGCTCTGCTTTGGTGGCCTGGCATTCACTGGTTCAGATCCTAGGTAGACCTACCTAGGCTAGACCTACGCACCACTTATCAAGCCATGCTATGGTGGCATCCCACATATAAAATAGAGGAAGATGGGCACAGATGTTAGCTCAGGGCCAATCTTCCTCAAAAAAAAGAAAATAAACAAGAAAACGATCTGAACAGTCATTTCTCCAAAGGAGATACACAAATGGCAGATAACCACAAGGAAAATGTTCTACATCATCAGCCATCAGGAAAATGCAAATAAAAATCACAAGGAGATACTACTTCACAGCCCTCGGATGGCTATAATAAAAATGACAGAAAAGGGAGCTCCTCTCTACTTGCTAGAAGGGATGTTGCCCGATTCATGAATCATTTAACGAGCCAAGTAGATCCTTAAAAAAAAAAAAGGTAACGACAGGCGTTGGCAAGGATGTGGAGAAACTGGAACCCTCATACTTCGCTGGTGGGAATGTAAACTAGTGCAGCCACTCTGGAAAATAGTTGACAGTTCCTCAAAAAGTTTAACACAGAGTTTCCGTGTGACCCAGAAATTCCATTCCTAGGTGTATACTCAAGGGAACTGAGAGCCTATGTTCACACAAAAACACTGACATCAATGTCCATGGCAGCATTATTCAAACAGCTAAAAGGTGGAAGCAACCCAAGTGCCCATCAACTGATGAATGAACAAACATAGTGTGGCATATATCCAGAGACTGGAATATTTTTCAGCCATAAACATAAGCAAAGTACACATTTATGCTACAACACGGAGGAATTCTGAAAACACGCTAAGTGAACAACGCCAGATAAAAAGACCACACATTGCGTGCTTCCACTTACACCAAACGCTAGAGCGGGCAAATCCAGAAAGACAGAAAGCAGATTATGGTGGCCAGGGCCAGGGCAATGGGAGTGACTGCTGATGGGTACAGGTTTCTTTCTGGGTGATGAAAATATTCTAAAATGGATTGTGATGATGCTTGCACAAATCTGTAAACATACAAAAAACACTTAGCTGTACAGTTTAAGGGGGTCAGTTGCAAGGTATGTGAATTATATCCCAATAAAGCTGTTTTTAAAAACTTATTGAATTATGCACATAATGAATTTTATTATCTGTAAATTTTAGTCCAATAAAGTTGATTTATAAAAATTGACAGCATGAAAAGGAGAAATAGATAAAGCCACAAAAATAGTTTGAGATTCTCACATACCTCTTGTGGTGACAGAACAGGCTAACAGAGAAATCAGGAAAGATGCAGAAGACGCGAACAATACAGTGAACCACCTTGACTCAGTGGACGCAGGCAGAACACTGCAGCCAACAACGGCAGGATCCACGCTGCCTTCAAGTACGCACGAAACACACATAATGATCACAGGCTGGACGTTTCAATAAATTTCAAAGGGTTGAAATACAGAGAATGTTCCCTGATTACACTAGACGTAAACAAGAAATCAGTAACAGAAAGAAAACTATAAAATCCAAAATTGTTTGGAAATTAAGCAACAGACTTCTAAATATCCACTGTTAAAGAAAAAATAATTAAATTAGAAAATAAAAACATGAGGGGCTGGCCCCGTGGCCGAATGGTTAAGTTCGCGCGCTCCGCTGCAGGTGGCCCAGTGTTTTGTTGGTTCGAATCCTGGGCGCGGACATGGCCCTGCTCATCAAACCACGCTGAGGCAGTGTCCCACATGCCACAACTAGAAGGACCCACAACGAAGAATATACAACTATGTACTGGGGGGCTTTGGGGAGAAAAAGGAAAAAAATAAAATCTTTAAAAAAAAAAAGAAAAGAAAAACACGAAATGATCATCACCAGTGAAATGCAGTTAAAGCAATGCTTAGAAGAAAACTTACAGCTCTAAATGTATATAGTAGAAAAGAGCAGCACTGAAAATCAATGATCTAAGCTTCTATCCTCAAAATGCCCCTTTCTTCTTTCTCAAGAACCTAGAGAAAGAATAAATAAAGCCTAGAGAAATTAGAAGGGTATTTAAAAGAGCAGAAATCGATGAAATAGAAAGCAAACATACAATGGAGGAGAATCTACAAAGCCAACAGTTGTTCTTTGATTAGATGAACATAATTGAAAAGGGGACTCCAGGAGACAAAAGGCTCAGGCTGGGCCACGTCCCTGACACTCTTGTGTTACATGTGACCCAGAGCTCAGGTTATCGGTGAGAGAGCTGGGGCAGCACGACACGGCCCAGCATGAAGCACAGGCCTCAGCAGAGAAGCCCCGGCAGCCTTCAACCCTCTGGACTCTAAGCCCTGTGCCGTCTCAGGTCAGGACGTTACACACAGTGCACGAGGCTTGCGACCAACCAGGGACTCTCCATGGTGTTTGGAAACCCCTATCTAATGCACCCCCACTCCTGACTGGAGGAGGGACAGGGAGGGGAGAGAAGACAGAGGCGGCGTTAGCAAGCTGAGCGAACCCCAGATCACCAAAGCTCGCGGGATTCCTAACTAAACAAACGAGACTACTTAATTCAAAGTCAACTGAGATGTTGCAGCATCGAAGATGTACTTGTGAAAAATATCAGAGACCAGACAGCCAACGAGCTTCCGCGTGGGGGACAGGCAGCAGATGACACAAATCAAGATGACAACACAGACTGTCTCTCGTTCCGCCAAATGTCACTTTGACGTTAGGAAATGCAACGGCCTATCTCCTAGGCAGCCGAACACGCCAGTAAACTTTCACTTTACACAATGTACGTATGAATACACACATGCACCCACGCATGCACGAGCAGCAAAATGACCCAGCACACAGACACAGATGAGAAATACACAGACACACACAGGCAGGCACACACTTAGAAAAGAGGCACACACACACAGACGTGTGTACAACAGAACACACTCAGAAACAAAACAGATGCACACAGATGTGTATTCACAGACACACACATACACACAAAAACACAGTCAGACACACATAACTCAGCGACATGTAGACGCACACAGACATACAAACACACCCAGACAGGCATACACTTAGACTAACACACAAAGATCCACAACCAAATATACACACGTACAGAAAGACAAAGACGCACACAAATGCACACTCAGACACAAAAACACTCAGAGAAACACACTCAGACACACACAGAAGCATCCAAAAGACATTCCCCACGTGGACAAGATTTAACTCAAGGTAATGAAATTTGGATATTCCTTGCTTTCACCTCTGTGCTGCTGTTCTCTACAACGAGCGTGTAATAAGTGTATGACAATACAGCCCACCAGAGCCTGTGAGGGTGGGGAGCGTCCTGAAAGCAGAGGATGGTTCCCCGGTGGGCTCCACCTGCGGGCTGGCGGATGAAAGGTGAGTAGTGTGGGCTCACCCATCCCCCGCCCTGCCCCACCCCGCCCCCGGCCTCTTCCCTGCAGGTTCTCACCCACAGAGGGAGGTGAGGCTGGCCCTTCGGGGGGGCTGGGGCAGTTCCTGTCCCTTCAGGAACCCTTGCTCGTGAAGATTCCATGGGCCACAATTAGAAGTTCAACCCTAAATATTAACTTGATACCTAAGTTAACACTAACCAGAAAGCCCTGGTCCCCACACCACAGACTGGCATTCTGTTGTAATCATCAGGTTTTAATAATGTCCCTCTACTTACTGGGTTTAAAAATTCACATCTATGAATATTAATATTTTTGCATTAATAATCCCCAAATTCAGCAATTTCATATTTAACTGCTTATTTAAATGGAATTAATATGTAACCAATTGTCTTCAAATATGCAAGGCAATTTAAGTAAATGCCAAAAGATAAGAAATACGCTTATTCTGAATAACCAGCTGACGTAGAAGATCGACCATATTTCTCTGTCAGAAGTCATGGAACACAGCCCTCTGTACTCCCTGCCCCCCACCCCCCAGGGCCCTGGGCACAGACTCCACCCGCCTTGGAGGGAACTGTCTCAGGCCAGGAAGCTACCCCCATAGGCCACTTGGCCCCCCACAGACCAGCTCTTTCCCTTCATGGTCAGTCTCTCTCTCTCAGGAAAATCTGTTCGACCTCCTCAGATGCTAACAAAGATTTACCGTGTCTGACTTTGGTCCCAGGCTGCAGGAACCAACTGCTCCAGGCAGCGGTGATGCCCACCGCCCGCAGGCAGACGCCTCGCGTCCTCTTTAGGGTGGAGCTAGCCTCATCGCAGCCTCGCTTAGCCCCAGCCCCAGCCCACCCCGGCCAAGCCTCCCCAGGACGTGGCAATGCACACCTGACCCTGTCCTCTGGCCAGAGACCACGGGCAGGCCTGCTGATTCCACACCTTCCCTGCGGGGTGCCTTGCTACAATCCCGCCAAACATGGAGCTGTGGTCACAGCCCAAACTCAACACGAGGCCCAACGCCCTGTCCCCACTTGCGCCCTTCACCCCATCATCATCACACCCATGATTCCCCAGGGAGGGTGAGGCCACAACCCTTGGTGAGCCCAGGGGCCCCAGACCATGGGACATCCCAGTGCATGTCTACCACCCCCACCCGGCCTCTGCCTCCCTGTTCCCTCTGCTCCGGGTCCTTTACTGTCCCCACCATTGTGAGACCTGGCACACTCCCTGCCGTGGGCAGCAGGCGGCCTGGTGCTGCTCTGGGAAGGCTGAGGTCTCCCAGCACCAAACCCACAGCCCCACCAAGGCAACAGACCTGAGGCAGCCACCCCAAGGAACCACACCTGGAGAGGTCACAGGCCAGCTGCCCAGCTGGACAGGGCCTGGAGGCTCTGGCACAGGAGCACAGATGAGGCCACTGTTCTACCACAAGCTGCATCCCCGCCAGGCCAAGGATAAAGGCGGCCTGGGAGGGCCCATCGGGACAAACGCAGAGTCCAAACCTGAACTTCTGCCAACGTGGGTCAGTCATGGATCCAAGACGGGAGGGGTTTCAGAGAAGCTGAAAGTGTCAAAAACACAGATTCCAGGAGGAAGTCGCTTCATTAGGGCAGTGAGAAGCGACCAGTGACGGAAGCAGCTGAGCAGTGGAAAGGAGGATGACAGCAAGATTCATCTTACTTAGGAACCAGGCTCTTACTATCCCCAGCAAACAGCAGGAGACGCTCACAGCAGGCCCGCGAACGAGGTCGCTGAGCCACAACTGCCCTCCAGGACAAGGGCCTCCCCAGCCAGGCACAGAAGGCAGAAGGTGGCAGGGCGGAGGTGCTGGCAGCGGGGTGGGTGGCAGGCAGGGGGCTGAGCTGCACCCAGACCCCAGGAATACAGACATCACTTTCCAAAGGGCAGGGCAGGCAGGGGGCCTGAGGCCAGTGCCTACAGCTTGCAGGGTGGGGGCCCCCAAATGGAGCCACCCCTGAGGGCGGAGCCACCCCTGAGGGCGGAGCCACATGAAGGTGCCACAGGGGATGTCAGGCTCAAGGGAGGTCGGAGGGACGAGCCTCCGGGGGGACAGGAGGGAAGGCAGTACCACAGGCAGGCCCGGGGACCCCGAAGCAGAGACACAGGGGAAGGACACACCTGCAGCACTGCAGCCAAGTCAGCAAACCCAGCCGACACGGGGGCTGGACAGGAATCCCCCAGCTCCTGCCTGGAGGGCAGCTCTTGGGCCAGCCCAGCGGTGAGGGGCCTGGGGAGCACCCCCAAGTCAGTCCCAGTCTGGACTGGACCATGGGCTGGAGGGGGACTAGCCTTGTGCCCGGGGAGAGTGTGCCAAGTTAAGCAGTCCCCGGCTGTCCTAGAAAGCCCCCCAAGGCTGGCCAGGTGGGGTGGGGGTTCAGCCAAGCACAGGATCCTCCGGGCTCCTGGCAGCGGCCCTGGGGACTCAAGAGGCCAGGGTCTGCTGAGTGGGGGGGAGGTCAGTTCACAGAAGGACTCCTCCCAGGGAGTAGGGTGAGGCCTCAGTTTCACCGCCCACTGACAGCGATGACGTCCTGGGGCCCCCACCCCCACCTCTCTCCAGGAAACCTTAGGGAGAGGGCAGCAGAGCTCTGCTCTCAGGGGCCACATCCTGAGCTCCCATCCAGGAAGCACACCCACCATGCCATGGCTGGACCTGTCCCCAGGGTGCTGAGGAGGTCTTCTCTAGAGCAGAGACTTTTGGAGCGGGCAAGCAAAGACCCCACAGCCGAGAAGCCCCACAGCTCACTGACGTCCGGGAATCTTATCATCAGTGATCCTGGAGCCCACCTGGCCCACTGCACAGACGGGGAGACTGAGCCCTAGAGGGGCATCGGAGCTTGACAGAGGTGTGCTTGTGCGCAACTGTTTACTGAGCACCAGCTCCACGCCAGGCTCCAGAGGAGCAGGTCTCGTTTCATCCTCAGACAAGCCCAAGCAGCACTATGCTACAGGTGGGGAGCCGAGGCTCAGAGGGCCATTTCTGCAGAGGTCACAGAACCAGTCAGTGTGGCAGCTCCCTCCTCCCAGCTCAGGGCCCTCCTCATGGGAGGAGGGCCTGGCCATAGAACAGAGACAGTATAGACACTCTGTGGTGATAGTGGAGGCAGGTGAGCAGGGCACCAGAGCGCTGGCACCCACACCTGGCAGTGCTGGGGAGCCCAGGGGAGGCTGGCCCAGGACGGGGAGCAGCGGGCTGGCTGTGCCCCGCCCCACCCCCGCAAAGGAAAGACAGCGGCTCCGTGGCCAGCATTTCAACAAGCGGGGCTGGGCTAATCATTGCCCGCGTGGGAGGCGTCGCCGCTCCGAGAAACTCCCAAGAGGATGGGGGGATTCGTGCAAAGAAAAGCAGCACACCTGACACCCGCTCCCCCTACTCCACCACTCTTACCACTGGGGAACTGATACATATTTATGAGCGCATAATCCTCCCTAATCACCCCTACATCACGCATACCCACAAACTCCCGTGGCTTAGGCTCATACATAATTATAAGACGCTTCCTCTGCCACTGCCTCGGTCCAGCAAAGGACAACAGAGGTCATGGTGTGCAGAGGAACCATGGGGGGAGGGGCTGGGGGCTGCCCTGCTGGCAGACCAGAGGAGCAGATGGCCCCTGCAGCTTCCAGGCCACAGAGACCCCCAGGGCCAGTCGCCAGGCAGCCTAGGGACACAGGCAATGGCTGGCAGGCAGCACTCTCCAGGGGTCAGGGTGTGAGGGGCCAAGGAGGGTGAGGGCCCGCTTTCCCTGGGCCCAACAGCTGCCCTCTGTCTGGAGAGGCCGAGAAGGGGGAACGGGGTTTGGGTCTTGGCCTGGAGCTAAACTGGGGAGTGAGGGCAGGTAAGGGAGCCCGTATCTGGGGCTGGGGCAGCAGGGCACACAGGAGAGCTGCTGCGAGTGGGCTGGGAGAGGTTGGGGCTAGGACTGATAAAAACAAAGAGGACCGAGCTCAGAGCAGGTCTCCAGAGGGACGACAGTGGCCGCCTGTGCGTGCACAATGGTCAGGGCTCCCTGCACACTGGGAGAGGCCTGCACTTTCATTATGGAGCTCGACAGAGAAGTGGCACCTGTTCCTTAACGCAAAGGTTGAAGAGAATTTAGGCAATTTATTTTCCAAACATTTCCTCGAAATGCCCAATCTAACTCCTTTTCAGCGTCCTCCTGTTTGTGTATGTCGTGTTTAGTGTGCAGACTGGGCAAGGCCTGTTGGTGAAGATGTCAGCAGGTGGAGGATGGAGAAAGACAGTCCCCGGGGCCCCAGGACTCACTTGCTGATGCCCTCGAAGGAGGCCTCCCTGCAGATACTGCCACTGTCGGTGTTGACGCCGCGCTGGGGAGAGAGTGGGAGGTGAGGGCACAGATGAGTGACATGGGGCCACAAGGCGTCCCCATGGCCTGCATGGGAGGGCCTGCCTCCTCCAGCCAGGCTCAGGACCGGGGAAGAATCAGGAGCCCCCACCCCAGCCAGGCCAACGCATCCCTTCCTGCCTTTCAGGTAACTTGAAGCTGGGCCCCAGCACAAAAGCAGGCCCTCCTCTCCCGTCGCAGCTTGAAAAGCAGGGAGAGCAAGGCCTCCGGCCTCAGAGCACTCTGCGGACATCAGCTCAGGCTGCCCGCGCACAGGCAGCCCCACCCTGTGCTCTCCCTGGCTGGCCCATCTCTCACGCACACGTGCACACCTCCCCGCTGACGGTGTCCTGAAGAGCACCGTCAAACCCAGCCCTTCCAGGGCGCAGAAGGACCCGGCTCGGGCAGGAGGGGCCTTTCCTGGTGACACCAGGACCCTGTGTTACACTCTTCTCCTTTCCCTAGTTGTAAGGAGACTGCAAGTGGAACTCGGATAGGAATGGGGACAAAGCAAGGGATTCAGAGAAAAATGTGCCATCCCCAGAGAGGCAGGGCATTTTAAATTGGCCTTTCTTCCTCCGGAATGTGAGGTCGATGTCTAATTGTATCCCCCAAACAAAACACACGGGACCATCTGTGACCACAATCATCTAACATAACCTTCCTGTTCAGCCATCAAAACAGCAGAGAGGAAGAGAGAGGCCACGTGAAGTGCCAAAAAAAAAATAACCAAGAAAAACTATTTCTGTAAAAATCGATTAGCAAAGAAGAGAAGGGTGACTTTGGGAGGGAAGACGCTTGTAAATGCTTCACATTGGAAGCCCCCAAGGCCACTGAAGGTCAAGAAAGCAGGCTTCTTCTCCAAGCTTTTCACAGCCCGAGGGCCTACCAAGCGCCCCGCCTGCCCCAGGCTGCGGCAGGCCCTGGTCACTCAGTGCCCCAGCTTCAAAATCCGACGCCACACAGCCCAGCAAGCTCCCGGGCAGAAGCCAAGGGTGTGCTTTTCAAATCCTATTAACAATGGAGGAGACACAGGGTAAAAGCAAATTGATAACTGACACTCTACATTCACAAATGCCATGAGCTCAGCCTGACATGAATACATCCCCCAGGTTTTAACCCTTGGGGTGGGTGTGGTGTCTTGTCCACTGTGGCACCAGGACAGGACACAGCTCATCCCAGAGAGACTGGAGAATCCAGGACATGGTCCTGGACACGTTCAGACTGAGAAGGTGTCACTGCTTATCACCAATGACCGCTCCTCTCGGTCTCTCAATCCTCCCTATGGGGCGACCTCTGCAGGGGCAGGCAGCTCCCTAAAAGCCCTCCCCACACCCAAACATGCCCAGGTCCCTGGACACCAGCCACTTACCAAGGTGAGGAGGACAGAGGGGCTCTGCGATGTCAGGACACTGGCAATCTGAAAGGTCGGAGAGAAAAATCCACTTCAGAGCAAGCATTAAGAAGCGATTATCGAGCGGATCCTTAAAACAGGCAGGGCTGTTGTTGTCCCCATCCTGCATATGGGGAAACTGAGGCTTACAGAGGATAAGGGACTTCTGAAAGCCACACAACTCCCCAGGCTCAGAGAGGGATTCAAACCTGAACCTGGCACCCTCATGAACATGGCCCACCCATGTGGGCATGCTGCCCGGCCTCCAGGCCCCACAAGATCTTGGGATCCGAACAGCCAGACCCGCCCACCCTCCAAGGTCAGTCTGCCTTGTTGTCCCTGCCACGTTCCTACCGAAGACTCATTCCAGCAACCTCTCAGACACAGGCCTCACCAGCCTCCCGTCTCCAGAGCAGACACCTTCCTCCCCGCCTCCATTCACGTCCTAGACTGTGTACAGCTGGCTGTCCCCAATCCCACCCTCAGGCCCCTACCCTACCTCCCCACTCTCCATCCCTCCACAGCGGCCCCCTCAGGCCCCACACCCCCGCATGCTGGCTGCTTCCTCCCCAACCCCTTCACTGAGCGTGCCCTTTGCTCAGGCTCTCACCTCTGCCTGGAACGCCTTCTCCTCATCTTAGCCACTTCAATTCGTACTCGGGATCGAGGCCCTGGCCACCAGGCAAGCTCATCCACTCTCTCCTCTATTGCCCTGCTGACAGCCATCACTCCCTTGGCAAAGTGTCACATGCAGGAACCATGACATCTGCACCAATGGGAGCCAACCACCCTGGTGGCCACACTCCTTCCTCTCCCGGTCCCTACCCCTCCGACCGTCCTGCACCTTGGCTACCGCAGCCCCTACTGCATTTGAGCCCCCTGGGCCAGCGAACAGTCTCCTCTCTGCAGCCCGTGCCCGCCCCCACTGCACCCTAAACTCTTTAACACCCCGACACAGGCGAGAGGGGGGGGATCTGCAGCTGGCTGCGTTAACAGCTTCATCGAGCCATCACCGACATGCTCCACACTGCACAGACTTAAAGTGCACATTTTGATAAGTTTTCACATACATGTACATACATGCTTTTTAATACCGAGAGACTCTCAGAGAAAAACCTGAAAGATATGGAAAACTGTAAAAAGAGAAAATATACCTACGATCCCAACCTGAGGCTTTATCTCTGCAGACAAAAACAGAGATCTGGAACGACATCTGCATCATGTGAAGTTATACACTCTACCTACTTCCTGCCATTAAATATCCTTCAAACATGCCATTTTTACCAGTCACTACCACCAGGATGGTAAACGCCCAATGAACCTTTGACGATGGCCTGTGCCAGTCACTTCAGATGTCATCCCATTTAACTACCCACGAAGTCAGGGCTACAAAGGTCCAGATTTCAGCAGTGAGAAAGCTTCTGGGTTACGCAATTTGCCCAGGTTCACAGCTGAAGAGGAGCAAGGCCCAGAGTGGAACCCATGGCTGTCTCTTTTCAACGATATACAGATACAGCATAACTGATTTATTCATTCCTCTACTGGACACAAATTCTCTCTAGTGACTTAACTATTACAAATAATGCCGTGACGAATGAGCTTATGCAAGTCTTCATTTCCTTATGATAAATTCCTTACGATAAAAATTTATTTTCTTTAAAAAAAGAAAAAACTCTGAAACTGCTGGGTGAAAAACCATATCCTCTGTCACGGTTTTTGATGCTCCTGCCAGACATCCCTCCAGGTGTACTAGCCACCTCCCACCAGCCGTGCCTGAGGCTCCATCTCCCGGACCAGCCGCACTCACTCCGTAACTGCTTTGAGAACCACTGAATTCCTGGGTCTCTGTGTTGCTCGGCTGAGTCCTGGCCACTCCCCCAGGCCCTGGAGTGGGAGGCTCATTAAAAGGAAAGAGACACATGTGCTGGGCCCAGGGAGGTTGTTCCGTGGACGTGAAGGGTCTACATTCATCAGCACAGAACGATCCATCAATTCCGGCGGCCACGAAGAGAGCGCACACACACTCGGGGACTGTATGTGCTACTGTCCTTGGGAGAGGAGAGGATAACAAATGTGCGGGCTGATGGTTTTCTCTCTGCAACGGCTTAGGACGTGCTGGTTAGGAATAATGCAGGAGGAGGCAGCCCTGCCAGTGCTGCTGGACAGGCAGACAGGTGGAGGCCTGACCCAGAGGCAGCCGGGTACCTGCTAGTCCTGGCAGGGCAACATCTTTTATTGATCAGTCGCTTGAGTGGGCCTGGTTACCTCTGCGGCTGCAGACGCTCCCCAGCCTGGCAGCTCCAGCCGCCCTTCCCCACGGAGGCCCGTTAGAACCACATTCTCATCAGCAAACCCTGGTTCTTGCCTCAGAAGTAGAGGGGACATGGTATGGCTGTGTGTGCCCAGCTCAAAATGCAGCCCTGGTGCACAGGACAGCACAGCTCTGTCAACATAGGGCCTTACTTCTACAAAGCGTGGTCACCAGGGACCCATCAGCTCTCACAAACCAGCACCATTAGAAGCCCCTGCCTTGCTTAACGCCACGGCAGCATCGATTTCTCGGGAAGCCTGGCCTCTCTGGCGGGTGGAGGTGGATGGCACACACAGAATTTATCAGTGCCCCATAGACAAAGGTCCTTCCCTGGGGACACCTCAGGCACCCTCATGCCCAGTGCCATGACCAGCCTGCAGACCACTCTTCATGGGTGATGATCCAGAGAAAGAGGCTGGACAACCCTTGACCAGCGCTGTCAGGAGAGCATGCACTACTGCAAGAGCTGGGCTTCACCCTGCAAGCCCCAAAGCTTTTCAAAATGAACTTTTTTTCCTGCATCCTGAAACAAGGGTGTATGCTGGTGGCCAGCAATGTGTTTCAAAATCTGACCTTGTTTCTGAAACTTAAACATCAGGAAAGATCACAAACAATATGGATTTGCAGCTACTCCTGAATAATCAGAGTATCGAGCAACCCTGGGCCAGCAGTCCCACGTAGCGGCTGTCCCTTCAGAGGTTCCATCACAGACCCCACCACTCCCCGATGCCTCTCCACGCCGAGGCTGGGAGGTGGCGGCATCCATCCCTGTGCCACAACGATTTCTCTTACATCCATGCTGCCTGCGTCTGAGCCAGCGACCCCGGCACCTCCAGCATCTGCCCGGTGCCATGAAGGAGAGGAAGTGCATGGAACGTTCTTCACCGGCCAGCTCCCACCTGTAACGAAGACCAGCCTGTGCACTGCGCCTTATTGGCAATGCCTGGAAGCAGCTCTCAAGCTCCTCCCAAGCGCCCCCTTCCCAGGGTAGCCAGCCCCCAGTCTACCTTCTGAGTAGTGAACTCAGGATCACCCACGAGGAGGAGGAAACGAGAGAGCCAGGTTTGCTACATCAGACAGTGGCATCTTACAGGTGATATCTAGTGACCAGCCGTGGCCTGGGTGGGGCCTTCCTGCCTCCTTTCAGAGGAGACACTATCAGCTGCTTCCCGTCTGTGATTTGTCATGATGGGCAAGGCTGCTCGAAGTTCGAGGGGGCCGAGCACCGCAGAACTGGCCTGGGAGCCCTTCCCGTCACCTTCCAAGAGGGAGTAGGCCCCAGGCATCTCCAGCGCCTCCCAGCCCAGGTGTTGTGGTCCAGCAGTCTGTATTTTGGTCAGGCTCCTTCTCGAGCTACAGAAAATCCAAGGCACTTGAGAGCTGGGTCACTCCACAGGGGTGTCCCACAGCACCAGCTCGTATCTGACAGGGCAAGTGCAGAGTGGGAGGGCAGGCCCTCTGGGGCCCAAAGGTTTCGGGGTCGCAGCCCAACTCTGCTACTCCCGGCTGTGGGGCCGTGGATGAGGCCCTTCACCTCTCTGAGCCTCGGCCCTCCTCTGTGACGGGGCGAGAGCTGAGGCCCACCACGGGACAGGGCGGGAGGGATGAGGGGGTCCCTGTGAGCTGTCGATGTCTCTGGAACCCGCAGGTGCCATCCCAGAGGAAAGAACCTATCACACCATCAACAGGAGCCCCCATTTCCAATAAGAACCATGACAAGACTGATTAATGACGATGATGGGGCACAGCAGAAAGCTCCTGAACCCGAAAGAGAGTCTGTCCTCTGAACTCACTGAAGCCTTCGTTTAAGATCCTGCTTCATAAACACAGACTGAGAAGGAGCTCGTCTGTGGGGTTGTCATTTGACACCATCATTACGGGCTTTCTGTTCTGACACTCAAGACCTCCTCTGTTTCACTGCGTGTGGAGGCCAGCTCTCTTTCTCCCTAGAAATCACAGTATAAATAGAGCTGAGTTTCCCCCAGTCACCAAAGCAAAACTGTCAGACTGCAGCTGGGGAGGCTGCAGCACAGAGGTGCTCTGACTCAGTGGGCCAAGTCCTGGTGAGGCGAGCACGTGCCCCAGGGCCCAGCCCAGGCTGCCCCCGCCAGGTTTCACCAAGGAGACCTGGAAGGTCAAGGTCTCAAAGGGTAATAATGTTAGTGCAGTTGATGGAGGCAGGAAGGATACAGCTGCCAGAGGAGACGGTCAGGAACCAAAGGAGAGCTGCGGATGAGCAGGTCCCTCCCTCACTGGGACTCAGAAATACAAGGCACGTGGCAAATGACCTCCCTGGGGCATGCAAATAAACGATCAGACTATTTGAGATCCTATATCCAAACAGATCAATACAGCAGGTCACATGTGTATTAACAGACTGTTTAGATGCTACGAGTCACCCCCAAAGCTTGGTTTTGAAATCACATGACACAAAATAAAGATCCATCCAAAGCCCCCCTCTCCACAATCCAACCAGGTGGGAGGGGCTGCAGAAGCAGGCACCATGGCCCTGTGGATGTGAGCTGCTCTCCTCCACCGCCGCCCTCCCGACTGGGCACCACCACACTGTGACAACCATTCACCCATGCGGTCACCTTCTGCACCAGACTATCCCCCTGGCTCTCAACCAGCTCTGCTGCCCACATATCCCTGGGACCACACATCCCTGGGACCAGACATCCCTGGGACCACACATCCCTGGCAGGCAGGCAGCATGAGAGTAACGTCTGGGAAAAACACCCAGGCCTTAGTGACAAATACAAGACGGCAAACGGCAGAGTACAGACAGGGTACAGCCAGTGTCCACCATGTCCACAACCGGTCCCAAGAGCCAGGGAAGTGGTGTCAGTGGGGACCGGAGTTGGGGGGCAGGTGGTGGGGTGGCATAAGGCCTTGGCAGACGGGTAGGACACAGGCAGTCAGAGAAGCGGGCATGGCATTCCAGGTCAGCAGAAGTGGAGCAGCGCTGCCTGTACACAGGGTGGTGCTGATGCTCGCCTGCCTGGGGCCGGGCTCATGTGTTTATCAAGGTGAGCTGTCTGTCCCCCAGAAAACCAGGGGGACCCCCGACTCCAGGCCGAGACATGCTGGCTCCTCACAGCGATGTGGCTCTGGCCAGGATCCAGGGAAGCTGCCCCTCACCCAGTACTGTCGTCCCCAATGCAGCCTGTGACCCGCCAGGGGAAGGCAGCTGCTGGCCTCCAGCTGGCTGGCTCCTCTGGCCGCTTCCACACTGCACCCTCAGCTCTTAGGGTGCATCCACAGGCAACCCCTGTCTGGGGAAATGTGGCACAGGAGGACCTCATCCAGCTGATCCTGCAAGGCCGGGGCTGAACCTCGAGCAGCAGGCACCAACCTCTTGGTGTTTATGTTCCACCCAGCACTGACCTGCACAGAGCACAGGGATTGTAACAACACCCAGGGACAGAGCAGAGAGGCCGCCTGCGTGCCTGGCAGTGGCTGCAGTGTTGGGGGGCCTTGATCCCCAGGGAGACCACAGGGGTACACAGCTGTGCTCTCAGCTCTCCACAGTGGCAGGCCCTTTCGACTCCTGGATGCGGGACGGATTCAAAACCCCAGGAGGACAGTCACACACCTACCCAGGCCACATGACCCCACCGGGCAACCACGCTAGGAAGTGGACTAAAGCCAGGGGACCTCCACCCACCCCACTCCAAGGGCCTCTCGTAGTCTGGGGCTTTTGTGACAGTGGCATCTGCAGCTGACGAGGGCCTGTTGGGAGGGCCTCCTGACACATGAAGGCCCAGGCAGAGCCTGGGGGGGGGCACTTCAATCAGACCCTTCCAGAGACGCCCTCACCTGTGCAGCTCAGTGGCCACAACCCAGGCACCAGACACTTCCAGCCACTGAATCAGGGGCACTGGCCAGGCAGAGGAGGGGCTTCCCCGGGGAGGTCCAAGGTAAATGTTTCCTGCCTGCTCACTCCCAACAAGGGCACTGCTGGGGGTGCTGGTGGCCAGGCGGTGGCGTCCTATGACGTCCAGCCAAGCTGTGGCAGTGGGAGAAGAGGGAATCCAGAGCAGAGAGGTGACCCGAAGCCCTGAGCTGCTCAGAGAGGAGGAGTCGGCTGCTGCTGACCTCGTCTGTGTACTGGACGTCATCCACGGCATACTTCTCCTTGAAGTGCTCCTTGGAGTGGATCCTCAAAGGAAAGCACAAGGAATGCCAGGGTCAGGATTTGGCCACTGCTTGGCACAGGCTGCCTTTCCACCCATAACCCCAGGCCATGAAGCCCTGGGCCCATCCCTGCCCAGGCTGGCACCTCGTGCCAAGCGGGCCTGGCCAACACAAACTCAGGGGCAAAGGGCACTGGGCCACGGAGAGGGGACCAAACCACACCTGCCTCTCTAGACCTCCCCCAGCTGATCCCGCTCCTCCTCCGAGTTCAAGTTCGCGCCCCTGGCCACCTGCGGCAAGCAGCTGCAGACAAACTTTCTGCCTCCACTGCCAGGGCGAGCCCAGTGGAAAACCAGCCAGCAGGCCCCAACCTTCGGGGCACGAAGCAAGCTGCCTCCCAGGCCCCCTCGGAGCCTCTTCAGAGGAAAGTTTAAAAATTAGCATTTTAAAGAAGTCAATGTCAGTATTACTCACTGCGATGAGAAACACTCGAGCTTACACATCATCCCTGAAAAATGAGCCGGTGAGAAGACAGACACAGGGCGGAGGAGGCTGGGCAGCTCTTGCCCAGCTCACAAAGGGCTGCCCTGGACAGGGGTCCAGCCAGTCCAGCAAGCAACACCCCCCCACCCTCAGCCTCTTGGTCAGCAGAGGAGTCAATGCCACTGCTGGTGACGGAGCTCACAGAGAAGGAGCACTAGCAGCATGGGGGGAGCGTGTTATGAGCCAAGTCTCATGACGCACACACACGCGTCCGCGCCGTCCCACGCCTGGGCATCAGCACGGGGGTTACCCCCATCCTGCCTGTGATCGCACGGTATTCTAGTCACCAAGTGTTAGATCCGAAAGAGGCCTCAGGGGAAAACAGCAGATGGTTTCCAGATTGTGCTTCCCGGCTTCTCAAGGGTGAGCAGATGACAGGGGGTGGGATGCCAAGGACACTGTGACTGGGGAGGCCCAGAGGGGACAGGGGAAGGAGAGTACTTAGGGACTCAGAGATGACCCCCTCGAAGAGTGAGCCCCACGTGCCTTTGAGACACCAAGGAGCAGCATCGCTGCCTAGGACACAGAATCCCAGTCGCCTCTCTGAGTCCTGCACCACCTTCCCTCTCCACCCAACCCAAACAAGCATCCCAGACAGACTGTGGCCGGGAAGCACAGGGCACAGACTGGAGGGATGGGTGGGCCTCGGGGATCAGCAGCAGGGAATGCACAGCCACACGTGGCAAGCCAGCCGAGGAGACGACAGTCTCACTGCACCGGGCTGTTCTGGGCCCTGGAACCCTCTGCTTTATCTCCCTTTCTGTTCCTCTGAAGTGGGCACTGAGTGTCAAGGCCCTGCTATTAATTAAATTTGAACAATCCAGTAGCATTACTTTCCACATCTGAGACTGAACTCAGAAGGTAAATGGCCAAAGTCTGGCGCCTCTATTAGCACCGCTGGAGCAGCCACGGGGAAGGAACTGACAAGAAGCACCTCCCCTGGATGCTGGAGGCCCCAGGCCCGGGGCTCCCCGCACAGAGCTCGCTGACCCTGGGCTACCAGGCGGTGACCCTGTCAGCACTGAGTTGACCCCGTAGCCATGCACAAAAGCACATGCCAGAAAGGTAAGTGGCAGGGCCAGCAGCGTCATCACCACGTCCACGTTCCCTGGCTCCAGTTCCAAGACAGAATCCTGCATCCTTGGCAGGTCCCCAACCCACCTCTGGTCCCCAGTCACTTTATCGCCTCCAGCTGTGAGAGGCATCGAAAGCAGACTCCCAAAAGTTTTGGGAAGTGCCAAGGACATGCCTTCAAGGCCAGCCTCCATGCTCCCTACAGAGGGACATCTCAGCCACTCTGCCCTGGCACTGACCTTTCCACCTCCACTCGTGTTCGAGATCCTAACCCTCCCAGCTCACCCAAGCTACCTTGCCAAGGCATGCCCCAGGAAACGTGTTCCTGCCTGCCCTGCTCAGGAGTATTGGTGGTCAGGCCTCAGCAGAGACCTAGCAGACCTGAGACCTGGGAACGTCTCCGTGTACCCAGCCCGAGGTCAAAGTCTTAACAATGTGGAACCAGAGAGGTGGCGGGAGGAGGGGACACAGGCGACGAGAACACAAGGCAGCTGCCCTGTGGGCAGCCCCAGGGCTCTGCTCTCACCTATCCAGTCCTCGCCTACCAGCCACGAGCCTTTCCACTTCCCACAGGAACCAAGCAGCCACCAGCCAGCCCATGGGAGAGCCTGCTGCTGCCACCTTGATGTCTGGGAGGAAGTGAGTGCAGGTGCCAGCCCCACCAAAGCCCCTTGGCCCTCCTCAACAAGGCCAGATGGCACAGTCTAGCCAGAGTGCACACTGGGCCTCCAGGGCCAAAATCACCCAACTAGCCACAGGCCTAATTCTCAACAGAAATAACCATTTGACAGATAGAACCTGAAAGCTGTGAGCATCTTTTCCGGCACTTTATGTGTCATTCTTTTCTAAAGGGCAGAGAGAATTAAGTTTGAATATTACTTATTTTTCATGTTTTGGGGACTAATTATAGTAAAAATCACTTAAATGTCACCCTAAGGGATAAATGTGCCAGGCTGCCACATCAAACCAGCCATGGGAGGCTCGGCAGCCATGATGTGGTGGGACTGATGGGAGGAGTGGTGAGTCCCCGTGAGCCCAGCAGAGCTGGCCGGAGAGGTCCCTGGGCAGCTTTAACCCACCGAGGACCAGGCCGGTGGCAGCCACGTAGAGGGCGTGCACCCTGCCCTGGCTGGAGTGTGGGGTCCAACAGTCCTGCCAGCTTCCATCATATAGGAGATCCGGATACAAGCATCTGGACCAGGAGAGAGTAGGGCAGCAGGGAAGCGACCCCACATCAGAAACTCTCCCTGCAGATGGAAGGGACAGCTGTGGCAGGAGAGAGGAGGGAACGCCCCACTCCAAGGGGTTCGTATCCTCGAGATCAGGCCAGTGTCCAGGGACCCGCTGGCCTCTGGCCAGGCAGGAGGCCAAGGAGGCTTTCCCAGAGCTGGGGCAGGGCTGACGCAGAGGTACCGACGCCCAGCGAGGCCTCCTGCGGAAGAGATGGGAAATTGATGGCCACGGCGCAGACACAGCAGAGCCCTTGCAAAAATGACATTCCCACGTGCAGCGCTTGCCAGCTAGCTCACCACCTGCACGCATTTAATGAAGAAGTATAGGCCAAATCACAGGCGTCACCAACAACGTCCAGCGGCCGAGGCGGCCTTCGGCCCCCAAACAACGCTGCTGCCTTCACTCTGCTCACGCACGACCCCGCCACTGGCTCTGGAAGGGACATCTGGCCACCACATCCAGGTTCCACAAGCTTGTCAGAGAAAAGCGGATCTCCGCAAAGCAGCGCGGCCCTGACCCGAGACCACACTCGAGACGCGGCCGTGGCACTTCCCAGAGAGCCCAGGAGGGCAGGGCCCAGGGCCAGGGAGGAGCAGAGGTGACCAAGACAGGGCCCGTGAACAGCCAGGCCACGGGCTGCTGGGGTCAGGCTCCCCTACCGCCTAGAGTAAGAGCCAAAGGGCTCCCTCAGCCCTGTCCAGGAAGGCCCGCATCCCATGTCAGTTCTCCCTGAAGACACAGCCACCACGAAGCCTTGGTTCTCATGACCCAGGTGTGTGGACAGGGTCGGGGCAGTGACTGAAAAACTATGCACACACACCACACCACACACACCCCACACAAACATCCGCTCACATACACACACCACATACATACACACCACACACAAATACCACACGAACACCCACACCCCCTACCCCACATACACACCCCAACCCCTACACCATGCACATACCACAGAACAACACACTACCCCCCACAAACGTACCTTCCTTCCTGAACCAAAAAAAACAGTGCTCAGGGCCTCAGGGCTCAGGCCTGGAGAGACTCACTCACAGTCCCCCTGGGCAGCGCCCTCAGCAGGACAGGCCCCCTGCTCCCTACAAACCCCAGGCCGGGCACACTGTCTCACGTTCCAAGCCCGGGGCTCAGCCAGGGATGGAAGTAGAGCTCAGCCAAGCTGCAAAGGTGCCGGGAGGGTCCCCAAACTTGGCCCCCAACTCAGCCCCTACAGGCTAAAGCCATGCAGGATGTGGAATCACAGAGGCAATTTCCCACCTGCTCAGAGGACCCCAGACCCCCGGACAGCCAAAGCTGCCATTGGCTAAGCCTGCTTCTGCTAAAAACAATGGGAAACACTCTCACATTAAAGAAGTTGGACTTTTGTAAGCAGTGACTCCAAATAAAAATGAATTAGAAGCTACCACACTCCTGCCCCAAAAAAGGCCTGGGGTGAGGGACAGGCCAGGCACCAGGCTGCCCACAGGCCCCTTGCATCTGCAGCCCTGACGACAGGACAGGCTGCTCACACAGGAAGCGGCAGATCTGCAGACAGGGGTGCTGTTTCCCTGGGCGACTTCGGATTGCAGCATCCGCCAGATGGATTTTCAAAAGCCATCAGACAGAGACTCAAAAGGAAGCTGAGGAGCCGAAGGTCAAACGTCCAGTCTGGTGGGTGTTGATTGCAAAGGCCAGGTAATCCCAGCCTTGCGCCAGCCCTACTGATTATGAGTGTCTGCAAACAGCCACACACAATCAGATCTGGCCACTCCCCAACTCCAGCCCCAAACAACCAAGCCCTTCACCACTGCCTCTCTCCCCAGGGCTCGGGACACGGGGACTAGCAGGTCGCAGCAGAGCAGAGGAAGGGAAAGGCCTGCGGGGTGGCCAGAGCGGGGGCCAGACCTGCAGGAGAAGAGAGTCTTGCTCTGCTGTGGTACCGGATGCCCCTCGGGACAGGGCTGCTCAGTCTGGCCTGCCCAGCATGCACATGGGGCCTTTCCGACAGGGCAGACCCACTCTGCAGACCTATCTGTACCCTCAGAGATCAGCCAAATCCGTATGTCTGCACCGTCAAGCAGCTGGCCCAGCAAAGCAGGGACAGACAAAAGGAGGACTTTTACCAGCGGTGCTAAATGAAACCCAGCCCTGGCCAAGGTGCAGAAGGTCACCCTTGTATTACTGAAGACGACCCTCCAGGAAAGCCGACCGCGGACAGCCATTCCCTGACCAGTCAGGTCCCAGGCTTTAAACCCTCAAGCTGAGTGCCATTTGGCTCCCCAAATGGTGGCCATGGGGAAACACAGTGAGATTTGCTTAGGTTTTCCTGCTGGACAGTGGAGTCCCTGAGGCAGGCACCGGGCCAGTCCTCCCACAGCCCTGGAGGATGCCCACCCTCCACCCACGGACAGGCACTCCCGACTTTTCACAGGAGTCGGCTCTCCATAAAAAGAAGCGGGGATGCGCTGAGCTCCCGCCTCTCCAGGCAGAACCCCAGGTGAGGTCCCGCACAGCCCCTCCCTGCACCGCCATCCACGCCCACCTCTCAGGGGGCAGCATCTACTGCAGCACTGGCTCTGAGCAGCAAGACATCCCGCACCCCCAGAGCCAGGAGGCAGGGCCATGAGGAGGCTGAGAGGGCAGCCAGGTCGAGCCGTGGGTGCTGCCCAGGCACAGGGGCCCGGCTATTCCCGGAGGTGCCACAGGCAGGCAGGGCTGAAGCTACACCTCTGGGTCCGCTCAGAGCGCAGGAAGCATTCTGGGAGATCCTCTCAAAGGACCAGATCTAAACTCTCACCAGGAAAGCTGTCCCCACGGCTGTTCCAGTTACCAGGGCTGCGTGACAGACCACCCCAACACACAGGGGAGCGAGAAACCATCCAGCGTGTTCCCCGACTCTGAAGGACAGAGCCCTGAGAGGAGGCTTGTCTCTGCTCCACGAGAGCTGGGCCCGGAGTTGCCCACTTTAGTGGGTGGAGCTGGCTGTCCGCCGGGCCTCCGCCCCTCTCCACGTGGCCTCTCCACAGGGGTGAGCTTGGGTTTTCTTGCGGTGTGGCGCTGGGTTCCAGAGCAAATGTGCCGTGAGTGAGAACCACGTGGAAGCTATAGTGCACGTTCCAGTCTAGCCTCAGAAGTCACCCAGTGACCCTGCCATGTTCACACATTGACTCGGGCACCAGGTCTTGACCAGAGCCAAGCAGGGAAAAGATTCTACCTCTGCACCAGGAACGGCCACAAACATTGCTGTGGCCATTTTTGGACATTCCAGTCTGTTTGTCCCCTGCATCCTCACCACCTCATCTCAGTATCACAGGGTAACTGTCCCCACAGTGACCATCACCGCTACTACAGCCCTGGTGGTGCTTCACGAGCAGGATCATCAAGGTTCCATAGACAAGGAATCGGAGGCCCCAAGAATGGCCAGACCCGCTCGCAAGCCCTGTGACCTACACGCAGAGGTCAGGGAAGCTTCCCGCAAGACCAGGCCACGGGACCCACACAGGCCACGGCACCAGGCTGAGCCCATCTCCTCTTCATAAGAGGGTAGCCGTAAGGCTTCAGCCAGGAATAGAGTAAAGGTGGACAGTAAAGGTCACAGCAGGATAGGGAGGCAAGAGTCGGTGGGAACCACCTTCCCAGGAGCACCGTGTCTGCTGGACTGGATCTTCTGCTCTAGCAGGAGGAGGGGCCCTGGACGAACAGACTGAGGAGAGCCCACCCCAGGCCAAACCTGAGGCCAATTCTCAGCAAGCACAAGACACTCTGTGACTGCGTGGGCAAGAGGTCCAGAGCACAGGGAAGACATCGAGCTCGGCTGGCCTCCTCCCCAGGGCCCCTGCCACATGACCTCCCAGGCCTGGGGCAGTGCGGAGCCTTGGGGGCCCTCACCGTGCCCGGCTCAGCTGTGCCCAATGCCCCGCTCCTTCCTCTGGCAAGGAGGCAGCACAGCGTTCCGGTGCCCTCTCTAACTCAGGCGTGGAGGTCGGTGGGAACCCGCTCACAACACAGCAGGAAAAAGTCTGTGCCATCCGCCCCAGGGCCTCTGAGAGGGCCAGAACCTAAGTGGTAGCCCAGCCACCCACGCCAAAGGCCAGCTGGATTGGGCACGTCCACTCCCTCCCCAGGGCCAGGAAAGCACCCTGCCCGCCAGGGGAGCACGGCCCACTACTATTCTGCTGACTGTGCTTGCTCAAAGCCATCCTCACAGCGAAGCCGCAGGCCCTGGGCCCGCGATCCTGCTGAGTGGCCTCAGAGCAGAACTGCTGCCAACCTGGGAGCCTGCGCCCCTCACCCCAGGATGGCAGAGGAGGTACCCGCCAGGCCAACAAAGGAGACGATGCAGTCTGCACCAAAGGGCTGGTGGGGGAGGATGGCGCACAAAGCAGAGGCGGTGCGGGAGGCCCTGCCTGGCCTCGCACAGAGAGCAGTCCCTGCAGCAGCCAGGTGCCTTGTCATTCAAATCAGCCACAGACCCGCCTGCCCACCTGGTAATGAGTGCTTGGGGACACGAGGCAGCAAAGGCTGCAATTTGTACCTCGGCCCAGAATAATCACTCTCCAGGCAGAAACAACACCCCGGAAGGTAGTGAGTATTTAGCAGGTCCTCTTATCACCTTAAGCGTCCCTGGTTAGGTACAGATCTGCCTCAGTGGCTCTGAGAAGGCAGGAAGGGCTCCAGGGAGGGGTGGACGCGGCCGAGGGCCCCAGAACAAGCTCCGGGCCAGCACTTCTCACATGGCACCACCTGGAGCCTCCGCCCCGTCTCACAGGTGAGCCAACTGAGGCAGGACCCACATCTGTGGCCCTGCATAGCTCAGTCCAGGGTGGGCACACCACAGGCATCCAGTACTGCCCTGCACGCTGGTGATGGGCCTCCAAGAAGGGCCCTGGGCTGCCCTCCTTGACCCGAGCCAACCCCCACCACACCCAAGGTGGGGCCACCCTCCATGGATGCCATGCAGGAGTGACAGTCCACTGGGGCCACAGCCTCAGGCATTTTAACAAAGCTGGGCATCCAGGATTTCAAGATCAATAGTATTACCTCCACACAAACGTGACCATGCCTGTGGCTCCAGCTCTGGCACCCCTTCCCAGCCAAGCGGGCAGGGCTCTGGCCCAGAACAGCTGTCAAGGCGCCTGACCACCAACCCTCCCTCCTGGGACTCCTTCCCTCCTTGCCACCCACAGGCTGGCCCTGCACCTGCCCTCCGGCCAGCAGTCAGAAGGCACGGTCACACAGCTTAGACTGTTCCTTACTTTCCCATCCAGGTGGCATGGCTGGCAGGAAGCCTGGGCACAAACAGGATCGACTTTCCAGTGTCAACGTCAATCGCGCCGTAGCAGTTTGGCTCGGTCACGCCGAATGCCCAGTGAAAGAAGGACTCCTGTGGGGGGAGCAAGGACCGTGGTTACCCAGTCAGCAGGACAGAAGCATGAGACACAAGCAGGGAGGTGGGGCAGTGGAGGGAGGTGGGGCAGTGGGCTGAATGCCTTCCTTCCTGTACCCAAGAGAGTCCACTCAGGCCCACTGACCTCACAGACTGACCCCAGTCTCACGCACCCCTCTACCTTAGCACACTTCTCCCCACTCCGACTGCAGGCTGCCCATCTCGTCCTTCCAGGATTTGGCAGGGGGCCTCTGATGATCCCAAGCCCTGCCTGCACCCCCACCTCACTGGCCACCCCCTTAAGGCCCCTGACAGGGCACACTAGGACACGGGTGCCCAGCAGCACTGCAGGTCAGCTCAGCCCTGCCCACACCTCTCTGCCACCCCCACTGCCTGCAGGCAGGCAAGATGCCACCTACACACCCAGGGCGACATTGGCCCGGAAATGGACTCCTCCATTTAGGACTTCTTTCTTCCTTCTCCCATCCCCAGGGCAGCACATGACTTCAGTGTTTAGCAATAAACACTGTGCTAAAATGATGACGTTATAAAGGTATGAAGTGGAGGCAGAGTTCTGCTAAAATTAACCTCGCATGACATCAGTAGGGGAGCCAACAGCTGAATTCAGGAGATCAGTTTTTAATCCACGGAATATGTGAACCTCACGAAGCATCAAGACTGATCAGAAAAAACTTATGTAGACTTCCACGTCTCCAGCAACCAGAAGACTGCAGGCTCGGGGCAGCAAGAACTATGTAGCTGAGAGAAGCATGCCCGCAGGAGGCGCCTTCAGTGAAAGCCCTGAGCCATCGCTCTCAGCATCGGATCTCGGGCCCTCTGTGCCCCGCAGGGTGCACAGTCCAGCTGGGGAGGCCACGCCTTGCCCCCTCCTCTCCACACTCAGCTCCCCCTCACGTGCCCCTGCCCCTCCCTGACCTGGATGCCGGATGGCCATGCCCCCGTGGCTCAGCCTGCCTCCAGGGAGGTTCTGGGTCCCCCTCGTGTCTGGCCCCAGGGCTTGGCAGAGAGAAGAGAAGACTAGACTTGGAGGAGATGGGGTTCTAATTAACTCCAGCACCACCTCCGGCAAGTCATTTCCACTCCGAGCCTCAGTTTCCTCATCTGTAAAGTGGGTACAATGCAGGAGTGACAAGACTGGGGCCAGCTCAGGGTCTCCCTGGCTTTCTGGGGAACTCTTCTCTCAGGTGTCCTCGCTCCTGTTCCCGGGAATTGAGTGATGCCAGCATTCCGCAGCCAAGGCCACCACAGGCAGGCTGGCTTCCTGCAGCTGGGCTGCCCACTACCCCACAGGGTTCCAGAACCACAAGGAGCCCCTGGACCACTTCCCAGGTGAGCAAACCAAGGCGGAGGCCCGGTGAGGCTCATGGGATCAGCACTGGCAAAGCCGGGACGAAGGCCCAGCCTCTGACTCCTGCTCAGAGGAGCCGCCCAGTCACATGCCATCTCCCAGGCCTCTGTAACCCCGTCCTCTTGCTGCAGGCAGAATCTGAACTCAGCCCTCCCCATCTGCACCTCTCCCCGGCCAGGGAGAGCTGCCCAGCCCACCCTCTGCTCACCCACTCCTGTGGACACCATCCTCCCACATGGAACACCCAACCCTAGCTCTACCTGTCAGAATTCACCCTGGCCTTTGGGACCCACACCAAATGTCGCCTCCTCCATGAAGCCTTGCTTGCTTGCTCCCTCAGGAATATCATTGTTCCATACTCAGACCTGAGAGAGCTGAGGCTGGCTGGTGACAGCTCTGCCCCCCAGAGTGTTGGCCCTCTGGGCTTCCAGGCCCCAGTCTGCCTTCAGAGGGCCTCTCCAGAGGGTCCCCTTGGGGACAAAGCTGTTCCACACCCACCAGGCCCAGTGCTGGAGGAGGGTGAACGGGCCCATGAGAGGTCTGGTGCATGCTCGGAGCCAGGGATGGAAGAAGTGGCCAGGCTCACCTGGCGGAAGAGGACGCCGGTGTCGGTGCAGTAGCGCTGGGTCTCTTCCCCGCCCTGCAGCAGCACGACGGAGCGGGCCTGCACGGCCGGGCTCGCCCGCAGGCGCTCGCACAGGCGCTGCCGGTTCAGGGCGAACAGTGCCAGGGGCACCTTCAGGGTTTCGTTCCCCAGCCAGAATGAAGGCCTGCAAAGACACAAGCATACACCGCCACGTGGGCTCTGTTAGCACTGCCAAGCTTGTCCCCGCCCGTGGTCTGAGGCAGCTGGAGGGCTGAGCCTGCCAGGGGACCCCCATTAGCACGTGGCAAGCGGGTCCAAGTTCGACCTGCCGGCGACTCAGAAACAGCCCCTCCCTGAGCCGCCCAAGGACCACACCGTCCCCTGCTGTCCCGGAGCACTAGACCACAAGTGAGGACCATGGATAGCTAGCTCTGTTTAACCAGCGGGCAGGTGAGGCCCCGAGAGGGAAAGCCAGCAATGGTTTCGAGATGCACCCACTCAACTCCCATCCTCAAGGAGCTTACTATCCACGTGAGAAACGTGATCTGGCCCAGAGAGCACTCAGTCCCTGCCATGAGCCAGGGCTGGTTGTTCCTCAGCTGGGACACCCATCTGTCCCCAACACACACACACCCCCCTCAGGGCCCTGAGTGTAAGGCTGAGGGGAGCCTGGCAAGTGTGTGCGGAGTGACTGAGGGGGAACCAAGGCGACATGGCCCCGTGAGCGGCAGCCCGAGGGGTGCTGACCTGGAGGAGAGTAGACAGCAAGGGAGAAGCTGCTGAGACCTTATGGGAGGCGGGGCGGGGCCAGGCCTGGGGGAGCAGGCGAGTGTCTCTCCTCACCCCTACGCTGGCTTCCTTTTCACGGAGGAAACAGCTGATCCTCCCAGCCCCCACACCCCAAACCCGACCTGCCTCTGGACCCTCCAGCCAGTTGCCCCCACCTGGGGCTTCTCCTCTGCCTGCTGTGGCCTGCCCCACCCCCACGCCTATTCAGCATCCATTTTCCCCTCTGCAGGATCATTCTCAGCATCCAGAGGTACAAGAACCTCACTTGCCTTAAACTGAAAAAAAATAAAAACACTTCCCTTGACCCTCCATGCCCTCCGTCAGTCCATTTCCCTCTCCCTTTTGTGGTAAATATCCTCTGAAGAGTCACCCAAGCCCACCGTCCCCATGTCCTGGGGGCCCTCGCTCTCCTCAGTCCACCCCATCAGGCCTTGGCCCACCCCCTCCCGCACTGCTGCCCCTGCCAGCCCACACAACCCCACACTCTTGAATCTGCAGGTAGGTTCCCAGGCCTCAATGGGCCTCTCGGTGCCCAGGACACTACGGGCCACTCTCTCTGCTGAAACCTGGCCCAGCACCAGCCCCTCCAGGCTTCTTTCCATCCTTGGTCTCCCTCTCTCCTCAGCTGACCTCCGTGCTGGAGGCCCTGGGCTAGGTCCTGGGACCTCTTCCCTAACAGCACTGCCTCCCCCAGCACAGCCAAGCCTACCTACTCCCTTGGCTTTAAGAACCATGACACCCACAGGCCCATGATACCCCCCTCCAGATTCACAAATGCCACGGCCACCTGCCACCCCTCCCCAGACGCCCTGCCTCCTCCTGCTCCACCAAACCCACCCCTCCCCAGTCCCCTGTGCCCTCTCAGTGGCGCTGGCATCCTCAATTCCTCTCTCACAGAGCCTGTGGCCTCTCGCTTCAATACACAGCCCGCACCTGACCCCTTCGTCCCCAGTGTGGCTCATCCCCACCTCCTGTCTGGACAACTGCAGGGAACTGGGAACTGGCCACTGCTCTCTCATCCCAGCTTCCCCCACTGCCTGCCAGGCACCCACCCAGAGGGACCCTTTATAAAAGCGAATCTGAGAAGGCACTGCCCCCTGCTCTACCCCTCCGACTTTCTAGTGCTCTCGAACAAAGTGCAGACTTACCTGACAGCTACCAGGCGCTGAGGGATCCAGCCCCTGACCCACCCCAAGAATGCACTGGCATTCTCCCTCTTCCCTAAGTCCCGAGAACGCTCCCACTCAGGAGCTTTGCTGCTGCTGTTCCCTGTGGGGAACGTTCTTCTCCCAGTGCCTGCACTGCTCCCGTTCTTGCTTTATCCAGGCCTCTGCAGAAATGCCCCCTTCCCAGAAGCTCTTCCAATACCCCCATCCTAACCTTAACCCCCTGTCCCTTCATTCCTCTCTATAGCACGCATCACTGTCTAACAGCACGTACTTCCTTGCTATCTCCCCAGGTAAAATGAAGCTCCAGTAACCAGAGCCCTTGCCTCCTTCCCGGCACTTAAAAGAGGGCGGAATGAGTGATTAGGTGCCGAATGAACACTAAACGGAGGAAGGGAGGGCAGTCCCAGCAGGTGGGCTGGGCTGGGGTAGGAGGGCGGGTGGGGCAGGCCCAGGGAGAAGAGGAGGAGTGAGGCAGGATCTCTTGGGCCAGGGGGAGCGAGTGGGCATGGAGACTGAGGAGGGTAGGGACAGCTCAGAGCTGGCACATGAGAAAGGGCCCTACCTGGACGGCGGTGACAGGTGGGCAGGTAGACCCTTCCCCCACCGCATGCGGCCATGAAGAGGCCTCAGGACCTCCTGCACTCACCTGGCCCTGGGACACTCAGAGGCAGGGACACACAAGCAGGTGACACCTCCTGCACCTTTTGGCTCCAATGCCACCTGCTCTGGATGGTCCTCCTGGCTTCCCCCTTAAACCTGCAGCTCTATCCCCACTCTGCCCAGGGCTGGCCTACAAGGACTCCATTGGCATGTTCCCCATGTTCCCTGCCTCTGGCCTCCAGCGGGGTTTAGCTTTAGCCACTGGACGGAGGGGAGGGAGGAGCAGGAGGAGGACCAAGAATCCATTCCCCAGCTCCTTCCGTGTGCGAACCTGGAGCTACGATGGCTGGTAGTCCCTCCACCTGGGGCCATGGCACAGCCCTGGCTGGTTCCCGACCAGCTGCTCCTCTCCCCTCCCAGGCTCCTGTTCCCTGCCCCTAGCTCTGTAAACCGACTCTGCATTAAACTCTCTTCAGTCACCCCTCTGCGTGAACAACGGGCTCAGGCATTCCCCTTCTAACACAAACGCAGCGCGTTTGCTGGGGCTCACTGGCAAGGTCCGCCTCCGCCCGCTGGACTGTAACCCCCAAAGACAGAGCCCTGGGTCTGCTCCAGCCACCGCTGCCCAGTGCCTAGCACCCTGCCTGGCACCCTGCAAGTGCTCCATAAACATCTGCTGAGTGAACAACTGTCACAGCATGGGGCCACACAAACAGCTGTGCAGAGGAGAAGTGGCCACATCAGCCCCAGGGGGGCAGGAAGCAGAACCCTCGGGCCCTGGCCTGGACAGGAAGGGTGGAGGGGTCGTGCACACCCCACACATGCTGTCAGAACTGGAAGGCCCACCCGTCCTCCCCAGGCACGGGCCCTCCCTCTCCCTCCCAGGAGAGAGGACACAAGGAGCCAGGGCTTCCTCTAAGCCAGGCCGCTTTCCTGCCATGCTCAGCTGCAAGGATGAAGGGGTAGAGATAACAGCTCGTAAACATGCCCGCATCCCAGCTGGCCACGCTGTCAGGAACTGAAAGTGCAGCCACCAGCACGCCTGCACAGGGTGCCCCACGGCCCCACACACTCTTTCCCCTCACTCAGCAAAGCCCACAGAGGGGGGTGGGCACAGGGGGAAGCTGTCTCTACAGACCCCCCCACGGCCGAGAGAGAACAATTCTGAGGCGCTGCTGCACGTGGGGCCTCAGCCAAAGTTGCCCAGATCCACATGGACTCAACAGCACAACTGGCTGAAAATGCCCACCCTGGGCCCCCAGCCTGCAGGGCCCATCCCTGCCCCCTCATCCCAGCACCATCCTCGCCCTCTGCCTGGCCTCCCTCCTTCAACACACCAAGCGCCAGCTCCACTTGGTCTGCCACCACGCCCCAACCTGGAAGGCTCTCCAAAAGGTTGGGCTTCCTCTTGTCCAGAACCTTCTGAGAGGCCTAAATCCCTCAGGGCACTGAGACCGGGGCTTCCAGACCAAGGGCCACGCTGCTCAGATGAAGATGGGAAACTTGACAAGGCCCCCTCTCCGTGAGCACTCGGCTGCCACTGTGAAGAAAAGCTACAGTCCCACCTAACCCTGCGTGGGCTCAGCCAGAACAGAGACGGGCAGCCCAGCCTGGGGCCCCCACAGGCCGACGTGCTGCGGTCATTCATCACCGCAGAACACCCGGAATCAAGGTTTATAGAGACATGCCCTCTGATTGCTCTTGGCGTAAAAGGCGTAAACCAAACCCTGGGAGAGACTGCTGGGCCCAGAGCCAACGGGGGTGACCTCTCCCTGCAAGTTCAGCAAAAGCAGCTCTAATAAAACACCTGCACTGGCATCTGCGGGCACGTCTGCTAACTAGCACCCAGAATTTCAAAGGCTGAAGGCAGTTCATACCCAAGTGCCAGCGTAAATAAGGTACGCTTTAGTGCAGGCAGCTGAGGCCACAGGCAATGCTTGGGGAAGGCAGCAGGGGCTGGTGGACAATGGCTCCAGGACATCAGAGACTCACAGAACGAGCTCTGGCCCCCACCGGCCAGCCCGCCCCCTGCCAACCGCCAAGGCTGAGTAAGTGGCCAGGGCCACAAACAGAGTGACCAGGAGTGGAGTCAGCCCCCAGGGAAAGGGTGACGCCACTGCCCCCACAACCCATCCCTGTCACCCCAAATCAGAACTGAGCCACCATCTCCTCTGCTCTCAAGTCACCTGCGAGGTTCTCCCCCAAGGCCCGAGGACCCCTGGGGATTCACACAGAGAACTCAGGGTCTCTATCTACTTGGATGGGAAAAAACTGTATCTTTATTTTCTCTAGCTTCTCTTTCAAATTTACATCTTCCTCAATTATTAATGTAAGCAGCTAACTACAGCGGTATCAGCAGTGTGTGTGAATGCGTCCAACAGAAAGCACAGGTATTTCCATACCACATTACTGCTGCCACAGTATCTCAAAATACCACTTCTGCTCAGCACTACTTCAAAATTAAGGTGGTATTAGGCCCGCTGCTCACTTTAATGCTTAATGTGTTAACAAAGAAGCATGTATCACTAAATCACAAATTTATTTTTTAACATTTTCATAGGTGCATTTCAATATAATTGGTTTTTCCTGTAATCGTCTATATTTTATTTCATGCATTTTAAAACATGCTGAGAAGGGTACAAAGGTCTCACCAATGCCCATGGGGTCCATGGCACAGACAAGGACAAGATCCCTGCACTGGCATGTGAAGCCTCTTCTGGATGGGGCCATGCTCCCAGCAAGAGAAGCCAGCCAAGGACCGGCCTGCTTCCTCAGCCACAGCCAGTCCGCTCCCCTGGCTGGAAGGGGCCTCACAGCAGCTGGCCAGCACCTCCCACCCCACTTCCCTCTCTCCTGAGGGTCAGGGGGCTGAGCACACACAGGGACAGAGAGAGGGCTGTGTGGAGTCAGGACCAGGCCCGGAGAAGGCATGGGGCACTCAGTGGCCAGCCTGCCTCCCACAGACCCATCTGTACCGCAGCCCCAGGGTCAGCCTGGCACCTCTGCTCCCAGAGCACAAGGTTCACATGAAGGTGGGGACAGGCTCTGATCCAGAACCCAACTCCTCCAGATACTTTCTCCCCAGGAAAATGCTGACTCCAGCCTGACCTACAGCCCAATAGGTACACACCCAGGGCAGCTCACCTGCTGCTTCTCGCTGAGCAACGGCTCCCTTTAAGCTGTTCACTTAAAGAATTAGACTCCTCTTCATCCTAGTCAGAACTCTGTGTACCCTCCCACCCACAACTCCCTTCCTCAATCATGAAAGCAGGATGGACTGTTGGACTAGCTTAGAGTAAATCACCCTTTTATCCATTCGGCACCATGTCATGAGCACCAATTACATGGAGGCCACAGGCTGGCCCTGGAGATACAAACTGAATGGGTCCATGGGCTCCAAGGATGGCAAGAGGGGAAGCAACCCCACCCCCGACCACGATGGGCAGGTGGGCAGCCATGGCAAGTGTCCTACGGGTGGGAAGAACTGGGATTCTGTAGAGTTCTGAGCAGGAAGTCTCTCCTGGAGGTCACGAGGGAGGGGGAGTGGGAAAGGCTTCTAGGAGGAGGAACCATCTAAACTGGGTCTGCAAGTATGAGAGCGATTAAGTCAGAGGACGAGGGCACTGTGGGGCCAGCAGGTGAGGGGACAAAGCGAAGAGGAGAGAGGAACAAGCCCCGTGGGGAAGCAGATGCAAGCAGGTCCGGGGCAGCAGGGGAGTCTGACCTCTGTCCAAGGAAATCTCAAGGAGAAGGCAGGCTCCCTCCCACCAAGTGCCACGGGAGGCGTGGGGTGACCTCAGAGCAGACCCTCTGGGGGCAGTGGGACCCTCTGTCTCAAACTCGAAGTCCCTGCCCAGGCTGGCAGGACAGAGCAGGATCAACCCTGAAACACTCCCCGAGGAGCATCTCGAGTTTCTAGCTGACTCTGAGATGCCAGCTTAGGGCTTCCCCGGCTTCCGCTGCTTCCCAAACCACACAGAGCAAACTCCGCAGGACTCACGGGCGCCCCTGGCCCAGGCTCTGGGAGGACTCTACAGGCAGCCCATGGCCATGACTTGATGGCGCGGGGCCTCATTACACCCGACACTGATCTGTCCTGTGTGCGGAGCTGGGCACGGAACGTTGCTGGAAATATACCCAATACCTCCTCCCCTTAAAGAAGCTGCTGGGGCTTGACCTCAGGCTCAGTCCAGCAGTGCAGCCCCATACCAGCCTGGGATGGCTCTTGCCAAGGAAGCCCTGTCAAGCTCCCTGCATCTGTCAGGCCTCCCTTCCAACAGCGCACCTCTCCAAGACCACTGTCACTGTGTTTTACCCCTTGCCCACCCCCTGCCACGGCCCAGAGAATCAGCTTTGCTCTAAGACCTCCTTCCAGGATTCAGCCAGCTCCAGGCTCCCCGCAGTCCAGTCACCAGCCTGGCTCCTCTGCACCTGCAGGAGAGTGCAGGCCTCAGGCCAGCATGAAGCCCTGAACCCAAATGCAGCCCCTGGAACTCCCTGTGACCACATGGCCGGCCCAGATACAGGGGGAACAGATCCACGTCCGGGCACTGGCCTGCATCTACTGCTCACCCTGCTCTTTAAGACAGGGTCACAGGCTGGGTTCAAGGAGCAACCTGGGCTCCTTGACACTCATCCAGGACTTTGTACGCACAGTTCTCTGGCTGAGGGGTGCTCGAGGACCCACATAAATGTCATCCGGGGAGTGAAGGCTGTCCACACTCTCCCGTGCTCAGAGCCCCTGCCTCTCCACGGTGCACACCAAGACCGGAGACAGACAGACAACAGAGTCCCATGCGTCCATCTGCCCAGGGGTCCGTGAACATCCAAGAGTAGGCCCAGCCTGCTCCTGGAATACAGCAGGTGCCCAGTCAACGTTTGATTTGTGTGTCCTAAGCTCTCCCAACCTTAGGGGCCAACTGAGGGGGCATTTTCTGTTGCCATTCTCCCCACCTCCCCAAAACACAGATGCATTCAGTCCACCAGGTTCGCCATTCCAGTCTCAGTCCCCAGTCTGGCATCTGGGGCAGTGCCCCTCTTTATCCCTGCCCCTCCCAGCCCCCAGCACCACAGCCCTTCCCCAGGACTGGGCCTCCCCCTGAACTCACACACCCAGGGGAGCCATGGTCTAAAAAGCAGATGTGAGCAGATTAAAACCCTCAGAGGTCCAGTCCCACAGGTTACAGTCTGGAGAAGCCATCTGGGGCACCACACCCTGCAGCACCAGGACGCACTCCAATCTCGTCCCCAGAACAAGCCGAACTCTCAACGTTGATCTCTCAACTTTTGCCCGATGTTCCCTCATCTGGGACACTCTCCCCAACGCTTCACTGAACCCATCTGTCCACACTCCCTCCCACTAAGTCCGCTCACCCATTCTTTCATGCAGCAGCATTTATGCAGCACCTACTGTGTGCAAGACCCCGTACAAGTGAGGCCCAGGAGTGAGGAGGAGAAAGGCATGACCTTTCATTCTAAATGGGAGAAGACAAGAACAAGTAAAAATCAGCTACTCTACAGTTTACCAGCTGGTGACAGGGCTACAAAAAGTACGATAGGTATTAGAGAAGGCTTCTCAAAGGTGCTGACGTCTGGGCCCCGAAGGAAGCGGGGAAGTGGGGAGGGGATTCCAAACCCGTCGCAAACACCACCTCCTCCGGGGAGAGCCGGGTCCCCGGCGCCCCGGCAACGCCCCCTTCCCGTCCGAGGGTCGCGGCCGTGAACGAGCGTGTCGACGCTGGCCCCGCCCGGCCCACACGGAGGGGCCGCCACGCGCGCGGGGACCCGGGCGCCGGAGCAGCGGCGCGGGGAGCTGCGGGCACGGCGCGGCTCCGACTCGGAGCGCGCTGCCGGCGGCCACAGAGCGCGCCGGCGGGGACGCGGCCCGGCGGCGGCGCTGTCACCCACTGTCCAGCCGGGAGGCCCAGGCCCCTCTCCGCGCCGCCAGGCCAGAGCCAGGGCGACGGCGAGGGCGAGGACCAAGGGCGCGAGCAGCACTCACCCGGCGGCCACCGCCATGCTTGCCCTGCTCAGCGTCACGTGAAGCGCGGCGTCAGCTGAGCGCGGCCGGGACCCACCGAGGGGGGCGGGGCCTGGGCGGGGCCGGGGTCCCTTCCCCGCCCCCTCCAGTGCCGCGGACCCGGAGGGGCGGAGCCCCGGAGGGAGGGAAGATCTGTCTGCTCGCCGGGCGCTGGCTGCAGGCAAGGGGCGGGGCCTGGGCGAGGCCTGGGCTGGGGAGCAGAAACCTTTCTAGAACAGAAGGGAGTGACCGGAGGCAGTGGATACCTGGATTCTGGTTCAGCCGCGACGTGGTGTCCCGGCCCGCCTGGGGATGAAGACCATGGGGGAAGGAGACTCTGACCCAGTCCTGGGGTGGGACAGAGGTGACAGCTGTTGCTTAAGAAGGAAAATGACTTGAGCACAGGTCGGGGCAATTGGAGTAACCAAAGCAGTTCAGCGTACAGGAGACGGAATGTGAGAGTGCTCACATTCCCGGAGGTAAGCAAGGGTCAGATCCTGCAAGGCCTTGAATATGGGCCTAGGGAGTTAGTTAGTTAACAACGACAGGTCCAGAGCACTTACTGTGCCCCAATACTTTGCAAACGTAGCTCATGGAATCCTCACAACATCCCTGTGAGGTAGGCTTTGTCCTTAATGCCATTTTACAGATGAGAAAACTGAGGCCCAGAGAGGTAGGTAACTCGCCTGAGCTCACACAGAGGCTGAGCACATGCAGTAACATCCCTGGGTAGTGACCCACACTGGCTCTGTGAAGGAAGGGGGCCCCGGGCTGGGTGCCCCTCCAGTCCTGGGCCACACGAGGGTGTGCATATGTGTATGGACAGGAGGTGGGGTCCAGTGCATGCCCATGGGTCTCCTCACCCCAGCCCCAAGCTATCTGACAGCTGGAAGTCACTTCTGGTTGAAGGGCTTGGGTTGGGGGTGCTTTTTGTTTCTTTGTCAAGACAAGGATGTGGGTCCCCATGGCTGAACTAAGGAGGCGCCAGGGGCTGCAAGAGGGAGACGCAGCTCAGAGCTGGGAAGAGAGCAGGTCCCTTAAATAGGGGGAGGAATCAAGCTGGACCATAAGCAGGGTGCCAGTGTGGAGTCCCAGCAGCATCCCTGGTTTCCTCTTCTGGCAGATGGGAGCTAATGGTGCCCACCTCGTGGGGCTGCTGTAGGATTTCGCCAGCAAACATCCAGGCACCTTTAGCCTGTGGCACAGCCAAAGAGGCCAAAGCGGTGAAGAGGAAGGTGGCACCTCCGGACAGCCCTTCCCACCTCCCTGACCCAGATAAAGCCAAGGAGAGTTGACGGAAGAGGGGTCCCCCATCCTTCCTCCCCCTCCCCCCTGCACACAGCAACTCTCAGAGGTCTCTGTCCTCCGGGCAGGACCCCTGAGAGGGTCTATCTGCCCTCTTGCCAGTTTCCAGGGAGGAGGGCAGAGGCATAAGGCCCTACCTGTCACTGCCAGGCTGAGGGTCCCTGAGAACCTGGCCGGCCCCCCCAACCCCCCCGTTAAGTAGTTGCTCCATCTTTAGCTAAAGAGACTCAATTCCCTAATAAGTGACACTTAAAAAAAGGGTGAGCAGAGTGAGCTTTTCATGCTCCTTTGTGGGAGGAAAACTTGCCCCAAGCTAATCAGCTAATCACAGCTCTCCGCCATTTCTTTTGACATAAACTATGTCAAAATTAGGCCAACTGCCAGCTCTGAGTGTTTATTAATATGAAAAAGAAGTAATTATCCTAAACATCTACAAAATAATAGGGGCAGGGCACCTACCAATTACGTGAGAAGGCCCTGCCCATGACTCCTGCCCACCCAGGCCCTTCTGGACCACGGCCTGCCCTGCCAATTGCGTGAGCCTGGCACAGAGGGCTGCCCTGCCACCCCTCCCCCCTCCCCATCAGAGCTCTACTAGGGTGGACCCAACCCTTCACCCCTCCCCGTCGGCGCTCTGGCAGGGCTGTTCCCCACCCCCACCCTTCCCCATCAGAGCTCTGGGTGGGCTGTGTCCCCCCTAGCCCCACCCCCCCCTTATCAGAGCTCTGGCAGGGGCCCTGGGAGTGGGAGAAGATTGCGTAGTTACTCATGCAGGGCAGACCTGAGCCACTGCTGGGAGCCAGGAGGCAATTGGGGAAGATTGATTTTAGAGAGTTGGAGCGGGAGTGTGTAAATCAGCAAGGGAGAGCACCAGCCAGCACACTCAGGCCTCACTCGGTGTCACCTCTGAGGTCACAGGCCCTTGGCTGAAACAATCTCCCCTGGTAGGGACCTACAGGTGTCTGCTCAGCCCACCCAGCGGCCAGAGCATCCAGAAGTGCCCCGCCCCAGCAAGAGACCCACAAAAGAAACTCCATCCAGGGAAGGCTCCTCCTTGGAGCTACTGTGGTTTCCCTTGTCCCTGTGACACCGTGTCCTGCCAGGGTTCCGTGCTCTGCCCGCCCGCCTCCATCTAGCAACCATGCTCTTGCAGCTCCATGGACACTCTGACAGCTGGCTTCCTGGACATGGCAGGCCCAAAGGTGGCAACCAGCCAGATTCTGACTCATGAGCCACCCTTGGGGCCTTACAGGGGAGTCCCCGGAAAGAGCCATGATGTGGACCCCACGCATCTCTTGCTGCATGCAGAGGACTCTGGTCTGCCCAAGGGCTCTGTGGGACCCCACTGGAGGTGGCCTGGATGCTGGCTCTGCCTCTGGCTACCAAGCTGTTGCCCGTAGTGCCCCTCTGACAGGCCACACTGTGAGGGGTCAGGGGCAGAGGAGGAAGAGGAGGCCTCAGCATTGTCCCCACGGAGCCCCCCGTCTGGGAGGGCCACAGAGCAGGGGTGTGTGCTGCCATTTCCTCCTGTGATGAGCGGGGAGTTACGGCGGGGTTCTGAGCAGGAAAGCGGTAGGGTCCGAGCCCATGTCTCGGAGGGTTGGAGGAGAGAACTGGAAAGAGCCTGCAAGAGGCTCCATGTCACCCGCATGGGGCACCAGCCTCAGGTGGTGAAGGCCCACACCGGTGTCATGCGGGTGTTTTGTGATTGTTTGTTTGCTTTTGCTGAGAATAAAAGACTGGTGCCAAATAGACTGAAGAGAAAGAACAGAGGGGTGTGGGTGTGGGTGTGGGGGGCGGGGGGCGTATTCAACCAGACTGCTTCCCAAGTTGGGAGGAAGGAGCATGGCGGAAATGAAATGCCCAGGAGGCTCCCTCTCCAACTCGGACTGGCAGATGTCAGCCTTCAGCCTTTGCAGTGTCAGCAGTGGCAACCATAGCTCTCCCACTCCTGAGGCCAGCGCCGCCTGTTCCTTCCTCCGGGACCACGCCACAGCTGTCACCACCATCGTCAGCCCCCAGAGGAGCCCCCACATCACGCCATCCTCCTCCTTCCCTTCCTCCCCGGCCCCACCCGCCTGGGTATCCTTCTTCCTGCAGAAAAGAGGCGGGCAGCAGCCGAGAGGCCCTCCCTAGGAAGCCTGTCACCGCCTCAGATGAAGGGGTCCCCGCTGAGTGCTTTGCCGGGGTCTACGAGGCAATTCAAGATGAGAAATGGAACGGTGGCTTCAGAACGGCAAATCATTCCAACGGCACCTTAAACACATCGACGGGAACAAGCTCTTCGTGTGTGTGTGAAAATGGGGAATATATTGTTTTTCACTGTTTGGAAGACTGTTTTCTCATCTTGAAATCACAAGCTGTTTTCTTCCAGAGAGACGTATAAATACATCCAATTGTTGACATTCAATATAGGAAATAAAGTTCTGAAATGGCTTTCTTCTGCGCAGGTGGAGGGGCTGGCCAGGTTGGACAGGTGATAATTACTTTTATTTCTTCCAAGTTGTACCAGTGCGGAGTGGTGGGTCCCTCTACTTTTATTGCTTTTGCCTTTATTGCATTTTTTCCCCCCGTGTTGTGCTGGGCTATTCATTGGTGTAGCTTTATTACCGCATTTCAAGATCTTGATAAAAAGGAATGAAATTCCTAATTTCCAAAGTGTGAGTGCAAAGTCCCAGTGCAGGGGCCTTTGGTTCTGTGGCTTGTGTCCTGGAGAGAAATCTCCCCAGGGGATGGCTGGCCTCTACCCAGCTCCCCGTTACTACCCATCCCTGTCGTTCCTGCTGACCTTCACAACCAGCCCCCTCGTGGGGTCTTGTCAGGGCGTGATTTTAAGGAGGACACTGGGGCCCGCCTGGTGGCGCAGTGGTTAAGGTCGCACATTCTGCTTCTTGGCAGTCCGGGGTTCGCAGGTTCGGATCCCGGGTGCAGACAGGGCACCGCTTGGCAAGGCATGCTGTGGTGGGCATCCCACATACAAAGTAGAGGAAGATGGGCACAGATGTTAGCTCAGGGCCAGTCTTCCTCAGCAAAAAGAGGAGGATTGGCAGTAATTAGCTCAGAGCTAATCTTCCTCAAAAAAATAATAAATAAGGAGGACACTTTCAGCCCTTCATGAAATTACCCACAGACTGTGTCCCTGGCAGCCCCCAACCTGTCTGTGCCACCATCAGAACTGGGGTCACCTGTGACTCCGCCCTCTCCTGACATCTTACCTGTCTGCTCTTCTTCCCCAGTGCCTTGTCTCTCCCCGGCCTCTCCCTTCCTGCGGCCCCCTCACCACTCCCTTAGTGCCTGCCGAGGACCCCCGCCCGCCTGCCTCCCGCCTGTAGTCTCTTCCCATTCTGAGCCCCAATGCTCACGAGGGTTTGTTGGAGGCAACAGCCCCTGAGTTTGGCTGCCTCAGCACAAGAGGGATGTGCTGGAGGGACATCAGGCAGCACATCTGAAGGAGAGGCAGGCTCAGAAAACAGGCAGGAGCCGGCAGGGCCAGTAGCTGAGCGCATAGCCAGGCCACACCACACACTGCTGCCCGGAACCTTGCGACCACCTCTGCCCCTGGGCGTGATCTTGGACTGACATGGCCTCATGGCTTCACTCCCCGCATGGCCAAAGCCATGTGCAGCCAGTTGCAAAGGCCAAGCCTCGTGGCTATCTTGTCCCTTTTGGTTTCTCTGGCGGAGGAGGCAGGGGATCAGGTAACTGGCATCTCACAGAGTCCCATCCTCCAAACACTGGGGGTTGAGATGGTGCACAAACCCCTGTGACACACGGGGCAGGGGGGAGGGGGCAGCCACTCCCCCCACGTGAAACCTTGAAAAGTTTACCTTGAATAAACCATCCTGGATATTGCGAGCAGAAGGTCTAGAAAGCAGTGATTTTCCTGTCAGCACAAGTGTGAGTTTCTCGTTTCACAGCTTTTATTTTCAGTTTACATGAGAGGATACATAATTTTCATTTCTTCGGCTTTAAAGGTCTTCCCCAGCCCTGCCTCCATATCATTGCCAAATAAATGTCCCCGAGCACAAAATGGCCCTTTAGAAATCATGTGGTGGAGAAAGAAGTGCATTCAAAATCAGAAGCCTGGGTCCTCTGACTTCTCCGGTCCTCACCTTCCCCACGTGGAGACGAGACAACCTGTGCCTCCCTGTGGGGCGGGTCCACGGAGCAGAGGAGGCCTTGAACACCAGGGCGCTTGGGCACAGTTTAACACTGTACCATTGTGGCAGACGTCACTTTCCTTATGATGATACTTATTATTAGAGAGCATGTCCACAGTGGTTAGCAATGTGGATGCAGGAACCTAGGTCCCATGCCTGGCTTTGCTGTTTACTCGCTATGTGGCACTTGTAAAGTTACCCAACCTCTCTGAGCCTCCGCTCCCTCGTTGGTAAAGTGGGGGTGCTTGGCCTCAGCTTGGAGGATTGTTGAGGAGATTAGATGGGATGGGCCCATGGGGTACTCTGCACAGCTCCTGCTCATGAGGACTGCCGTCCTTATTTCAGTGGTCCTGTGAGAAGCAGGGACAGCAGGAAAGGACTAGGACACCTATGGCCAAGGCATGAAAGTGGGCAAGATGCCCTTGGAGGTCACTCTCAGCCCTGCCCACCTACAGAGCTACTTTGACACAAAGGGGTGAGTCCAGAACCCCAAGCCCAGGCAGTCAAGTGCTCACCCCCTTTAAGAGGAGGGGCTGGGTCCTGGGGCTCCCTGGCCACCTCGAGCCAGCCTTGGGCATCCTGCATGCTGCTGGCAGTCCAGCCAAACACGGAAATGCTGAAGAGATGCAGGAAAACAGGAGCAAGTAGGGAAGACTCAGAGAGGGGGGTCCTGGCTGCCCCCAGGACCTTGGGCCCAGCCGGGGCTTCAGCTTGCAGGGCTATGCTGGTAAGTGGATTTGCGTGGGAAGAGGATCTACAAGGAGGTTGGTGACAGGGGCTAGGACCATGTAATAGATTGGAAAATTGGCCTCGGATTCTTCTTCTTGCTTAGAAGAGTCCACGCCCTTGCTTAGCGATGCTGCGGCCCCTCCCATCCAGGAGTGGAGTCTATTTCACCAGCCCTTGAATCCGGGGTGGCCATGTGACTCACTTTGGATAATAAGACATTAGCAAAGGCAGAGGCCTTGGAAGATGCTCACCCACCGGGGCTTACTTTCTTGCCGCTCTTGAGAGCCCTGGCACCATGTGAAGATACCTCAGCTAGCCTGCCGGCATGTAAAACACCTGTTGGACAGCCTGCTAACCAGTAGACACACAGATGAGGCTGGCTGTCTGCTGACTGCAGACCCGTGAATGGGTCCAGCACAGACCAGCCGAGCCTGCCTCCAGAATCCTGAGCCGTCTAAATGGCTGTTTTGAGCCATTACATTGGGTGGTTTGTTATGCCAAGTATTCAAAACTGACACAGGACAGAGGGAGGAGAGCCTGGGACGACTGTCCCGGAGAGGAGGCTGGAGCAGATGCCGTAGGGGCTGTCTTCACCAGGAACTCAGGGAAATGCAGGGTCCCAGCAGGACCACTGTGGGGCCCTGGGGAGAAAGTGTGACCTTCACCTCACCTCTGCCTGGAGCACAGCCTGGCTTCAGCTCAGAGAAGGCTGTGGGGACCTTGATTCTTCCTTGGCACCATGTGGTTGCACTGCCCTGGGGACTCTGAGAGGCAGCCCCCCGACATACCTGCACTGCTGGACGAGGCTGGGAGCAGAGGTGCAGAGACATGGTGCCCCCAGTGGGGCTTCCTGGCCAGCAGACTTGAAGCACAGGAAGTGGAAAGAGTCTCTGAGTTTCTGTAAGCATCCCTCTGGGGACACCCAGGAACACCTGGAAGAGACTTTCGAGGAGACTGGAGGGCCCCTGTAACACAGATGCAGCTGAAGCCAATTAAAATCCGAATGATTATGTCAATGGAGCCTCGTGCACACCAAAAGCTGGTGAGTCCATCTTGGCCTGTACTGTTACACCCCAAAGCAAGGCCAACATGGGGTGCACACAGCATGGGATGTGGCCTGGGTGTGGCCCTGGGTGGCCTGGATGGGTAACAGGTGGCAGTCAGCAGGGAGCTCACCACTAGGCAAGCCTTGCTCGGACAGGCCCAAGCTTCCTGGGAGGCCCAGCACAGAGCATGAGGAGAAGACCCCCCCTTCCCAAAGCAAAACACCTTCTCATCGAGTTGAAGACCAGGATCCTGCTGCAGAGACCCCTGCCCAAGTGCAAGGCTCGAACTGTCCCAGCTGAGTACCCACCCACTTCCAGCACGGGCCACTATATCCTGAGCATCTTTTAAAAAGATTAATAGATACTCAAGAAGCCGCCGCTGCTGTGCTCTGTCCAAACAGTAGCACAGTCTCTGAATCAGATGCCAAGTCCACCCGCAGCATGATGAGCTGGCCGGGGTCTCTCCCTTCTCCATCTTTTTTAAACGTTCAGTTCAAACAGTCTTTGGGAAAATCACAGTTTTATTTCCAAACTTCAGACATCAATATTCAGGGCTTGAGGGGGAATTTACTGAAAATCATCTCACAGTGGAAGTGCCAGAGGCAGAAGCTTCTGCACACGTGGCTCCTCAGCATCTCGTCTCAGAACATGAATTCACCTGCAGGACCAGCTGTCTGCCCAGCACGCGGCCTCTCCCAGCTCCCTCCCCGGGGAGGCCGGGCAGCCGGAGCCTCAGCACCAGTGCTGGGTGGGGCTAGGCACCAGGCCTATCTTCACAGGGCTCTAGGAGAAGAATGGACCTAAAGTCTCCTCCGGGCACCACCTCTACTTGAGGAAGGAGGAGGCCAAAGCTGGCCTGAGAAGAGCTCACGGGATCTTCACGGATGTTCCCTGAACTCTGGGCTGCAGAACTGGCTGCACAAAAAAACAATTTTAGCTTTGGATCTGGCACGGAGTGCGGACTTTGTCCTTCTGTCACCAGGGGATGCTTGCTATGTAAAGATGAAGGCCCTTTCTAAGGGGGTCAGAGTCCCCTGGGGAAGGCCCACCCAGCAGAGGGACAACTCCAAGCTCCGTCTGTGTGGTTATTGAGGGCGGGGATGGGGCCCGAGCAGCCCAACGCTCAGAGATCCTGGTTTGGTGTGCTGTGGTGTGGCACGGGCACCCGGGTTTTTGGTTAGCGCTCCAGCTGCCTGTGGTTTGTGGCCAGGTTTGGGGTTCATCGTGTGGTAGCCACTCAAGGCAGCTCACCCTCCCTGGTACCTTCAGTTCACACGTGCTCCTTTGCCAGGCCCTGGCGGCTACCTCTCCAGGTAAGAAGCATGGATGCCATTCCCTGTGAGGCCCACTCCTGCCCTCCCAGCAGCCCAGTCAGGAAAGCTCGCTGGCCTGTCCTGGGGAGCCATGGTACCCACAGGGTCCCAGCCCCTGCTGGCCAGGGAGCCCGTGAGCCCACCACTCCCACCCCAAGATTGGCATCGAGCGAGAGCTCCCTAAGACCAAGTGTTCTAAGGCTGTGGGAAAATAAACTGGAATGGCCACTTTGGAGAGCACTCTGGAAATATCTATTAAAACCAAAAAATTACCGCTAAGCCTTCTGACCTTTAATTGTGGGTCTCATCTACCCTAAAGGAACTCCGCCTCCTGAGCTCCAGGAGATCTAACCCGCATGCTCGTGGCAGCGTTATTTGTGACAGAGAAGACTTGGCAGCAATCTGCATGTTCATTAATAAGTGAACTCTTGTCTGCTCGCGTGCTGTGAGACCAGTTAGAAGGAATGTCCTAGATCTACAGGTATAGACGCGGAGAAACCTCAACAGCACTTTGTTGAGTGAAAAGTTGAAGAACGGTGCATACTGTGTTCTACCATTAATGTTTACAAACCCAGGAAACAATAGACAGTTCTGTGAATTCTCCCTGGACACGTGTTTATGTTGTAAAAGCACTTAAAATGTCTCGAAGAAAATAAACCAGTGTTGTCTGCAGGGAGTGGGGGAGGGTAGCGTGAGAGAGCTAGAAGGGGCCCTGCCTTTGTCTAAGTGTCTAATTTTTCAAAAAGGAGAATATAATCATGCATTTGTGTAATTAAAAATAAATAAAACTACTTTAAAAAAGAAAATCTCTATCTCAGAAATGCTCTGTAGCCTGTGGGGCTCCCTGCAAACTGGGGAGCTTGCTGTAATCTGGGCCCTGGAATCCGTTGGAGCTGCCCCCAGCGGCCCCTGCACGCCCATTCTGGCCCGCCCCCACCCGCCACGTCCCGGCTCCAGAGTTGTACCTCAGACTCTGTTGGGAGGGGAGGTTGGTGGACTTGTGTTTTGAAGGAAAAGGCCTGGTTATTACTGACAAGGATCATAGACAGAGGGCTCCAGGGCACTGCCAAGAGGATAGTTGGGGCCATTGGGTGGTGGGGACCACTGCGGCCCAATCCTAGCTGCCCACCCACATCCACCACCCTGACTGCCCAGCTCCTGACCCCTCCCTCCTAAACTCCACCTGTCTCCACTTCTGACCCCATCTCCCAAACACCACCTCCCAGCCCCAGAGTCCGGGGCTCTGCCAACAGCCACCCCTGACCCCTGACCTCTGACCCCCACCTCCTCACACAAACCACTGCCCACAGTCCCCTGACCCCTGCTCCCCATCTCCTCTCCCCCAACCCAGGGCCTGTGAGCTCCTCCCAGAGAACCCATCCTTCTCCTGCCCTGGTTTCTACAGCGCTGGAGAGATGTGGGAGCCAGTCCTCCGGTGGAGCGGCTGCTGGGGAAAGAGATGCGGTGTTTCAGGCTTTTTCTCCTCCAGGAAGGGAACATCCCCCTCCCCTCCTCAGGATCTGCAAGATGGCGCTCAGCGCCCTCCTCCCTCCTGAGTTCCAGCCTCCTCTGTGGTTTCCATGGATTCAGAGATTGCTCCCAGCACCTGAGCCCTGAGCGAGGGGAGGGAAGCGAAGCGAGGGAAGTGGCCTAGTCGCTGGGCGAGGGGCAGAAGCTGCTCCACAGTAGCCCTCACAGGCCCAGCCACCTGCCCCCTCCTCCCAGAGACCCAGAGGTCGGAGGGGCACCTGGGCTCCCAGGGCGCCCGCTGGGCACTCCAGGAAACACGCTCTGCCCTGAAAGGCCTCAAAGCCAGCTCGTTGAGGGACTGTCATCCCCAGCCAGAAAATGCCAACAGTGACCACAGCAAGAGGGGACACTATCCAAACTAGTTTGTGAGGGTCACACTGTTGGTGAGAAGACCAGGACAGTTTAGGGACGGGACCAAAGACATCACTGGGTCAGTCTTGGTCCTGCTGGGATGCAGAGGGCCCAACCAAGTGCTCACTTGGGTCCCCTGTTTCTGGCGCTCTAGCACTGGCTGCAGAATCTGGGCGACTGGAGAGAAGGTCACAAAAGTCTATGGTGGGGAGTCACTGACCATCGTCCACTTGGGGGTGTCCATCCTGCTCAGTTTAGCCCCTTCGCGAACAGGTGCAGGGCATTCCCCATGCCACCCCATCCCTCCAGGGCCCAGGGGGCACTGTCACTGTGGCTGCCCAGTGCCCCAACACCCTTTCTCTTTTGAGGGCTGCTGGGCATGCAGGCCCCAAGCACGGCCAGGCCAGTGCCCTGCCCAGTGTCCAGCTGAGTCCAAAAAGATTCAAAGTGGCCACAGGAGAGCCGCGGTCAGAGCCAGGGCAGGCAGAGGAGCAGGCTGCAGAAGGAGTGAGACCCACCCAGGTAGTGTGGCCCCACAGGCCCTTCCCCGGCCCAGGCCTCAGCAGGTCCTAATGGCAGACATTTGCTCCAGTCCATTTTTACTGTTTGCAACCGAGAGCCCTGCCTGACACAATGTTCGCCAGTGGGTGGGTGGTCTATACTGGGCGGTTAGATTCTTGGGGACCAGCTGTGATCTCAGGGACCACTGCTACATGAGGCCCCAGGTCCTCTGCCCTGGCTTCCAGTGGAATCTCTTGGTGAGTCTTTAAAAGCTACTAGTGCCTGAGTTTCAGCCCAGACCAACTGAATCAGAATTCCTAGGGATGGAGACAGGACAGGGGGATTTTTTAAAACTCCCTGGTAGATTCTACTGGAAGCCAGGACCAAGACAGCTTCAAGAGAGGGTCCGCCCAGCACTGTTGGCAGGGACAGTGCAGTCAGGGTCCCACAGGAGGGAAGGCAGGGTGGTCCCCAGGCAGGGTCTCCTATCTTCCAACCAGCTTCACCACTGTGTCCCGATTCCTCCACTCTGCGCCTGCCCCCTGAAGGCTGCCCTTGACCCCTGCCCTCTTGTCCCTTCACCATCCACCCCAAATCCTGTCTCCATCTTCGCATTCAGCCCGGATGACTCATGAAACCCAGAAAGGAAGCCACTCACTTGCAACCTTAAAACAACATGCTCGCCTCTGACCCCACTCCTGGTTGCACACCCAGGGAAATGTGAGCATCTGTCCACCAGCAGACATGGGCAGGGCAGCTCACACCTGCACTGTTCACAAGAGCCCCAGCCGGGAGCCACTCAAATGCCCATGGGTGGTAGATGGGGTAAAGAAGGTGGTGTTCTCATACGATGGGATCCACGCTGCGAAGAGGATGAATCTCAGAAACACAATGTTCACTGAAATCAGCCGGACACAGAAGACCACGTGGTTTATGACTCCATTTACTTAAAGTTAAAAAGACACTGGAAAAACTCATCCAAACTGTGGGAAATGAGAATAACGGCGGCCCATGGCGGGCAGTGCCTGGAAGGGGGCACGGGAGAGATTTCTGGGGCTGTTGATGTTGGGTTTAACTCATCCTGGTGGCTCCATGGGTGTATTCAGTTCGTGAAAGTGCACGGAGCTGCACACGTAGGACGTGGGCACTTTTCGGTAGGTGTGCTAAACCAGAATGAAAAGTTGCCATAATTAATCCAGCTGCCCTCAAGGAGGATGGGGAAGATGAGGGAAACATTTGCATTCCTTCTTCCTAAGGAAGGAAAAGAGAAGGAACCAGAACTGTCAGGTTTCCATTTTTAAAGCCAGCTGAACATTCACATCCTGCTGGGACTCTCTCCACAAAGCTGCCTTTTAGCCTGACACCTGCACTGCCAGGGGCTCCAAGGAGGGGGCAGCCCTCTACCTAGGGGCTGGAAGGTGGGGACAGGAGGAGAGCCAGCCCAGCCCACCGCCAGGCTCCTTGTCCCTCCAGATCCACTGGGCACCTTTCAGCTTGGTTGTTCTTGGCTTCTTGGTCCCCTAGGGCGCTGGGGACCACTCCCTCCTTCTTGAAACACTGTCTTGCTTTGTCTCCCAGCTGCCCTCCGTCTCCTGACTTCCTCCTGCCTCTCTGGCCAGTGCTTCTCCAGCTGCTGACACTGGCCCATCCCTCACATAATGGGCCCCCACGGCTCTGTCGCAGACCCTGCATCGTCCAAGTGCTGCCCACCTGCTGGCGGCACCAGGAGCTTACCTCCAAGGTCAGAGTCTCCCCGTGGCTCCACTTCTGTATCGCCGATGGCACCTCTCAGCTCTCATCGTCAAATCACTCTTGACCCCCACCCCCCACTGTTGTTCCCCATCTCAGCAACCATGCAGCCAGCTGTCCACACAGAAATCTGCTGTCCCCTCACCTGGCGTCACAGGTACTTCCCATTGGTCACCAAATGTGGCCAGTTCTTCCCCTAAATATTTCTGGAATCCCTCCTCCCTCCCACGCCCACTGCCCTGGACCAGGCCACCTCTCTCTCACCCTGGGTTATCACTAGAACCTTCCACAAGGCTCTCCCAGCTCCTGCCCAGCGATCCTTTAAATAAGAGATCTGATCTTGTCCTTCCCGGCCACCCACAGCCCTCCAGGGATGCCATGTTACCCTCAGGCTGAAGCACTGAGGTCTTGAGCAGGGCTGCGTCTTAGAATCGTCTGGAGAGCTTTTAGCAATGTTGTATCCGGATCCCACGCCCAGTGCCACCTGAGCCGAGCCTCTGGGCGTGGGGCCCCCAACATGGTACCACTCCACTTGCCTCCCGCTGTCAGCTCAGCGCCATCTTTCCCTGTGGCCCTGGCCCTCCTCCCCCAATTCCACATTCCTTCTGCTTCCAACCCTCACACATCCAATACCCTGCTTCCCCGGCCTCAGACGCTTGTCCTCCCTGCGGCCTGCCTCCACCACCTTCAGGGTCAGCTTTCCCTGCCTCCCTGGTGGCCCAGCCTTCTGCCTGCTTAGGTGTCCTCCTCTGGGTGCCCCCTGCTCCCGCACCCTCCTCCTCAGCCGGCACTTTCCTGGAGGCCTGTGGACTTGTCGTCTTTCCTACCAGGACTGCACTAGGAGGCGGGGCTCGTGTCTGCCTCCGTCTCCTTGACGGAGCAGCTCTTTGACCAAACTCAGGCTCCTCCGAGATCCTCAAGACTAGGTCTTGACCTTGGTCTGTAAGGACTGCAGACTCTCATTACCCTTCTCCTCCAAACACACACACAATGAGAGACTAGGACAGATTCCAGCATGGCTTCTAACAGCTCCAGGCTGCAGCCCTGGGGCAGCCCAGCCCGCCTTAAGTACCTGCCTAGGAAAGCTCAAGGTTGCCAGAAGAATTTCCTGTTTGTTCCAGCCAACACCAGAAGATAGGGCCCTGTCTCCCAGCCTCTGGGGAGGGTAGGAGCTACTTCCAAAAGCCCCAGTGGGCAAACCCGAGGCCTAATCGCGTTGACCGCCCCTGCCTGGTTCTGCAGTTTTTCACATCCCTGACTCTGCTCCGGCCCCTGCTCATTCCCCTCCCCTTGCCTCATTCTCCCTTTAAACTGCCCAGTCGCCGGTGCACGGAGGAGCGGAGCTCAGTCCTACACGAAGTCTCTTTCTCCGGGCGGCCGCAGTGCTTCCTGAACAAGATCCGTCTCCACCACCTTTCACCAGCGTCCGGCTTTCTCTCTCTCTCTCTCTCTCTCTCCCTCCCCCTCTCTCTCTCTCTCTCTCTATCGCCCTCTACCACTCAGGCTGCAGTGAAGGCAGGCCTGAGGCAGCCGCCCCATCCCCACCTCTGCAGGGAGGACCTGAGGCCCCGCTGCACTTGGCCCAGCCCACTGGAGGGAGTGAAGGTCAGAGACTCTGCCCCCAGGTGGGCCCCCCAGGTGTATTGACTTCCTAGGGCCGCTGTGACAAATCACCACGCACCAGGTGGCTTACAGCAACAGAAATTCCTTCTCTCACAGTTTCGGAGGCCAGGAGTCCACAATCAACTGTGGCAGCGCACCTCCAATCTCTGCTTCTGTCTTCACGTGGCCTTCTCCCCGTGCTCTGTCTTCTCCTTTTCCGTCCCTCGTAAGGACACTTGTCACTGGATTTAGAGTGCACTCTAATCCAGGATGATCTCTTCTTGAGATCCTTAACTTAATAACATTTGTGAAGACCCTTAATCCAAATCTAGTCACATTCTGAGGTTCCAAGTGGACATAACCTTTGGGACCCACCCTTCAACCCACCACCCCAGGGCTCAGTAGGCCCCCATCCTTCATTCTGGCACTAATGGATCAGCAGGATGACAGACAGAGCCATGGGGGAGGGGTCGGGGCAGGGAAGGTCTCTGGAGTGTGGATGGCCTGGGATGGAGAACCTGAGCCCCCCACATTCTGGCAGACACACTCTTCCAGCCTCTGTCAACTCCTCCCCAAAGATGGGCACTCAGCTCAGAGTCAGGAGACCAGGGTTCAACCTGGCTCTGCCCCTCGACTTGCTGTGTGACCTCTGGCAAGCAAGTCCCCTCTCTGGGCAGAGATGATCCCCCAGCGCCTCCTGCAGCCCCAGCTCTGGGACCCAGCATGTGCGCTGCAGCACCTCCTGTTCACATCTCAGAGGGCCTGGCATCCCGTGCGTACCCCAGCGTAGGAAGGTATTGAAGGAGTGGCTCAGTGTGCCTGGGGATGGGAAGCCCTTGAAGTCTGCAGATGGTCATGTCCCCACTGTGGCTGTGTGCAAATTGCTTCTTCCTGCATCAGCTGAGTGCCCTGCAGACACTGAAGGATGCCCATGGCCGCCGGGCACAGAGAGGATGCAGGATGTCAGACACCCTGGGGAGTCCAGGTCCTCTGGTAACAAGGGTGGGGCTGTGAGCCCTCTCAGCAAGACCTCCTGAAAAGCCACAAATGGGGTGTGATGTCCATGTCAGTCCATTGAGCGATGAGCCTTCAAAGGAGCCTCTAGGACAGGGATGACCCAGGGAATTCATTCACAAGACACTTGCACTGACCCCAGACAATGCACCGATAAAATAGGTACAATTATTATTCCTATCTTACGAAGAAAATGAGGGTCAGAGAGGCTGGGTAACTTGCCCAGGATCACACAGTTCTTAAATGAGTAGGGCAAGATTTCAACCTGGTTGGTCTGGCTTCAGAGTCACTCTTTACCATTTCATCCTCATCTCTGAAATCAGGCTGTGGCTCAGAGTGAACCAAGGATGGATAAGGAACACATCACACAGGCTCATCAACCACACCAAAGACTCTGCTATTATATTCCCCAAATAGTGTTTCTAACAATGGTTGTATTACGGTTGTGTGGTTATAAGGGATATTCTTCTCTGTTTTTGAAATCTTGGTTAATGTGCTCATATTATCTTTATCATTAAAAAGCTAAGCATTAAGTATTATCTACAAGTTGCTTTTGTCAAGAGTACAGCTAGGATAATTGTCATTCAGAAGAGGTTGCTCAGTGGACAGGCCAACCATTCACAGATTCGCCAAGCCCTGCTTCCCCTGTTTCCACTCAGATCACCAGAGAGCTCCACACCAGCACTGCATTTCTCTGCTTTCACACAGAGCTGTTTTTACCAAACCACATCTTAACACTGTGCCCTCAGTTTCTGCTGAGGATCAATAGATGAAATACACACGTGTAGACTGTCTCTGCATTTCCCATATAACTGCTCTCACGGACACCATCTGCTGTGTTGCTCACATCCCTTGCAAGGATCCAATTGACAAACTCCTGTTAGATTCATAGCTGGGGGAAGCACTCTCTTGAACAACCTGTAAGCTCCTGAAGAGCTCAACTGTGTCTGTTTTTGCCCATGTTGATTTCACAGCGCCCAGTACAGAACTGGGCATTTACTAAGCGCTCAAGTATTATTTGTTGAGTGAGAAAAGAGGAATTTATTGACTTACGCAACTAAGAAGTCCAAAGGGGTGTCTTGCTTCAGGTATAGCTGGATCCAGGGGTCCAAATAGTATCATCAGGAGTCTATCCTCCCTCCTTTGGCTCTACTCTTGTGTTACTGGCTTCATGCTCAGGCAGGCTGACTCCTTGTGGCAGCCAAGACAGCCACAAGTATTTCCAAAGTTACTTCCACATACCGGCTTGTGATCCCAGAGAAAGAGAGTACCTCATGCCCCAAGGTCCTGGGGAGGATTCTCATCAGTTGGCTTGGGTCACGTGCCCATCACCGAACCAACCAGGGTGGCTAAGGGAATGAGGTCCTCTCACTGGCCAGGGCTGGGTCATGTCCCGCCCCTGAAGCAAGGGGGAGGAGTCAGCTGCATCCCACTCCAGGACACAGAGCCTCTTCTGCCCAGCAAGGACAGGCCCTGGTACCGGAAGAGGGTGTGGAGGGAAGCATGCTGAGCAGACAGAAACCGAGGCTGCCCAAGACCCTGCAATGCCCGGACCTGGACTCCGGCTTTTGCCCCCTCTAACCTGCACTTCCCCATCCTCACAAATGGTACAACCACGAGCTGTCCTATTCTTGGAGCCTGAAAGTTACAGATTATTCTTCCTTCTTTTCTTTCCCTCCGCTGGGGATCCATGGAAACTTGAGGCATGTGGCTACTAGGCCCAGCCACCTGGCAGTCCAGCCCCAGCCCAGCAGCTGCTTGACCCCCAGGTCCTTCATAGCCCTCACCACAGCTCAGAGAACTCTGGAGCAGAGAAGTCATTATGCCCATTTTATGGATAAATACACTGAGGTCAAGCTTGGCTAATGATGTCTCTCCTAAGGATACCCAGGAAGCTGGTGGCAGAATCAGGGCACAGTCCAGGTCCCCTGAGACTGGGTTGAGAAATACACCCACTGCTGTACCACCCCATGGCCTGTGGCCCATACACAACAGACCACCAGTACCAAGAAGCCAGGCACCTCCATCCAACAGGCCCCCTACAGTCAGTCAGCAAGGTCCATGGCTTGGGTACACCGGGCTCCCTCAGTGGGGGAGGGGAGGAGGCAAGTCTCCCATGTGGCAGGGACTTGTGGCAACTGCTGGGACGACAGCATTTGAGAACCTCTTGGGAGATTCTGGGCATTGGGTTCTGAGGGTAGCCACCACCACGCCAGGCTGCTGGACACTGGGGCAGCTGCCAGGTGTGTCTGCTCATGGTCCAGGCTCTCTGTGAGTTGTGAATGTACATGGTTGAGGCCTCAAAGACCTCAGACCAGGGCCAGTGGCTGCTCGGGACAAATGTGCCTTTGCTCATGGGCTCCCTGGGACATTTCAATCTCTGACAGAGAAAAGAAGTGCTGCCATTCGGAGGACCCCCCCCCCCCAAGCTCGCGTTGCCTGAGACCCACAAGACCTCTGGGCAGGTGTGAGGTCCAGCTGCAGGCAGGGCTGTCACTCTGCTCCAGGACGGCGCCCCCAGGAGCCGTGCATCCTGGCCCGGCATTCTCGTTTATGTTATCTCATTCCTCCCTCGTTGCAGCTCCGAGAGGAAGGTGCCTTGTCATCTGAGCCAGCTGGGTTCTCCAGGAAGCAGATGCTGGGATAGAGTTAGAGGTGCAACAGGTTTATTGGGGGTAATGACTGAGAAAAATAACAGGAGGAGGGGATGGGGCAGGCAGAGCCTCAGACCCCCATGGAGGTACAACAATGTTTCAGCCAACCTAACGGGGAGCTCCGCATCAAAGACTGCCCCCTAGGGGAGTCCCACGTTGGCCAGGTCCTGGTCCCCCTGCCATGCTCAGTCACCTGCCGAGGGTGCCCGGGAGGAGCCTGGCTTCAGCTCGCAAGCTCCTTGCAGCTCAATGGCAATGCCTGAAGGGTGATGGGAGGCCATCCACGGCGGCCACATGACCATTTCACAGATGCAAATGCCTGTGCCAAGCGAGGTCAATGACTGCCCCAGAGGCACACGGCTGGCAAGTGGCAGAGCGAGGCCAGCGTGGGGCATCCTGGTCCCAGACCTTGCTCTCGTCAAGCCTGGGCGGCACCTGGCTCTCAGTTGCTGAAATGCCATTTTCCACTGTCGGTCAGGACTCGGGGATGCTTTCATCCTTCAGGGAGGACGGCCACTGCAGCTGACCAAGACAATGGCTTGACAGAGTACCAGGTCCCTGCTGGGCCTCGGCCAGAGCTCCTGGCCCTGGGAAATGTGACGGGGACAGCCGGCCAGCACTTCACTCTTCAGGAGTGTCATGAAACTCCTGTTGTGTAATGACACGGTGGCTCCGATTCCAACAGGGACTCATCAGGAAGCTGTAGGGCTCCCTACTCTTTCTAGGCCCCGTGTTGTCCAGGACCATCTGCCTGTCACCACAGTTTCCTCCTCATTCCCACCTGCCTTCGTGCCTGTGACACCACATGAAGAGGCCATTTGGCGGCTGCTTTTCAACCCCTTCCTGATTGTCAGCTTCATTATTGTCCAGAAAAGCTCCCAGTTTGGGTTTTAAGGACTGAGGAAGCCAAAGCTTTCGATGCCACAGTGCATCTTACACAGGGAAATCTGACTCCTCTGAAGAGAAGCTTAGCTGTCCCGGGAACTTGATTCTCCCTGCCCCAGACTCTCTCTGCCCCCCACCCCAGCCCCTGAACCCTCCTCCAACTTGCCGCTTTCAGCCATGGCTGGCCCTCCTCTCCACTGCCCAGTCTGACGCCTCAGAAGTCTGTGCTGACCCCTCTCCGTAGCCCCCTCCCCTGATCCCATGGAACGAGCCAGCAAACTCTGTGGTCCTAGTACCCTGTCTAGGGCACCTCCACCTCAGCGGCTCCACAACTGGTCTGCCTGCTTCAGCTCAGACCCCCGTAAGGCCACTGCCCACTCTGAACCTGGAGGGGCCCACTTACCTTTTACATCAGGTCCCCCCCTGCTCTGGTGGCTCCCTGGCACTCACAGTAACAGCAGATGGGATCACGGTGCTCAACCCTGGCGGCACATTTAAAAATTATGATGCCAGGATGTCAGCCCTGAAATTAGTCTGGAGTGGGGTCCAGGCATTGGAAATTTATAAAGCCCTCCTGGAAGGGCTAGGCTTCATGGGTGTGTGACCAGGACAGTGGCACAGAGCCCTGTGCTTGGGGCTTAATCTCTGCTGCCACCACCTTGAAATTCTTAGTACTTTTTATCTCTGAACTTGTGTTTTGTAAGTGAAGCCCAAAGGGACAATGGAGCATGTGCTGGGGGCCTGGAAGGCCCCACTTCCACCACCTCCCCACATCCCCGGATGGGTTCCCAGATGCCTACTCCATGCTCCTATCCAGCAGCTACTGTTACCCTCCACTCCCTGGAGACCTGAGCACAGGTAATGGGAGGCCGAGGTTGGGCACTGAGTTGCAGGGCAGGGCCCTGGGCGCCTGTGAGAGTCTACATTCACCCCGCATGGTTCCCCATGCTCAAGGGAGGGCAGCATTAAATAACAAATAAAAGAACACCATGACAGGTGGAGGGAGAGACTGTGGAAGAAAGAGAGAAGTTTTCACTGCTCTTTGAACAAGGGGGCCCTGTGTTTTCATCTGGTCCCAGGCCCTGCAATTTTGTAGCCCCACCTCCAGGGGTCGCTGATGGTGCTGGGACTCACCCTCCTGAACCCACACCCAGGGCTTTCTACTGACTGCACCGCCAGCCCTTCCCTGAGGCTTTCTTTAGGAGAAGATGGGGCCACAACCCCCAGCTGCAGGAGCAGGGAGCCAAGGGAGGACCACTGCCCCCACCCCATCTATCAACCTCTCTGAGCTCACGTCCTCTACTTTCCCCTCATTCCCCTCATCAGCCTTGCTCCCATCTTCCGCAGCCCCTTGGAGTTCCCTTTGCTTGGACTCCTCCTTCCAGCCTTTTCCACTGCTGGATCCTTGGGCTCTCACTTCCACTGCGAGCTTTCCCGGGGGCCCCTCCTGAGCTCTGTTGCATTTCCTTCATAGCACATGTCTCTAAGTTCCTTTTCTGTTGATTTGATCTTTTGTCTGTGGGCACTCTGCCCATCCCGACTCCCTGAGGGCAGGGCTCTTTCTGTTTGCTTCACTGATGTGTCCTCAGAATAGTGGTGAACACACAGTAGGAGCCAGGGAAATATTTGGTGAAGGCACGAGCAGTCATCTGGCTTAGCATCTGGACTGGGAGTCTGGGTCAAAGGGAGAGTTCACAAGGTGCTGGGCCAAGACGAAGCTGGACAGACCCCCACTGGGCTGGCCACAGCAGGGTGCGGCGTGGAGCTGGCAGGACACACTGCAAAGTAGCCGTCTAGTTCTGTAACCCACTCTCGGCGAGGCAGTAGTGAGCACCTGGCCCAGAGGGGAAACCACGCTGCCTCAGCTCGAACGATGAGGGAGGAGGCGAGGTGTTGGATACACTCAATTATCACCCCAAACCCTATCATCGCTCATAATCTGCCTGAGATAAATCACAGGCAGGTAATTATTATGTCAGGCCAGGTAGCAGAGAGAAGTTTTAAAGTAGCAATCAAAGAACTTCCCGGTTAATTCAAATCCATCCTAACTCCCTCCAGGGGACAGAGTTCTCTGGCTGTAGAATTGACCAGGCGGAGAGGAATGCGATGGCTCGATGCACAATGGGGACTCCTGGACTTAATGTTTCTCTCGGTCACGTTTCAGAATAGCGTGCCTGTCAGAAGTCCTGAATCAATGGTCACCCCTCCAGACTAAATCATATTGCAGTGACACCCTATTTCCTGGGTGTTGAGCCCAAACTCCCCAGCCTGCTCGCCAGCCCCTGCCTGCCTCTGCTCGGGCCAGGCCTCAGGACCCAGTCTCCCGCTTAGTCCTGCCTCCAGCCTTTGGCCTCTTGTTTTCCCACGCAGCATGCCCTCCCCATCCAGACACCACCAAGGCCCAGCTCAAGCTACCTTGCCTCTGGGCATCCACGCCCCAGGCCCTCCTAAACCCGTCCCTGGATCTGCCTCAGGAGCTCCCGCCTGCTGTCCCTACCCTCGGTTTATCTGTCCCTGCACAGGTGAGCAGCCTGGGCCTGTGGCCAGTTCCAGGGCTCCCCTGGAGCAGGTCTCTCCATTCTCATCCACTTGAACAAAGCAGCCCTCTGGGGCCGGCTCCTCTGCCTGGCAGCACAAATCACTTTGGGTAACTTAAAGCAGAAACGTGGGGGTGGGTTTCCAGGAAGAATGCTGGGCAGGGGCAAGGGCAAGGGGCAGAATATCCAGCTCACTCCGGGCCGAGCAGACCCGCCCCATCCAGGGCAGGCTGGCCTCAGGTGGAACTGGATTCAGCCACTATGTCTGGGCTCTGGGCTCTGGCTGACTCTGGTGGTAACATTCCCGGGATGGTGACAGGGTAGTTGCTCATGGCTGTCCAGGTGCAGGTCCACTAGGACATGGCGGGCACTGCTTCCCAGGTGCTCAAACAAGAGCCCTGGGGTTGGGTCTAATGGAGCCTGACTGTGCGGCCAGAGTCACATGTGCGGCCCAGGAGAGCAGTGCTCTGGTGGGCTTTGGCCCTGGATCACATGCTGGCCCCACAAAGGGTGCAGCTCCGCTCGTGGCATGTAGGCTGAGAACACGGGAGGAATGAGTCCCACAGGTGAACTGGGACCCCAAGAAGAGGGTACTGGCAGCCCCAAATCAACAAACACCATGGAGGTGGCTCTCTGGACCAAAGTGGAGAGCTGAGCCAAATCAGGGTGGACTAACGGCCGGAAGGCTGGAGTTCTGGAGTCTTCCCCTCCCCAGGGCTGGCTTTGAACAGGAGCTCAGCTTTACTCACCTCTGGTTCCCAGGAGAGAAGATGCACTTGGCCAGGCCTGAGTCTCGGGCCTGGGTGCCAGGGCCGGGCTGAGTCCTGGGGCCTTCCCAGAGAGGAGAAAGGGCTTTGAGAGCATGAAGACATTCTGTTGGCAGCAGCTGAAATGTGGATGCTGCCACCATCGCAACCTAGGTCACATTAACTTTTTTTCCAAATTAAAAATTGCGTAGTTTTCCTTCTAATGTCGCTCGTATGTGATGCAATTCCATGAGGATAATTTATCTGAGTGGAAAATTGCCCTTGGAGTGTGTCCTCCTGTGACCTGGAAGCCTGGCATAGCCAAAGCCACCACAGGGATCGGGGTTTGGGGGGGTGGGGTCCGTTTTCTTCCTTCCCTTTGGTGAGGAGGAACCAAATTGTTTGACTTTACCTCAGACACCGGCCAAATCAAAATGTCATTAGTTTAGGGGTCGTGGAGAGTCCACAGAGGGTCCTCTGTTCCCCTCCCGCTGCCCTGAGGCCTCCCCCCGATCCCCAGCCTGAGACCCTCCAGATTAAGTCCAAGCCTGCTTCCCTGGGCATTTCTGCCCAAGCCCCCATCTGCTGAGCCTCGTGTCCTCCCTGTCCAACCTTGAATCTGGCCCTGGCAGGACCTGGGACGCGGTGGTCAGCCCCCCTTCCACACCTGGGCTGCCGTTCCCCTGCCTGGCATGCTCTTCCCGCCCTGTCCACCCTGTACTGGTGGGCCTTAAATCAGGAAACTGGGTCATCTCTGTGGTCAGTGCTGCCACATCCAGGGGCTGGGAGCCCTCAAGAGGGGACACATGGGGACAAGGCCAGGAAAATCTCCTTTGGAGCCCCCAGCACAGAGAGCCCCTCAGAGCAGGAGGGATTGGCTGCCCCCACCCCTAGCCTGGCCCTGGGGCCCCTGAGAAGGAAGAGAGAGTGCCTGAACTGTGAGGCATTCGGAACGGTGGGCACACTGAGGAGGGAGCACCATGCTGCTGAGAGCACTGCAGTGGGAGTCCAGACAGGTGCGCACGTCAGTGGGCTCCTAGGGTCCATCTCTGGGGCCTCGCTGAGCAGCTGGCAGTGAGTCCTTTACCTACGACTTTGAAATGAGGGTACTTCACCAACACAATAAGGCTGGAAATAAAGAAAACGAAAAGCAGCACAGAGATTAGAAAGGAAGAGACAATTCTTGGCAGATAATATGTTTATTTTCACCTAGAAAATCTAAGAGAGTTAACTGCACAACAATTACAGCCACTGAGGGGGCCGGGAAGAGCGGTCTGCAGAAGACACGTCGAAAAAGTCCGGAGCGCCCCACAGGCTGCCTAGAAAATGAAATGACACAAGGGCCGCATTCACAGCATCGATTCCGCTACAAACTACACAAACTTAACATGGAACATGCGAGACTCAGATGAAGAAAACTCTCAATCGTTGAAAGGACGAGAGACGAGCCTGGCGAGAGAGAAGCTCCCTTCCCGGATGGAAGACTTGCTGGTGAGAAGATTCCAGTTCTCTCCAAGTTCATCTGTGTTTGTATTGCAATTCCACTCTAAAAACTCCCCAAAATGTTTTCACTGGAGTTTGAGAGAAAAATGCTCAAGTTCATCAGAAAGGGCAGGTGTGGCCGAGCTGGGGACACTGCGGTCCCCTTGCACCAGACATGCCCCCACCTGCCCCAGCCCTGAAGGAACATGGCTCCCCTTGCACAGCCACGGCGTCACCACCGGCACGGGGAGAATGTGGGCTCTGTGTCCTCAGGCTTTGGTGCTGACCCCTAGGGGTGGCCCAGGGCAGACAGAGTTGCCCTCAGTGAGTTCTGAGTCTGTGGCAGGAAGGTGAGAGTCTCCTGCAGGGAATGGCGGTGGGTCCAGGGGAGGTCCTGTGAGGAGTCTGGACCTGCGAGGGTAGCTGCCTGGTGAGGTCTCCTAGGCTCTGACATGGCTGAGGGTGGCGGGTTGGGCTCTCAGTGCCTTGCAGATACTCGGGGGAGAGAGAGGGGTAGGTCAGGGAGGGAGGACTGAGGGCCTGGCTGCCCCACCTCTGCCCTGACCTCTCCTGTGGCTTCCCGGGACTGGGAGGTGGAGGCTTGGGTCCCCTCTCATCTGTTACTTCTTTTGTTCTGTGACCCTGGACCATCCTGCCCTTGATGTCCCAGTTTCCCCATCTGTCACGTGGGCGTTGGCTGGAGCTCAGGGCCTGGGTCTCTCCAACAGGGCTGACTTTCTTACAGCTGGAAACTGCCCTCGTATAAAGGGGAACTTGCATGTGGGCTGGGTGGGCCAGACCAGAGCTGAAGGCCCCAGAGAGCCTGGGAGAGACGTCCAGAATGGGGCACTTCCAGGCCCTGGAGGTCTCAGGCCACTCATCCTGCTACAGAGGGACAGACAGAAAAATGGGCTGCAGGGAGGGGGTGTGGACCCGTGAGTGGGCCAGTGTCCTCAACCATGTCCAGCTTTCCTGCGGGCCTGGAGACCCCTCTCCCAACAGGCCTGGGACCAGCTGTTAGAGTTGGGGTCTTGCACAGGTGACCCAGGGAGCCTGCCTCTCGCTCCTCCCGGCCTGCAGCCCCCAGCTGGAATCGGGGACATTTTGCCGCAGGATTCACGGCAGAGCTGGGTGGGAGCTGTAGGCTTTTCTGCCTCAGAACTGAGGTTACTCTCAGATTCATGGGAGCCATAAACCTGTGCCCTATTTCTGCTCTAATTGAGGCTATTTGTATTGTGACTAAAATAATCAGAGACAATTTTATTGGTATATTTTTAAAAATAATTACATCCCATATATTTAAGTTATGTAACTGCAGTGACAATCCGATTGGGCTCCCCGGGGCCCCAGCTCAGAGGGCCTATGCGAGAGGACCCACACCCCCCAGCTCCAGCACCCTGCACCTCCCAAGAATTGAGAGCAGAGGTGACGCTGGCAGAAACGGGTCCCTAAGGCCTGAGGCACAGCCAGGGGCCTTCCACGGGGCATACAGTAAAGAAGTGGGGGCCAGCCATGCCAGCCCAGTGACCCCAGTGCACCGTATGGAAGCAGAGAAGAGGGCCTGTCTGGAGCCTGCCCGGACCTTGGTTCAAACTGGCCTTCATAGTGGACATCTTGGTTTTACCACCCAGCAAAGAGTCGTCTGCCTTCTGGTCACCCCATTCTTCTAAGGGGTGACCTTCTTCTCTTTGTCCTCCTGCTTCTGGAAAAGCTGATGACCCACCAGCTCTGGGGTGGGCCAATCAGAGCATCACATTCCCCAGCCATCATGATTGGTTCTGGGCTACGCATGTGACCCACTCAGAGCCAATGAAGTGGCACGTGCTCTTCCCACTGGACTGACTCCTCCTCCAAGAGGGTCTGGATCTGCTGGCGCCATCTTGCCCCCATGCCAGCTGGAGAGTGGTGCCGATGTGCAGAAGAGCCAGGCAGAGAGCCATTGAAGAGAGAAGGTCCTGGGGGCATCATTTGGGCGCCTAGACCTGGAGCTGGGGCTCTCCCCGTATTTTTTGGATACATGAGCCAGTATACCCCATTTTTGCTTAAATCTGTTTGAGCTGGGCTTCTGTCCCTGTGACCAAAAGAGTTCTAATTGATATAACTTCTCTAAAGGGAGAGAGCAATAGCTCCCACCTCCTAGGTTTGTTAGGAGGATGCATGGAGATGAGCTGTGTGCAGCTTAGAGCCCAGCACCGCTGTAACAATGGCTGTTGTCAGGGACATTGTGGAGCGAGGAGGCTTGCTACCAGCATAAGGAGACAGGGAGAGGCTCTGAGGGGATGTTGCAGACAAGGGGGCACCTGGGTGTTGCTAGGAGGCCTGCCCCAAGAAAGCCTTCTCTTTGCTGGACTCAACTATCTTGGTCTTAAATAGCAGCGAGGGCCACACTGTCTACCTGGTGGGAGCGACACCCTCCACTCCTGGGGGTTGTCTGGTGAGTCCACTGCTTGGGGAGGGGCCAAGGGGAGTGCTGGGGCTGGGACATCCAGCTGGGTCTTGGGACTCCTGGCCCTCCTGACTGTATGGTTCAGTGGAGACACGCATTGCGCACACTCATGGGCACACACATGCATGCTCACATGCCCTTGAGGGCTTTCCTTTTCTGCCTGTTCTGGAGCAGAGAAAGCTGGGCAAGTGCCCCTGTGCGGAGCTCTGCAGCACCCACACATCCCCAGCCCTGTGTGGTGTCAGCTGGGGAGACCGCCTGCCCCTGGGCGTTCACATCCTCCCCGGTCCTCAGGGTCCCCAGTCTGACAGGTAGGCAGGATCCAACATCCATTGGTCCTTATGAACATTGCCTCCAACTACCCCGTGGGACATTCTCTCTGCCCAGCCCCAGGAGCCTCACCAAGGACTCTGATTTCAAACATTCTTGTCTGTCATCAGCTCTTACGTGCCACAGAGGGCTTGGAAAATCCAGCCATCCTCACAGGCCCAGGCATGAGGGTGCAGAGGCCACCAGGCCCAGCAGGACATAAAATCCTCACAGTCACAGGGAGACACGCAGACCCAGGGGCGCCTTTGGCACAGCCAAGCCCTTGAGGCTCAGTGTGTGTGTGTGATGGAGGCACCCTCCACCTCTGGGTCTGGGTTACAGGCCTCCCCTTCTTTGGGCCCTGGAGGGCACAGCCTGGCAGTGGGCACATCCTTCGCCTGAGCGATGGCCTCCGGGATTCCCAGCCACCACTCCTTCCTGCAGGGTGCCCCCTCCCCAGTTCCCACAGAGCCATCATCCACACAGGTGGACCCCTGGACCCTTCCCCCCACCATCTACACACCCAGGACAGGCAATGCTCCACCTAAGGCACTGTGTAGGGTCCCCTTGCCCCCTGTTGTCACTGTGGGTACAGAATACAAGTCTACCAAATCTCAGACACCATAGTTGGCTCCTGCCAGTCCATTCCCAGCAGACCTCCCCTCTCCAGGCCAGTGTCACAGAGCTGGCCCCCTCCAGTGCAGCCCCACAGAGGGGGCCCTTGTGTCTCCTGCCCATAACCTGGCCAGCCAGTCTGCTCAGTTCTTCACTGACTCGGGTGTGGCAGGAATCAAGAAAGATGAGCGTGTCCTGTGGGCCTGGACAAGCCAAGAAGACTTCCTGGAGGAAGGCTGACCCTCCCTTGGTCTCTGGACCCGCAGGAGCCTGAGTCAGGGCGGTCAGCAGTCACCTGAGGGTGTGCAGCCTTGGGCAGTGGTCAGGGAGCTGGGCCTGCAGGAGAGGGGAGCCCAAGGTCCTGCCTTTGGGCCTGTGATGGGGGCTCTTCAGGGGGCCCTGGGAGACACTGTCTTTGGCCCCTGCTGGTAGGGGAGTGGCACAGACAAGAGGGAGGGGAGAGAGACAGAGAAAGAGTCCCTCAGAGGTGTCCTGAGAAGCTGCTGTGTAGCCTGGGGTTGTAGAGGTGGAAGGCGAGTCCAGGCGGGGCTCTGGAGGGACAGACTGTGCTGCCACTTGACACTTCATCTGGGCTGCACAGGAGATGAATAGGTCCATCCCAAAAAGGGTCCCAGGAAGACTCTGCTCCAGGAAATCTATGCCGACAGCTCTAAAGGCCCGACCCCATCCCATTCCCACTCCTTGTTCAGAGGAGAGACTGAGGCCCAGAGGTACATGGAGCTGCTCCGGGTTACACTGTGGGCTGTGGTCCAGAACCCAGACCTGGGTCCACCAGAGTGGACACACACTCCAGCACCGGGCTCTCACCGGTGACTGCCCCAAACCATGGCACCTCTCTGTCCCTCAGTTGTCCTCATCTGCATAATAAGTACATTGGGCTGGAAGGTTGCAAAAGCCCCTTCTGGCGTGGATATCCAGAGATTTAGGACCCCTCGCTCCAAGTCTTTTGAAGCCCAGCAGGAGCTCCGGCAGATCCAGACCCCTCCCTTCCTCTGCTCTCACCACTCAGCACCGAGCTGTTTTTAAAAATTAGCTCTGTCAGGTACAAGAGTAATACCTGCCGGCTTGTTAACCTATTTCAAACAGCAAGAAGATACAAGGTGGAAGCTGGAAGTGCCTCCCACCCAGCCCAGCTCCACCAGCTGCCATGGGGCGTGCGCAACTGTGAGCAAACCCTCCGCTGGCTCTCTGAGCCCCTCTTCCTGCAGAATCAAGGACAGTCTGGAGTGGCTGAGCCAGGGACAGCCCTGAGCCCTGGCCCAGTGATCCCACACCCACACCAGCCCCTGCTGGGACCGCCGCCCTGCACCCCCCCCCCCCCCCGCACCAGCCCCCGCACTGAGCCGATGGACCACGGACAGGGTCTCATTATCCCACCCTGTCTGCTCTGGATGCTGCAGAGTGACAGCTGTTCAGTGTTTAATTACTGATGGGCTGCAGCTCTGCCAGCCCATGAATAAAATTACAGTTGTTCTGCAATGCAAATTCCGCAGCGCCAAGTCTGGGGGTCTGTGAGGTGCTTATTTTGATTGGCTGGCTTTTTTAATGAGAAAAGTTTTATTACATTTTAAAGAACATTAGTAATGATGAAACTCACACACCTAAAGATTTATGTAGCCCGGCAAACAAGTAGCAGGGAGAAAGGAGGTTATTTATGACTTCAAATATGCTCCCGCCGTCTGATTGCATTGTTTTAGGGAGCAGGGCGTTTGCAGCTGATAATTGTCTTAATGATAAACGTGGAAACTCAAGAACCAAAATATCTGGTGTCTTTAAAAGGCAAAAGCCTCAGCTAAGATTGGGATGTGTTGACCTTATTTGGGGGAGGGGTAGAGAAAGGGGAGCTTGACCTCCCCAGGGCACACGAGATAATAAATTAGGAACTTTTGGCATTGGCAGAGGTTAGTCCTCTGCGGGTGTCCACCGGGCACAGGTTTGGCCTGTGGAAATGGGGGAAGAGCCATGACATCCTCCTGTTGGAGCCACCCCCTTGGGACTGTTTCTCTTTTCCCTTCAGAGCGAGGCATCTGTGCTGTGTGACTAGAAATCTCATTGAGCCGCTGCCGGATGATAATGCAACATTTCGATGCAATGGTCTGAAGTCCATACAGATTTGAATACAGGACGTCTGATTTGAACTCCCCCTTCCCTTAGGAAAAGGGGTTTTGCTGGGAAGGCGGCGTTTGCTGATTAGTGGGCCCGGGAGGTGGCATCTCCCTCACTAAATTTTCTCTGCAGATCCTTCTGTCTGGGGACACAGCTGAACTCAAGAACAGTATAGCTGAGGGGGAGGCCTAGGTCCTCGTCTCCAAACAGAGAGGAACTGGCTTCAGCTTAGCACCACTGGCATACTTATTCGTTCATTCATTCCACCAACATGTATTTATGAGGGCTTACCATGAGCCAGGCTCTGGGCACGCTCAGACGAGGAGGATATAGGCTGTGCCTCCAAAAGCGGCTTAACGGGGATGGCAGAGACAACTGAGCCCTGCTAAATGACAGTGTGACAAGGACAGTAATGGAGGTACAGACACCCAGCTCGTGGACAGCAGAGGACAGGGTCCCAGCTCTGCCTGGGGGGTCGTGGGTGGAGGGGGCATCCGAGAAGGGGGCCATCCGAGCCAGTCTGGAAGGATGCACTGGAGTTTGGAGCAGACACCCACCCCTCGGAGTCTGTGGGAGGAAAGGGACCCCGAGCGCCTGGAGCACAGGGTCTGATGGGGCGTTTGGGGTGAGGCAGAGCGTCAGGCCAAGGCGCCTGGGTTTGTTTCTGTGGGTGCCCCTGTGGCTCAGAGCTGGGGTCCAGAGTGATTTGGAGGCAGCTCAGAGATCTGCTGGGGGCAGGGAGGGAACATGGAGAGAGGAGGTGGGCACGTGAAAAAGAGAAGTTGGAATTAGTGTTTTCTGCTCCCCTTCTCCTGAAGGTCCCCCAAGCTCGAGTGTCTCCTGTACACTCAGCCAGGGGCCCCATCCTGGAACAAGGAGGCAGAAGAAGACAGGCAGGAATCTCAAACCAGCTTTGGCATGTGATGTGGATCAAGGCTGCCCCAGGGAGAGAAGCCCAAGGCGTCCTGGCCTACATGCCGATCTATGCGACCCAATGGATTTTATGGTGTGGATTAGGGCTGCCCCAGGGAGAGAAGCCCAGGGCATCCTGGCCTATCTGCCGATCTATATGACCCAATACTTATCTAAAGTTATATGACCACACAATGACCAGACCCCACCTGCACTGATACCATTTAATGACTTTTTACATCACCTTTCCTTTGTCTAGTAAAAATAAGTTATGTACCCATGCCTTATAAATTTAGCCCTAACCCTCAACATATTGCAGCCTTTCACTGCCCGTGGGTCCTGTCCCCATGTCTGCAGCCTTTCGCTGCCCGTGGGTCTTGTCCTCATGCCTGCAGCTCTTACTGCCCACAGGTCCTGTTCCCATGCTATTCTCTAAATAAAGGAGCACTACCGCCAGAACGTGAGAGTCCAAGAAATCTTTCTTTCGACTCCTTGACTCACCGAGCCCACGTCAGCATGTGTGTGCATGCAGGCTTATTTCTGTGCACGTGTTTATCTGCATGCATGTGTCCATACATGTTTGCGTGTGCTCCGTGTGTGTGTGCATGCCTGCACACATTGAGTACTGTGTATATGTGTGTCTGCAAAAATGTCTATGGGGTGCTCGTGTCTGTGTGAGAGTGTGTACGCGCGTCAACATGTGTATCTTATGTGTGAGCGTGCATGCTGTGTGAATGTGTGCTCATGCGTGCATTTGAAGATTTGTGTGTATAAGTGTGTGTGTGTGCACGTGCTCACCAGAGGACCCAGGCCTAGACCACACACTGGGTTTTTTAATAAATTCTTACTCTCTGGAATCGACGCAGCCTGACTCCACCACTGGAGCTTCTCAGATGAATGCCGAGTAGGCGCACGCACAGCTCCTACCCTTGGGCGCCTCAGGTTGCTGAGGTCTCCTTGGTGAGGGAAGGATGGGGAAACTGAATAACAGTGCGGCCTCCTGGGACGACCTGGGCCAGGCTCAGGCTCTCTGAGGAGAGAGAAGGCATCCAAGGAGAGCCAGGCGGGTCCCACTCCCTGGGCCCACCTGGGGCCAAAAGGGAGGGGGTGCCCAGCTGGGTCCAGGGGCAGACTCGGAGCCCCACAGACAGGAAAGGTGCCCAAATGTCTGTGTCTACGTATGTGCACATGGGTGTGCATGGTGCACGAGCACACATGTGTAAGTGTGCACATGTACATATCTGTGCTGGAGTGTGCATGTGTGTGCACAGATAGGCACAGTGGTGCCTGTATGTGTGTGCACATGACCTGTGTTTCCAGTTCCGGGAACAGCTGTCTCGGTTGACCACAGAGTTGCCCTAAGTCACATGCGACGAGGGTGGGGATGGGAGAGAAGGCCCAGAGCACCTGTCTGCCCCTGCCCTCCCCAAGTCTGATCCACCAGTGTCAGTGTTGCCCAGGCAACAGACTGTGCTAAGGCTGGAGAGATTGCCCAGTGGATGTGGGCCCTGCCCCAGGCCCTCTGCGCCAGGCCGCAGGGATGGGATTCATTGCCTGTCTTGGGGGCCAGCCCCTTCTTAGTGGCCTGTGGGGTAGCTGCCGGCAGGGCCTATGCTCACAGGCTCATTACTGGGCACGAGGAATCTTTCTTGGGGAGCCCAGTCACTTGGGCTCTGTTTCCTCCTCCCTCCTCAAAGCTGGAGGAGGTAGAGGGGCTGGAAACTGGGGATGGCGGAGGGATCTGGTGATTGAGTGAGCGGAACCTGCCGGTTTGGGGGAAAACAGTCTGACTGAGTGGGCCAAGGAGTGTTGGGGAGGGGAGTAGGTGGCGACTTGAGCAGAGACAGCTCCTCCAGCAGCTGGGCCAGAGGGGAAGGGGGAGGTCACCCAGGGGGCAGGATTAACAGTCGGTCTGTCTCCCAGATGCCCTCTTTACTCAGGAGTAGGGTTGTGCGCCCATTTCACGGGCCAGGAAACCAAAGCTCAGACAGGGTGTGCAGCTGCCTATGGCCACTCAGCAGGCCTGGTTAGAACTGTGGCCTACACCGAGATCACCTAAGCCCATGGTGCCACCTCCCCCAAGCAGCCCTCCTCTCCTGTCACTCCAGCTGGACAGCACTGCCCGCAGGGACCTTGAGGTGCCAAGACCTTCCAGCCGAGAGTCCAGAGGTGGGGGAACATCGTGGTGCAGACACTGGGCATCCACGATGCTGGAAAATGCCCTAGGTTTTCCTTTCGTGTCAGCTCCAGGCCACAGATCCCATCTGCAGAGTTATCTCCATTTGCTAATGGTGCCCGGAGGGGGGAAAATGCCTTATTTTGAAATTTAGGAAAACGCTCTAGTGAGGGGGTGGGTGGAGCTCTGGGCTGTGGGGCTGCATTCCAGGATTCAGAGGCTGTGGCGGAGGAAGGAGGAAGGCAGGCCTGACCCTGGGTCTCAAAGAGAAGCTTAAATTACAGTCAATATGGTTGCAAAGGGTTAAAAAATGAGGTATAAGTTAGTCCCTCCGAAGTCACTATTCTGTGTGTGTTTGTGTATATGTAATATTTATGTGTATATATGTGTGTGCGTGTGTATACATATATATACTTGTATATATGTGTGTATATATATTTGTATATATGTGTGTGTATATATATTTAGATATGTATATAACATGCGCATATATATATTTGTAAAATTTGTTATTCCTTCATGAGTCTGGGGCAAGATTAGTTTCATGGGCTAAAGCTGCACGGCACAGTGGTCTTTTTCCCTGGAAAGCGGTGCTCATCCACGATGCTCTCTAGTGACAGCGTGAATGGGGGTAAGAGGAGGACCCCAGCCTGGGGCTGTCTGTGTTTCAGAGACTGGCGGCACACCTCACTGTAAATGCACAAGCTGATTTCACTCTGACGTAGTAATTTAACCAAGGAGCTCGTGTGGGAACAGAAATAAGAGGGATAATTTTCACTATAATAAATAAGGCCTAAGCATCACGTATTGATTTCTTCTGTGGGCCAGGTGCTGTTGCAATATCCATGGCTTCGTGGATATTGATTGTCTGAGTTAATTCAAGCCCCCAGAACCCGAGGGGGGTGCTGTTATTCTCCCTGTCTTCAGATGAAGAAGCTGAGCCTTCTTTATCTCCAGATGTCCTAGAGACATGTCATCAACCTACTCACAAGAGAAATATTTTGATCCCTTGTTAAAGGTCTACTGGGGAAAATCACTCTCGAAACTCTGTGGCCATTGACACGTGTGGTTAAAACGTATTCAGAGGGGCATGGCTGACACAGTTCAGAATTTAACAGGCATGAGATGCGTAAATGGAGATGGAGTGTGGAAAAGGCCCCAGATGTCCCTCCCTAAAGTGAGAAAAATGCAAAAAAGGAGACAAAAATCAGGGAAGTCCCACTGAAACTCAAGGAAAGCAGCAGCCGTGTTTCAGAAACTTCCAGGAGTCTCTCCCGGGCGCTGGGAGCTGAGAGCAGAGTGAGGCAGCATCTCAACGCAGACCCACAGCCCTCTTTCCCAGATGTGGGAAGAAGTGAAAGGAAGTGTGGTGTCAGGGAAATAAGTAAAGGAGATGCTGGTGGACGTCGCGCCCGTCCTCTCCTCTCCAGGGCGAGGCACGCAGTGAGCGCAGTCATGGGGGCTGGGGGGCGCCCATGATGTCTCGGGGGCCTTCAGAGACCCCGTCTGCAGGGCCGTGAGCTCAGTCTTGGTTGCACCAACAAGCAGCCCTGGGGCGCTGGAAGGTTTCTCTGACCTGGCCATTTTCTGGTGCAGGAGAACTTCTTCCCAAACCATCTAATTTGGAGAGGTGGGCCAGATGCAAGAGTGGGCCGTGCATGAGCATTTCGGCCCCCAGGGACCACCAGCCACAAGCAGGCTGTGCTGGGCCTAGAAAGACTAAATCTCCACACCAGGCAGAATTCTGTGGCCAGGGCTCTCCCCTAACTGTCCCTTCACCACTGCAGTGAGTTCCGTCTGCCCTCGGGGACCCCTGTCCTGAACAAGAAGGACACACCCACTCACACAATGAGACGGAGTGTGCCCCAAGTTGGTGGGCAGACACCTGGGGATGAGAGTGAGTTCACCATACCTACCTGAAGGGGAGGTGACAGAGCAGAAAACCATGTTGTAATAATATCAAGGAAGGAGGAAAAGACCAAATTTTGAAGGTTTATTCCAGGAAACAGATGTAGGTTTCCTTTTTTCCAAAATGAAAATATTGACTCTGAAAACCAGGAGATGAATGATGAGCTGTGGTCAAAGTGGAGCTGAAAGTTGGGCAAACCATGTAAGGACACAGAGAGAACCACAGCAGAATTTGAAAAAGGCATCAGCCACAGAATAAATCCAGACAGGCCCTGTGGGCAGTTGACTCTGTGACATGGAGCGTGAGTTTGAGAGGCTTTTCCAGAAGGCAGCAAAAAAGGACAAGAGAAGTTAGAAGTAATCAGAGAGGGGACAACATTTCTGAAGATAAGATATTGGAAATCCAATAAGGGCAAAGGGTGTTAATGAAGAGTATACACAACAAGCGGAAAAGAAAACACATTCAATGATAAAATCGAGGAAAACTTTGCTGACTGAAGACAGATCTAAATCTGTAGGTTGGAAGAGTTCCCTGTGTACTAGGCAAAACAAATATCAAAAGATAGCTGGTGAAATGATCTAATCTCTTGGATTAATGAAGTGGAAGCATGTGCAAAGACATAAATACAGGCTGGCCCTGGATTTTCCCCCTGCATGCCCATCCCCTTGGGTGGAGCCTTTCCTGCCCCGTCAATGTCCTTCTTTGCTTTCTTGACCACCCCCTGCCCATCCCTGCTCTTAGCCATCGTTGGTCAATCCCAGGTGAGATATACCTGCACTTCTAGCGTCCCTGCCCTCAGGCTGCCCAGCTGCCCCAGGTGGTAGGAGAGTCCTCACGGGCCAGAGGCTGGCAGTGCCTACAAGCTGAGTCTCAGCTGATCAGACCTTCCAAGAACGGAGTCCCTGTCTGCAGGTGGGTTGGATAGATAGAAGAGAGAGATCCATCCTTCTGCAAATTCAGCTCAATCAATGAGACAAGCCCTGAGCAGCAGAAGCCACGCAACTATTGGGTCACCTTGTAGACTAAGGGGTGACCTGCTCTCTTGAGCCAGTGGGCCCACTGGAGCTCGCTAAGACTAAGCCAGATGCCACCTAGCGGGGTTGCCAAGTCCCTGGCCGCCTATCAACCCTATGACCCAGGGAGGGAAACGGCCTGCCAGCTGGTCTCCTCTGCAGCAACTGTCGCCCAGAAGGATGAGAAACATAATTAAAATCTCAGGTGCCTTTTCCCAAGGGTCATTCCAGCTGGAGAGCCTAAATATCATACAGGGTATGAATGTGCTGCGTTTATTATTTTCACCATGGAGACGTCCGAGAAAACTGACCTTTTCAGCTTCAATATAAACAGATTTTCCTGTTGGTCCTTTGACAGCAGCTGCTATCGTGAGCCGGGCTGAAACTTAACACTAAACAGCAAAGAACAGAAAAGGAGGTGCCTTCCCACAGCCTGTGGGGTGGTTGACACCTGCTTGCACTTAGATGCAAAGAAGTGCGTTGGGGTCCTGAGCCCTGCTCGGAGGAGACGCCCGTCACTCGTCTTGAACTGTGATGGCTCAGGCGCCCTCCCAGCATCAGAGGTGCCTGTTATTCATACGCTCGGTTCAAAGGGGGTTGGACTCAGAACAAAGCGACAGTAGCAAGCCATTTTGGAATTCAGCAGGACTGGGTTCTGGCATGCTCAGGACTCAGTGTCCCCTCCCGCAATATGCTCTGGAGCCCCCAGACATCCCACTTTGACTCATCTCCCCTTACACGCAGCCTAGGGCTAGCCATCCTGCTGTTACTTAGCCACACTCCCGGGCAAAACTTTGCAAACTTCCCACCCCACCATTTCTCCAGATCATGATAGCCAATACACTTGCCCTGAAACAAGATGCCTAACAGTAGCAAAACCTGGAGTTCCTGTTAAAAACCAGTGGCTTGACTTCAGGCATTTTCTCCTCCTCATTCCAAGCCTACCACCATGAAAGTGAAGCAATTTTAAAAGGTATAAACCGACAAGGACAAAAACAGATGAGGGAACAGTAGCAGTGAGGGATTTCAATGAATTTTGGAAGGAAGAAAGTAGAGAGATGAGTGCAATCTGACTGAGCAGAGCAGAGAAAGTAACACTGGCATGCCTTGGAGGGTGCTGGTGAGCACGAGTCTACTAACCACAGAACGTCCAGGCTCAGTAGTGGAGGGGCTGGATTCTGGAAGCTGGGTCTGAGACTGGGGGTTTAGAGGGATGAAAAACAGGGGGACTGGGTGATGTCACAGAAGATGGCAGGGTAGGAAGCTATAGGAATCTGTCCTTCTGTCCAAACACCTATTGAGCTGGCAGGAGCTGTCTGAAGCAATCATTTTAGAACTCTGGATTCTGGTTGAACAGTTGCAGTGTCCAGGATAGATCTTGATAAAGAGGCTGGTAAGTTTTGGTAAATTCTCATGTTTTGCATAGTGGCTACCATCCCCCAAACACCAGTCCTTTGGCAGGTAATCATGGGTATGGCAGCCCATGTTCCTGGTGTGGCTTGTGGGTCCTAGGATGGGCAATAAGGACTTTGTCCTTCAAATATCAGAATTGTGTGTTTTGATTGCTGATTGCTGCTTTTGATCACTGAGGGGCTGACACAGAGGCCGGTCATTATTTGAAACCCCATGGGCTGAAGTAGCTTCCCCATCATGAGGGAATTTAAAGAGACAGCACTCCAACTCAGAAATTTAGGGGGATCTTTGTCAGGCGACTGACCACAGAGACAATGGAAGAGAAACTTCAGAGACCACATGCAACAAGGAATATACGCCCTGCAGAAATAGTTTGGGAAAGTCACAAATAGATGGCCCCAGCCCTCAACAAGCAAAAATCAACAATCCCTGAGGAGTGGGAGAATTAGAGTCCTAGAGCTACCACCACATGATACTCAGAATTTCCAGTTCTCAACCAAAAAATTACAAAACATACGAAAAGCAGGAAAGGATGGCCTATTCACAGGAAAAAATAAATTGATAGAAACTATCCCTGAAGGAGACCAGACATAGAAATTACTAGTCAAAGACATTAAATCACCTGTCTTTAATATATTCAATGAGCTAACGGAAACCTTGGACAAAGAACTAAAGGAAATCAGGAAAATGATATCTAAAAAATGAGAATATCAATAAAGAGAAATTATAAAAAGAAACCAAACAGAAATTTTGGGACTAAAAGTATAATAATTGAAATGAAAAACTCACAGAAGGGGTTTAACAGCAGATTTGAGTAGGCAGAAGAAAGGATCAGCAAACCTAAAGATAAGACAATTGAACTGATCTGTTCTCAGAAGCAGAAAGAAAAAAGAATAAAGAAAAATGAACAGAGCCTGAGGGATGTATGAGCCTGCATCAGTATAACCATGTATGCATTATAGGAATCAAAGAAGAGAGAGAGAAAGTGGCAAAAAAAAAAAAAAAAATTTGAAGAAATAATGGTAAAAATTTCCAAAATCTGAAGACTTGATATAAACATCCAAGAAGCTTAATTAACTACAAACAGGATAAACTTAAAGAGATCCACACACGGGGCCGGCCCCATGACCGAGCGGTTAAGTTCACGCATTCCGCTGTGGTGGCCCAGGGTTTTGCCAGTTCAGATCCTGGGTGCAGACATGGCACCACTCATCAGGCCACGTTGAGGCAGCATCCCACATGCCACAACTGGGAGGACCTGCAACTAAGATATACAGCTATGTACTGGGGGGATTTGGGGAGATAAAGCAGAAAAAAAAAAAAAGATTGGCAACAGTTGTTAGCTCAGGTGCCAATCTTAAAAAAAGAAAATACTATTTTAAAAAAAAAAAGAGATCCACACTGAGACATATTATATTCAAATTGCTGAAAGCCAAAGACAAACAGGATTTTGAAAGCAGCAAGAGAGAAGCAACTGGCTACATACAAGTGAGCCTCAATAAAATTAACAGCTGATTTCTCATCAGAAACCATGGAGGCCAAAGGCAGTGGGATGACATATTTAAAGTTCTGAAAGAAAAAAAACTCAACCAAGAATTCTACATCTGGCAAAACTATCCTTAAGAATGGGGGAGAAATTAAGACATTTCCAGATAAACAAAAGCTGAGGGAGATCATTAGCAATAGACCTGCCCTATAAGAAATGCTAAGGGGAGTCTTGCAGGTTGAAATAAAAATACATTAGACAGTAACTCAAAGTCATAGGAAGAAATAACTCTGGTAAAGGTAACTACATAGGTAAATATAAAAGCCAGTATTGAGGTACTTTTGATTTTGCTTGTAACTTCTCCCTTTTTCTATATGATTTAAAAAGCAAATGCTTGAAACAACAATTGCAAATCTATGTTAATGGGCATAAAATGTATAAAAATGTAATCTGTGACAATAGTAATATGAAAGGAAGGGATGGAGATATATAAGAGTAGAATATCTGTATTGAAACTAAGTTGGTATTAAATTAGATTTTTATAAGCTTAAGGTGTTAATTGTAATCCCCAAGGTAGCCACTGAGAGAATAAATTAAAAAATAAATGAAAAGGAAATAAAATGGTATACTATAAAAAATCAACTAGGGGCCGGCCCCTTGGCCGAGTGGTTAAGTTCGTGCACTCTGCTTTGGCGGCCCGGGGTTTCACCGGTTCAAATCCTGGGTGCAGACATGGCACCACTCATCAAGCCATGCTGAGGCAGCATCCCACATGCCACAACTAGAAGAACCCACAACTAAAAATACACAACTTTGTACTGGGGGCTTTGGGAGAAAAAGGAAAAATAAAATCTTTAAAAAAAAAAATCAACTAAATACCAAAAAAGAGGCAGTAATGAGGAAATTGAATAACAAAAAATATGAAGACATACAGAAAACAAATAGATACATATTTGTTTCTATTTACAGAGAGAGAAACAATACACAAAACAAATATATAAAATGGCAGAAAGAAATCCTTTATCAGTAATCACATTAAATGTAAATGGATTAAACTCCTCCTAAAAGACAGAGATTGGCAGATTGGAAAATAAAACCAGATCCATTTATATGCTGTGTACAAGAGACTTACTTTAGATACAGGGACACAAGAATTTGAAAGCAAAAAGGTGGAAAAAGATATTCCACAAAAATACTAACCGAAAGAAAGCTAGAGTAGTTACATTACTGTCAGACAAAATAGATTTTAAATAAAAAACATCAAAAGAGACAAAGAAGGATTAGAGAAAAGATAGATGGATGAATGGATGGATAGATAGATAGATAAAAGATTCAATACAGTAAGAAGATATAACTGCCATAAACATATATGCACCTAACAACAGAGCCCTAAAATACATTAAGCAAAAATTGACAGAATTGAAGGGAGAAATAATTCTATAATAATAGTTGGAGACTTCAATACCCCATTTTCAATAACAGGTATAAAAAGAAGATGGAAGATCAATAAGGAGATAGAGGACTTGAACAACACTATAAGGCAACGAGACCTAACAGCCATATACAGAACACTCCACTCAATAACAGGAGAATACACTTTCTTCTCAAATGCACTTGGGACATTCTCCAAGACAGACCATATCTTAGGTCACAAAACAGGTCTTAACAAATTTTAAAAGATTGAAATCATACAAAGTATCTCTTTTGATTACAGTGGAATGAAACTAGAAATCAATAACAGAAGGAAAACTTCAAAATTTACAAATATGTGGAAATTAAACAACCACTCTTAAATTACCAATAGATCAAAGAAGAAACCAGAAGGGAAATTAAGAAATACCTTGAGACTAATGTAAGTGAAACCACAACACACCAAAACTTATGAAATGCAGCAGAAGCAATGATAAAAGTGAAATTTATAGAATTAAACACGTACATTACAAAAAGAAGAAAGATCTCAAATCAATAACCTAACCGTACATGTTAAGGAACTAGAAAAATAAAAGCAAACTGAACTCAAAGCAAATATAAGGGATGAAATAATAAAGATTAGAAGGAGATAAATAAAACAGAAAACCAAAATTAATAAAACCAAAAGTTGTTTCTTTTAAAAGATTGGTAAAACTTTAGCTAAACTAAGAGAAAAAAGAGAGAAGACTCAATTTGCTAAAATCAGAACTTACAGTGGGAACATTACTACAGACTTTACAGAGGTAAAAAGATTATAAGAGAATACTATGAACAGTTGTACACCAACAAATTGAAAAACCTGGATGAAATGGACAAATACCTAGAAGCACACAGTCTACCAAAACAGACTAAAAAAGAAATGGAAAATCTCAATAGACCCATAACTAGTAAGATTGGATCAGCAATCAAAAATGTCCTAAGAAAGAAAAGCCTAGGACCAGATGTCTTCACTGGTGAATTCTACCAAACATTTAAAGAAGAATTAACACCAATCTTTCCCAAACTCTTCCCAAAAAATTGAAGAGGAGGGAATACTTCCGAACTCACTCTATGAGGCCAGCATTATACTTACACCAAAGCCAGAAAAAGATAGTACAAGAAAAGAAAACTACAGAACAATATCCCTTATGAATATCAACACCAAACTCCTCAACAAAACACTAGCAAACTAAACTCAGCAGCATATTAAAAGGCTTAAATACCATGACCAAGTAGAAGTTGTTCCTGGAATGTAAGGATGGCTGAACATACAAAAAATCAATCAATATAATATACCATGTTAATAGAAGGAAGGGAAAAACACATGGTCATCTTAACTGATGCAGAAAAATCATCTGACAAAATTAAACACCCTTTCATGATCAAAACACTCAACAAACCAGGAATAGAAGAGAACTCCTCAAGTTCATTGTGATGAACAATTCAAAAAATGAAATTAAGAAAACAATTCCATTTACAATAGCACCAAAAAGAATAAAATACTTAGAAATAAATTTAACCAAGGAAGCAAAAGATTTATACACTGAAAACTACAAAACATTGCTAAAAAAATTAAAGGAGATCTGAATAAATAGAAGGACATCACGTGTTCATGGATTGGAAGACTCAATGTTCCTAAGATGACAACACTACCCAGACGGATCTACAGGTCCCGTGAAATCCCTGTCAAGATCCCAATGTTATTTTTTACAGAAATAGGAAAATCCATTCTAAAATTCACGTAGAATATCAAGAAACCTGAACAGCCAAAACAATCTTGCAGAAAAGAAACCAAGTTGGAAGACTCACACTTCCTGATTTCAAAACTTACTCCAAAGCTACAGTACTCAAAACAGTGTGGTACACACGTGAGGAAAGACAGAATAGAATAGAACAGAACAGAATAGAATAGAATAGAATAGAACAGAGTAGAATAGAATAGAATAGAATAGAACAGAATAGAATAGAATAGAATAGAACAGAATAGAATAGAATAGAATAGAATAGAACAGAATAGAACAGAATAGAACAGAACAGAACAGAATAGAATAGAACAGAATAGAATAGAATAGGAGAGCTCAGAAATAAACTCTCACATACACGGTCAATTGATTGTCCACAAAGATGCCAAGATGATTTAATGGGGAAAGGAAGACATTTTCAACAATAGTCTGAAGCAGATGTCATACAAATAACTTGAAAGTAGAATAGCATCAGGCTTTTCAACAATGGTAAAAATTAGAACACAATGGAGCAGTGTTTTAAAATTCTGAGGAAAAATTATTTTCAATGTAAAATTCTATACCCAGCCAAACTATCCATCAAGAATGAGAGTAGAATAAAGACATTTTCAGACCTTCAAATACTAAAAATATTTATTTTCCAAATACCCTTTCTCAGGAAGCTGAAGAACATGGAACTAAAGAGCATATTCCAGCAAAATTAGAAAGAACAAAAGTGGCATCACATGATCCAGCAGTCAGAGGATCCACACAGGAAAAAACTGAAGGCTGCTCCTAAAGTGACAGCTACACAGCAGGTGGGAGAGGCAAGAGGGAGAAGACTGCAGGAGGGAGTCCTCAGGAACAAGACAGAACTAAGCTGTTAGAGCAGAGGCTCCCAGATTTTCTTGGTTCACGGCATCTTTATCTTGGTAATTTTTTCTTGGTGCTCCTAGGCTAAAAGAAATACCTAATAGTTCTCTTTATTAAATATTTAGGTCCAAACAGCTTAATAAATGCTTGCATCCTAACATCTTAGTAGCGTTTGAAAAACTAGTACACATAAATTGAAAGAAAAATATTTAAATTTTCTTTTTTAATAACCACAACTACTTTCTAATGAGATGTGTGTGCCCATTGGACACTGCACAGCTTCTTAAACCTTTGAATCAGATTCTGCACCTCCACTCGCATTTTCCGTTTTACATTGATATTTATGTGTACCTGGTTTTTATCATAGCAACTGCTGAAAGCCAAGCTTTGCAAACTTGTAACATGATTGTAAGGAATGCAGTTCACTCCCACATTGCAACAGTGCACTACCTTGGGCTAGCAGTTTGTGACATCTAACAAACGTTGAGTATCACTGTGTTTCTCTCAAAAATTTAAAATACCACTTGGCACTTCCGTGTGTCCACTACAAAATCTGGAAATTGTTATGCTAGAGTGTATCAAAAAATATTAGTCAACTTGTGTCAGAGACTTGAAACATGACAAAAATTAGTGATAGGTAAACTGAAACGAGGCAAAGAAAAAAGTGAAGCAATTACTAACTCTGGAGAAAAAAAAAACAAAGATGGACAAGGCAGGAGATGAGATGATATTATACTTCTTGACTCAACAATAAACAATACCTGCATAGTCATAATAATGTAAACACTGACTGGAGTTTTAACCAGAAGTGCGATGGGGCTGGGGGAGGAGAAGCAGGGACAATGTGCTGTAGCAGAGCTCGGAGCGCGTTCCCACGGCAGGGTGTGTGTGTGTGCAACGACAGAACGATTGAAGGATGAAGGGCAGTGGTTGTGAATGTGGATTGGGAACACGGAGGCCCGAGGACAGGGGGCAGTCCTTGTCTCCGGGAGCAGGATCGGCACGTAGGGAAGAAGAGCTATTGTTCCTTATTACAAATCTCTTGCTAATATTTGCTTTTATGAACTGTGTGCATGCATTGCTTTGATAACAACACTTAAAAGTTAAACAAAACAATATTAAAACCTAACAAATGTAACCCAGATGCCCCTTATGATCCAGATAATAATTCACATGCAACGGAAAGCCTAATAACTCTCCCGAGATTTCAACAAATCTGAGCCTGAGAAGGGGAGGATGAATTATATTCTCCTGGCGCTTCTGGCTCTGGCTGCTGCTTCTGCTGAATTCTTGTCCTCTGCTCTCCATCATGCCTCTGTGATTTACTCATCACGATCCACCCTCCCCAGCCTCGGAATCAACTAAGAGAATGAGGCCAAGGCCCACATGTTTATGGACCTCTGAAGAGGGGCTGCTTATTCAACCCCTTCCTCCATGTCAGGCCTGGGCTCCCCGGTCCTGGCCCAGTCCACTGACCCCTGTTCCTGTCCTGGAGACAGATGCCTCCAGGAGTCCCAGCTCCTACTCCCACGCTGGCTCCAGGTCCCCATGGTGGCACGTGTGTGCACACACACACGTGTAACAGAGGGTCAGCTGGGCCAGCACAAAGAGCTGCCCCTCTGAGCAGAATGGCAGAGACCCTGGAAGGACCGTCTTTCCTGCACCAGGCTCCACCCTCCCAGAAGAGCAGTGGTTTCCAGCGACAATTTTTTCCTCCGCAACACTTTATTCCCCCAGCACCATCAAGCATGAGAATAGCAGCGGCTGTGCACTGACTGACTCACGGTGGTCCGAGGATGTGATGGTCACAAAGCTCTTTCCTGACAGCTGGCGGTCCCCATGCTCCGCGTGTCTGCTCGCGGGGAGCCATGCAATGTGGCCTGGCTGCCATCCACCTTAGCTGAACACACTGAGATTAACGATCAATGCACTGAGGCGCTGGCTTAAATTCCAGCCGTCCCAAATAACTCGCTCTGTAGCTTCCTGGTAGGCAGCCGGTGGTAGATGTTTTCGGTGTGAGGAGCTGTGCCTCACTCCCCCAGAACAGCTGAGAAAGGACTTTGGATCCCCTTGCAGCCTGTGAAGAGGGTCTCCTTGAAGAAGCTTGTCCTGACCCTGCAGCAGGGTCCTGAGCTCAGGCAGAGCTGGACTTTTACATTTTTCTCCATCTCTCAGGAGCATTTAGCACAGCCCTGGGTGGGCATCTGGAGTCCAATCCCACTTTGTGGGGTGGCCAAGGCCCAGCTTGGTCCTCCTAGCCTCCCTGAGGATACTGTCTACACAAATGTTCCGGAGAGTGATGCCTTGATGCCGACCCTCTGGTTGGCACAGGGTGAAGCTGCAGGTCTCCCCATGGACAGGGCGGCTGTGGGAATGGGGTTCAGTGCTCCTGGCCAGCCCCCAGGTCTTTGGGCTGCATACACCTGTGACCCACATGGAAGCGATCCTCTCCCCTCTGCCCTGGACGGCTGCAAGGAGAGGGCACTGGAGGGTTCCAGGGAAACGTCCCGCTCTGTGCTAAGGACAGACCTCCAGCGCTGGCACTGAAGGGAGCATCCTGGGTAGAGTGCTGCCCGGAGACCCCACCTGTGACCACTAGCCCGGCCTCACTGGCCTCTACCCCAGCCCGAGGGTAGTTGCATAGCCCTTTCCTCAGGACCCCAGAGGACAAAATCCAGGACAATCAAAGGGGACAAAGGTCAGCACCCCCCAGACAGCTAGGGCTCCTTCTTGGGCCTGGTGGGCTTGCTTTCCTCCAGCTGTGGCTCTCCTCCACGGCACGATCATCTTGGGGTCTGTCCTCTGGAAGCCACATTTCTGGGCTTTTGCCTTCTTTAGAATCTGCCTACCTCTCTCTCCCCACCCTGCTCCCGCCTCCCGCCAGGGCAGAGACAGCCTTGTCCACTAGTCAAGCTTCCCTGAATGAAGCCCTGGAGGACACTAAAAACAGTCTTCTCCTGAGGAAGAACCTCAGCCCCCTGCCCCTTCCTCACCAGGACCCCCTTCCGGAAAAGCCAGCCACACCAAGGGGAGCCAGGAGCCACTGAGGACGGAATGCCAAAGTCTCATCACATCCACATCTCAGGTGTTCTCCCTGGAGCGAGTCAGTCTCGCAGCCATCATCAGAACCCGGGACACACTGCTGGGGTCGTGTTCCCCAACCCAACCGAGCAGGACTCCTGTGCTGTGCTCTCCTGAGCTGGTTGCAATGGGGCTGTTCCCTCCACTTCCTGGAAAACCCCCTGCCCCGAGTCCCCAGTCCTCCAAGGAACCCCCTTTGGCTTGAGATCTGGGCTTGAATCCCAAATGCAGCAGCGAGGACTGCCTGAGCAGCCGCCCCTGCACCCCAGCCCAAGAACAGGGCAGTGGGGGAGCACACACTGTCCTGAACTGTTCTGCATCCGTTGAAACCGTCAGTGTCTACAAGGCGGGAATCACTCTCCTTCCAAACTGAGTTGGATCCTCACTGGCCACTGCAGGGCCAGGATCAGTACCAGTGTGAGCAGAGCTCTGTCCTGTGTCCTTAGTCATCCTTCCTGGTTTGGGGTGTAATCCATAATGCTGGGCTCCTGGTGCCTGGCTCGTGACAGGCTCTGGGGGTGCTGGGAGTGGGGCACCCTGTCAGGGTGAGGGCAGGGTCCTGGGGGCGGTTCTGGGAGAACAACGAGGAGCAGGGGGTGCTGAGCTGGCTGACGGCCTCTCCAGCGAGCAGCCTGGCTGCGCCTGATCTGGTGCGCATGCACCCCTCTCCACTAGCACCAGGTGCCTGGACCCTCCACAGAGCTCCTCCTGTGGTTCAGCTGCCCCCAGATCCCTGTCTCTAAAGCTCCCCGAGGACAATTTAAGAATAGTCTGCTCATCCGATAATGAGGCTCGGCCCTTCTGCTCCAGCCCCGGTTGGGGGTGTTCAGGGAGCCGGGCTTTCCAGGGATGCTTAGGCAGGGCCGTGCCGTATCCTGGCAACCAGGCCCAAAGCCAAGGCCTCCTGAGACCCCGGCTCCAGCCCAGCGTCCAGCAGCGTGGGGAACGGCTGTGGTGCAGGGCGGCCTTCACCCTGCCCCCACCTCTGCTGGACCCGAGCTGTGCAGGTCCACACCCCTCCCCGGGTGGTCACACCCTGCCCTGCACTGGCCTGCTTTCTCCACCACTGCCTCTCTGGGCTTGCAGAGCCGTCCTCCGCTGTAAAGGGAGAGGGTGGGGCGGCACTATTCCTCCAGCTCCCTCCCAGGGCCCATGGCTCCCTAGCTGCCCACACACCTCTGCTGCTTCTCCTTCTCTGGACAATTTGTTTAGAAGCAACAGCAGTGGAGGTGACAGGGATTGGGCAGTGGGGCCTGTAGACCTCCAGACACAAACCTCCCTGCCTTGAGGCAGCCCTTCTCTCCAAGCCCGCCAGGCCCAGTCACTCCTGGGTGCCTCTCTCAGCTCTTCTGGTCCAGGAGCTGGAGAGGGAAGCAGCGTGCTCCTGGCCACAGACCCTCCTGCCCTCCAAGGAAACCCTTCTCAAGAGGGTGAAGCTGCCCACGGCCTGCTCAGCCCAGAGAGGCATAGGTCATTCGTTGAAGTCCAGCTCACTCAGGCCCACTGGCTGCTCTATCCAATGCCTCCCCTCCTACAGCAAATCTTTGGGGAGACAGGGCCCAGGCTGGAGTGCCACCCCTCCAGGGTTTCCCCTTTGACCTTTAGTGTTCCCCCTGGCCAGGTGTCTGGGAGCATCTCCTTCTCTGATCTCTCTCCCATAGGCAGATCCGCCAGGGAACACAAGCTCCCCGGAGCCCACGGGTGGGCCCACCCACCCCAGCTCCCCAGGGCTCCAGAGAGGGGATCTCCCTAGGGGTGGCCTCAGGCCTGTTGCTCCCTGGGCTCTCCCTGAGCCCATCTCCTTGGAGAGTCACAGCAGCCAGGAGCCTGCAGACGAGGAGACTGCTCTGTCCCCTGTGGCGTGGACACTGTGGCGCTCCACCCAGATCCCTCTCTAGGGCAGATGCCACCATCCCTCGGCTGCTGGAATATTGCTGCATACTTCACCCAGAATTACCTCCGCAGCCGGAAGCACCTCTCTCCCAAGGTTATGCCCCTCTGGGGTGATCCCGCATGCCCTGTCTGGCTGATGTGGAGTACAAAGGCCCGCTCCTTGCCTCAATTTGGGAGCCAGTCTGAAGGGCTGTCCCAGCACTGCACCTCCCAGTGGGACTAGCTGAAGCCTCAGTTGTAACCCCACAGTGGGATGGCTTCTCTCTCTGCCTGCTTTTCACCTCAGTCTGCTTCCAGGGAGCCGGGCCGAGATGCCTCTGGGCTCTGGGGCCAGCTGGCTGTGGTAAGAGGGCCTTGGCCTTGCCTCTTTTTGGAATTTTCACTGCAAGCTCAGAAAGTCTTGACCTCCAGCTGCCCACAGCATGAGTCTGAGCCCCACAGGCCTCCCCTAGCTCACCACCTCTGCGGTGGACACTATGGATGCTCCTTTGCCACATCTGGACACCTGCGCCCTGATTCTATGAGTTGCACCAGCAACCTCCCAGAGGCCTGCCTGGGGTTACAGGAGCTGCTCTGCCCACAGGCACGAGGGGTCACAAGTGCCTGGGAGATCGTGTCCCTTGGGCAGCCCTGAGTCAATGAGTGACAGGTGTGAGAGTATGAAAGCCCAGCGTCTTTGCCTCAAGGTGGGGACAGCTGGGACTCCGAGATGGCAATCTTGTTTGGTTTCTTCCCTGCCCTGCGCCCCTCCCTTACTGCTTCTCCCTTGGAGCATGTCCTTAATGAACCATGTGGAGTTTCGTGTTCAGGTTTGCTTCTGGGGAGCCCCAGCTAAGACATTCTTCGCTTACAGGAGAAAAAGTGGACTCCAGAGACAACCCACGTGCACACACTCAGGCCCAGGGGCCTTGGATTTTGTAGTTTCCCTGTTTATGTCAGGCCCGGAAGGATTTCTCCCACTCAAGGATCCACCACGCGAAGATCACTCACCCACGTTCTCTTCCATTAGTTCTGAGAGCTTCCGTTGTTATAATTAAATCTTTCATCCACTCCTTGGAATTTATTTTGGTGCATGGTATACAGAAGGAAACCAATTAAATATTTTTCATAAACAGTTAACTAATTATCACGGCACCCCTTATTTATTTTTGAGGCTTTTAAATTAAAAATGAATTAGTACATGAAATAATCTCCAAGATCTTAAGTAAAAAAAAAACAGCAAAGTACAGAACAGTGTGTATAATAAGCTTTTATTTGTTTAAAAAACTGCATACAAGTGCTGCTATATGCATGGAAAGTTCCTCAAAAGGATTTTGGGAAACTGTTCACGGTGGTTGCCTCTGGAGAAAGGGACAGGAAGGAAGACCTACTTTTCATTGATTACCCTTTGACCTGTTTGAATTTTTTATCATGTTCAGTTATGACCTTTTATAGTAAAAAATAGGTTAATTTTAAAAATTCAAGACTCTCTAAGTTGCAAGTAATAAAACACAGCTGAAGCTAACTTGAGCACAAGAAAACGTCTTTAAGGATGCAGGTGGTCACCCGTGGAGTCCAAGGCCAGAAGGGCAGCCAGTGTTGGGAGGCCTGGAACCAGGGATGCAAAGCTAACAGGACTCCACCTCTTGCCTGTCCAACTGTCCCCATTCTAGATGAGAGGACTTCTCTTTCAACACAAAGTGCCTAAACCCCAGCTTCCCTGCCTCCCCCAGCCCCAGGCAGCCACAGGACAGACTCCTCTTCTCAGAGCTCACCTCTTTTTTAACAGCGAGTGAATCACTTGACTACTACTCCATTTGTGCCTGGCTCCCGTGGTGCCACCCATAGGCTGAGTGATAACACACCGCCTGGACAGTGGTAAATTTCATTTAGAAAAGGGAACGTGTTAAGAACCTTCCAGAAGAAAACTATACTCCGCTCAGTTGCCAGAGCAAAGCAGGTACCATTTCTTCCTGCCCAGAAGGAACAAGAGAGTGATGGGACCCTTAGATTCTTGCCTCCACAGTTCTTTGGTGGCTTGCTTCCTGGCCAACAGCCACTCCAGGCTCCACTGGTCATGGTGGGAGTTCCCAACCCAGTGTCCTTCGGGACATTCCAGAGAGGAGCACTGGGGAAGATGCCCCTGAGGGGGCTGGCCGCCTTGATGGTTCACTCCCAGCTACTCTGAGCTCAGAACTGTGAATTTCCTGAGGGACTGAGAATCATAGCCGCTGTTGGCTAGGCTGTCACTGACTAGTTGCCCCGAGGAACTCAGGGGTGAGATTGGAAGCATTTAACTGTTTTTCCAAATTGTTTTTTTTTCCCTTTGTTATGTTAAGGAGATGCAATCACCAACCACCCTAAACCAGCCAAGCCTTACCACAAGAGCTACTTTGCCTATGGTCTTTGCCTTATTTTTACTGCTAAGAGCTCTCCAGGAGCTTAGGCCTCATTACCGTAACCTGCAGTGTATGTGGAAGCATGTTCTCCACTGAGCCTGCGTAAGTGAAGACCCACCTCTTCCTTTTGAATATTCACCCCCATCGGAAATAAAAGGTCCCTGCTTCCCTTTGTTTGGGGACGCCACGACTTTGGAAATGACTCCTTATGGTCTCCTCTTTGCTGCAAATATACTTTACTTTGTGAGACAACTAATTCTGGTGGAGAGTCTGAATTAACTCACCAGGAGGGAACCCACTTTGGTTCTGGTGAAAAGGCTTTCCTTTTTCTGGCGATAAATCTCCTGTGAAAAACCTGAGCCCTCTAACTGTAGAGGCCCCTTACAGCCTTGCTGTCAGTTGGCCCCTAATCCTAGACTCAAGAGCCAAAAAGCATCATCTAATATATAACCCAGTGGGGCGGCTTCTCAGTGTTGGATGAGAGCTCCTCACCATTGACCTCCTCACTCGCATCCTGCCTCAGTCAGCTCATTGTCTTTCAAGGACTATTTACTTATAACTCCACTTCTGGTCCCAAGGTTGAGATCTATTACTATTCTTCTGACTATATCATCCAACTAGAACAGGCTTAAACAAAAACATGGTTTTTTAAAGGCTATGGAACCTGTGAGCAGGAATCCGGCCAGGCCTCAGGAACGCCTGCTACTCAGAGCCTGCACTCCCATTGCCACATGGTTAAAACATGGCCGCCTACCATTCCCGGCTGTATGTTACAGGCTTAGCCACATGAAGGACTGACTTTCTCAGCCTGATTCAAAATTCCTGGCTAGAGGATCTTGACAGTCCTGCCTTGGGTGCCCTTCGCTGCTTCAACTCCTCAGCTGGGATGGAAGGAGGATTGGGCATTGGCGCTGTACAAGATGGCCGCTAGACACCCACCAACATTCTCAAAATAAGGGGCTAGGATTAGAGATTATTTTATAACCTGAGAAGAGTCCTCTGAAAGGTGGACAAAAACCTAATGGTATAGAAGGTTGTTTTTCTATCACAAGAGAAATACATGTAAATTACAGAAAAATCATAAAATTTAAGGAAGCAGGAAACACCCTTGATCCCACCTACTCAGACAATTACTATTAATACCTTGTTGCTGAATTCTCCTCCCGCCTCCTCTCCTTCATCCTTGGATGCATATCCTTCCAGTCTTTTTTCCTCTGTATTTATAATAAATTTTATATAAAGCAGAATATGAAGGCTCAGCCTGCTTTATTAGGGAATCTAAACTCTTTGATCTTTTTACTCTTTTTTGTTGTACTAGAGAGATAGAATGCAAATATTTCATCTCTCCTTCAGGAAGGTTTGCATATTAATCCCCTCCTGCCCTTGAGGAAAGAAAGGTTGCTAAATGATGGGCTTAATGGCTCATCCAATCAGGCCTATTGTGAAAGAATGACAGAAGATGAGGGATTTGTTGGCATTTGAGGAGCAATAAACAATATCCTTCTCTCCCCATCAAGTTTTGAACCAAGGGAAAAATCAAATGCAGTAATCAGACAGACAAAGATGAAATTGTCAGCTGTGGGTTTGATGAGGCTGATGTGGAAGTCACCTGCATCTGCCGCCTCTGCTGGATTTCCATTCACAACCACCACCAACCTCCTGCCCACAGCTGGGACAGTGGTTAGTGACATCCCATGCATACGTGTCTACAAAAATGGATCATGCTGTATTCACTTTGCTCTGAGACTTGCTTTTTCCCCTTATCAACACCCTTTACTTTATGAATCTCCATTAATTGTTTTAACATGGGGACTATTATGAAATATCTTTATTCATATGTTGTTTTTAACCTGTTTGGTGATTTCTTATAATAAATTCCAAGAAGTGGATGGCATTACAATTGTGTATGCATCTTGCTACATTGGTCTCAGAGGATGGTAACAATTCAGAATCTGCCTAACAGTGTATGAAACTTCCTGTTTTCCTGCATGTTCATCGGCATTGGTAATTATCTTTTTTTACTCTTTGCAAACATGAAAGACCAGAAACATAGTGTTTTAACATGTATTTCTGATGATTGCTAAAGTTGAATGTCTTTTAATGTTTCTTGTGCATTTGCAATTCTTTTGGAATTGATTACATTTGTTTTTCAACTTTTTCTTATTGATTATTAAGAGCTCTTTATATGTTGAGAACAATAACCTTCTGCTCATCATAATGTGTTGCAAATCACTTTCCATATACATACTCCAGTTGGATTTTGTTTTCTGGTTTTATGGATGGTGTATGGGAATCCCTTGGAAAATTTTCAGTATATACATGTTAGCTACATTTATTAAGTATTTACTGTATGCCAGGCACTGTTCTAATTGCTTCACATCTATTAACTCATCTAATCCACACAATAATAACTCTATGTGGTGTGTGCTGTTATTGTGCCAATTTCACAGATGCAGAGACAGGCCCAGAGAGGTTAAATAATTTACTGAAGGGCACACAACCAGTCAGTGGGATTCCAGCCCATTGCCTGTCTGCAGAGTCCTCGTTCCAACCGTGACCAGATGCCACATGGATTTACCGTAAACCCTGGAGAGCCTGAAGTGTTTCCTTGGTGTGGCTGGTACATTTATAGTGAGACAGCTCCCCAGGCAGTGCTGGTCTACCCTCAGGATGAGCACCAGCTGGTAGTGGTGCTTTATTTTTTTGTGTTTTGCCTTACAGAAGTATTACGTTTTTATGGAGTCAAATTTGTCCTATTTCTATCTATTTTTCTTTAGTACTGTGTTTCTCAGCCCAAATGTATCAGTTATCCATTGCTGTACAATGCTCCACTCCAGAGCATAGTGGCTTGAAACATTAACCATCTATTATTTTGTATGATTCTCTGGATGGTATTTGGGTGGTTTTATTGCTGGTCTCACCTGGGATTACTCACACAGCTGAAGCTGGCAACTGGTTCTGGCTTTTGGCTGAGGTGCCTCAGACCTCTACCACATGCCCCCTCATCCTGCAAGAAGCTAGACTGGCCTCCTTCATGGCATGGTGGTCGTAGGGCCATGAGAGGGTAAAGGAGAAGCTGTGACGTCTCTTAAGGGGGAGGCTCCAGACCTGGCATCACATCCCCCCCTTGTATGGGCCAAAGCAAGTGTGAGGCAGCCCGGCTTCAAGCGGTGGGGAGCTAGACCCCACCTCCTGATGGAGAACACCACAGCCACATCGCAAAGGGGCACAGGCACAGGAAGACGGGATTCACCGGAGGCCATTATTGCAACAATCGACCACAAGATGTCAAAATCACTCTTCTCCAGTGTCTTTGAGTACTTTTCTTTTTGAGGTAAAATTCACATAACATAAAATTAACCATTAACCATTTTAAAGTGTTCAATTCAGTGGCATTTAGTATATTCACAATGTTGGGAAAACATCATCTCTATCCAGTTCCAAGATATTTTCATCCACCTAAAAGGAAAATCCATATCCACTGAGCAGTCACTCCCGAATCTCCCCATTCTCACTGGCCCTGGAAACCACTGCTTTCTGTCTCCATAGATTTACCTGTTCTGGATGTTTCGTATAAATGGAATCATTCAGCGTACGGCCTTTTGTGACTGGCTTCTTTCGCTCAGCGTAATGTTTCAAGGCTCATCCACGGTGTACCATGTATGGTGCAGCTGGTGGACCTTTGGATTGTTTCTACCTTCTGGCTTTTGTGAATAATGCTGATCTGAGCATCTAGTACTCTTGATTCTTCTCACATTGAAACCTTTCCCACATCCGGGATTCAATTTTGTACATGGTTTGAACTAGGAAATAGACTTCATTTTCTTCCTTTTATCCCAACGACATGTATTTAGAGACCATCCTTCTTACACCAACTTTATCTGCAGCCCTTATCGTGTAACGGTCTGTGTCCTTGGGCAAGTTATTAGTTATTGAGTTATCGAATTAAGTTAAAGAGTTATTGAATCTCTTTGTGCTTTAGTTTTCTCATCTGTAACTTGGGATGGTAACAGCAACCAACCGCGCAGGCTTGTGGTCAGGATTAAAAGAATTAATACACGTAAAGTGCTTAGAATAGGGCCTGGCACGTGGAAGTACTCAGTAAGTGTCTGTTATTATGCTTAGTAATCCACCTTTCTACATACTCAAGGATTCATTTTTGGACTCTTTCCTGTTCTATTTGTCTATTTCTATTTTTAATGAGCATCCCTTTATATTCTGTTTTAGTGTCCAGTAAACCAAGTCTATCTTCATTGTTCTTTTTGAAAAGAGTTATCTGTTCATTTTGGTCATTTGCTTCCAACTGAATTTTATCAGTTTCTTCTCCCTCAATCCTGCTGGGATTTTTATTGGAGTTACATTTATAGATAAATTTAGGGAGAATTGAAATATTTTTATTACCAACTCTTCCTATGCCATAACACATCTCTTCATTTATTAAGCTCTTATTTTATATCCCACAGTACAGTTTTATAGATTTTTCATACAGGTATTACAGATTCTTTTTGGTTTATCCCTGGATATTTTATATTTTTGTTGCTATGGTATATGGGATTTCTTTCCATTATATTTAACCAGTTACTATTTGTATATAGGGAAACTATGGATCTCAGTTCTTTTTTTGTTTTCGATGTTCTAACAGTTTTTCATTTGTTTGGGTTTTTTTTTTAAAAGCATATCATCTTCAAATAATTACCTTTTCTCTTTTTTCCATTATTATAGCTATATTTTTTTCTTGACTTATTGCACAGGCTAAGACCCTCAGGACAATCTTGGATTCCAGGTGTCGCAGGCATGAGAGGGTACTGAGGAGTGGCAGTGGGTGGCGGGGTAGGTGTTCCAGTGGAATAGTGTGAACGGGAGTTAGCAGGAGGAGAATGGGGATGCTTCTAGAGAATGACCTGAGACAGGAGAAGCTAGTCTTAAATTCCAGGGTGAGGACTGTGGGTTTGACTTGGCGAGCAGTGGGCGTGACTGGTGTGGGCACGTGGTGTTTTGGAAGCATGGCTCAGACTGTGGTGGAGGGTAGACCACGGGGAGACGAGACCCAGATAGGGTGACCAGTTCAGTCCCCATGAATCATCGAATGAGAGGTGGTGAGGACAGGAGCTGTGTGGGGGTGTTGGCTGGTGCCCTCTGTGATGAGGGACACCAAGTCTTCCTCTGAGATCAGGGCTAGGCTCTACAACCCTGGGCCCTGTGCAGCATGGGGAGGACTCCCAGGAGCAAAAGTCATGCTTCTCCTAAAGAGGTACAAGTGTGGCAGGACCAAGCTGGCAGCTGACCCTGAGGACAGCCTCCCTGCCCTCTCCTGTCTCACCTTCCTGAAGAACGTCTACACTCTCAGTTACACTTCCAAGTGGAGGCAGGGTTGTGTTGGGTCTGTTTTTGTTTTTGTTATTGGTTGTCAGATGTAACATAAACAGAAAGCCATAAAAACTCAAGATTTCAGGCTTTAAAGGGCTGTGGCCCCAGCCTTCAGTGTAACTCATTTCATCCATGTGTGGTGGTTAACTCACCCTTCTCCTTCTGTGGTCAAGGCCTCCCCACCCCCTCCTCCATTATCTGACCTTCCTTGGCTCAGCCCCGTAAAAGTCCAGGGCCACAGTGGTCATCTCCGGGTCAGTGAGAATGGCTGGACCTCTGGGGTGTGGGATGAGAAGGAGGAGCAGGCCTGGGAGACAGTGACCCATTGTGGGGCCAGCACATCCCCACTCCCCGCAGCATCGCAGGGCAGCCATTCAGACTTCTTCCCTCCCCTCCCTATCCAGTCATCTAGCAGCAGAAGAGCAAGAGGCAGCATGAAGATGAGCCCACATCTGGAGACTCGAGAGAAGCCAGTTCTGTGCCCATAGCAGCAGAGGTGACAAGGAGTGGGCGGGCAGCTCACAGGCAAGAAGAGAAGGAATGGCCCTTGTGGATCACAGAGAGGAGCAGGTTGATGGGGGCCGGTGGGGCCCCGTGAGCCCCCGTGAGGAGTTTGGGTAGTGGGGTGTGTGTTTAAAAATGAGAGTTTGGGGAAACAGGAACACCTCCAAATCCTCGAGGGAAATCAACACCCAGGGGAGGACAAGCCCTGGCAGAGAGCCCTTTGCTCCTCTGACCCAAAACTCCCCCAAGGAGCCTGGGCCCTAGTGGGGAGGAGCCTCTCTGGACCCCATTCTGGAGCCTCACTCTAGTTCTGCTGGGCTTTCTGCTGGCTCTGCCTGTTTCTGGTTGTCTTTATTGGCATAAGCATAAAAGCCATACAAGTGTCCCAAGAATGATGGTGGACAGGGATAGACTCTAATTTTCCGCCCAAGCCCAGCCCTGGATTCCTGACTGGGCACTTTGGTTTGGTAGTTGGTAAAGGGTACCTGGTGGTGATGCAGGCGATGGGCTGCCAGATGGGCAGACTGCTCCACCCACACCTGACAATGCTCCACCCACACCTGACAATGCTCTACCCACACCTGACAATGCTCCACCCACACCTGACAATGCTCTACCCACACCTGATGATGCTCACAGCTTCACCTGTCGGTGCTCATGGCTTCACCTGAGCAGGGCAGAAACCCAGATCTATGACCAGCAATAGAAGGTGCAGAGTTTTCCACAGGAGACCCAGACTCCAAATAGGTGGGAGGCCCCTCACCCTGGCAAATTGCTCATTCTGATTACAGGGATCATGAGCCCTGCTTCAAGGAGGGCTCCGAAGTTACAGCTTCCTCTTTCTGAGACAGACCTTGGCTCGTGGGCAGTGGCCCCACTCCATCTCTGTTTGGCTTGTCCCTCACAATGGGCATGAAGAACAGATCTGAGTCCAGTTTTGGCTTTATTTTTGTGTGCTCGCATTTGCAGAGAGGACAGCCTATTGGAAATCAGCATGGAGGCAGCATTTTAATTAACAGAGCCAGTCTGAAACATTGGGCTGACGCAACTTTGCTCAGTGCTAAGGATGATCACAGTCTAGCGTTGGGAGAAGAAAGCAATGAAGGAAATAGATCAGATGAGGCAATATCGGGAGTTTATGAATCCTGGGCATTTTCTTGTGCCTTCACAGTGATCGCTTTTAAACTGGCTGTCACCCATGCATGAATTATCGCCTCAACCTGGGCGGATGGGGAGACCAGCAAGACATACACTCGCGCACAGGACATGGGCACTGGCCCGGCTCATAATTCTTTCTTATGCTGCAAAAGTGGAGAGCACTGCAATAGCAAAGAGAGATGTGACCCTTGTGATGTCTTCAGAAAAAAAGAAAAAACAACCCTGGGGCAGAGGAGGAAAGAGGAGAGCTAAGAAATAAATAACAAAGCAGGATGCTATTTACATACCCAGGAAGGCCTTTGAGACTGCCTCAGCGCCTTGGATGTCAGTAATAACTTGGTGATGGAAATAAAGAGACTGCGCTGCAAACCCACATCACCCGAGATGGTATCAGCACTGTTTTTCCCTTTGTTTCCAGACAAATTCCAGCACAGCAATGGGCAAGACAGGCCTGTTGAGGGGAACAGGCAGGTGGGGTGGGGGTGAGTCGGGTGGTCCCTACAAAGGCTCAATTATGTCGGCTGTGAAGAGATTAATTAGAACCGAATTTTCTATTGATGTAAAACTGCCTTTTGCACCTGCTGCTGGCATCCTCATTATGGTTTTCTATTACAGGGGATTATATGATGTAGTGAAATAAAGTTTATGCTTCCTGAGCGATACTCTTAAAGTGGGTTTACTGTACTTAAACTGGTGGAGAAGAGGCTTACCTGAGAGAAATATGACTTAATCCATTTCTTCTCCTTTTTTTAAAGAAGGGAATCTCTATTCACTTCTAGAAATTGCCAGGTGAAGACGTTTTAATGTCCCTGGCCGGGTGATGAGCTCTGTGGGGGAGGTCTGGCTGGCCTTGCTGTTTGCCTGACACTTACTAGGATGACGGAGTTGAAGGAATCATCAGCTGCCTGCATCGGAATGAGTCACAGAGAATGACTCTCTGGAATAGGTGGCCCAGAAATCCGAGCGTAGGGAATTGGAGTCCCTGAGATTTCTATGACTTATCCCTTGGGGAGGGGGTGGAGGTGAGCGTGGAGGAGTAGGCAGCATCTGTGGTCTGGGAAGAGAACTGGTAAGCCAACGCCAGGTGTCACATGGACCACCCACTCTTCCCTTCCCAAGTTGAGTTTGGGAGGCGCCGACTAGCAGTGGGACCATCCCTGCCAAGGACGGGCTCAGTACATGTTAAATGGAAAACTGAGGCAGCACCCGCAAGAGCCCTTAATCCTGTCCAGCTGGGATAATGACTAACCCTTCGGTCTCTGTGTCCGAGCTGTTAAATGGGTATAAGGAAGGATGGAGGGCGCTGGGGGAAGCTAAGAATTCTCAGCAATTTTGTGTAAACCAAATTTCATCTAAGTCACCTTAAATGATGCTACCTACCAAGCATGCCCTGAATTTGGTCTTCCGAGGATGAAGGTGGTACCTCATGTTTGTGTGTAGGTGCACCTGGAATCTTTGTGTTCCTGGGGCCCCAGGGAGCTGGAGTTGGGAGCCTGTGTGGGAAGCAGAAGAGGCAGAGGGCCCACACGCACCAGGGCCAGTGGGGGTTCTCTATCCCTGATGTTTTCAGGATGAACTCATCTTGAGCCCCAGGGTCCACAGATGTCCCCACTTCTCCTGAGCGGCCTCCACAGTGATGCTTACCCAGGGAGGAGGAAATGGGGACTGGGCGTTGTCCTTGCTTCCCTGAAGCATCGTCAAACTCTGGTTCAAAATGAAGGTGAAAGGACGATCCAGCCCCTCTCCTGGGCTGGCCAGTCCCTCTCTGGTATTACTCTGGAAGCAGCAAGGCATTCTTTACAGATGTGGTCCACCGAAGAGGTGCCTGCAGCTCCCGAGTCACATTTTCCAGGTGGTGGAATGGGTGATGTCCAAAGATGGGCCAGGAAGTGACCTCAGAGATGCACATATGGCTGACTCGGAAACGGAGGAGCCAGGCCTTTTCATGGTGGGGTCACGGTATGTTTTATATGACCGACAATACCATGCATTTCACCCCAACAAAGCGACGCCTCTGAGTCCAGCCTCTGTCACACATTCATTCAACAAATATTGATGGGGCACCTAGTACCTGCCAGGCACAGCTGGGAAGACAGCAGTGAACACACAGATGTGGTCTCTGGGGGGAGGGGCCACTGGGTCTTTCCAATCAGCCTCGCTGCCGTGTCCTTGAGCTGAGGCTGGAGCCCTAGGGCACTATGTTGGGAAAATATCACGGCCACAACCATTGCCGCTGGGCATGTGGAGAAGGATGAAGTTGCGAACTGGGAAAATTTTTTAAAGAAATACTTCCATTGTAAAATAAAACAGACAGAAACAAATAAGCCAAACAAATGTATGGCTTAAGGAGTTTTTGTAACAACCACCAGCGAGATGAGGGAATAGAGCGGCCCGACGACCCCGGAAGCCTGTCCTGCACCTCCTCTCCATCTCGGCTGCCTTCCTCCCTGCAGACGTGGCCTCAGTCCTGCCTCCTAGAGTAATGTCTTCTCTGTCTGCATTTACAGTGCTATCATCTCAGTGCGCCTCCCTGGACATATGATGTAGTCTTGTGATTTTAAAAAATCTGACCTATCCTTTGAGTCTCTTTTAATCTACAGGTTTTCCCCCTAAATCACTTTCTTTTCTTTACAATTTCTCTCTTGAAGAATCTGAGCCTTTGACCCACAGTTTCCCACCGTCTGGATTCTGCTGATTGATTCTCTCGGTGCAGTTCAAGGTTTTCTTCGGTATTTCCTGCAAATTGGCAGCTGAATCCAGAGGTTGCATCAGAGTCCGGTTGAGTCCCTTTGGCCAGACCACAGGAGGTGTCGCGTTCTTCCGTCCGGAGGATGTGATGTCTGCTGCTTCTCTTTTTGTGAGGTTAACAGCTGTTGCTGCATGATATCCAGCTCTGGTCATTCACTGGGGGTTTCAAGATGGTGATATTCTAGTTCTGTCACTTCTTTTTCATATATTAACTTGAGTTCTTCTATAAAGAGGTGTCCCCACTCATCTACCATTTCGCTACCTAGTGGTACAGTTCACATTTTAAAGGCAGGATCAATGTTTGATACTTTCCCTCTATTTACCAATTTTTGAGAGAATGAATTTGTTCCTTATCTTCTGAAGGCGACAATGTTTTAAGTAGCTTTATGAATTAAAAGTTTAAACATATTTGACAAATTTTAATGCATTACAATGACAGTCTTTAGTGAAGCTCAAATGGTTCCATATTTGGCCACTGGGAGCCTCTTGCAGACGGTTCCATGTCCTTTTGTCATGACCTTTCAGCCTCTGTGCTGTCTGGTAGGACGAGATGTTCCAGGCTCATCTTATACATTTCTTTCTCCAGACTTGGAATCAGCCATTTCTCCAAGAAGTCCTGGTTTCTATTAATGGGGAATCTATCCATTTATCTATCTGCCTTTTTTAAAAAAAACATGAAATGTCAATAAAATGAAAAGACAAGCCATAGAGTGGGAGAAAATATTGTAAAAGACATATCTGACAAATAACTGTTGTGCAAAATATACAAAGAAATAAAAAGAAATGAACTATCAAGCCATGAAAAGACATGAAAGAAATTTAAACGCATATAGCTAAGTGAAGGAAGCCAATTTGAAAAGGCTACATCATATGTCAACTATATGACATTGTGGAAAAGGCAAAACCATGGAGACAGTAAAAGGATCAGCGGTTGCCAGAAGTTCAGGGGAGGAGGGGAGGGGGCAGGAGAAATAGGTGGAGCACTGGGGATTTTAGGCAGTGAAACTATTCTGTGTAATACTATAATGGTGAATATATGTTATTAGACATTCATCAAAATCCATAAAATATATAACATGAAGATTGAATCCTAATGCAGACAATAGACTTTGGCTGATGTTGGCCAACATTAGTTCTTTGATTGTTATAAATGTACCACACTAATGTTGGATGTTGATGGTCGGGGAGGCTGGGGGGAGGGGAGGAGGGAGATGCGAACTCCCTGTACTTTCCACTTAATTTTGCTATAAGCCTTAAACTGCTCTGGAAAAACAAATTTTATTAGTTAAAAATGGACAAAATGCCTCATGAGTATATACTGATTCTCCTAATTTACGTTCAGAATTGTTGGGTGTTTACTTAAACTCTTCTTTCTTATACCTGCATTCCTTTTTCTTGTCCAAGAATCCTAGCTCTCAAGGACATAGGAGATGCCAAGATTAGAATATCCAAGAATTACTCATTTACTTTAGTCCATGTTACACACACAACAGTCTCAGCTGATTGATGCCTCAATCAACATCATTATGGGAAACATTTGTGTTGGAAACACGGTTAGCATTTTTTCCATATGCTTTCCTCATTCTCTTATCCCTCTCGTTTATAAACAGGTTGCTATATCTACATTGTCAGAGGATGCAGCCATTACATGCTATACTCTTTCCTTTTCAATCCTCATTTCCTATAAGCAGCCATATATATTTAATGTTCGCCTCATCATGTTGATGTCTCTCTAGTCACTTCGATTCTCTGAAGCTCGTTCTCTAGTAGATTCCTCAGGAGGGGCTCATGGGAACAACAGTTCCTGAATTTTTGCATGTTGGTAAGCGTTTGTATCCTTTATACTTGAAAGTCAGTTTCATTAGATCGTCAGCTCACATTTATTTGCTTGAGAATCTTAAGCATGGTGTTCCACTTTCCTGTGGCACAAGTGTGGCAGTCAAAACATTGATGATAATCCAATTTTCTATCCCTCACAAATCAGGTGCTATTTTTGCCTAGACACTTAAAGGATTTTTCTTGTTCTTTGAAGTCTCATTATTTTACTAAAATTATGCCTTAGTGTTGGTCATTCTGGGTCAATATTCTCAGGAACATGGTGTGACCTTTCAATACGTGTTTCCAATCTTTTCTTATTTCTGAAAGATTTTCTTAAATTATAGCTTTTAAAATTTGTCCTGTTCTCTGCTTTTGTTATTTCTTCATATTCTCCTGTTCTCTGTATGTTGGATCGTCATTACCCAGCTTTGAGATTTGTCACTTTCTCTTGAATCCTTTGTATCATGTTCATTTCTTTCTGATTTCTAAAAATTTCCATTTTTTCCATCTTCTGTTTCTTCCAAGGCATTATCTGTCGTATTTATTTTTGTATTCTGTCTAGCTTAGTCTTAATTTCTGAATTTTTTTTCTTTTAAACCTAATCTTCCCTGAGTTTGTCATTTCATTTCTGAGTGTCTCTATTTCTGGTTTATGTTGTTTGTCATATCATTTTCTTTATTTCTTTTAGTTTCTTTTTGGAACAGTAGGTTATGACTTTTTATTTGTCTGGTGGACATATCTTTCTGGTGTTCTTTTAATTGTCTGGAGATAGGAGTCTACTTCCTATCCTCTTTTTTCTTAAAACAACTTTGTGTGAGATATGACCTTGATCCTTTTCTGTTGCTCATTCTTGTAAAGGTGAAATTAATTTTCCCGAACTTTTAGGAGGAGGTTAGTTCAAGATAGCTGTTCTAACTTCACAAATCTCCCTGTTTCATTTCATGCAGTTAAGAGACATGGCAGTTTGTTTTTGGAGATTCCGGCTCTTATAAAAATGTCTCCACTTTTATCTGGATCTTCTGCTTCCTTCCTCTCCAGTGTTCCTGCTGTGTTCCATTCTGAGTCCTCTTCCACAGTGTCTCCTCACTGTGGGGCCCTGTCCTGGAAGAAAGACCTGGCTGGTCAGTTTTATGAGTTGCAGGGGGCTGGGCGTCTCCCCCCGCCTTTAAACCTTCTTACCTGATGCTCTTTGCACTTACACACTATCCGTGCACTACATGCCTCCCAGTTTCAGCTACTGTTCAAAACAGGATGGCTGTGCTTTCCAGTGAATACTTATTGGCTATTTTGGGACACTCCTGTTCTCAGGAATGACAAGCACCCTGGCTTTTCCCTTTGCTAGCTTTTGGATGTTTTGGGGGATACCTTGCCCACTAGTTTTATTGTGAATGTTTCCCACAGGTTTTTGGTCTTGCCATCTAGTCGTTCTGTCTATTTTTATTAGGGGGTTCAAGGACATTCAATTACACCCCTAGTGTAGACGCCATCTTCTCAGAAATAGCCCAGGGAGAACTTTTAACATGGACGCTTTGACACCCTTGGGGCATACCATGTGACAACCAAACCAGAGGAGAGAAACTGAGTGTCTTGTGCTGATTATGACATTGTAGCAGACCATGTTGATCCCCTCAGCCCATCTGAGTTCAACCCAGGTGACAGTTCCAACCTTAAGCTCCCGCACGTCTCTTCTCTCTCTAGAGTTTCTCTGGGATCTCCAAAGCTTGTTGGCCTGCCTTGTGCTTCCTGAGGTCATTGTCAAATAAACCACGTGACCCTGAATGCTTGTCTCAGTTCTGCTTTTGGGGGAACACAACCCAAGACAGACACCAAGCCGTGTTCCAGTAGCCTTGCCCGTTTCAAACATCTCTTATGTAGTAAAACCTGCTTATGATTTTCAAAAATGGAATGAAGTTAGCCTAATATTTTCAACAGCCTTTGGTGAGACATCTTTTTACTCTACCCAAAAGGAATGCTTGTCTCTCCTGTCTGCACCCTCTTTACCCCCTCAAAATGCCCTGGTCAATTAGCTGTTTCCCTTAGACCTAGTCTTTCCCATAAGCTAGGCTTGTTTTCCAGAGTTCAGCAATCCTACCTTGTAATTGTAGACTCTACCCTTTTTCTGGGCACGGAAGTGAGAGTCCTTTATTTGTAGGTGACAGAGAATCCTTGGTGTTTAACAAAATATATATTGAATTATTGTCCCCCTGCTTCTTTGCAGCTGTGAGTCTGATGAGTGAGGACAGGCCAGGTGAGAAGAGGTCAGGTCAGACGCCACCTCTTCCATTAAGCTCTCCCTGATCCCTCAGAGAAGACAACTCAGCCACATCTCTCACGCCTCCATTGTAATCTGTCTGCATTCCAGTCTGTCTGTCTGTCTTCCTTCTTGACTGTGAGCTGCTCTCCCCCCTGCCTCCCCTCATCCTGTCGCTAACAGTCCCTCAACACAGGCTTGCCAGGAGTCTATGTCCAAAGGCAGGTGGCCCAGACACCTGTAGAAGGGGCTGGGCTCCACCCTCCAGCCTGCCTCCAGCTGGAGCGTCATCTTAGCACAGCTCTAACCAGGGCTGAGCCGGGCCCATGTCCTGCCCGCCGAATCTTGGGACAAGGCACCAAGGCTGGAACAGGCTCAAAGAGTGGACTCATTTGAGTCCGAGACATCACTGCTAAGAGCAAGCAGACAGGAAGCTCTGTCTGAGGACAGGGATGGAGGACAGAGTGTGACAGGCTCATGCTGGGACCTGAAGGGCTGCCTCCATGCCACAGGGCCCTTTGTGTGGCATCAAAAGAGGACATTTGGGTTGTCTTGTTTTTCTAAAGCTAACTTTAAACACTACTGACAGCAAGATGTCTCCAGCGCGAAAGCCAACAGGGAGGCGACGGCTCACTGTTTCCATAGCTACCGCCAGGACGCCACTGGGCAGTGCTCTGAACTCCAGAGCATCTCAGGCTCTGCCTGCAAGATGAAGTTTCCTGGGCTCTGGGAGAGCTCAGCAATGAAGCTGCAGTTGCTTATGTCAGTTTCTGCTGTAACTGCCTTCTATTTTCAGTGACAGGGCTTAATTTTTCCAGGTATCCCAGGGTTTCCCTGCAGAATCCTCCTGAACCCAGGAATCCTGGGAAGCTGGAGATGTTCCTCCCCCCACAAACCTTTTGCAGGTTGTGTCGTCTGCTTCCAAAGCCTGCTGACCTTGCTGCCTTCTCGGCACTGGGGGAGGGCTTAGCAAGGCTGGGAGGGGAGTTTCCCACGTGTCTGGCTGGCGCTCAGTGACGTGCTGGGGGGTGACAGGAAGTTTTAGCATGACCTGCTTCCAGTTTGGAAAACTGTGGAGGGTCTGTGGAACCAAACCCTCTCAGGCTTTTCCAGTTTCTCCTTCACAGGAAGCCTGCAGGACGAGGGTTCGGGTGCTTCTCTCCAAGGCTCGCTTGGGCGTTTCCTGTTGGGGCATCTTCCCAGCTCAGGGAAGAGAGGAGTGGGCAGCGAGGCTGCGGGTCAGGGGCGTTGCTTGGGTGCTGGACTGGGGAACGGGCATTCCTGATTTGCTACCTGTGGATGTCCCTCTGAGGGGCACGCTGCCTGACTGATGGCTCCTTCTGATCGCGTCTCCTTGGATGCGTCATCCACCAGGCTTTTGTTTTCAGGCTTGGAGGAGAGAGTCATCCCGCCAGGTGTTGTGTGGGCTCCTGGCACGGTGTGAAAATGCCGCGTACTCAGGACCACCTGGAGAAGAAGGCAGTACCTGCCGCTAGGTCCCCATTGCCACTGTGGCCGCCCACGTGGTTTATGGCACGACTTGCCTATGCTGAAAGGGGCTGAGGAAACCTTGAGGCTAACTGACCGCCTTTGGGAGATTTTTAGAGTGTCTGTCCTTGGACAAGCAACCATCACTACCGATCCTGGTGACCCCTTTGCCCTCTAGCTCTGAGGGCGCAGACCTGTGGCTCCTCCAGAAGGTGGTCCTTCCAGCCTGGCTATGAAATTGCCACATATGTGTCCTCTTGGTGTCAATTTCTAAGCTCATCTGCTTATAAACCTCCCCAGTCAGGAAAGTCCGAGGGGTACATCCTTACCCGATGGCATGCTCCCAGTGGCATCTGACAAATATTTCTGGAGTGTTCCTATGTAAATATTTTGTTCAGTTCCAAAGCAATCCTTTCTCTCCTTTCAAAACCTCCAAACTCGAGTCTTAATACTAAGTACTAAATATAGAAGAGCATTCAAGTTTGCATTTGTAAAAGTGCTTGCAGCTATCTCAGGAACTCACGATACTTAAGCCCTACTTTCCCACCATATGATGGAAAGAGCCGGGCTGATTTGAACCCTCGGTCAGGGCGGAGGAGACTTGAAAGGGCGCTCTGGGCTACCGATGCTGGAGGGGAGGTCCTGCCCTCAGAGCGTCCGCTGCCCGCCTCAGACCCCACGTGGCGCCCCATGAAGCTGAGTGACCTGCTGCTCTGGGGAGCGAGTGGCAGGCACCTGACAGGAGGCTGAATCTTGCAGATCTGGGCTAAGCCAGAGGGAGTCCTAGAGCACCAGCGATCTCCCCCAATTAGGGAGCGTTCGAAAAGAAGTACCAGTTATTGATGTCATCCAGTAACTTCCTCATTTTAATAGTTACCTCAGTTAATGACTAACAACATTTAACCAAAAAAGAGGGTCAGCCAAGCGAACTTGATCGGACAGACAGGACCGATTGGAATGAGCTTGGTTCGGATCCGGATGCAGATAGATGCACAGAAACGCTACAGAGGCAGGAGAGGTCAAAGCCCATGGGCTGCACAGGGAGGGAGACGCTCCCCCTACAAGCCTAGTCCTGCCTTCTTTGACTGACAGTCAGAAAGCAAACTTCAGCTCGGCCTTGCATGACACGAATGCTGGATCGGTTTCATCCAAATTAGATAGCATTTACTGAATTGTGACAGACCAATCTTCCAGGATTTTAAACTCTTTACCCCAAAGTAAAAAGAAAAATCTCTACCGTTTATGCTCACGGTCTCTTGGACACCCTCCTGCAGTCAATCCCCCACCTTAAACAGCGTTCTCTTCCCACCAAGGGCAGGCCCCTGGAGGGCAATGGGTCTCAAGGATTCATGGGAACTGAAGGGGTGACCAGCAGCAGAGCAGCCCAATTGCTGATTTTTTTTTAATTAAGAAGCACCATAATGAACTCGAGCTTGGCAAGACCTCAACAGAGAAACTAGGCTGGCTCTGAGCCCACTTTGCATGGAGGGGCTGGACTTGGAGTTGGGCCTGCTCCTTCCTGGGCCCTGGGGTCAACAAAGGCCCTTCTGCAGACCTGCTCAGCTTAGACTGGGGGAGCGCATCCCCTCCCGGATACCCGGCGGGTCCTCTCACCCTCTGCTTGCCTGCTGCCCTCCTCTTCGTGGATGCTCAGATCCCCCTCTCTCTGTGAGATCCCCAGGGTCTTTTCAAGAAGTCCTTCCCTTCCTGCCTGAGTCAGCCACAGTCTGTTTCTATGCTTCGCAGAAGCCGTGTCTGTCTTCCAACTCTCGGACACTGGCGTCACCTTAGCCTGCCCCGGAAACCTGCTCTTTAAAGAGGAACTATTCTGTCTGAGGGATGGCGGTGGAATTCCAGACATTATAACAGGTACATGGGATATGGAGGTGCCTGGAACACCCAGCAGCTACGCCAGGGGACCCTCAGACAGGCACACCGACCTCAGGAAATTTCAGATGACTAAACACCGAATTAACAAAGTGACCGGTTCCTCCAGCTCCTCAGAAACCCAAGTGGCGACAGAGAAGGAAAATGGTCGTGGGGAAAAGGGCAAGAAGGGACATTTATTCAACAAGGACCCAGGGGGCCAAGGGAAGCCTCTGGCCTCCTTTCCAGCCAAGGAATTTCAAGGAATCATGGAATCAAAAATCGGGCCTGGAAGGAGCCTAGGAGCCTGGGCTGCACTCCCCTCCCTGTTCCAATGGGGAGGCTAGGTCTCCATCCCACACCAGGGCCGCAGCAGAAGCAGCTGGGGAGGGCAGCTGTGTTCCCAGGGAAGGGCTCCCATCGGGCCGTGCTCTGGCCAGCACTTCAGGGACCCAGCTGTGTCTTGAACTGACTTCGAGAAACCTTGGGCTCACAATATTTCAGAGGCCAGTACTAGGTAGGATGTCCAACACCCACGCCTTGAGGCGGCTGATCTGAGTGTGACTCAGAGCTTTCACGCTCCTCCTGACTTGCAAATCCTTGCGGCCACAAGCAGAGTATAGTCTATTGTCCCCATTTTGCAAAAAAGGAAACAGACTGGGAAGGGCCAGGAGACATGCGCAAGGCCACCCAGCCGGCGCCTCGGAGAGTGGAAACAGACCTCCTGCTCCATCCCGTTCTTCTCTCCTTTCTCCCATGGGATACAGGGAGACCTGCCCTCCGCATGGCTCCCACGGCCTCCTGAGGACAGTGCTCTGGCTCTTTTTTTGGCAACATCATGGGAGGTTTAGGACTCAGGACTCAGTCTCGCCCCTGGGTTCACATCCCCTTCATCCAGCATGAGGTCTCCCACTGTGCTGCCTTCCGCTCCCTGCCCAAAGGAGGGGGGACTCTTCACTCCAAGGGGCCCAGAGCCAGGGAGGGGGCGGTCTGCCCGCTGCCCTCCGCTAAACCTGGTCAGGCCCCTCCTCCTGCGCCCACCCCTGTGGCAGCACACAGAGTGGCTTCAGAAGCTCTCTGTTACCTCTGCTGGGGCTTGGGCTGTGGACTCACGGGGCCATCCACTGAAAATGTCTTTTTACCTTCGTTAGGATGCAAAGGGACAAGTTTGCCACTCATCTTTCAGTAGAGACACACATATCAAAAACCGCAAGCGAGCACACAGGGCTTCGTGCGGCGGGTTTGTAGCCTTTCTCCGCCTCCCTCGCTGCAGAGGCTGAGCCTGACTTTCAAAAAAGGGCACGCAGCCCTTGGCAAACCCTGGGGAGGAGAACTCAGTGCGTGCTGGTGCCAGGGGCCTCAGGCCCCCTTTGGGGCTTTCCCCGAGGGCCTCTCAAAACAAGAAGGCAGTCTGCGTGAAAAATGGAAAAGGGAGCATATGTCAAAGGAATGCACATTGTTGATTCTTAGCAGCGGCTGCCTGAATCTTAGATGCAAATAAGTGCTAATAAGTACAGTTGGAAAATCTAATGGAAAAATCGTCCTTCGCGGGAGGATTGCTGCCCACAGAGGCACCAGGCAGCTGAGGGGCTGACCAGCCCCACTGGCTGCTCCTGTGGTGGGGGTAAAGCCTGTGTGGACTAGTTCTGTGAAAGCAGAGCCTGTGTAGACTTGTCCTGCGGAAGCACTTGTGGTCCAAACCTCCTCCTGGCTGTAGGGCTAGGCTCAGGCAATGGGAACTCCTCCTCCCATCCTCTCCCTACTGCCCGGTGAGCGTGTGGGTGTCTGTGTGTGTGTGCGTGTGTGCATTTGTCCTGGCGTGTGTGTAGGGTACTGAACAGATTCCCTTGACCACTAGGCCTCAACCAGTGTCAGAACCCTGGGTGGTGAGAGGGGCTGGAGGTGTGGGGACAAGGGGACAGGGGCAGGCACTGGTCAGCGCACCCTGGGCTCCTCAGGGGGTAGCTTTCTGCTCCCTTCACCACCCTCCTCTCTGACCTCTTCTTTCCTCCTGCTCTGCTCTGACAGCTGATGGTCATGGGTTGGATAAGGATTCTACTACCCTCATCTTCCTGACACTTGAGTCCTTGTCCCTTACGTTCTGCTCTGATCTGACTCTGACTGAGGTGGCATAGGGCGATTTCAGCTATAAACATGCCTCTCCCAACACACACACACACAGGTAACGCCTAGCCAGCAGAGTGTGGCTGGGCCTAGCACCCTGGGTCTGGCATAGTCTCTGAGCTCGGAGTCTTGGAGAGAGAACCCCAGCACTGAACCTATCCCACTTTGGAATCAGCAGTCCAACTCTGGCTCTGCCGTCTCCAGATGTGGACTCCAGCAACTTGGTGGCATTCTTGTACCTAAGTTTATTCATCTGTAAAATGGGAATAATAATGCCTACTTTGTTGTTGCAAGAATTAAGGAAGATGGTGACAGTGTCGGTCTGCTTAAGTTTGTCTTCCTGCCTTTCCTGGTCTATCTCTGAATGTTCTGAGCTTGCTTGGCCATGAAGGAGGCCTCGAGGCTACCCCGGGGTGAGTCTGGGTGACCCCCAGGCCTACCAGAGCCCCAGTGCTGGGAGCTCCCAAGCATTCCTCAGGAGTGGCTCTGCTTCCTGCCAGGGCTGCCCCCAGCCCTCCTCTCAGGTCATTCAAGGGCCACCAGTCCGCCCCACTCCCCAACTCCATCTTACACTCTCGGTCAGCAGGTTGGAGTCATCAAGCCAACCAAACAGGAGACAGAATGAGAGACAGGAGGGTGAGCATCCTTCACTTAATTTTACTACAGTTTCCTCTGCAGGATTTTGAAAATACGGGGTGTCCCTTCAAGACTAAGAGGTGACAGATTTAGTTTCATGCGGCTCCTGTGAGAAGCCGGCCTGCCTGCCTTCCTGGCAGTGCCCGGCCCTGCAGGTGGGGGCTGCCTCTTCTCAGGAGGAACAAGGACCGGACTCAGAGCCCCGCCTCCCAACCCCCTCAAGTCGCTGCTCTGCCCTGGTGCCTCTGGCTGTGGATCTGTCGCGTGCCCACTGTGTTGCTGGGGGTGTGTACGGGGAGGGATCGGTTGACCCAGGCTGACCTCGTTACCACCGCTCCCAGTTCTCAGGCCCCTGACCCAACAGGGACTTCAGAGAGGCAGCCCTCAAGGGAAAGCCTGGGTCACGGCAGGGCACTTCCAGCTGAATCCAGAGCCCCAGGAATCTGGGGATCCGTGCGGACACCGGGGCCGAGCTGGCCCAAGACCTTGACCGAATCCCACCGAGGAGGCTGCAGCCCAGGGGTCTCAGAATCTTCCTCGCGACCAATCTTCTGCGTTTCGCCCGCCCCGCGCCCCCGCAGCGTTGGGTCCTGGGCGTGCGCTTCTGCCCAGTTCTGCTCGCGGCCCGCTCCCGTGACGCCTTGTCCTTTGCCCGGGTCGGCGCCGGCGTGCGACCCACCGAGGCAGGGGCAGCACTCTGGCCGCAGTCAGGAGCCAAGTGTCAGCCGGGATTTCGGCACTCGGGGAACCCGGGAGACGGGCGCGGCCTCCGACACCACTGCCCCCACCCCCGCGGCCGCCGGACCGCGCCCAGCGGCCGATCCTTCGGAGCGCGCGGCCCGTGGGGTCGCGGGAGCCGCAGAGCGTGCGTGGGTGCGGTGCCCGGAGCTCCCGGCAGGGACGAAGAGATCCTAGGAGCGATCCCTCCCGGGCCCGCACCGCCGTCGCCGCCACCACCGCGGGGCGGGGCCCAGGCCGGGGGCGGGGCGCCGGGCGAGCGCGGCGCTATTTCCAGCCTTGCCGGAGGCTTCGCTCGCACTTCGCTGGGAGCCTCTCGGCGCGCTGGCCGGATCCGCCGGTGGTGGAGAGAGGAGAAGGCGGCGGCGGGAGGCGGGGGACCAACCGGAGCCGGGGGCCGAGGAGGAACACGCCACCGCGCCCTCTCCGTCTCCTGCGCGCTCTAGCCGCCGGCCCCACGCCGCTCGCCTCACCCACCGCACGGGGTTCTTCTCGGAGTGGGAGGAGGCGCCGGGCCCGAGCTGGGGCGGAGGTCCTCCCTGTCGCCCGGGAGCCCCGGAGCGGAGGATTCGCTGTGGAGGACCGCGCCGGCGGCCCCGGGAGCGCCGGCTGCGTCAGGTAAGTGCGCTGCGCCCCCGCCCCACCCCTGTCCCCGCCCTGTGCAGGCTCCCGGCAGGGAGAGGAGCCCCGAAGGGTCCCGGGAGGGCCCGGGTCTGCGCTGCGCCCCAGCCCCGCGAACCCACGCGGATGGGAGTCCGAAGCTGCGGGCAGGGATAGAGCGTGTGGGGTTCCGATCTGGTCGCACTTTGGGGACTGGCTCCAGTAGCAGGAACTTTAATTAGACTTTTGCTCCGTGGATCTCACTTGCCGCCGCGCGTCTGTCAACTGCCACCCCTCGGGCTTCCTCGGTCCCTGCGGATCCTCTGCTCCTCTTCCCGGCCCCGGGTGCTGGGCGCCAGGCTGGAGCGCCCGGGGTGCCCAGGGTTTTCCTGCGTGGTCCAGACTGGGACTCGGGGGCGGGTTGTGGCCGGCAGGGGCGAGGGAGGAGTTAGAGGCCGCCTTGGCTAACTACCGAGCGCCGGAAGGTGCCTCCGCGCTCCATCGCGCGCATCCCCACTCCGCAGCTCTCCGGGGCACCGGCCTGTTTTGTACTCGAGGCAAGTGTGTGCGCATCCGTGATCGTGTGAAGGTGTGTGCATGCGTGTGTCCAGGAGTGCGGGAGTCGGAGCCTCGGGCGGCTCCGGTGGGCGGTGAAAGGACCCGCTTTGCCGCGGGGCCCAGCGGAGCTCTGGCGGCGGCTGCAACTCCAGCTGCTGGCTTCTAGTTCTGCACGCAGGCGAAGGCGCGGTCGCGGGTTTTGGCAGTGCCAGTGCGGGCGCTTGGGTCGGAGGTGACCCCTCTCCCTTCCCCAGCGCGGGACTCACGCCGCCCTAACTTTCTCAGTACGTCTGGTCTCCCGGCCCGGCGACCCCACCCGGAGCTGGCGCGGCAACCGCGCACCGCCGTGGGCTTGGGCGCTCGCTGCCTGTCTGTCCTAACCGGGAAGTAGGGGCCGATCCTGGGGCGCCCGGTCCCACAGCCGTCTCGGCTATTCCAGCGGATCCCGGGTCCTTGGGCGCCTCCCAGCTGGACCCTGAGCCGTGACTGGCTGTGCCAAGGGAATGGGAGTCCAGGGGCTCTATATCTGCTTGGCCGGCATTTGGCCCCCGCAGCAGAGCATGAGGGACAGAGGGTTGAGTGAAGGGGCTGGAGCCCCTCTGGAGTGGATGGTGGGAGGAGCGGTGGCAGAGGGGTACGGGCCGACTAGCCCCTTCCCCATCCCTGGGATGCTCACAAGGTGCACTACCAAGCCGGCTTTCTTTGGGTAACCTCTCACATCTAAGTTCACCTTGACCCTTGCCGGTGGGGTGGGGAACTTTTCCTGAGTCCTCTCTTAGGGCAGCGCAGCCTCTGGAGCAGGAGTGGCAGCGCCCTCTTTAAAATTTCCCACCTGTCATGGCCTGTCCTGCCCACGCTCTGTCCTGTCCCAAGGGCAAGGCAGACAGGCCGCAGGGAGGGGTGACATGCTGGTCCCCGGAGATGACCCCCTTTTAAGCCTGTGAGCCCACTACGTATGGCAGGACAGGGTCTGGGGAGCTCTTGGGGGGAGGGGAAGCACGTTCAAGAGCCTGCATCAGATTTGCCTCTGTGAAGTGACCCACAGGAGGGGTAAAATTCAGACGAGGTCGAGCCTCATAGGATGATCAATAATGCAATAGCATGGAACACAGAAAACCTCGAAGTCTGACCCCATCCCATCGCCTGACCCATTCGCCCTGGGACACACGGATGGCACAACTTATTTATTTACCTGGAATCAGACTCCACGAGAGTGAATTATGTTCCCCAGGTATTGATTTTTGAAAAGACCTCAGATTAAAAAAGTCAAGGCTTTCTTAAAGCAAGATCAAGGATTAATTATTTATAGAGAGACATCAATCAACCGGTGTGGGGGCTCATTTGTAAATTGCCTGAGCCTGCAGGAGGAGCATCTCTGAGTCTCCCTGGCTCCGGCTGGGAGAGGAGCAGGCTCGTCTGACCTCCTGGGCTTGGCAGGGCTTTCTTGGATTGTGACCGGAGGAGGATGCTTTGTAACCCAGCCTGCTGTTGGAGATGCCTTTTTAATCTTGTAGCCAGAATACCACTTGGGAAATTTCATGCATATTTGCTGTGTTTCCGTAATGAACATTTACTGATTACAGAGTATCAAGGGAATTTCATTTTTTAAACATTTATTCAAATCTCTGTTTATGTAAGCTAATAAGTCTGGGAAAGTGTGGTCACTGTATTTTTTTTTTTTTTTTTTTTTTTTACCGTACAGTTGTTGGCAATGTGTGCCTATTAGCCTCGTCTCAGAATTTACCTTCAGTTCACTTAAAAGGAGGAAAGTCAGATTCTCCTGATTAGAAACGTTGTGCAGGCTGCCTCTCTGCTTTTCACTCTGAGTTCATGCCAGCGGCAGCCTGATAGGCTTTTTGTGGTTTTGCTGATGGAAAAGATGGGCACTTAGAGCTTTTGTGGTTGTTTGCTGATGCGTCTGGTTCGAGGTACCTGTGGTGGGCCCTGGCGTCTTGTGGGGCTGCTGGGAGAAGATGTGCCTCACCTTGCCTGCTGCCTGGCCTGGAGTCTGAGACACCTGTCTTTGCTGGACCTGCTGCACCTCCCAGATTTTCCCGTGTGTGGCAGCCACATTGGAGGAGTGTGGAGCAGGGTGGGAACCTATGGGCAGGAAAGTGGACAAAGGATACTGGCAGCTCCTTAGTGAACAACTTGGCAATTAGAGTCCGTAAACACTGTGAAATCAGTGCCCAGCTTTCAGTGAGTGAGACGATAATGAGTTATAAACAGGAGATCTTGTGGTGCTGACCCATGTGGCCATGCCATGGGTCAGTGAGAAATTAAAAAAAAAAATTGAGGATAGTTGTCTGGATGTGTATGTAGAATGGTGTCCTGGAGCTTCGGGAAGTTTGCTGAGGGGCAGGCAGCCTATGTGGTGACGGCACAATGAGAGTCGGTTCCCTGGCTGTCCTTGGAGTCATAGCCAGGACTCGTCTGACTCCAGAGCAGCTGTGTTCCCTCCCTCCTACGAAGAAGCTGCCCAAAGCAGAGGAAAGCCCTGGGCTCAGACAACCAGGGGACAGAACCACAATAGCTCAGGTGGCAGAGGACGCTGGAGATGCCATCTCATTTCTCCCAGCTGGAGGATGTGTGACCCTGCGGTCGGTAAATCACCGTGGCAGAAGATGAGACTTACAAATTGGCCGTGGGAAAAAGTTGTGACTTTTACCCTGTACAAACTACCTGTCATTGGTGATCTGGAGCTCTTGCCTGTACCTGCTGGCCACAGATGCAGCCTCAGCCACTGACACCACGGGGCTGCTTGCGTCCAGGTGCGTTCACACCAAGAAGCAACCCTGATTCCACCTCAAAAGCCGCCTTTCGGCAAGTCAAAGAGTGTCTGTATTCAGGCAGGGGCTGGGGGTGGCAGACACAGCTGCTCTCCCAGGCATTGACCTGGATCTCACCATTCCCGCTCCCCACCCTGCAGGCCATGCATTTCTGGGAAATCAGTGTTTCTTGCTACTGTTGACTGAGGGCAAGGTGCCCTGTCCCTGCCAAGCCATGGCCAGAGCTGGCCCCGGTGAGTGACATTTATTTGAACTAAATTAGAGTTGTCAACATTAAAACCTGAAGCCAGATGACTCTCCACCCTACACTCCCAGTGCCAGACCCGTTGTTGCTCTTCGTTCTGCCATCAATGAATTTTAATGACCACGTATTAGACGTCTGTCATTGTGCCAGGCTCTGGGGCCACAAGGTGAGCGCAACTAAGAATGGTCCCTGCCCTTGTGGGGTTTGTAATCGGATGGGACAGAAATGTCCTCATCATTCATTCGTCACTCACTGATTTGGGCTCTGCCAAACAACGCCATTACTAAACAAATAACCAAACCAGGTGTGATTGTAGGCTATGATCAGCAGATAAAGGAAACACCCGGGAGGTTATGAGACCTACAACAGTGTAATTGACCTAGACTGAAGGGTCAGGAGGACCTCCCTGAAGAGGCGACACTTCAGTTGAGATCTGGAGGAAAAGCTGGAACTAAACAGGGAGGGGAGAGAGGGAGGGAGGGAGGGAGCTGGCCTGGCACAGAATGTGAATGAGTGAGAGGGAGCACGGAGGGCCGTCCAGGGGCTGTGGGGAGGCCCTGTGGCCAGCAGAGTGAAGGCGGGAGATGTAGTTGGAGATACAGGTGGAGTCCCAGCCATCTAGGGCCTTGGAGGCAGGCAGGGCCTTGGGACTTGAGCCGACCAGCTGCTGCAGAGTAGGGAGCTGCAGTAATCCTGGAGGAGGACGGCCGTGGTCCTAGAGGAGGGATGGACATGAATCCGCCAGGGTTTGGTGCTGGATTAGGTGCGGGAAGAGAGACGGCGAGGGTGGTTAGGATCATGACTGGGAGCTCTTTGTGCCCTGGGGCAGGGCCCTCCAGACCAGGGAGTCCCAAGCCCCTCTCTACGCTGATTGGGTTGTGTCCCCCAGGGGTGGGGGTCAGGCACTGCTTGTGTGGCCCTGCCTCTGCTCCCCTGCCCACCTGGCCCACCTTGCAGCTTTGCTCTAAGCCCTTGGCCTTCTGCTAGCTTCTCCCAGGGGTTCGCCATTTAGCCCTAGCTCATAGTGAGCACTCAGTGAGTGCCAGCTCATTGCCCTGAGCTCAGTGCTCTCTGGTGAGAACAAGCTGCTCTGATGCCCACCTTGCTCTGGAGTTGACAGCCCTCAGGCCTGCCTGTCATCCACTTAGCTTCCTGGTCCCCTGGTAGGTCCTTTACCTGCCACCCACTTGTATCTGACCTGGCTGCTGGCTGGCACTAGACTGAGAAAGAACTCCTCTTCTGTGCCCTTTCCTCGTTCTCAGCTTTCTCTCCTTTCCCTCCTCTCTGTGGGAGCCAGTTGGTATCTGCTCCTGCCCTCTGCGAGGGGCTCTGCCCAAGGCTCAGAACTCCAGACTCCCTCGGGTGTCGCTGAGTTCCCTGCGGCTGTGTGTAGCTCAGCTCTGGCCTGGGCCGGGTCCACTCAGCTCTGTCTTTCAGAGGTGGGGTGGGGGCAGCAGGTCTGTGAGTTACCCCGCTTCCCATTGTGCCCACGCTGCTGGCTGCAGGCCCTGAGCTGAGTGGCTGCTGAGATGCAGGCAACAGCCCAGGTCGCTGTCACCTTGTCCTCACTCTTCCCGGGCTGGGCCAGACATGGGAATGGGAGGGACGAGAGCCAAGGGGAGGATGCTAGGAGGTAGAGATCTACTCCTCGGCCCCCGGCCTCTCAGGGGCTGGTTCCTCCAGCCCCTAGGCTCCTTGCCTGGAGAGTGGCCTTGTCAGACTGGTTTTCCTTTCTATCCTGGCTGCTGCCCTGGGTGCCGTGGACCACTGGACATGCCCACGTGCTTGTCAGTGGGAAGGTGACACAGGAGAGCCCCTCTGCCGGCAGGCCCTAGCCCAGGCCTGGGTTGACTCATGCTAGGCAAACAAGTCCTCCCCAGCTTCGAGGCTGCCTCTTCTTGGGGACTGACTCATCTCCCCGGACAAGACTCATCTGCCCAAGCCTGTGAGCACTGAGACCCACCTCCAGCCCGGAGATGAGGGCTTTGCTTCCTGTGCTCCTGAGGGGAGCATCCAGGCACCCAGCAAAGACTAACTGGAGTCCTTCCACATGCAGAGCCTCCTGCCAGGCGGGCAGAGGCCGAGCAAACACAAAGAGGTCACACTGCTGGTGCGAACCCCGCTGTCTCCGCCTGTCTTGGCCATTATGAGTTCCGCACAGAGAAGATACTCAGTGGTTACTGCTGGCAGGCAGAGTGAGCTAAACTGTGCAGTCTGTCTACACTGGTGGAGCCAGTGTGTGATGCACATGATCTATCTACACTGGTCAAGTCTAGTGTATGAGCGCTGGAACCTTCCATCTAGTCTGTGCCTGTCCCACTCCTTGCTGCGGTCTTTGTATGAGGTTCAGAGCTCTCCGACTCTGGCCTCTGTGACTTTCCTGGTGGCTGAGCTCAGCTCAGGCCCCGCCTTTCAATCAGACCTCGGCCCTGCCGATGGGGTTCTGTCTCCCAGAGCTGAAGTGGTTGAGCCCCATGTACAACGCAGTCTGTCTACACTGGTTGAGCCAATGCACAAAGCAGGCACTCTGTCTACACTGATTGAGCCCTGTTCATGATGTAAGCTGTCTGTTTACACCGATTGAGCTCAGGCAATCTGTCTACACTGGTCAAATCAATGTGTTACACAAGCCATCTGTATAAACTGTTTGAGCCAGTGCTCAAAGCAGGCACTCTGTTTACACTGGTTGAGCCAGTGGGTAACACAGTCAGCCTGTGGCTGGCTGAGGCCAGTGTTCTGGGCTCCTTCTGACACCTTCACCAGGAATACTCCCTCATATACATCTGGGTTCTATTTGAGTCCCACTTCCAAGGAGCTTTCGTTGACGATTCCCTCAGCTTTCCCCCCATGTCTTACTCGAATCTCTTTGGTGGAGGCTGCCTCGGGGCTGGGAGTGGTGTGGAAACAAAGCAGGGTGACACATCGTGATCTCACCTGGATGTCCCCCCCACGTCGTGCTTGGGGGCTGAGCCTGCTGCGGTCACCGGGTGCAGAGGCTGCCTGCTGTCAGTGGTCGTGGCCACCTCGCCATCCCTCACAGCAGCCATTCACACACTGTTTTCTCCTGAAAGACACTTAGGCGTGGATTACTGCCTTGGTGTGCATGGTAAACTGCATTTCTCCAGAGTGGCTGCATCTTACCGTGTCCTGCTTTGATTTTGGGCTGTCGTCTCCATCGACGTCATTTTACCTCGTGAGGGTCGGCCTCATCTGCAAATTTAATTTCATGACCATTCATCCCTGTGAAGGTACATCTATGCCTATTATTTAACTCTTCTCGATTCCCTCTGCCATGAATTGAAGTGTCAATGGGTGGTCATGGCAACCAGCTCCACCCCTGGCTCCAGCACACGCAGCCACCGCTGGGCTGTGACAGAAGCCAGCACCTGGAGTCAGACTGCCTGGGTTCAAATCTCAGCTTCACCCTTTGGGCACTGTGTGGTCTAGGGACTTGGTTTCCTCATCTGTAAAATTGGGATGACAAGAGGACCCACCTCATAGAGCTGTTGTGCCTAACAGATAGCCAGCCCATAGTAAGTGACAGCTGCCGTTGTTATTATCATCTTCCGTGTTTGGTCTTTGAGCCGAGGCTCAGTCCCTCTTCATCTTGGGTGCAAAGAAGCATGTTGATCCAGGGCCCTGCCTGGTGATGTGACAAAAGCTAAGGGGGCTGTGACCCCACTGGCTGGTTTCCCCTCAAGTCCCACCCATTCTAAGCAGTTTCCTATCCATACCTTTTCCCTGTCCTGCGTTTGGTACATTTTAAAACTTTTTGTTCCAAGTAGAGTGCGCATCCCGAAAAGTGCACAGGTCGTGTGTACGATGCAGTGATTCTGCGCAGCCAGGCCTAGGTGCCGGCTGTGGGGCGGGAATCAGAACGGGACCAGCACCCCAGCAGCCCCTCCAGGCACTTCTCTCCGCCAAGGTAGCTGCTCTCCTTACTTGTAATGACGTTGGTTGATTTTCCTTGTTTTTAAACTTGATAAAAGTGGAATCACGTTCCCATCGTGTTGGTGAGATTGCCGCATGTTGCTGGGCGTGGTTGCCATTTGTACATTCTTGTTTCTGTGTAGGATTCCGTGTGAATAGCCCCAGTTTATTTCTCCATTCTCCTGCTGACTGCTATTTGGGTTGTTCAGAGTTTGGAGCTATTGCGAACAGTGCTGCCGTGGATATTACATGTGTCTCTTGGGCAGGTGTGCACATTTTAATAAATATGTACCTATAAGAGAATCGCCAGGGCTCAGGATGTGCACATGTTCATCTCTTGTAGGTGCTGTTAAGTTTTCTCTAAAGTAGTTGCATCAGTCCTGCCCCCCGTGGCTGCCACCGGTTACATGTGAGAGTTCTAGTTGCTCCACAACCCTTCCAGCACTTTGTGTTGTCAGTCTTTTTCACCTTAGCCATTCTTTGAGTATGGAGAGGAATAACACTGTGGTTTTAACTTTATTTCACAGATGACTAATGCAGTCTATTTTTTGCCCAGGATATGTTGAACTTGAAAACATTATTCAACAAATTTGAAAATTCACTTCCATCTCCAAACTGTAGATGTCTTAACTGTCTGCAGGTGCTCGTGAGTCACTCTGCTGGGCGGGTTTGAATCTGCCATGTTGGAAGGTAGGGGATGGAATGGACAGGTGTGTCTCTGGATGAGCCCGGGGACCTGCCTACCTCCCCCAGAATCACCTGGGAGCTTGTCAGAGATGCAGACGCTGGGCCCCGCCCCAGCTCCCAGTCACCGGATGGACCCCCATGATCCATCAGTCTCTCTGGGGCTCATCTTTCTTTCCCTCCACAAATTCCAGGAGCATTAAGACCACCTTGTCTCTCATGTTCACTGCTGCATCCCCGTGCCTGGAACAGTCTTGGCACAGAGTGGGGCCCCGTAAATACGCACTGAATGAAGGACCAGATGATAAAGCACTGCCTATTGGCCTCTGTCTTCTCCCGCCCCAGCTGCTTGATGGGGCTTTGTTGGTCACCTGGGCTGCTGTGGGGAGGGCTCTGGAAGTTGGGCTTTCAGACCCCGGAGGGTGTCCTGTCCTGGTGCTCTGTTCCTCTAAATGACCTGCTCCATCTCTAAAGCCAGCTTTGGGCAAGCCTGTGGTTCCAGGCCCCAGGCTCTGTGCTGGTGCCCCCAGAGCCACATTCACCCCCAGCACTCCAGGCACTGGCCATTGACTAGCATCCCCCAGGTGACCTCATCCCTAATCTGTCATTGGGTCCCTCTGGAGAAGCCTGAAAGCAGCACTCCATCCCTGCTCATGCAGCCTCCTCAATTCTCCACCACCACCTTTTCATAGATGACAGGCCTCCTGGTCGAGTGAAGGCAAAAGGGCCAGTCTCGTCCCACCTCGTCCACTGCTGCCCCATCACATTTTGATGGGGACCATGGTGAAGCCTCCTTTCTTCAGATGTGGCTTGTTCCCTTTCTCCTCAAGTCTGGCATCGTCATTTGGAAAGTAGCATGACCTGGGGGACAAGCGCTCTGGGTCAGACCGCTTGGGTTCAAATCAAGGTTCTGAGACCCAGCTGTACACGCAACTCTGACGCAACCAGTGGGGGATGCCTGGAGTGGCTAGATCTCTGAGGTTGGGGAGTGAGGCCGAGGGGTTCTGGCTGAGGCATCTGCCGGGGCCTCCATGGAAGAAGGAGGCCTGGGCTAGTCTTCAAAGATGGGGAGGGCGGAGACGACACCTCATGGACCACTCACTGTGGGCCCTGCCCCTGAGCATCAGCAATGTGAAGTCCTCAGGGAAGGACATGCGCTAAGCCCCCAGGAGACCATGGTCTGATTGACCCAACACATGGGGGCATAGAGCAGTGATCAGAGTTCACTGGTGAGTTATGGAAGGCTTCATGGAGGAGGCGAGCTTGGGACTACATATCAAAGGCCAGGGTGAGAACTTTATCCTCACGCCCATAGAAATTCCCTCCAAACTGCGGGACCACGGGGCATGGACAATGTGAGCCAAATACCAGTCACTTTAAAATAGGGCAACAAAGAATCCATGACACACACATTGTTTATGCTATGTGGAGGCGGGTGTTCGAAGATGGAAGAGCTAAATGCAGTCTGGGAAAAACAACACCTTTTTTTTGTGTGTGCGTGGAAAGACAGATTAGAAAGGTTTATGGTCTTCTGTGATAACTAATATGAAAGGTTTATCAAAGTTAAAAAAAAAAAACCTTGACGCTCTCTCCAAAATTGATTTGAAGAGTTGGCAGATTTGAGGAATCATTCAGTAACGTTTTATGGGTCGATGCTAATTTGATGCAGCAGACCCATGCGTCGCGCCAATTTACTGCCAAACCAACATTAAGCACGGACCTTCCGTGCAAGGTTTATAGGCGGACGGCTCATAAAGATGCATGCTTGACAAGTATTTTGCTTCTCTTAGGATGTGCAGTATGAGGTGTTTATCAAAACCAACTAAATCGCCCTCGCCTTTTACTCGTAAGCATTCTCTGGGGACTTCAGGCCTGGATCCCGTGCAATATTTCATGCAATATTTCCCATGCGGTATTTCCTAACGGGGTCTCCGTCTCCAAGGGTGCCCTAAAATGAATCAAAGATTGCACCTAAATGAGATCTGTGGCCCCAAGGAAATCCATTTCCTGCTTTCATTTTAGCTCCCTGGCTGACGTGTGATGGATACCTACGCGTCTCTCTTGGTCCAAAGACACTGTCAGAGCCTCCTCGTGAGTAAGGAGATCATCAAGCTTTATTTGTACTTTGTTGGAAGGTGTTTAACGATAAAAATTATCAAAACTCCTGTCTTTCACCACTGAGAACCGCTGCTTGTGTTTTCCACAAATGAAAGTGGACTTTCACGGGCTTAGTGTACTCTGCAGCGCCTGGTCCCTCCGTCCCTCCCACCCCAGTGTTAATTACCCGGCTTAAGTGAAGAAGGGCGCTGGAGGGGAGGAGGCACCAGACCGCTGTCAGGGCCGAGCCCCGGGGGTTTTCGCAAGGGGAAATTTGATCTTGGGCAAATGTCAGGGTGGTTTTGAAATCTGTGTTATGATATCAGCTCATTGCCAGCGTAGAGCTTCATCTGGATTTCATAAATATTGTATGGGGCTCTCTTACAGCCACCTCGGCCTGCTGGGGATCATGACAGCCACCCCCCAACACACATACACACACCCCATCACAATTGCAATCTAGGGCAGAGTTGTCAGGAAAAGCCAATTGATGATATTTCAATCACGATGTTCTCGTAAAGAATTCCATTCAAATTCCTTTGGAAAGGGAGTTAAGGCTTCCGGCTGCGGCTGGGAGAATGATATGCTAAATGTAGCTTCCTGGGGCCCTGGCAGCCATCCAGGCTCTGTAATTTATAAATCTCCTTGTTGGTTCTCCAAGTGACCTTGGAACCTCCATGCTGGTGAATTCCTTAGGTTCACACGTTGCCCTCCGTCCTCTTGGGAGAACGGTCCCCAGACGAGCGCCCCCAGCACCCATCAGGCTGGAGCTTGAGAGAAAGGATGTGAGCAGGGCGCCTGGGCAGCACGTGGCAGGTGACTGGAAGATTGCTGGTTGCTGCTGACCTTCCCTCTGAAATTTGTCAGCTACGAAACGGTCCGATATTGCGTTTAAAGGCAGCCTGCAGGTGATGGGAGCCTCTGTGCCGCCCCAGCCCACAGCAGGTGATCCTGGAAGAGACGGGGAGGGACAGTCTGCAATTACGTTCATCAGCTCTTTTTGGTTGAGGGATAAACAAAATGGCCCAAACTGCTGCTCTTACAGATTCCAGCAGAGGAGTGGCGTGTAGGAGAGATTAACGTACAATTAAAACCCGGTACGGGTAAATTACAGGGTGACAGCTATCTAATGCAAACACTGCAGACGTGTAATTAAGAGGAGTTACGGGTTCTCAACGATGGATTTGCCAAGGAAAGGGCTGGGAGCTGCCAGGGGAGCGGGAAGGGCAGGGACAGGGCTGGGACAGTGTGGGGGCGGCGGAGGTGGTGAGGGGGAGCCCCCACAGCGTCTGGGGGGCTGTCTGGGACATGATGGGAGCCACAGCCCCATGGGGTGGCGCAGCTGCCTCGGCAGCGGCTGCAGGTTCTCCTTGTGGCTTCCAGCTCTTTGAGGAGCGCCCTGCTCCCCCCCCTCACCTTTGGCTCTGTGGCAATGAGCGCCCATGGATGTCTTTTTTTTATGTTTTTAATTTCTCCTGCTTTGTCAGCTTTTTAAGGAATATGTTACATTATGTGGAAATTGGATGCTAACAAGATTTGTATGAATAAATTAGACTCTTAACTTTTTATGTTATTACAAAATTGAAATGGACTCTAATGACAGTCAGAATTAATGTTCTGTTTCAAATAAATGCCGGGGATGTGACTGAATTTTCAGTGCACTCTCCTCTTGAGTCTCTAGCCCTTCCTATAAAGCCTCTCCTGAGAGAGGGGGCTCTTTCCCCATTCAGTGGGGCAGCCCTCTTGCCCTCAGGCCTGGTACCGGTCTCTAGGACACCCCTGATGCTCCCAGGGGGTGCTCTGCCCGCACCCTCCCATGGGGGCTGCTGATGCTACCCGTGGTGCCCCCCAAGCAGACTTGCCCTCAGCCTCAGGGGGCTTCTTGCCCAAGGTCACATCCCATCGGAATCACTGGCTGGCTGACATGTGCCTCCCAGCCCCTGAGCGCTCTGTGGGGCCAGCTCAGGCCTCAGTTGTGCGGCTTGCGAGTTTTCCGTCTGCCCATCCCTGCCTTCCTTACTTCCACGGAGGGGGCTCTCTCTCGAGCGGTCCCCAGTAGACCCCAGAGTTTCCAGGGGACTCAGCCCGCGACACCTGAATTTAGGGGTTTCGGTTTTCCCAAACCAGCTGTCTGCCAGGTGAATCTCATCTGCTGGGATCACAGTCCCCGAGGACCAGGATTGCTCTTTCTGCTCTGTGTCCCCTTCTTGAGCCCAGGCCTGGGGTGAGGTGCTGACTGGGTCTTGGCCCCAATCCAGGTCCCCCTGGGTAGGGTCTGAGCAACAGCAAGGCCAAGGGCTCCCCTGGATCTGAGCTGCCACGCCACCGGGGCAGACATGTTTGGGGGGATTTTGTATGATGAAAACCCCTAGATCCCCAAAGGGCAGGCAGAGGGGGGGCTGAGGGCCCTGGGAGTGGGCACTGGCTCCTATGGCTGACAGTGGGGGTGGGGGAAGGTGGCCTGTAAACTGGGGAGAGAGCATGAGGCAGCCTAGACAGGGAGCTGCCCAGGTGGGAATTCAGCCCCCCTGCAGCCAGGCCTCGCGGCGGGGAAGTGGTGCGTCCGGGATGCCTGGGAAGGGGGCAGTGGGACTCAGTGCCCGCTGTCCTTGCAGGAAGGCACGGGCCTTCAGGGTGGCCAAGTATTTGAGTATTCAAGAATGGGTAGATTTTTGTATGAAATCTCTTTCCTTCTAAAGTCTGGAGACTAACTCAAAATTTAAAATCAGAGTCCTATACTGACCAAGCAATATGCCTGTGAACTGCATTTAGCTTGTCAGCTCGAGGAATTTGGAGCCCAGAGCTTCACTGGCAAGGAGGACAGTTCCCTACCCGGAGGGTGAGGGCCAGAGCCCGCAGAGGGACACTAACAGTGAAGACTGCAGGCCACGCAGCAGACCCCTCCTGGGTGCCCTCCTGGGACTCCCCAACCCCTCTGCTGGCAGGGGGTCCTTCCCACTCGGGCTGTGGGCGTCCGGGCTGCTGGCTGAGCCCGGCGTGCAGTTGGATCACGGCAAGCCCAGCCCTGGTCAGCTGGCCACTCAGCTTGGGGCTTGGTGTATGAGTGGGTTGCAGAGAGGCCCTGTGCAGACCCCCACCCCACTTCTGAGGGACCTCAGCTCAGCATTCCTGCCTCCACCTTCCCAAGTCCCAGCAATTCCCTGCAGAAATGCCATACCAGGAGTAAAAAGGAGAAAATAAAAGTCTCACCACCCAGCCCGTCCTCTGGATCTGGAGTTCCCACACATTGCCACAGAGAGGGAGTATCTTACGTTTAAATCACTTTATATACATAAACTTGTAAGTCATATTCATTTTATAAAAATGTAATAATTTTTATGCCTGCCGCACATAGCTTGTTTAATCATTTTATATATCACGAGCGCCTGTCCATGATAATGGATCTGTTTCCATCCCGGCTTCTGGCACCTGCACGGCATTTCTTTGTATGAATTTATCATAATTTATGTAAACAGTTCCCTGTTGGACATTTTGTGGGTTTTCCTTTTTGTTTTCCAATTTTAAAGAATGTTGAACTGAGCGTTCTTGCTGTGTTCCTGTGTGTCATTTCGGGATCACTTCCCAGCAGTGGAATTGTTGGCTCAAAAGGGGCTGCATAGTTTTAAGACTTAATGCTTCCCGACAAATCACCTTCCAGAAAGACCAGCAGTGCATGAGTGTGCCTTTTTTCTCATACTCACACCAGAAAATCTTTGTTTTTTAAATCCTTGTCAATTTGATAGATTAAGGAGGGGCATGCTTATTGCTGTTTTGAAATAACTTTTATTTTCATGAAAGTACTACATATGTGTAGGTAAAAAGCATCGATAATAAAAGGCTTATAATAAACCCAGAAGCCTCTGCCTCATGCCTCACCACCTCTCCCAGTCCTGCTCCCAGGGGCAACCAGCTACGACTCTTCCAGCTACTTCCCCGGCACGTATTAGTACCTCTATATTTCTGTATAACATGCGTAAGCTGCAGGTGTAAAATGGCCCAGCAATTGTCTCCGCCTCATTTATTGAGCACTCACTCTTGGCTTACTTTTTTAAAATGCCAGCATCATCATTTGCTTAATTCTTATATTTACTGCGGCCACTTTTGGACTCTCCTGTTTTAGTCTGTCTAATCTAGTCCCAGAACCTGCTGTTTTAATGATCATAGCTTATGAACACATTTTTAATATCTTAGAAGGCAAGTTTCCTCTCATTGTTCTTGTGTGAACAAGGACATTACATTTTATTGTTATTGTTTTATTGTTTCTTTAGGAATATTGGGTCAAGTTTCAAATAATATGGAATAGAGATTTGTGTTGGGATTGTGTTTCATTTATAGATAACTTCAGGATAAATTTTCAGGTAAACTGACCTTTTACTATATTTGTTATGTTTTACCATATTGAGTCTTTTGATCCATTTATTCAACAAATGTGTGTTGAGAAGCAACTGTGTGCCAGGCACTGTTCTAGGCACTGGGGATGCATCCAGAAACAAAGCAGAGGAGGATCCCAGCCCCCAGGCAGTCAACATGATAGTTGCTTTGAAAGCCAAGCAGGGTAAGGGGGATGGAAGTGTGGGGTGGGAGGAGGGATGGGTCAGAGAACTAAGTGGGGTGTCAGGGTGGGCCTCACTGAGAAAGTGAGACTTGAGCAAAGATGCGGTTTGAGGGAAATGAGGACATGGGCCATACAGGCGGTTCTCAATCTGGGGCAGGTGTGTCCCCCAGGGGAATTTGGCAACATCTAGGCTCGTTCTACTGGCATCTAGTGGATACAGGCCCGGGATGCTCCTAAACATTCCCCAACCACGAGGCAGCCCCACTAATGAAGAACTGACTGGCGCCAAATGTTGACGGTGCCAAGCTTGAGAAATCCTGATCTAGGCGCAGATTTTCTAGGCAGAGGGGGCACTTAGTGAAAAGTCTTAGGCAGGAGTGAGGATCAGCAAAGAAGTGGAGAGATGGAGGAGAGGGCAGCTGTGAACGAGGCCACGGAGGTGGGCGTGGTGGGAGGGGGAGAGGGCGGACAATTTGGGCCGTGCAGGGCAGGATACAGAATTTGACTTTACTCTGAGTGAGGTGGGGAGCAACTGCCGGGTTTGGACAGAGGAGCGCGTGACCGAATTGTATTTTGAGAGGATCCCTCTTTTCTTGGTGCCACGATGAGGGGCAGAGATCTGGGAGGCTGCCGCACTGCAAGATGATGGTCTGCGCCAAGATGGTGGCAGTGATATGGAGAGAATGGGCCACCTCCCAGACAGATTTTGAAGACAGAACCAACAGGATTTCCTTATGGATTAGATGCGGCGTGAGGAAAGGAAAGTTGTTGGTCTGAGCAACCAGAAGGATGGAGTTCCCACAATTGAGATGGGAAAGGCAGCGGGCAGAACAGATGTTGGAGGGGGCTCGGTTAAGGACATACTGTATTTGAGGTGTGCTACACACATCCAAGTGCAGAGGCTGGATGTTTGGTTGGATACACAAGTCTGGAGTTATGGAGAGAGGTTAAAGCTGGAGATTTAAATTTGGGAGTCACCAACACATGGTTTTTGAAGCCATAGGACTGATTGAGGTCAGTAAAAGAGTGAGTACACATAGAGAAGAAAAGAGGACCAGCAACTGAGGCCTAGATTGTTCCAACATGAAGAAGTCAGGGAGATGACAAGGGACCAATGAAAGAGACCAAGAAGTGAGCAGTGTGTTAGGAAGAAAGGAGGAGGGTATCGTATTGTAGAAACCCAGTGAAGAAAGTGCCTCATGGACAAGTGTGTGGTCACCTGTGTCAAATGCTGGTGGCAGGTCAGGTAAGACGAGGACCAAGGGTTGGTCAATGGGTTCAGCAATGCGCCCGCGCAAGAGCGGCTCTGGTGGAGCGGGGGCGATGACATTGTGATTTAAGTGAGTCTGTGAGAGAGTGGGGAGGGATGAAATTGGGAATGTGGGTAACTCGTGTTTCGCTGCAAAGGAAAGCAAAGAAGTGGGAAGGTATCTGCTGAGGGAAGAGGGGTCAAGAAGGTTTTTAGTTTTAGGATGGGAGAAAGAATAGCATATTTTTATGATGATGGGAATGATCCCGTAGAATGTGGAAAATTCTATAGGTAGGAGAGGAGAGACCTGCTGGAGCCAAGACCCTGAGAAGGTAGGAGAGCACTGGAGCGCTGAAGTGGAGGGGTTCGCTCTAGGGGCACAGACACTTAACCTCGGGTAAGAGCTGAGAAGGCAGAAGAGTGGGTGCAAATATGGAATGTGAAAGTTTCCCTCTTTCCCACTTTCTCACACACACACATACACACACAGCTTTATTGAGATAGAATCACATACCACACCATTCACCTATTTAAAGTGTACAATTCAATGGTTTTCAGTATGTTCACAGAGTTGTGCGACCATCAACACAGTCAATTCCAGAACATTTTCATCACCCCTGAAAGAAACCGTTTCCGTATTAGCAGTCACTCTCCATTTATATCTCCCTAGTCCTAGGCAACCGCTCATCTACCTTCTGTCTCTATAAATCTTCCTATTTTGGATACTTCATATAAACTGAATCAAACAATGTGTGGTCTTTTTTTTTTTTGGCTTTTTTTCACTTAGCATAATGGTTTCAAGCTTCGTGCATATTGTGGTACTTCATTTCTGTTTATAGCTGAATAATATTCCATCATAATATATATACCACTTTTATTATTTATCCTTTCATCAAATGATGGGCATTTGAGTTGTTCCCACCCTTTCGATATTATTAATGAAGCTGCTGTGTACACATTGGCGTACAAGTTTCTGTGTAAATGTATGTTTTCATTTCTTTTGGGTATATACAGAGGAGTGGAAAGCCTGAGTCATGTGGTAACTCTAGGCTCAACCTTTTGAGGAACTGTCAGACTGTTTTCCCGAATGGCTGCACCATTTGACACTCTCACCAGCCACGTGTGAGCGTTCGCATTTCTCCCCCTCCTTGCTAATACTTGTGATGGTCTGCTCTTTTGATTGTAGTTGTCCTAGGGGGGTGTGAAGTTGTATGAGATTTGCATTTGGTATTTGATTTCGTTGTCGTTTTGATTTGCATTTCTCTAATGGTTGATGATGTGGAGCCTCTTTTCATGTGCTTATTGTTCATTTGTACATCTTTGGAAAATGTCTATTCAGATCCTTTGCCCATAAATTATTATTTTTTTATTATGAAGTTGTAAGAGTTCTTTATATGTATTCTGGATACAAGATCCTTATCAGTTATATGGTTTGCAAATATTTTATCCCATTCTGTGAGTTGTGATCACTTTCTTGATAGTGTCATTTGCAGCACAAAAGTTTTTAATTTTGATGAAGTCCAATTTATCTGTTTTTTTCTTTTGTTGCTTGTGCCTTGATATTGTGTCTAAAAAGACCTTACCTAGCCCAAGGTCATAAAGATTTACTCCTTTCTACTTTTTATTTATTTGTGTGTGTGTGTGTGTGTTTTAAGGAAGATTAGCCCTGAGCTAGCATCTGCTGCCAATCCTCCTCTTTTTTTTTTTTTTTTTTTTTTTGCTGAGGAGGGTTGGCCCTGAGCTAACATCCGTGCCTGTCTTCCTCTACTTTGTGTGTGGGATGCCTGCCACAGCATGGCTTGGTGAGCAATGTGTATGTTTGCACCCAGGATCTGAACAGGCGAACCCTGGGCTGCCTAAGCGGAATGTGCGAACTTAACCGCTGCCGGGGGGCTGGACCCTATTTATATTTTTTATTTAGTTTTCCTTTATAACTAAATTGGCAAGTGTCCCCAGAAGAATATTAAATAGTAGTGGGCTTCCCTTGTTCCATTCCTGACTTTAATGTTTCACCATTAATCATGAGGCTGTCTGTGGGATAAGATTTTTAGATCTTAAAAAAACCAAATATCCCATGTTACTAGTGTTTATAAATAATCAAGGACTTTCCACTCTCCCCCAAATGTATTTAATCTGTCTGTGGAGATAAACATGGTTTTTCTCCTTTGACCTATTGATGCAGTAACTTATATTAATAGATATTCTAATATGGAGCCATTCTGTAATACACGTCTGGATTAATCTTAATTTGTTGGGGTACATAATTATTTTATCATACTGCTTGTTCAATAGCCAGAAGTTTTATAATTTCCATTGTGCTTCTTTGACTCATGAATTATTTAGACTCAAACATTTCAAGGGCATATTTTTCTTCTCTGCTTTCCAATTTTATTGCATTGAAGTCAGAGATTGTGGTTTGCATGCCATTGATTCTTTGATTTTAATTGAGAATTGCTTTGTATCCTAGTTAGTATACGGTCATTTCTGTTCCATTATGTTTGAAATAATACAGACCCTCTAATTGTTGGCTGCAGAGTCCTGTATCCATATCTACAGACATTCTTTAGCTCAGTCTTGTTAATTGTATCATTTGTATCTTCTATAGCCTTAATTTTTTTGGCTGCTTAATTTATCAATTTCAGAGTGAGAGTGTTAAAATCTCCCCTTATGGTTATGAATTTGTTGATTTTTCCTTGTAATCTGATTAATTTTACTCTCTACTTTTTAAAAAGTATATTATTAGGTGCATACAAGTTCAAGATTGTTATATCTTCCTAGTGAATTATTCCTTTTTCCTTTGTGCAATAACTCTTTTAATCCCCATTGATGCTTTCTTGCCTTAAATTCTATTTTGCCTGATGTCACTATTGTGAAAACAGCTTTTTCTTTGTTATTTATGTGATATATCTCTTTAGTATCTCTTGACTTTCAAACTTTTCTGTATCATGTTTTGGAAGTGTCTCTCATAGCAAGTTTAATCTTTTTTTTTTTCACGGTTACTGGTGTATTTGCATTCTTTCTCTTTTATTTTGTTTTTTCTGCTTTCCTCGCTTTTTCATTGGTTCTTTCTTTTTTTAAAAAAAAATCTTTCCTGCTTTCTAAAGGATTGATTGTATTTTTGTTTCCTTTTTTGCTCCCTCTACTGATGGGGAAGTTATACATTCTGTTTTTTATTTTTTCAGTGATTACCTTTACATTTTTAATATACATGCTTTGCTTAACGCAATGTGAATTAAATCAAAATTTCTACCTTCCTCCAAAACGACACAATAATCATAGAACACTTTAATTCTTATTACATTTCCATCTCATATCTTTTGTTGAATTTTAGCACCATATTGTTAATAAGCTCCCCAATTTTTTTTAACATTATCATGGTTATTATTATTTACAATTAATGATGATGATTATTATTTTTTAAAGGCTAAGCTTTTTTTTCTTTTAAAGATTGGCAGCTGAGCTAACAACTATTGCCAATCTTCTTTTTTTTAAATTCGTATCCCCAAAACCCTCCAGTGCATAGCTGTATATTCTAGTTGTAGGTCCTTCTGGTTGTGCTCTGTGGGACGCCGCCTCAGCATGGCCTGATGAGTGGTGCTAGGTCCACACCCAGGATCCAAACTGGCGAAACCCCAGGCTGCTGAAGCAGAGCGCACGAACTTAACCGCTCGGCCACGGGGCTGTCCCCTACAACTAATGATTATTTAGATTTACAGCTGTTTACCAACTCTTTGGCTCCCCCTGGCTCATTGCGCCCTACTTCTCCTCTCTGGGTTCCGTTTCCACTGCCTCCCATAACTCTTTCAGGGAAGACCTGTGCAAACTCTCTTGGACTTTGTTCACTGAAGTTTGATTTTGCCCTGAATCGTTGAGCTGAGTATAGAATTCTGGGGTGTTAGTTATTTTCCTCTAGCCCTTTGAAGACCTATTCCATTCTTTTCTGGTTCCCAGGATTCCTCAGAGAAGCTGGAGTTAGTCTGTCAGTCCTCTGTGGATAGTATCTTTCTCTCTAGTTGTTTTTGTGATTTTCTCTTTGTTTTCATATTCCTCAGCTTCACTCAGATATATCTAGGTATATAATTTGGTTTCTCCTGCCTGGAATTTGAAGCACTTATTTGTTCAGTCTCAGGTATGGCTTTCTTAGGTTCTGAAAAACTTTCAGTCATCATCTCTTCAAATAGTTCCTTTCCTTTATTCTCAGTATTAGCCTTTGAAGTGCCAGTTACACTATGGGGGACCGTATAGCCTAGAGGTCAAGAACAAGGACTTTCTAGATGGATTCTATTTCAGTGCTTAATAGCTGAAGAAAATTACTTAAACTCTCTGTTTCTCAGTTTTCTCATCTATTAATTGGGCATAGTAGTATTACCAAACTCTTAGGTTGTTGTGATAATTAAATAAGTTAATATATATAAAGTGCTTAAAATAGCTCCTGACACATGGTCAGCTCTAGTTAGGTCTTGGTTATTCATGTTCCCTGGAATGTTCCGGAGACCTTACCCTGACACTAACGTGTTTGGCTCCCGATCGTTACGGCAACTCTTCAGGAAGGATCTGATTCTGTTTCAGTCCCTGGGGGTGCGTTTCTGTCAGCCTCCATGATTATTAGTCTTATTTTGGACCTTCTCATTCTGTTCCCTTCCTTGTAACCTCAGTCTCATATTTCCCATGTATGCTTCCGGGTGATTATGTCAGATTTATCTTCCGGGTCACCACATCTCCCGGTTTCCTAATTAATCTGTTGTTAGACTCTCGTATTGTGCTTTTAATTTCAATCACTATATGTTTCTATTTCTAGGAATTCCATGGAGATCTTTCAAATCTACATGCTTTTTTGGGTAGTTTCCTGCTCTTTCATTATTTTTAGCCTTTCTTTTACTCACTTAATAATTTCAAACGTAATTATGTTATCTTTTCAGGCTTTCTCCTTCTCACACGTTCATGGAGTGCTAGTCTTTCTGTTTGTTGATCAGCTGATTTTCCCTCTCGGTGAATAATTTCCTTGAGTGGATTATAATTTCTATATGATATTCTAGAGAAGCAAAAATTATCCAAACTAATTTAAGATTGGTGAATTAAAAAAGTTTTTGAATGGTAGCCGTGTGCTTCCTGGGTTGTAAAAGCCTTGCTTCAGAACATTTCAGAAATTGTTTCTTCTGGGAGCTCCCACAGATGCGTCATTTGGGATGCATCTTCCCCGTTATTTCCATGTACGGAGATGCTAACACCACATGGGGAGTGTAAATTTGGACTCCGCGGCCGTGGTGCAGGCTTGGGATTTCCTTTCTTTCTGAAACTGCCCAGTCCCCCGGAGATGTTTTGTATTTCTCCAGACAGGGTTGAGCATTCCGGCCCCTATTTCGCTTGGCTGGGATCCCTCTAGATCCTGAGCTTTGTGAGCAGCTCAGTTCCAGCTCCTTGTCTTACGAGAGAGGAGAGCCCAGACTGTATCTCTGGCCCCTGTGGGCACGATGCCCCTGGCCCTGGCCTCTGGGCTCTGCCATCTGTCATTCAGGGCCTCTGGGGTACCAGCTGACAGTTTATCGCTCCAGCTCTCACATCTTTTCATTTTCTGCACCTAAAGATTTCCTTTTCTTCCCTTTAGGCTCAATTATGTATTTAATTATTTTATACTATATTTTACCCAGCATTTCCATGCATTTGGAGCTGGGGGTGGTGATGGCGGGGGCTGTGTGTATCTGCTCTGATCTTTTATTTAGGATTTTTACATCTAGAGTGACAAGCAAGATTAGTCTGTGATTTTATTTTTGTTTCATCTTTGGCAGGTTTTGGTACCAGGGTTATGTGTTATTCATAAAATTAATTAGGAAGTTTTCCTCCTTTCTTTATCCTCTGGAACATTTTAAATAGCATAGAAAATTTCTGTCCCTTGAAGGTTTGAAATTTTCCAGTGAAATCTGTCTGAGGACAACGCCTCTGGGGTGGGGAATTGTTTTCCACCCTCGTTTTCCACTCAGCTTTTCTGCTTCGTGAATCAGTTTGTATAACTTCGGCTTCCCTAGACTATCATACATTTAATCAAGATTTTAAAATTTATTAACATAGAATTCCACATGGTATTCTTAAATTTTAATAATTTTTTTTGCCTCTCCTATTATATCTCTTTCTCATTAATGTTGTTTTTCTCTCTTTGTTTTCTTGATCAGACTTTACCAGAGATTTGTATATTTTATTGACCTTTTCTAAGAAACAGCTGTTGAATTTATTTACTCATCCTTCTAGTGAACTCTTAAAAATCAGTTCTTCCTCCTTTCATCTTTAACCCTTTTTAAGGTTCATTATCTTGCTCTGTTTCTAATTTTGAAGTTGAATGTCCAGGTCATTTATTATCTTTTTTCTTTAAGAATAAAACTCTTAAAGTGGTAAAATTTCCTCTGAGCACAGTTCTGGCCACATTCCATAAATTTGGGTGTGCATACGTTGTCGCCAGCATGATTTTTCATAGTCTGAAACTGCTATTTTTATTTCCTCTTTCATACAAGAGAGCTGTTCAGGAGCGTATTTTAAAGCTTTTTATTTTTTCTTTCGTTATTAATTTCTACTTAGATAGTATTGTATCCTATACATTTTTTAAAAACTACCGTATTTTCATGCAATCTACAGTGATGGTGATTGTAATGCATGCCGTTATTTTATGTACCCCTGAGAAAGAAAAAAAATCCACTGCTTGTTAAACTCTAACCTCCACCAATTGTAGGATGTATTTCGGTTTCAGAGAGAGTGTAAAAAAGTGCATCTTAGAATGGGGGAAATATAGAGTTTATCATTCATTTTAAATTAAAGTATGTTGAGGTCAGAGAATGTGACCTGTATGACATCAGTTTCTCATAATACATTATAACCTGGTATGTGGTCAGTTTTTATAAATGTTTTACATGTACTTGAAAATAATGTATCTTCTCTATTTGCTGGCTATAGGAATATATATATATTCACACACATATATATTTCTGTACATTCCATATATGCACACACCCACACGCATGCATATTTAAAATCAATCTTGAAACTGTGCTTTTCAAATTTTCTATATCCTTCTAATTTTTTTTATTGGCTTGATCTTTCCATTCCTGAGTGAGATTTGTTAAAATCTTCCCCTCTAATGGTTGATTTGGGAATTTTCTTCATGGTTGCCATTTTTTGCTTTATATATTTTGAGGTTTTGTTGTTAGATGCCTACAAGTTCCTAATTGTTCACCTTCTTTTTTAGATTATTTTTCTTCTTGTGTTGTGCCACTCTTTACCTCCATTAATTCCTTTTCTGCCTTGAATTCAGCTTTCTCTGATAATAATATCACAATGTCAGTTTTCCTCAGTTAATCATTCCTGGCATTCCACTCTCCATCCACTTATTTCCAGCCTTTCTGTGTTGCTTTTTGAAGAGTTTTCCACCGAGATGAATGGTCTTCATAGCAGTAGGCTTTCTGTGTGCCTCAGCACCTGTTTCTGAAGGCGCAGAGAACATGAGGGAGGGCATGGGCTGGGAACCCGGGTGCTCGGGCCTGTGTCCCGGCTCTGCTCTCTACCAGCTGTGGGCACTTGCACACATTTCTTAACCTCCTGGGGCCTCCGTTACCCCATCTATAAAATGTGATAACAGTACCTAGCTTGTGCCTTGCTTTGAGGATTAAATCCATGTGAAATGCTTAGACCACGGCTTGACCTATAGTGAGCATCACTAAATGTTAGATGGCTTTAATACCTTAATATTTGTTGTCATCATTAATATTTTGGATTTATTTCTATCGCTTTATTTGTGGCTTCTTTACTCTCCTTTCTTATGCTCAGTCCAATCGATACAATTTTCTTTCTTTCTTTTTCTTCTGTTGATTTGAAAACTGTGTATTTTTTTCTATCACTTAATTGAGTACCCTTAAAATGTTAAATTACATATTTAAGTACACATTTTTTAGCAAGCCTCAAGTTATTGTCTCTGCCGTCCTCCAGAACGATCAAGGATCTTCGCATAAGGGAATCTCTCACCAAACTCTCCCTCCATCTTCCTTCTTGTTATAGTTGAGAATTTTTTTCTACCTTAGCACCAAAAAAGTATTATTAATGTTTAGAGTTGGTAGTTAATTAAATTTGCTAACAAATTTTACCAATGTTCGTGTTTTTAAAATTCTGCTCATTCTCTCTAGGTTCATTTTTCTTGCAGAAATGTATCCTTTAATAATTCTTTAATTTTAGATGGCAAACTCTCAGCTTTGGATGTCTGCAAATGTCTTTATTTTGTCCTCATTCTTGAATAATTGAGTAGAATGACCTTTATTTTCCTACAGCAGTCACAAAAAAATGGTATTCCTCCACTCTCTTCTGGGCATCTCTCTTTTTTGTTGTTGCTTTTTTTTTTTTGAGGAAGATTAGCCCTGAGCTAACTACTGCCAGTCCTCCTCTTTTTTGCTGAGGAAGAGTGGCCCTGAGCTAACATCCATGCCCATCTTCCTCTACTTTATATGTAGGACGCCTGCCACAGCATGGCGTGCCAAGTGGTGCCATGTCTGCACCTGAGATCCAAACTGGTGAACCCTGGGCTGCCAAGAAGTGGAACGTGCGAACTTAATCGCTGTGCCACAGGGCTGGCCCCTCTGGGCATCTCTTGATGCTACGATGCTAGGATGTCTGCTGTTGTTCTAACTGTTGATAGGCTATCTGGCTTTCTTTCTGGTAAACTTTAAGATTTTTCTTTTCCTTTTTTGGTATTCTGAAGTTTTACTAAGATGGGTGAATTTATTTTATTTTTACCCTACATAGCACTGTGTGTACGTTTTCAGTATAAGAAATCATGTGTTTTTCCAATTTTGGAACATTCTCAGCCATTACCACTCAATTTATGGCTTATTCTACCAGAAGCCCATTCTCCTTTTCTAGAACGTTGTATTCGATGAATGAGGTGATTCTTTTCAACAAGTGCATAGGATTCCAGAGCTTGGATGAACCAAAATTTAATTAAACGGTCTTCTACTAATGGGAATTTTATTTATTTATTTTTAAGATTGGGCCTGAGCTAACAACTGTTGCCAATCTTCTTTTTTTTTCTTTCTGCTTTTTCTCCCCAAATCCCCCCAGTACATAGTTGTATATTCGAGTTGTGAGTCCGTCCAGTTGCGGCATGTGGGATGCCACCTCAGCATGGCCCAATGAGTGGTGCTATGTCCGTGCCCAGGGTCCGAACAAGTGAAAGCCCGGGCCGCCGAAGCGGAGCTTAACCACTCAGCCACGGGGCCAGCCCCTATATTTTTTCCACTTTTTTTTCCTATTAAAAATAATGCTGTAGCCAACATTTTAATCTCTCTCTTTTTTGTTAGATTCTATTTTTGTTGCATTGTCTTTAGTTAATGATTTCTGTTGAGATTTTTTTTTCTGTAGTCTAATTTAAGCCCATTTTTCTAAGTATTGTATGAATGATTGAGAAAGCTATATTCTGTTTGCTGAGCACAAAGGTGTGAGAGGGAGCACCAGATTTTTTTTAGCCGAATCTTTAATGTTCTCCCTTCATTTTGTTTGCATAATTTGTCCATTTAAAAGTGTTAAAACCTTTATGACTGGGGATTTGTCTACTCTCCTTTGCCCTATAGGTTTGCTTTATAGACTCTGAAGCTACGTTGTGAGACGTGTCAGTGCCTGTCTGTGGAGGTCATTCCGTGGGGCGGACCCCTGGTGTCCCCGTGAAGCCCTCATGGACTCCTCTGTGGGCCCTTCGCCTCTTCCAGGCCCCCGACCCCGAGTGGCTGCCACGTCGCCGTCCTGTGCCCCCTGCCCTGGGGTCGCCAGGAATTCCTGGCGGTGCCTCGTTTGCTGCTGTGCGCTGAGCAGCTTTCCTCCGTAGATCCAGGTTCCACACCGCACCCCCGCGTTTACACTGATTTGCTCCTTTGCATGGAAATGGAAGGGAGAGGAATTAGGCCAATGGCGCTTGCTGCCCTCCTTACCACGGAGTCTCTTTCCTTCCGACAGCTGCTTTTCAGAGCATGCAGCTCTCCCTCTTCCTCAGCTTGGCCCCCTTCCTCAGCTCCGGCCTCCCCACGTGCCAGGTGAACGCTATCCTCTTCTACACGCGCTCAGGGCAGGCAGGAGGGTTTCCAGCACCCCTGGCCTCTGCGTGGGGCACAGAAGCTTGATTCCAGAGGGAGACTCCTCTGCTGCCCTGCTTGTCAGCGAGGCCCGGGAACTCTCTCTGCTGATGGGACGGTGGTGCGTGGCCAACAGTGGGTGTCTGTTGAACGCCTCCGGTGGGCCCTGCATTGGGTTGGGTGCATTACTGTGTGATCCCATTAAATTCTCACCACAAAGCCCCTAGAACTGCTAGTGAGGAAGAGCCTGAGGTTCAGCCCCATGTGTGTGGTCACCCAGCCGGTCAATGATCCGGTGGGATTTTCGCCCAGGTTCTCTACTGCCCAGTGGTTCTCTCCACTGCCCAGCCGCATTCTGCCCTGCAGCCTACACAGCCCCTGCCCCAGCCGCGTGTGGGACCCCGGCTCCTTTGGCCAGATGTTGACCTAGCACCACTCAGGCTGCCTCTGGGTGGGTGGAGGGCATGGGCGGAGCAGCTGCCTCCCACAGATCTGTTCTCTACCAGCAGCCAGAGTGGGTCATTCCCCTCCCACCGGACCTTTGCCCTCTGCCAGCCCCCACCTGCCTGCCCTTCAGTTCTCACCTTGCAAGTCCTAGACACAGGGGCCCTCCTTTGCCCAGACCAGGGCCGCATACCATGGCCCCTTGCTTCGGGACTGTGTTTGCCTCACTGGGAACCCTGCGAGGGTGGTATGTACAGGCTGACACATAGTAGGTGCAGGGGTCAGTGAGCGTTTGTGGAACAAAGGGAGGAGGTGAAGGTGGGAGGAGATGGTGAAGGCGGGGGGAAGAGGAGGAGATGAAAGGCAGGGGGAGGGGTGCTCTTGAGCCAAGCTCCTGGCTCTGCCTGTTCCAAGCGCCCGCCTTTGCTGCACTGTTCCCAGCGGGTGCCAGCTCTGAATGCCTGTTTAAGTCACTCCACAAAGCTCGGCTTCTCAATCTGTTTTTTATTTGCAAGGGCCAAATTCATCTTCCTATTTTAAAAGTCAAGCTTCTGAGAAAGCCGTTTAAATTCGCAGTGATTCTCCTTTCAAATGGCTTCTTTGAATGGGTATTTGGAGTCGTGGATCTCAGAGGCTGCCGGGAGAGGCTGAGGGTCACGCAGACCCCTCAACAGGGTGCCTGTTGTAGACGAGGACCCAGGGCCTCCCGGGTGGGGCTGGCTTCTGGTAAACGGAGTGTGTGCCAGGGCCTGCTGTCCGTCTGCCGCCAGGTTGCTTTCTGAGGCGGCCTGTGGATGTTGGATCCTCTTTCCTGGGAGAAAGGAGGGCTGGTTCAGCGGCCACTCCAGATGCACACAAGCTTTTGTGCACTCAGATCAGGCTTTGCAACACCCACACTTTGGAATATTCTGGACAGTTAAAAAGCGTGAGGTAGAGTTGTATGCTGAGTCCTGGGTTCATTTCCCGGTCAGGGAACCACACCACCCGTCTGTCGGTTGTCATATTGTGGTGGCTGCATGTTGCTGTCATGCTGAAAGCTATGCCACCAGGATTTCAAATACCAGCAGGGTCACCCTTGCTGGACAGGTTTCAGCAGAGCTTCCAGACTAGACAGACTAGGAAGAAGGACCTGGCCACCCACTTGTGCAAAATTGGTCGTGAAAACCCTGTGAATAGCAGCATAGCATCATCTGATACACCACTGGAGGGGAGAGGATGGCGCATAAAATGGGGCAGGTTCCCCTCTGCTGTCCACAGGGTCGCTAGGAGTCAGAATCTCCTCGACAGCTCCAACAGCAGATCTGTATGTACTGCCTGGGAAACATGTCCAAAATGTGTTGTTAAGTGAGGAAGCAAACTGTGAACAATAGGTACATATATACCATTTATGGCTAAAAAGACAGACATGCAAAAAAGCCCCAGTGTATATTGACTGTTTACATATTCATAGGTACACGTCTAAAAAGAAGTCTGGAAAGAGTTACACCAAATTATCCCAGGGTGACGTGGCCTGGATGGTGGCTTTCCAAGGGATCTTTCCTTTGATTGTATTGCTTGAAGTTTTGCCTGTGTGCTCCTCTGCGCGTGTGTAATTTAAAGAGACGTATGGATTTAGAATTGGGAATCTACACGACTTACCCTGAGCTACTGGGATTTTTGGCTTTATTTCTTTGAGTTGTAGTGTTGAGTGGCTTATCCAAAGTTTATTGGAGATCCCAAAAGCTTATTTGACTAATGATTTATAAGTAAATTATATTTTCAATTTAGGTCAGAGGTCAGCAAACTTTTTCTTAAAGGGCCAGGTAGTAAATGTTTTAGGCTTTGTGGCCCAAAAGGACACTGTTGTAACTGCTCCACTCTGCCGTCAGAATGTGAAGCAGCCACAGATGATATGAGAACCAATGAGCTTGGCCGTGTCCCAGTAAAACCGTATTTATAGAGATAGGTGGTCAGTAGGTTTTGGCCTGTGGGCCATAGTTGGCTGACCCCTTGAAGGTTACTTGATCCTTAAGACACAGACGGGTGTAAAAATGGCAGAGAAAAATGGCAAATGGCAAAATTTTAGAAATTCAGTCAGAACTATCATGTTGAAAGGATTGAGGGTCTGCAAAATTGAAAAAAAAAAAGGAAAGTATTGCTTTTCTCAAGCACTGTCCTGTAGCGTCCTCCAGCTGGACCAAGGTGACACGGGCTGCCAGAACCCAGGAGAAAGCGCCATGAGGACTGCGTCCTCTGTGGCTGTGGCGGGGTGGGCCCTCTGGCAGGTGCTCCCGCGGTTCCCTGACCCTCTGCAGGTCTGTGAGGGGCCTGAGCTCGCGAACGGTTGGCGCTCAGTAAGGCGAACAGGGCTCCGAGGGGCCTGCCTAGCCTTGGGGAGGTGGTGGATGGAGTCAGACTCAGGGCAGATGAGCAACATCCTCAGGTTTGGGAAGAGACTAGTGGAGCCCTGCAGCTGGATGCTGACAGCCAGGCCTCTCCCCGGGCCAACCTCGGGCCTCCTGGAGGGGTGTCGGAACCGCTCTGCCTCACCCAGCTTCCTTCTGGATCAGGGGCTGAAGTTAAGCGCCATGGGCTGCAGGACAGAAAGGACCCGTTAGGGGCTGGCTATGTAGGCCACGTTAATTAGTCACGTGGCTGGAGATGGAACACTTGTGTCTGGGACTGAGCACCTCGCACCCTACATGACCAGGAGGGTCAGGCCACCCCAAGGGAGTGTGCGTTTCCTCTCCTCCATGCCGGCTGCAGCCTTCCACGCTGGGCCAGCATGTGTGTGTGTGTGTGTGTGTGTGTGTGTGTGTGTGCGTGCCTGCATGCACATGTGCAGACACCTGCAGATGGGTGTGGCAGGGAAACAATCACTAATGGATGAAGACCCAAGCATCCCCTCCTCCCAGCCTCATGAGGACGGTTCTGTCTGCCTGGCGTTTCCCAGGCCGCTGTGTGTGTAGTCAGGGTAATGAGAAGAAGAAAGCAAATCCCACTGGTCCAGGACGGAAGAGGAGACAGGGTTCCCAGGGAAGAGCGGGGTTATCGCAGCGGAGAGAGAGGAGTGGAAGGTGAGAGGAGGCTGGAGGCTGGGGCGAGGGGAGTGGAAGGCGAGAGGAGCCTGGAGGCTGGGGCGAGGGGAGTGGAAGGCGAGAGGAGCCTGGAGGCTGGGGCCCAGGGGAGAAGGCACCCGGGCTTTGGGGAGAGAGAGGAAACGGACGGGCCGGCTGCTGGGCATACGTGAGACTTACCCAGACAGGACAGGGCAGAGGCTCTAACAGGCAGCTGGGCGTTTCCAGTGGGTGCCCTTTGTCATCTTCATGAGCTTTGCGAATAGATTGAATTAGAGGTTGATTGTTAAGTGGGGTTTTTTTCTAAAATGGACATCAGGGGTGCCAAAGCCAGTCTTGTGGGCCAGGCCTTATGTAGTCACAGGTGTGTGTGTGTGCGCATAGGTTTGGACATACCAATGCTAGCCCATGTGGGTGCAGCCGCATCATTTCCCCTTGAAGCCTGGGGTTCGTAGAAGGCAAAGGTTACGTTCACTTTGTCCGTGTCCTGGCAGACAATGGCCAGCCCTTGTGGATGTCGCCTGGGCCAGGGCCTGGCAGTGGGAAGGGCTGTGGGAGAAACAACGTAGGAGAAAGCCTTAATGCAGCGCCCAAGCGGAACTTCCTCCCCTGTGGAAGTTGGATCACTTCACACCCGCGTGCAGCCTGCCGGGTGCGCTGCTGTGTTTGGTAACATCGCAGCAACGGCCTCCGCCTCGGCTCTATTTTGGTTCTTGCCACCGCCGCTTCTTTCTGCACCTTTCAAGAAGTGTTCCTTCCTTCTGGAAGGCCGGGGTGCCAAGCTCCCCCAGCTCCTTCCCATTTTGGTAAATTAAGGAACAAATGGTGCCAAATTATTCGCGTCTCTTTCATGAGATTATTCGTAACCAGCTTATTTTCTTTTCCTCCATTGAGTGAATGCATTAAAACTAAAATTAAATCATTACCCGAAGCACAGACAACGATCCCCTTCATAATTACATCCTCTTAATTGGCATCTGCGGGCCCAGCTCATTTTAATGCTTGCTGGAAAATGTCTCAGACACATTTAATTTTTTAGGTTTAAAGGTCAACAAGAATATCTTACCTTAATTTGACAAGTGTGCAAGAAATAATGCAAGCCTGGTTTCTGTTCAGGTAATGCACAAAGAAATCTATAAATCAGGCTGGGGGAGTATTAGATGATGTCATATCGGAACCATCTGCCTCCGTTCTCGGAAGAATCGATACCACAAAGAAAGCGTCGAAGATGTAGTGATTTACGTCCTTGGTCGGGGGAGAAATATGAGCCATTTTTAGAGTCACTTCATATCATCCTAAAACGACAGGGCCTGAGGGACAGAATGCAAGTGGCCATAACCCCACACGTGTCAGAGAGCAAACCTGATGCTTGGTTTTCCATTGTCTCTGCTTGAGAAAGGATGGTTCTGAGGTCCCTTCATGCCCAAGGCTCTGCCCCCTTCGCTATTGTGTGCGGGAAGGCTGCCGTGAATGCTGAGATGGCATGGAAGGGAATTACCTACATTGCGTCGGAGTGACTGTTGCCAGGGGATGGAGGCTTATAGCCCGGGGACCCTGGGTTTTCCGTGCTAGGCATGCTGCTTCAAACTCTGCCTTGTTTTTGAGAGCCTTCACTTGTGTTCGTCATCGCTGGGCTGGGAGAATGCACAGCCTTCGGGAACTCCGCCCTCCGCCATGTTGGATGTTGGGGCTTGGTCCCAACCAAGATATCTGAAATGGGAAGAGGTGCCATGGCTTTTTGTGGAGGGCAGGAAAGCCTCTGGGTAGTTAGGATTTGCAAAAATAAGCGGCATCATCTTACCACCTTCCCCAAAGGTGGTGGCCGACAGCCCTTCTCCAGGCAGATGGGGGTGGAGGGGCAGATCAGGTGAACCTAAGGCAGGTGTGTCAGTCCCTGGAGGTGGAGGGAGAGGAGGATTTGTAAGCCTTGGAAAAGAATATTTCATAATTGGAGAGATTTTTGGGGAGAAGGGTTCAAAGTATCAAATTATATTTTTATAATCAAACTATAAAAAGTAAAGCTTTTCACAATTTTCCTGGTGAGTGGGGCTGTGCAGAATTTCAAATAAAAGAGATTTTGAGATTTTGCTCCATGACACTCATGTTGGGTCCATTGTGGACTGTCATTGTGTGTTTGTGTTGCCATGTGTACTGCAATTCCCATCGCATGTCATAAACATAAGTGTTTTCTATTTTAAGGTGAAGATGTGCTTTGAGGAAAAGTTTGATTTTTGTATTTACTACAGAGTAGCAGGAAAAAGAGACCGTGAGCCTGTTACATCTTCAGTTTTCTCCTTTCCAAGAGTCAAAGTTGGTCCTGACACTACATTCTGCAAATCAAAGTAGGGTCGTTTCCATCCCCACAAGTGCCAGTACACTGTGCTCATGACTTTTTGTGCTAAACAAACCCACAGACACACTCCTGCTTCTTGGAGCCTGGGCATGGATAGATGCCTGGTCTGCCCCACTGCCCTCTGGCTGCTGGTCATGGAGGTCACATTGCCATCTGCAAACCAAACTTCGGCATCAGGACTCTTGCTTTTGCTCTCTTTGTCCCTTTTGGAATAGCTGAGGATGACGCATGAGGCTCTTATCATCTGTCTATTGCAAAGATGGGGGGACACCTTCCTTGAGGTGTTGGCAAATTCTGGGCAGTGATGCCAAACCACCCTCTTACCTTAAATAGCATAGGACCAAGATCACATGAAATTTATTCTAAAACCTGTGGGTTTTATTTTTTTTCTGCAAAATGTCATTCTCTGCTTCGCCTGAGAGAAACTGGCATTGGCACACAGCACCAGGATCTGAAGTGCTTGTCACCTGTCTGGACAAAACCCTTGTGTCCTAAACGATACGGATCTTCACCCTATTGGAAACTCCATGAAACCTGACTCGAGGGCAGCAGGCCTTGCCTTGGTCAAGAAACAGAACGCGGCCTGGAGGGATTCATTGCAAAGGCCAAGCTAGCGACCTAGCGAGGGCAGCAGGCTTAAGTTTTGCAAAAGACCAAATCTATTATTTGGTTATTAGTTGTGACGCATGGATGATACAGGAAACGGCACCTGGGTATGTATGACACACGGCTAAAGAGGCGATCGGAGAGGAAACGCTGTTCCCTGAGCCTCGGAGACTCCTGATAGAATTGATTATGTCTCTTGAACTGGAGTCAAGTTTCTTCGAGGTAAATGAGCTGAATTGGAAAATAATATTAGACTTCCATTATGGGTGTTCTTGCAATGCCAAATTCAAGAGAAGGACTGAGTGTGTGTGTCTATGTTTGTGTGTGTGAAGACATGGGAAAACCTCACAAATATTTTCAGAATATACTCCACCGTTCCCTGGCAAGCTTCAGCTTCTAACATTTTGCCAGTTTTTTTTAGAAGACTTCAACCTTGCTAGGAAAGTAATTAATTATGTAGAAAAAGAAAAACCCAAAACACCCACCCAAACCCAAGCATTGGGTGCCGTGCTATTTTCCTAATTCTGTGAAGATTTGAATGCCCGTGAATTCACGCTGCATACAGGGTTCTCTTGGTCTGAACAGAAGTTGCCACAGGTGCTTGGTGAAGGTAGCAGTTACCAAATTTTTAATCCTCACGGAAAAGACCAATTGCATTAAACTTTCAAAACGGATCATTCTGATGTGCTCGGCGTACTCAGCAGACATGATTGAAGTAGTTTTACAAACATGGGACTTCAAGATAGGTGCCAACCCCCTTGCGGTCGTGCCACACGCCAGGAGTGGTGGCCCGCGGCCAGTGCGGCTGCAGAGGCCTGGTGCCCAGAGGGGCTGCTCCTTTTCCCTCCTCGATGAAGCACTTGAGGGCCAGTTTCCTGGAAGCCCTTCCAGGAGTGTCCTGTTCTTCTGTGGGTCTGCCTGTGCCTGAGCTCATGAGGCATTTCCTGGAGACCCCCGTTGGAAGCTTCCACAGCTCGCGTTTCTTGCTGGCATTCAGGCTTTGCTAGATGGCACTCAAGAGGGGCTTGTTTCTCCAGCTCCAGGTTGATAGATGTGCCCGAGAGAGGAGCACTTTGGGGAGCTCTGTTCATCTTCCCCAAAGTGGTTGCCAACATGCCTCAGCAGCTCTCTATGTGCCAGGCGCTGCTCCCAGAGCGTCGCTCTTATTGCCCAGTTATAACCTTGAGAGGTGGCCATTATCACCCCCATTTTGCAGAAGAGAAAACTGTGGCACAAGGAGCTTCAGTAACTCTCTCAGAGTGACACATTTGGTAACTGATGGTGCTGGGTTCTGGACTCAGGCAGCCGAGCGTGTCCAGGGCCCTCCTCCCCGTCCTCGCTGTGTGTCTCATCATCCCATTTCCATTTCTCTCACGTTTTCCAAGCAGCTTCTGGATGTGAAAACAGGCCGCAGGGCCAGGCTTGATGAGAAGAGTGACTTACAATTTTTTTAGAATCCATTGGAAAAGCTCATGGCCAGCAAGTGGACCTAAGATGCACATCAATATCGAAGCATCAAAGTGAAACACGTGTCATTTTCAACATCAAAATAAAGCCCTCTTCTCAAAGTGTCAGTTCTCAGATTCTCATGTTGTGGCTGAGATTTCCCACCTGGACTATTCACTGGCCTCTGCTCCTGCCCTTGCCTACCGATGTGGCCAGACGGGCCCCACTGAAATCCAAGTCGGGTAATGTCCTTCCTCTGCCCCATCTCACTCAGAGTAAGAGCCAACGTCTTTTCAATGGCCGACATGACTGTCCCACCCCCATTGCTTCTCTGACCATATCTCCTTTCTCTCTTCTTCATGGTGGCTTCTCCCCGGACACACTGGGTGTCAGGAATGCTCCCGTCCCAGGGCCTCTGCACAAGTGGTTCCCTAGATATCCACGTGGTTCAGATGTCTTCTCAGTGAGGCCTCCTCCCACACGCTTAGGTCTTGAGACCTGCCTCCAGCCCCCAGCCCTCCCATTCCCCTCGCCCTGCTCTGTTTTCCTTTCTCCACAACATTTATCACCTGCTAACGTTATTTGTAATTCACTAATTTATTATGTTTATAGCACTGTCTCCCTTCTGGCTGGAATGTAATTCTATGAGGGCAGGATCTTTGCTTGTTCATGGTTGGGTCCCAACGGCCTAGAATGGTGCCAGCCATGTCGAAGGTGCTCATTAAATATCCTCCACGTGCGCGGTTACCTCTGGGGGTGGGGCAGGAAGGCATAAGAAGGAGACGCCAAGTCCTGGTAGTCGTTTGATTCTTTGAGCTGAGGGTGAGCGCACTGGTCGTTCTTTTTATTATTTATATGTATATTTCTATAGCTGAAATATTTCATAATGAATTTTTAAGAGTCAAACATGGGCAAAAAGTAAAATTTATAGGTGGTTTGTCTAAGTAGGCAAGTCCCTTCTGCATCCGAACATATTGCTTCGTTTTTGTGCACTGTCTTATGTCAGTGACTGAAAGTGCAGGTTCTTAGGCAGCTGCAGAGGGCTAGGAGGAGAAGGGCTCTGACAGACAGGGCCGCCTGGCTTGGAGGGTGCACGAAATGAATGGAGCTGACTTGTAGAGCGGACAGAGCGTGCTGGGGACAGATGAGAAAAGAGGTAGAGAGTCAGCCAGGATCATCACAGCCCTGGGCAGCTTCTGAGAGCAGGTGCCTGGGGCTGGGGGTCAGACGACCCTTGGCAGCAGGGCTCACATCCATTCTGTTTGCCAGAGGAGAGAAGGAAAGAGAAATGATGTTTTCTGAGCCACCCAGAAGGATAAGACCAGAACTGAGAAGGCTGAGTTCCAGGACCTGGTCAAAGATGTTAGACAGAGGACTTCCCTTGGTCTGGATTGACCTGAGCAAGACAGAACTCCCGACTTAGCCCCATAAGATTCCCAAATCCCCAAAAGGAGAGCTAGCTTCTAGATTGGATTTTAGTCATGTTGGGTTTGCGTCTGTGACACTGAGGGAACAAGAGTCTTGTCCCAGTGGAAGCTCTGGCCCACCCAGGCCAGTGGTCTGTGGACAAGGTGAGCTGGTCAGTGTCCAGGCCTCCTGGCTGGGAGGACGCATCTCGTCCCTGCACCTGCTGGGCAGGTTCCCAGACGTCGATCAATGCCCCTGGTTTGATTTCTTCAGAGGAGAGCCATTGATCAGGCCAGACGGGAAACAAGTGGCTGCGATGAGGACCAGTGAATATTCATTTGGAAATGTCAGTGAGCAAGTAGAGATGATGCTGTCGGTGACTTGCCTGGTGGGATCGATTCTGGACTTGAGGTGAACCAGATGTCTGCAGGCGCTGAGGGCTCAGACCAGGGAGCCTGGGTAAGGAGGTTTGAAAGGGGCCAGAGAATGTTTGGAACAGCGAGGTCAGACCTTGCCCTGACATCTGATCCCTCTTCATGGTTCTTGAGATGGAAGGTGGGCTGACAGAGTGTGTTTATAGGGTGTGGGTGGGTATCCTGTCTGGGGCCTGTCTTCAGTTGGTCACTCTCTCCACAGTTGCCACTAGGCCTGGGGACATCTGTGTGCATGGAAGGGGTTGAAGAGCCTCAGGACACACAGTGTCTGGGAGACAGAAGGGGTCTGCTGAGCCTGCCCTAGTCTGCGGGTCCCACTTCCCCCCGGGCACACTGGGGCAGCTATTTCAAGGATGTCCCGCTGCAGTGGTCTCTAGTCTTTAGCTGAGGCCTTCTCCCTGCTTTGTTCAGTGCATCCCAGCTCTGCACAGATGGGGGCTGGGGCCAGGATAGGCTGTGAGATTTGGGACCAGAGTCCTGTATTGTGGTGCCTTCTCACCCTGGGATGGATGGATGGATGGATGGATGGATGTTGGATGGATGGTGGGATTCACCTACTTTGCTCTGGGAGCACTGGTCCCTGGCTGGAAGCTTCCTAGACAGAGGCGGGAGGTCATCGCTGCTGTCCTGGGAGGCCAGGGGCCCTGCCAACTCGTTGCCGGGTGCACTGGTACTTCAGTGTGGCCTGCGTCTCCCCGCAGCTCTAATTAACCATCTGCATGAGCTGCCATCCGCATGGGGGAGGGGCTTGGTCCCGTTTCTCTGTGCAGACTCCTCAGCTAATGAGGGGGTTTGTGAAATTTTTAATTGTGGCTTCCATGCCTGGCTTAATTATTTGCATATGGCTTTTACAAGTGGGAAGGGGATGCCTGCATGCAGCGCTCCTCAGCCCCACGTCGGACTTTAATTAAAGGCAGAACCTGAGGTCTTTCCATCACTAATGATTGTGGAAAATTAGCTTCCGATTCCCAGGGGTCACCGGAGTGATGTACCCTGAGGCGGAGAGGAGACGGAGGGGGGAGTGGAGTGGGAAGTGCAGATGGCAGATGGCCCCTGCCCCCGCCCCCCGGGGATACTCCTGAGCCCCCAACCAGCCCATCCTCCCCCACCTTCCCTCCAAGGCGGGGTGGAAAAGGGAGCCTTGCTCTCCTCTGCCAGGAAGGAGGCCTGACCCTGGGCAGCAGCTCGGGGGCAACACTGCTGAGCTGGGGGTGACGGCTGCTCGTGGTCATTCTCCTGGTGGCCAGGGGCTGGGGATGGCCAGGGCTATGGCCACCGGGCAGAGGGATGGGAGATTCTGAAACACCCACACACATGTGCACATGCATGCACACACCCCCATCCCTGCAGGTACATGGATACACAGGCCTTCACCGACTCCGTCCACAGGAGGGAGTCACAGAGACATGTCTTCGTGTTCACACGTGTGTGTGTGCACACACAGTCACAGACATGTGCACACAGGAGCCGAGGGCCCTCTCAGGGCCTTCCTCTGTCTCACTGTCCCTCAGTCTCTCACTGAGGCCAGTGTCTGCCGAGGAGCCGGTAGGCCGGTGCCGCAGGCATGAGGTGGCTTGGTTGGGATGGCGGACTGACAGAGTCAGGTAAGGGAGGGCTTCTGAGAGCGACAGAGTGGCCTTGACCCCCTGACTGACACAGGGCTGTGCTGCCTGTGCCCAGGATGTGGCTTCCTCAGTCACGTGAGGCAGGGTTAATGCTGGGACTCGAAGTGGGGAGTGGTAGAGGGTACCTTCTTTGGAATTAAGCCCTGAATTCAAATCTGCCTCCACCACTCACTAGCAGTGTGGCCTTGGGTGAGTTACTCAGGCTCTCTGAGCTTGTTTCCTCATCTGTATGGGGGTTATAATTGTTCACACGGCTTTTGTATGGAGCAAAGGAGAGAATGTCACCCCTCTGCCTTGTCTCCTGTGCATTAAGATTGGGAGGGGCTGGCCCCACCCCCAGGTCCAGGGAGAGCAGTTCCATCTCACTGGTTCTGGTTACCCAGGTCTGTGCCCACCAGGACAGGCATTCCCCAATCCCTGGGCGTTGGCTCAGGGGGGTGCCATGGGCTCAGGGTCCAGGAATTTTGTTCTATGCTTGGGAATGGGGCTCCTTCTCTTCTGCCAGATGTAACAGGATGCCTGTAGGCTGGACTGTGGCTGCAGCCATCATGCAACCATGAAGGAGCCCTGAGGACAGAGGAGAGGAGCCCGGTGACATCGTGGAGCTGTGGGATTCCCACCCAGCTGGGTTTTCTATTAACCTCCAAACACATCCTAGTTGTCGCAGGGCTCATGTCAAATGCATGGCCTGACACTGTCTGCACACAGTTGTTGGCAACCATAGAGCCAGGCAAGAGCTGGTCTCCTGGCAACACCCCAGCCCCTTCCCGTCCCACCAAGGACACTGCCCTGTAGGTCAGGGCTGAGCTTTCTCAGCCACAGGGGCTGTATTACTTTGCGGAAGGTGCCGTTACAAAATGCTACAGGCTGGGGGCTTAAACAACCATAATTTATCGTCTCACAGTTCTGGAGGCTAGATGTCTGAGATCAAGGTGTCAGCAGGGGTGGTTCCTTCCAAGCGTGGTGCGGGAGGATCTGTTTCAGGCCTCTCTCCTAGCTCGGGGGGCTTGCTGGCAGCTTTGACATTCCTTGGCTTGTAGATCTCTCTGCCTTTATCCTCACACAGCAGTGTCTCTGTGTGCCTGTCTGTGTCCAGATTTACCCTTTCTATAAGAACACTGAATTAGGGGCTCACCGTACTCCAGTGTGAGTTCATTTTAACGAATTACCTCTTCAATGACTCTGTCTTCAAATAAGGTCGCATTATGAGGTCCTGGGGGTTAGGACTCCAACATATGAATCTTGAGGGAGACACAATTCAACGCATAGTAGGTGCCTATGAATGTGAGTGTGTGTGTGTGTGTGTGTGTGTGTGTGTGTGCCTCTGCTGGGTGGGGATCCTGTGCCACTACGCCCTTGTCCGGCCGCCGTGACTGTCCTCCAGGCAGAGGCAGATGTCCTGAGCTGGAAGCCCATGTTTCTGTGTGAGTGCCATCAGTTACAGAGCTGTAGGAAGCAGCTCCTGACTAGTGGGGCTGTGCAGCCTCTCTCCACACCAGCTGACTCACAGGCTTTTTCTTCCCTCAGCTGATTTTGCACAAAATTCCTTGAACTGTTAGGTATCATTTTTAATCCAGAGGTCACATGCCTCTCTGCCATCAAGGCTATGCTTTTCATGGCAGGGGTGGCAATGGGTGGATTCCAGGCCAACTCCGGCTTGGACATGAGTTTTGATTGGCTTAAGTAGATTTTTAACATGTGCATTAGTTGCCAATTTGAGAATCAGGAAATTTCAAGTTAAAAATCCAGGTTTCCAAATTGGGAGGTCTGAAGGTCTGGATCTGCCACGGAGGGTCACTGGATGTGTTGTTTTAAAAATAATTTTCGTTATAAAAGTGTCATACCATTATTATAGGAAATGAGCTGCTTCAAACTATTATTCACTGAAGGCCAACAATTGGCTACTCTGAGTCTCATCATAAAAATATGTATTTCCACCTGTCTTCCCTTTTTTCAGCAACTATGTAGGAAGTCAGGGCTCAAGGGGCCCTTTGGACGACAGAGTGGCACAAGGGCACAAGCATGGGGCCTGTGTGGATGCCATTCTGCTTTCAGATGCTCCCAGTCAGCTGAGCATTTCCATCCTTGGCCCATCATTATAGCCTGGCAAAGGTGCCATAGACTGCTGTGTCCAGGGATCATAAAGGTTTAGCACCTTTTCTGCTTGTGTCCTTGAAGCTGAGAGATGGGGACGTCTGGGACTTGGGACAGCAGAAAAGAGCCTGACAGCTCAGGGAGAGAAAAAACCAGACCTTCCTGTGTGTGGTTCAAGATAAGCAAAGAAGTCAGCAAAACATTTGGCAAGAAGGGCAAGACCAACCATGGATGAGCAGGTGCCCTGCAGGGGAAGTATTGGGACCCAGCGCACACTACCTGCCCCGAGCCTCCTCCCTCCACCCCAGGACAGCAGCCCATGACAGCAGAGATCTTCACAAATAGCCCTGCGGTGTCAGTCCGCCAGGCACCTGCTTACTGGTTGGGAAAACTGAAGCTCAGAGATGTAAAATGATGATGCTTGAAGTCTCCTAGTGAGAAAATGTAATGCTGAGTAGGAGATACTTGGAACCCAGTGCTCTTTTCTCTACACTAGCCTCTCACTGTTAGCTGTGTTGGGAGAAAGCCCAGGGGCTCTGGGAAAACGCAGTGGAATGCCTCACCTGGCCTGGGGGCCATCAGGGAATGGTGAGAGATGAGACTGGAAGTGGGAGGTCAGCAGAGGCTGGATACTCACGGGCCTTGTGGGACACAGTGGGACGTTTAGGCTTGGACCATTGGGCAACTGGGGGGCCCTCAGATGGTTTTGAACAGGCTAGTGACTGCAAATGTACTGCAGGGACTGGTGTGGAGGCAGGGAGCTGTCCAGGCTCCGGTGCTGAATCAGCCTCGCTGAGGGTCTGGAGAAGATAGGATGCATGTACCAGGAGGCTGAGTTTACAGCTGGATGTTGGGGGGAGACGGGAGGGAAGGGTAGAGTGGGCCCAGATTTCTGGCTTTCCCACACCCCATGGTGAAAGAGAGGGAAGGCACTGAGGGTCAGTGGGGTGGAGGAGACTTGAAACACAGGACGTCAGCTGGAGGGAGACATGAGGCAGAGACTCATGGAGGAGGCAGGCTCCTGTCTCAGGCATAGCCATTCATTAGAACTTTCAGGTCACTCATAGCCCTGGCCCCATCCTGGAACCAGAGAGAAACCCAACTGACCACAAAGCAACCAGAATAGGTCCAACAGACTTGACCGTTCTACCATATTTTCAATCTTTGAGCCCTCAGATTGGAATAAACCAACCTATTCTGAGGAGAGCTCCAGGGAAAATCATGCCAGACTAGTGGGGCTCAGCCTTGGACCAGCTTAGAGAGGCTAGCCTGCTCCCAAAAAGGATGGCTGTGCATGTGCACTGTGCAGACACACAGGGCACACCTGCTGGACTCCACATGACCTCAACTCAGAGGACCCAGCTGGCCCTTCTGTCCAAGCATCCCTCCCCCTCTGCCCTCCTCTTACTAGCTCTTTTTGCTTACCACACATTCCCTGAGTACCTACTCTGTGCCAGGCACTATTGGCAGCTGGGAACACAAAGACAAGTCCTCTGAGGCCTCCTTGTTCCAGTCATAGGGAGAGGAATTCCCTGGATAGAAGCCAAGCCTCCTTGCCATCCTCTCCTCCTCTGGAGTCTGTGAACTGCAGTTTGCAGCTTCGAGGCAGCTGCACCCTGCCAGGGGCCGGGGCTCTCTGGGTTTACTCATACACTCCTTTCTGTCCAGATTATATCCCAACTTTCAATTTTGAGATGTAAATATGCAATTTTTCCCTCCCTGTAATTTTCCCTGCTGTGGCTGTGGATGTCAGAGCAGCTGGAAAAAGTGAGTAGCTCAGTGCTTTCTTAAAGTAAAAGGAGGCCGTGCAGCATCACACAATGTCTGCTGCTTTTGGCAAGATCCAGTGGCTCTGCTCGGGGGAGATGCTCTCCAGGCTGTACTGTCAGGGGAACTTTTAACCCAAATAATCCACGTCCCCGCCTTCCATTAGTGATGAGATAATTGCTAAGAAGTAAGCGTGTGTGCGCACGCACATGCATGCGTGGGTGTGCAGGGATGTCGGTAGAGGTGAAGTGAGGGTATCTGCTTACACAAACTTTCTGCATGTTCCCCTGGAGACTTCCCAACCTTCATGTCTCAGTAACTGAAGGTCAGGATAGTCTGACATATGATTTGTTTGGGAGAAGCAAGTCAGGCAGATCTGGGATGGTTTATTTACGGTGTAGCCTTGATCATGTTTAGTCTCCCTGGGTCTTAACTGCATCATGTGTAAAGCAGAGTGGTGGACTTGGAACTATGCTGCCCAAATCCCCTTCCAGGAAACACTCGCTGACTGCCCACGGGATGTGTGCTCAGCAGCCAGCCCTCAGCTGTTCAGGGATCCACCTCATCCAAGGTCATGCCCTTCTCTACACAACCCACATCCAGCTGCTGAGTGAGGTGAGGCGTGAAGGTGCAGCCTTCTGCCTGCTGCAGGGCACTCCAACAGGCGACACCCACTCCAGAGCTGCCTGTCCAGGCTTGGTTGGACATGCATCTCTGTTCGACTTCTGCCCACGTCAGCTTCCTCCTTTTTCCTTTCACAGGTGTTGATCCTTAATAAACATCTTGCCCCCCAAACTCCATCTCAGCATCTCCTTCCCAGTCTCATTCCAGGCCTTGAGCAGGTGTTCATTACCTGTGCTCTGTAGTATTGGTTTGGATAAAGCCCAGAGGAGAAAGTGGCCCTGAAATTCTGTGCCAGCTGCTGAGTTTGAAGGCCTAGCCGAGGACTCTGGAGCCAGCCTTGTCCCTGTGAAGTTCATTATCTGTGGTTCATGTCAGCCTTCCTCAAGGTTCCTCACTGAAAAGAAATTGAGCATGCAAATACTCTTTTATCATAATCACCACATATCCACAGGGTAATTCATAAAAAAGCTGGAAATATATTGAAACTCAATATTGTTTTAGTTCCAATCAATATTAATAATTGTATGCATTTTTAAAGTGCAATTTGCAATTGAAAAATGCACAAAGATCAACCAGTAGTTGCTAACACATCAGATTTTCCTATTAAAGGCATAGTCCCTTAACTTTAAAATGTTTCTTATGTAACAGAGGATGGCGCTGATCCATGAAAATGGTTATCTATTATTTACGTGCACAACATTAGAATTTGCTTCCATTATGCATGAGCTGAAAGGCCAGTAACTTTTATTTTTAAGTTCTTGATTTTTTAAAAAATTAAACTTTTTATTTTGGAGTAACTATAGATTCACATAAAGTTATAAGAAATAATACAGAGAAATCTAGTGTACCTTTTCTCCTGTTTCCCCTGATGGTAACATCTTCAAACCATAGTACAATATCACAATGAGAATATTGACGTTGGTACAGTCAAGATAGAGAACATTTCCATCACCACAAGCATCCCTCATGTTGCCCTTTTAAATTCTTTAAAAATTAAAGGTTTGTAAGTGACAAAGGTGACTATAGATACAGTGGGATCCCATCATTGGCCTTGTTTTGATTTCTGCCTCAAAATGATTTCTATCATTGAATGCCCCAGCTGGACTCAGCGTGTAGGTTCAAACAAAGAGCAGTAGTCACCTCGGTAGGGTGTGGCTCCAGGTGGGGCTCACCTCTGCCCGGCAGACCTCAGGGGAGTGTGGCTCTGTTGATCGGAAGGAACCTGAGAACACAATTTCCAATTTGTCACTCGCATCTGGGGCCTTTGTTCCCTCCACGAGGACAGAGTTGTCTTGAAGGGAAACAGCTTGGCAGCTTTGGTCCATAGGGGCCCAACAGTGACCCAGATTTGTGGCAAAGGACAAGTGGCAGGTGTGGGTGAGGGACACCCTTGGCAGAGGTCCACGCACCCTGCCAGAAAGCGGCCTCATGCAAATGAAATTCACAAGGTACCTTTCTGCTCTCGAAGACATTTATCTCACACCGGAGCTCAGGAGATGTGGGAACTCGTCTACAGTGGGTATTCTGGATGGAGACTGATTCTGAGATGAGGAAAGTCAAGTCCTGGGGGTCACCCAGCTGATCAGAGTGACAGCCAAGCCAGGAACCTGGACTCCCCACTCCCACCTTCATGTCCATCCTGTGATGTCCAGCTGCTTTGTTCAGGCTGTCTGGGGCCACAAATCCAGCTCCCCCATGTCCTGTCATGTTTCACGTAGGCATGAACTGGACCGCTCTGGTCCTCATTGGCTCCTGGGCCCACACACAGTCACCTGTGAGATGAATGAAACTAATAGATAGAGAGTGATTTCTGCTCCGCATCAACCTTTAGTTTGCTTTCATTGATTTTTTTTTAAAGATTGGCACCTGAGCTAACATCTGTTGCCAATCTTCTTCTTTTTTTTCTTCTTCTTCTCCCCAAAGCCCCCCAGTACATAGTTGTATGTCCTTCTGGTTGTGCTATGTGGGATGCTGCCTCAGCATGGCCAGATGGGCAGTGCCATGTCCAGGTCCAGGATCCGAACTGGCGAAAACTTGGGCCACCAAAGCGGAGGGCACGAACTTAACCACTCGGCCACGGGGCTGGCCCCTATTGAATTTTTTTTATTGTGATAAAATATACGTAATATAAACTTTACCATTTTAACCATTTTTAAGTTCAGAGGCATTAAGTGCATTCACATTGTTGTGCAACCATCACCACCATCCATCTCCAGAACTTTTTCATCTTCCCCAGCTGAAACTCTGTATCCATTAATTTATAATTCCCCGTTCCTCCCTCTTCCATAGCCCTGGTAACCACTATGCTGCTTTCTGCCTCTGAATTTGACTACATGGAATCATACAGTATTTGTCCTCTTGTGGCTGGCTTGTTTCACATAGCATCATGTCCTCAAGGTTCATCCATGTTGTAGCCTGTGTTGCTTTCATTGAAGTTTGATCAACACCTTCAAACTGTAATCTTGTCTGGGAGTTTCCTAGCATCATACTATGTATTTGGGAATATTCCATTTTACGGCATCTAAGTGACTTGTATATTGTTGGTGCATATATTATGCATGTTAATATACATGTATATATAGAGATAGAGTCAACATTTACCTCTACAAGTGTATTAGTCTTCAAGCCCCATGACTTGAAATCTGTCCTACCAACACCAGGATACGAAGGAGGTAGCCTGGGGGTGAGCATCCGTGGGTCCTGGGGAGTGTCAGGTTCCATTGGGCTCCCTGGTTGAGTACACTTCCCCCTGCCTCTTCTCTCATACTCTTCAGACCTGATTCTAACCCAAATCTGATCAAAGCAAACCCACGGCTCCCTGAAACAGAAATGACCTTTTTAAAATTCCAGGATCATGAAGCACCTCTCTGCAGATAGCCCGAACACCTCCATCTATTAACTCACGCTCGTTCAACATGCAGTGGGGGTTATTGATCCCCTTCCCTGTGCCAGGCAGTGTGCTAAGTGCTGGGAATACAAAGAAGAGGAGAAGCCCCAACGCTGTTGCTGGGGCTCTGAGAGTCTGAGACAGGCGTGGAACGCACTCCACGCAGCGGGGGAAGGGCCATAACTGAGGCACACATGGTCACAAAATTGGGGGTAATGAGTCCCCATTCCACTCTTCCAGGGTGGGGGTGGGAGAGGACTTGTTTTCTCTACCTGCAGAATTACTGTGCCCTACCCAGTCCTGTTGGGATAAAATGCCTGAAAATGTAAGAAATATCGGGCAGAGATAGTGTCCATGGTATGGTTCTGCCCCTAACAGCGGTCGAGGGCCCTGCAGCCTGTGGCACCTTGGCCAGCTCTCAGGACCCTTTGCTGTAGCCGTGTGCTTGCAGGCTTCTCCTCAGCCTCTTCGTGTAAGCAATGGTGGGAAGCTGGGCTGTCATGTTCCTAGTGGGGTTGTAGGGACAAAGTTTGGGGCTATTTGAGGCTGATTTACGCCTCAGCTTCCACCTTTAGGGCCCCCTTTCTCCCCACCTGCAGAGAGCATGGGGGGATTGGAGGAAATCCCTGCCTTGTAATAGGGAGGTCAATGGCAGGCAAATTGCCTCCCCAGGAGTGGGGTCAGCCATGCGGCCCGTTTGCTGAGGCTGGCCCTGGGCATTTCAGGACCAAGGTCAGCGCTCTGTGGGTCAGCGGCAGGCCAGGAGCAGGTCAGAGCCCGCAGCCCTGCTCGCTCAGAGTCTGAGCGCTTGCAGCCATTCGTCATCCTCACAGAACATTGCAACTTTGCGCCTACGCAGAAAAACTGGATGGACTCGTCCCAGAGTCTGCTGCTGCCGCCGCCACCACCGTTAGAGAGGTTTTAATTAGCTGCAGGATTTTAATGAGCTGAAATCAAGAAGAACCCCATCTCAGAAGTAAGCAGGAGCCACACACACATGGAAGAACTTGTCTGACAAAACAGATGGAGATGGTGTTCTCGGGGGACTGGGCTGTGTGCTCCGATTCGGCGAGGAGCAAATGAGTTACTGAGGCCAGGAGGCTGAGGAGGGAAGCTGGGAGGTGAGCCCTGGCGCCAGCCTTGGCGGGGGCATTGCCGGGGGCGTGGCCCCCTCTGCCGCCACGGCAGAAAGCTCGGTGCCGGATTCAAGGTGACGGCAGTGCCTGGCTCCATTCTCCTCAAGTTGCCATAGCAGCCTCTCTCCCGATGAGCAGCTTCTCCTGGAGCCCTCAGCCGGGAGGGACGTCATTGTTCGCTCCCGCCCGTGCGTGGAGGAGACTGACTGGACAGAGAACTTTCCCGGGTCCAGGATCCACACACCAAGTGGGTACACCATGGGCGCATGGCCGGATGCCTCCTGCTGCCTCCAGTGGGGTGCAGGGGCGGGTCCTCACAGCCAGAGGGGGTCCTCTGGGTGACTGAGGGGAGCGTCCAGGCCTTGGAGCAGCCGCAGCCAAGCGTGTCCTTGGAGCCGTCCGTCGGTCGCCTGCCGGCCTGTCGCCACTGGAGGTGCGTGTGTTTTGGCTGGATTCCCGCGTCCTTGCTTGTGCCCTGAAGTGAATTTTCTGAAGAGACAAATTTTTAAATCAGATAAATAAGGAAATGGGAGGAATCCTTGGCCCTGCCCTGTGTCCCAGGAGGTATTTACAAGATTAATTGGATTTTTTTTTCTTACAGTAAAAATTGGTGACGCAATTCAGGCCTCAGGGAGAGAAGCCCCTGGGAGGACTAGGAGCTGTGAGTGAGCAGGACAGGACCTTCTGGAAACTCAGTGGGCTGCTTTTTTTCTCTCCTGACCCCTCCCCAGCCCCCCACTCAGTAATTTGAGTTTTCTTATTGTCTGTTGGTCTCGGGAGGAAGACAGGAGGTAGGGGAGGGCTTTCCACTCGTCATTGGAGCCAAGAGTGGTGCAGTGTGGGGGGCATGCCACAGTCCCAGGTGGGAGCAGAGGCCTGGGAATGTGTTTATGGGGCCCCAGGCAGGCTGGCCCCGGTCTGTGACAGATCGTAGCATCCACTCCCCAGGCAGCAGCTTGACTCTCAGGTGAAGGAGACGAACAGCCTTTGGAGCAGCATCTCCCCATTACCTTGAAAATAACGTGTGAGTTTGAAGACAAGGACCCTCAAGGGAACAATAGTGCACACCTCTGGAGTGTCTGGTGGTCTGTTGGCAACCTCCCATCTACCCCCCACCTTTAAAGGAAGGAGGTTCCTGCAGATTCTGTGATATTGGCCCCCTCCTGGGGTGTTGAAGACCCAGTCAGACTGCAAACCAGCCCCCCAGGAGGGGAGGCACGCCAACCTTTTGATTCTGGTTTACACAGAGCAGGGAGTTAGCTGTCAGATGGTCTCCAGTGAGAGCAAACACTGAGAGGAGGATTCTGGGGGGAGGCTGGAGTCTGATGCCTAGGGGCTGGGTGGGGAAACCGTGTGCAGCTCCAGCTCCAGCTTGCCTGGGCATGGAGAGGGGGCTTGTGTCTCTTGGGGGCGAACCAAGGGGAGTGTCTCTGAAATGAGACACTCGAATGGTTCATGTTCCTGCCACAGTGAAGGTGCAGGTGCTGGGGCCTTGTTCTCTGCCCCCCAGCCATGGATGGGCACATGGTCATCCTCTCTCCCTGCTTATGAAATGTCCTGATGTCAGAGGCCACCCGGGATCAGATTGGCCTCCTGGCCTCGTGTCTGACCTGGGAGGCCGGGGTGGCTGCAGGAAGTGTGCCAGCACCACGGCCAGCACAATCAGGGCTTTGTGGTGGTTTCCCTACAGCTGGGGCCTGGCCAGGGACTGTCAGTGGGGTGCGTGTGCAGGCACTCACCACGTGCGTTGCGCCCGGGCATGCGTGTGCCTACGTGTCAGTGCACACATGTCTGCTTCAGAAAGGCCGTGAGCTGCTTCTCCTGCTTTGCGCCTAAAGGTCTTGTCCCCATTGCATCAGTGTATGTAATGTCACTCCCACTCTTCCCATGACTGCCTGGGCACTCCAAGGGGTTAAGCCAACTACTTGGGGGGAAGGAGCAGAGTGAGGGTGGGAGAGAACAGGTCTGCCTCCCCCATCATGGCTCATATCCCCCTGGACCTGGAGGCTGGTCCTGCACACCGTGCTGTCATCACTGAGGGACCAGCTTGGAAGACCGAGGGCCGTGCTGCATGCAGCCTTGGGAGTGGCCTTGTCCTTCAGCAGAGCCTGGGGCCTGTACTGACACATCCATGTCTTCGCAGGTCGATGAGCCAGGCTCCCAGGACTGTCCCACCCAGGGCAGCCATGGAGGGAGAGGCCACCATCCCTCGTGAGGGTCTTCAGGATCTGAGCCTTTGGGGACATGTGGCTGCCGTTTTCACCCACTGCAAGCCCGGGGCAGCATTGTCTCTGGTGATGCCAGGAAGCAGCGGTCTTTCTCTGGGGCGGGGACCATTGCAGTGAGGTCGGGGCCAGCTGAAACCCTGGAGCCAGCTCCAGAGACAGGGCCGAGCCGGCTCAGCTCAGCCTCTCGAGTGTAAAGGCTGGGCAGTCGTGGGAACCACCTGTGCAGCACGGCCCCGAGAGCTGGCGTTCAGGCGCGTTTCCCGTGCACAGAGGCCTGGGGCAGGTTAATTAAAGTTAACTGAGTGAAAAAATAATTACAGAGACTGCAGAGGGAGAAACCCAAACCTGCAATTTAACGCTCCTCAGCCCCAGAGCTTTGCTGAGAACGGTCTCGTCCTGGGTAATTTTTGTCTGGCAGGGGAGGGAGGGCCTTCTCTTCCTATCCCTTCCTGCCTCGTGCCACACAGGCTGGATGCAGAGGGACAATAGCTGGGGCCTCCTCCCCCAGCACCTGGGCGCCGAGTCAGGGATGGGTCCCCTGACGAAAGTCCAGTGCCCGAGGAGACCCCGGGCAGGGAATCATCCTTGTACCAAGCACGTCTGGTCTGGGGCCTGACCAACCACCCAGTTGTGGTCTTATAGGCTGCTGGGATTGCCCACCTGGCCTCATCTCCCTCGGGCACTGCCCCATGCCATGGGGGAAGCTCCTTGCCGGGTCCTTGGGTGGAAGGAGGGTGGTGTCCCTGGGCCCCGGGCAGGTAAGAATGGGTGAAAGTAAGGGGACAGAGTGACCCTTCTTCACAGGGTAGGTCCTGGGATCCCTGTCCCTGTAGCACGGCTCCCTGTGCCAGTTCTTCCTCAGCACCCATGCCAGTCCACCGTGCCCGGCCTCACGGCAGGAACTTACATCCTTTCTTTGAGCAGATGGCCTTGGCATGCCCCCATCTTGACCCACAGCCTGGCCCGTTTGGGGTCACTGGGATTGGTATTTGGGATTTCTCCCCCTTCAGGAGGAGCCGGGGTAAAGGGGCAAGTCACATGGGCTGCTCTGGGTCTGCAGTGGCCAGAGCAGATGAGCAGAGTGCACAGACACATGAGCGACGTTGGCTCCAGCCTCTGAGCCTATGAGCCTAGGATCTGTCAGATGTGGGTCTGGCTGCCCTGCTTCAGCCCCACCCCCAAGGGCCTCGAGAGTGGGGACAACCGTGACAGGCCAGAGCTTCAGCTCCCGCTGGTGTGACTATCCAGTGGGGCCTTGATCCAGCCAGCCCATCCACCAGTCTGTCAGGGAGGGGCAGCTCTGGCTGGTGTGCGGGTGTGGCCAGGTGGGGGAGTCAGTCTGTCCCTGATCCTCTGGGCCCGGCAGGCTCCTTCTTAAAGCTCCTGTTCTGTGGAGACCCTTGTCCCCAGCATCCCTTAGAGAGGAGCCAGGGCAGAGATCCGAGGGCATCTGTGTCCACTGGGCCAGTTGTTAGGGACAAGGACCAGGATGCCTGCCTGTCCCCAGACACCCCCCGCCGTAGGATCACACATGCCTATTTGGAGGCTCAGAGAGCCTGGACAGTGCAGGAGGTGGCTCCGCCCTGGGCTCCCCCTGGCAGAGGCCAGAGAGTATCTCTCTCCATGGTTTTTCTGGGGGTGCCACTACAGAAGACCCTGGCAGGAAGCTGATGTCCCAGCCACAGGTGGTGCCCCAACTTCCCTCAGCCTCCTTGGCCTTGACTAGGTGGAGGGAGACACCTGAGTAAGTTCTGAAGGGCAGAGGGATCCAGGGATCACGCTTGGTCCCGCGCACTGACTGGGATCTCAGCCTCCCCGGACGGCCTGTGCCTCGGTGATGGACCGTCTTTCTCCCCCTCTGCCCTGTAGACCGTGGCCTGATGGACGCCTGGTGTGGACGATGAGGGAAGAACATGCCTCCCACACCCGAGAGGTGACCCCGGAGCGAGCCCCGGATGACCTCGCGAGCCGGAACAATGCGGCTGGCCTGCATGTTCTCATCCATCCTGCTGTTCGGAGCCGCGGGCCTCCTCCTTTTCATCAGCCTGCAGGACCCCTCGGAGCTCGCCCCCCAGCAGGTGCCAGGTGAGCCCGTGCTCTTGGCCCCGCCTCCCTGCCCAACATGGGAGACTTGGCTGCCCTGGTCCGAGTCTGTGCTGAGATGCCCGGCTGGCAGAGGAGGGGTCCTGGCCCGCTCCTGGCAGTCATCAGCCTCAGTGTGGGAACGCTGTGTCTGATGTCAGCCTCAGCCTCAGGGTTCTGGCCTCTGGCCTCTGGCTGGTGCATTCCTCTTGGGAATGATGGCCGGGCTTGCCCATCTCTCAGCCAGTTGTTGCTTTTGGTGAAACTCAGATTTAAAGAAGATTCTACCACCTCTTGGGGCCTTTTCCACATGGTCTAGAATGTCAGAGGGTGAATGACTTTTCCCTGAGGCTGTGCCCCCTGAGGGGGACTCTCTTTCTCTACCTAGCCCTGAGGACCCCTCGAATCCAGCCTCTTGGCCTCGGCAGAGGGGGTCAGGGTACCTCCGAGCTTTGTGAAGCCAAGACTGCTCCTGCTGCCTCCCATCCCACCCCGTGACCCACGGCAGGGGCGCATCTGTCCTGAGTCACAGAGGTCTGCTGGGGCCAGGTGGGAGGGCAGTGAGGGGAGAGCAGGAAGGGTGGTTCTGGAGCCTCAGGGCAGACAGAATGTGGAGAGGGGAGCTCGGGCAAGGTGCCTGCTGCTGGGACACAGCCTGGCCCCAGAGGGCACAGCAGGTTTGGAGGGCAGCAAGCCCGGGGCCGCGGCCAGGCATTGCTCTGCTTGGAGTGAGAGGAAAGCACTGTTGCACCCGCACCAGCATCTCTCAGCAGTGGTCCTGGGGCTCTGTTGGGGGGGGGGTGGTGTCTGTGAAGAAGGGGGGCTAGGGGTTAGGCAGAGGATTCTTGCCCGTCCCTGTCTGCAGCCCATGGCACAGGAGGGCAGGGCATGGCACAGGGGTATCTGGCACTCAGTGGGGCCCAGGGTCCTCAGCCTGCAGCCTGCTCCCCCAGCCCCGCCTCAGTTCTGTGCCTCACTCTCTCAGGGCAGCTCCAAGTGCAGGCTGAGGGCACGTGGCAGCAGGTGGAAAGGCAGGAGCGCGAGGAGGCTAGGGTTGGGCCTCAGAGGCCCTGGTTGGGAGGCTGATTCTTCTATCGGAGAGTCAGTGAGAGGTAGTCAAGGCAGTAGGCCCCCCGAGATGGTGACGAGTCATCAGTGCAGACTCATGCCTGGACTGGACCTTCACAGGTGGTAGCTGTTAAAATGGGTCTGGCTGTTCCGCTGCTTCTGAAGAAGCAAGGATGCGTGACCGAGCTGGCTCCTCTGCCTGGACTTTGCAGCCTCACCTGAGCCTTAGAATGGCTGATGACACCGTGTCAGCTGAAGCCGGCCCCACGGGGCAGTGCCGTCAAGCAGACTGAGAGTTGCTCCCTGCAATGGTGTGTTATCTGTGCGGAAGTGAGCTCCTGAGAAAGGGCCTTCCAACACACCTTGGGGTGACTCGTGCATCCTTGGTGTGTGTGTGGTTGGGCGCACACATGGGCAGGGGGTCCTTGTGTCTGGTGTCTGTGTTCTGTGGGACAGAGACTGGGAGAGAAGGTGTGAGTGCATCTGTGAGGTCCACTTGGGGCGGGGGCCATGTGCCCATCCATGGTATGCTCCAGGGGCAGGTGCGATATTCCTGGGTGGGGGTGGGGTCTGGTGGCAGCTGGCAAAGCAGAGCACTTGCTCCTCATGTCCTCTGTGGGCAGTGGATTCCTGCCCCTCACAGCGGCCCCAGTGCACCCACGTGCGGATCTCCTCAATGATCAGTGGGCGGGGGCTGGCAGGACGGCTGGGATTCTCGGGTGGAGTGGTGAGCTAGGAGAGGGGCGCAGAGCCTTGGGCTGGCCGGTCATGTAGAATGGGCTGAAGCTGAGGCCAGCATCCCCCGTAGCAGCGCGGGGGCGGACCCAGACAGGGAGCACACCTGGGGCTTATTCCATGTTCTTCTGGCTGTGAATGGAGCTGGACCACGCTCACCTTGTGCCAGGTGACGGGCAACCTTGACGTTGTATGTAAATCGCATCAAACGTAGTCATAAACTTTAAGTAATGCTTATGTTACTTTCCCTGAGCAAAGTGTTCCTGACTCAGGCTGTTTGTGTTGATTTGTTACTATTCATTTATTCTTTCCCTGTACTTCTCACAGCAGCCTAATTGTGATTCGGTACCAAGAAAGCAATATCAAAGTAATTTTCCACAACATTAGTTACAATTTTCTTCTGATCTTTCAAGTGAAACAATCCCATCCTGTTGGCTTCTCTGAGCATATAAAACTTGATTACATTTATCTGTTGGAAACCAGTGCTTACAAAGTGCATGTCTCCAGTTGCATGGGTGGGTGGCCCCAAGGGCCCTGGACAAGTCTTCTCCCTGTGGACTTCTACCGTGGGAGGTGCAGATGCCGGAGGCTGCCCTGCCATCCGGATCGGGCGAGGCCGCTGGGGGCCCATCTACAGAGGAAATTCCTCGCTGGCATCTCTGGCTTTCACAGCGGCAGAAACTTTTCTGGGAACGGACTGTCTGGGATCCGCTGTTGGTGGCACTGACCGAGGTGAGAGGAAGAGAGTGGGCAGGTGAAGATCCAGAAAGGAGCTGGAGAAGGTGGGTGGGAGCCTTTAGGTGCTTGTGGTCCCTCTGGGTCCGGTGTCGTTCAGATTTCTCCCATGCAGCTACCAGGTGTCAAAGCCCCTGAACTTCGTGCGGGCCAGTCAGCAAACCTCACCTGGGTCGTGCGTTAGTTGGAATCTTATGGGGTTGCCAACTTTCATAAATCAAGACATGTTTTTAAAAATGTTTTCTATATTTTAAATTAAACCTTTTGAAACGTGAATTGCTGCTGGTTAAGCTACCTTCATTCTAAGATTAGATTTTCTTGTGTATCAGAGAATTCACCTATCCAGGTATTTTCCAGCGTCCAGTGTTGCCAGACCCCGCAGCTTCAGGGAACTCACTTCTTGACCCGGGAGACAGACTTGACCCTTCCCCAGGTGGAAAACGGGGAGACCCAGCCAAGATTGGGAATAATATCCCCGTGAACTTGTTTTGGGGGCTGCAGAAGGTGATTCCATATGTGTGGTTGAGCAAATGGGGTTTTTTTTTTTTTTTTACCTTGGGAAGATTCACCCAGAGCTAACATCTGTTGCCAGTCTTCCTCTTTTTTTTACTTTCCCAAAGCCTCGGTACATAGTTGTATATTCTAGTTGTATGTGCTTCTAGCTCTTCTATGTGAGCCACTGCCACAGCATGGCTACTCACAGATGGGTGGTGTGGTTCCACACCTGGGAACCAAACTCAGGCCGCTGAAACGAAGCCTGCCAAACTTAACCACTAGACCTTCAGGGCTGGCTCAAACGGGATTTTTATGAGCTGCCTTTCTGTATGAAACCTTTACGATGGAGAGTTGGAGATACACCCAAAAGTGGATTCGAATAGTACAGTGAACCCTGTGCACTCATCACCCCGCACCCCCATCAAGCCCAGGCCGGCCCCTTCCAGCCCCTTCCACTTCCCTCTTATCTGATTTTGTAGTGTATACCAGATATCATATCAATTCAGCCATAAATATTTCATTATATTTCTCAGTTTAAAAGATAAGAATTCTCTTTTTTTTTTAACATTTAACAGTTCTTTAGTATCATCAAACGTCCAGTCAGCATTCGAATTTGTCTCATAAATGCTGTAAACACCTTGGCTTCCGCTTTGCTGTATCCAGTATCCAGGTAGGGCCTGCACCTTGCCGTTCACGGAGTCTTTCAAGTCTCTTTCAATCTGTGAGAGTCCCTCTCTGTCTTTGTTTCTTTCTTGCCATTTATTGGAGGAAACTAGGTCGCGTTTCCCACACTTGGGATTCTTGCTGATTGTGCCTGTTTGCTAAAGTTTAACATCGTCTTCTGTTCTTCGTATTCCCTATAAATTAGGTAAATTTAGCAATAGATTTGTTTTTTCCTTCTTTTTTGGCAAGAAGTCGTGTGTGGTTATGTGTTATTCTATCAGGAGGCACACTTCTGCCTGGCCCTCCTGTGATGTCCCTTGGCCAACGATGACTGTGCCCACACCCAGCCATTCATTCATGGCTGCACAATGAGAACCCTTAACTTTTTTTTTGCTGAGGAAGATTTACCCTGAGCTAACATCTGTGGTCAGTCTTCCTCTCTTTTGCATGTGGGTTGCTGCCACAGCATGGCTGATGTGTGGTGCAGCTCTGTGCCTGGGATCTGAACCCATGAACCTGGGCCACTGAAGCGGAGTGTGCTGAACTTATCACCACACCGCCAGACCGGCTCCAGAGCCTCTAACTTTAATCATTCTATCTTCATTCTTTTAAGTGGGATGGATTTTGTTTTAATGGGGCAAGGCGAGTCGTTGTCAGTGACCCATGAAGCCAAAGGGAATGGTGGGTTGATTGGCTTTTTCGTTGGTATATAAAGAAGTGTGGCCTCGTGATACAGACTCTGTCACTAGCACACTATAAGGAGTTCTTTTTTTCTTTTCTCAATGTTTGGTTCTTTCAGAGTGAGTTTTCTTAAAGCAGGGCCATGCCACGTGTCAGCGAGTTGCTCTTTGCTTTCCCGAAGCTGTGAGGTTGTGGGTGGTGGTGCTGGGATGTGGAGCAGGGAAGGCAGCCACAGTGATGGCTGGGTTCCCTGCTCAGGGGCCCCTAGTGTGGACAGAGGGACTGGACAGCCCCTGATGACTTCTTGGTCTGCAGCCTGCCCCCAGCATTCCTGCCAGGGCACAAGGGTCCAAGGATAATAATAATAGCAAACATTGATTTGGCATTTACCGCGTGCCAGGTCGTGGGCTAAGCACTTTACTTGTTTTAATGCATATTATTTGTATAGTAAATGAGGATGCCTATTTACAGCCCAGGTGCCGAGCCTTCACTAGGGGGGCGCGCAGCAACGCTACTGGCACCACCTGACACTCTTGGGCTCTCCGTGTGCCAGGCGCTATCACAAGCACGTCACATGTATTTTGTCCTCATTTTATACTTACAAAACCCTTTGAGTTGGATACTGTTACACCACTTGACAGACAAGACTACTGAGCTAAGAGGATAAGAGCTGCGCCCAAGGCCACACGGCTTTGCGCTTCAGAGCTGGGGTTTGTCCTCAGGCAGCCGGCTGTTACCCACTGTGCCTCCCACCCTCCCAACCACTGTGGGGCTCGGCGTTGCTGGTCTGGGCCTGGAGCGGAGGCTGGGCAGAGCGTGGATCAAGGTTTGAGGTGTGAGAGAGTGTGGTGTGGGGAGAACTCTCAGTGGATTAGGGGCTGGAGTGTGACCGGTGGATCCAGCGTGACCGCCGCTGCAGACACAGCCAGGCCTGGCGCCGTGAGCCCCGGGAGCATCGCCGGGGAGTGAGCCTTTGCTGCAGGCCGCCCGGAGCTGTGGGGACTCTGAGGGGCGGGGAGCAGCCGTTAGAAAGTTGACTTAGCGGCTGCATTTCCAGGAGCTGGGGCAGGATTAGGGGAGGAGACAATCAGCACAAGTAGAGCAGCTGGGAGGGGGTTGAGTGATGCTCAAGGCCTGGGTCAGGCAGGACCAGAGGGGGTGGCTTCAGGGGCATCAGGGGGTTGGGGGCAGGGAGGGAGGGTGAGGAAGGCGGCCATCTTGGTTCTGGCAGATGGGGGTCGCCCGTACCACTCGCTGAGGCAGACACCCCAGACCCGAGGAGTCTGGGGGAGGGGGCTGGAGACTGTGTGTTCCTTTTTGGGCAGATGGCATCTGAGATGCTGGGCAGGGCATGTGGAGTTGCTCTCTAACTCCTCCACCCATGGTGTCAGACTCACAGACCTCACGAATAGGCGAGAGAAGCAGGAAGTCCCCACCCCTCCTCCACCTGCATCTCTGCTCAGAGGCCATACACTCACTCGTTAACTCTCATACACCGGAGGTTAGAATCCTGGCCGGAGGAGTCTGGAGGACTTCCTGGAGGGCTTCCTGGAGGAGGGGAGCTGTGGGTTGCTTGTTTGCCTTCTCTAGTGCACAAGAGGTGACCAGGTGCCGACCTCCAGCGGAAGCTGTGGAGTGGACTTGGGGGAGACTCTGGTGGAGCTGGGGGTCTCTCTCCAGAGAGAACGCTGCTGAGCATCTTGCCGGGTATCTCACAGCTACAAGTCGACAGAGCCAGAATTCCAATGCCCGGGCGCCTGACCCATTCCAGGGTTCCTGCTTTGGTCCCCTGGAGGCAGGGCTGTGATGGCTGGAGAAGCTGTGGCCCTCACTCTCCTGTAGTTACCACTGTGCCGGTGCTGAGGACGAGTCTTGTCTTGTTCCCATAATGACTGTCTTTGTCCAGGTGTGTCTCCCTGGAGCCCGGCGACCCTCCACTAGGCCAGAAGCCCTGGGTGGGCCAAGGCCATAGGAGAGACTGCTGAGAGCTCACCCGTGTGAGGGTGATGGGGTAAACGGAAGCCCAGTGGCCGTCCCTCCTCCGCCCCCTCTGGGCAGTTGGGCCAGGCTGGCTCCGGGTGCAGGGCGGCCTGCTGGAGCCGGGCTGCGTGAGCCCACACTCCTTCCCGGGCCAGGCAGCCAGCCCCTTCAGTTTCCACGCAGCCATATGCTTTCCCCGGGCAGGTGGGTTTTATTAGAATCCTCTCGAGTCTGTTTCCCAAAACCATTTTCTAACGGCATTGCGGAACATCATATATATTTCCTACCAACCTTTTGAGGCTGACACATCCTTGTTGTGACTGTGCATATCAGAAGTGACATGTAATTGCAGTGATCCATCCTGTTAAGTAGCTGGCAATATATCATTGCAAAATCAGGAGGGCCGGGACTCTCCAACCTGGTGTTTCTAAACAATGCACCTGCAGCATGTTCAAACTCTCACCAGCACCGCCGAAGCCTTGCCAGCGCCACCTCGCCTTCCCTCGCCTCACATTTCTGTGGCCACAGCAAAGAAAATTTTACTCTGGGTCCAACCACCCCCTGAGTTTTCGGTCCTCTGGAGTGCCCTCTCCTTGTCACTGGACGCACTGGGCTCTTGAAGTCAGGGCTAGGGGTCGGGGTGCATGGAATAGCTCTCCTTCCAAACGCGGCCCTTGGGCTTCCTGCCCCGCGTTCCCTGTTAACTCCAGAGCGGCTTTGTGGGGGTTCTTTCTGGTGCCACGGGGTGGGCAGTGAGCTGGGCCAGTCCAGCCATCACTGCGCCAGCAGTGGGAAGGAACCCCGTGGGCTCATTGTGAGCAACTGGAGGGCTGGAGATGGGGTGGCGACCAGGGGTGGCCAGAGCCCAGGGGCACAGATGGCCAAGCCCCGCCTCGATGGGTGGGAGCCCTGAGGCAGGCCCTGCACATTTCGGGGGCGCCACTCACGCTGTGTTCCGTGCTCATTCCAGGGCAGCGTGGCCTTACACTGTGCTGTGAAGGGTGCCCCCTGGAGTTGTGTGGAGGGCAGTGCTGATGGAGGGGCCCACGTGGGGCCCCCACGTGGCAATCGACCCATGAGTGCCAGAAAGAAGCGTGGTGTCACAAGATGCAGCCCTCAAGTGTGGGGGCCCGGCCCCCAGGGGGTTTGGTGGGCCCTGGGGGTGCTGGCTTTGGGGCCTTCTCTGGATTCTGCTTTTGGTGGTGGAGCTTTGTGAAGGACCCTCCCTGCCACCCTCCCTGGAGGCCCTGACCTCAGACGTACTCACTGTGGGCCCATCTCTGCAGTGGGGGTTTTCTCTGTCCCCACCCTCTCTCGCCTGAGACTGGACCGTTCCAAGGGGCAGCCCAGCCCCAGCTCCCCAGCATGTGCTTCTCCGATGCGGTCCCGATTTCTCCGGTTTCACCACCCTCCTGCAGGTGGGAGAAACTTTTCCCTCCTCCCTGCAGAAGACGCCCTGCCGGTCTCCAGCCAGAGCCGCACTTTCCTTTCATGTGTTAAAATAAGCTAAATGAAAAATAATGAGCATGTAGGAACTAATAACAGGAATCACCTAATTAAATTAGGAAACAGACATCATATCGCTGTAATCTGAAAATTGATATTAATAGAAAATGGCCCCAGAATTGTTATGCTAAGGGTTCCTAGGGGTGGGGAAATTAAAAAGGAGAGCAGAGGGGGAAATTGGGACAATCGTATCCAGTGAGAGCACGGCTTATGTTTTAAAGGCACTGCAGTAACAAGCTAAAAATAGAAGACAGATCATTGTGTGCATCTAATGAAGTAATGGGCCAAAATGGTTTTGAAAACCACGGAGCTCCACACACGTGTATGACAATAATTTTTAAACGAGACAGTGTAATTAAGCCTCAGTGTGCATGCAACGCGTGATAGCTGTCGGACACCTGGCGCCGTCCCCAGTGCCTTCAGTTCCTCTTCTGTCACCCTGGGAGGGGGAACCATCATCTTCCGCTTAGTCTCACAGAGGGTCAGTGGCCTGAGCCAGGACTCGAACCCGGGTGCCCCTGGTGGCAAAGCCCTTCCTGGCTCACTCTGCCTCCTGGCCTCTTGCGACTAGTTAACGTCATAGTCTGCCTTTCTTGTGTTTTCTGATGGTTTTCTACCTTTCCTCAAGAAATGCCGACACCCAGCAGATTTTGGCGGCAGCCCGACACCCTGACCCAGCCCCAGGGCTCCTCTGGCGTGGTGGTTAATCAGGCCCACACAAAAAACACCATCTGAAATTTCAGTCCAGCTGGAAAACTGGGTCTCCCATTGTGTCTGGGCCTGGGCGGGGGCCGAGTGTGGCTGGCGGTTCCGATGCTTGCGCTGGCCCCAGGAAGCCCCAGTTTTGGGTTGTGTCTCCACAGCAGCCGATTGTTCCCCCAGGTCCCCCTGGGAGGGGCGGTCAGTCGGGCTCGTTCACCTGTGACGTGAGTCACCCCTGAGCGGGCCCAGAGCGGGGCTCAGGTGTGGGGTGACTCCTTTCCCACTCTGCCCTGCCCGGAATGAACTGGAGGGACCGGGAGGAGAAGGAGGGAGTCAAGATCTGTGTGTGAGATGCCCCAGAATTACGTGGGGTATGGGATGCCGGGACTGCACCTAGGCCAGCACTGAGCCCACTGAGGACTGAGCTGGGGTGTCGGGACGGACTCCACATGGGGCTGGACAGCCTCTCCCTCCACGTGCACCCCACACCTCCCCCACCATGGCCCCATGCACCGACCAGGCATCTTCAGGGGGGGTCACCTGGGATCAGAGCCAAGTCCCTCACTCAGCCCAGGAGGCATGCCAGGGAGAGCCGGCAGGCAGGGCAAGATGCCAGTCCCAAAGTGGGCACGGCTCCCACCGGGGCCCCTTCTGCCTGGCTTGCTTCACCGGTCAGCCCTGCTTGGCCTGCAGTCTCAGGGCAGTGGAGGGGGGCGGCTCAGGACACAGTGACTCAGAACACCGCCCTCACTGCCAGCATGGGCAGGGTCGGGGGGATCCTAACACATGCCCTGCTAATCTTCCCGAAGTCCGAAGTTGCTAAGTGGGCAGGGGAGAAATGGTTCTTCGCCGGGCGGAACAGCGTCCAAGGACAGGACTGTTGCTACGGTTGTCGTCCTTCTGCACGGCCACTGGGTGGCTTTTGTTTTTTTAAACCCTGGAAAGGTCATGGTGGTAGTTATGACAACGGAAGCACTGGAGGGCTGATTCTGGAGGCCAATGCACGTCCACGGGGCAGCGGGCCCATCAGGGGCGCCCTGGGGGTGGGCTGAGGCCCCCCTGCCTTGTGGGGTTCTCAGCTGGGCTCCCACTGCCTGTCCTGTGTGTGGGCCGGATCTTCTGTTTATGGCGACATTTTTCATGTGGCTTTAGGGTCCGTGTGGGTCTTCTCCTTCCCAAAATATTTGCAGGAAGTTGGAGTTCCAGGCAGATCCCATCTAAGCCAGAAGCTCCCCGTTACGTATCTGCTGATGTTTTCATTATAAAGCTTGTTTCCTGGGATTTGCGACTCTGCAGCTTTAACGTGAATCATGGTGGAAGTCAGTGGACAATTCTCTCATTTAAAAGTTTTTATTTATATGGGAAAAATAGCCAAGCTAAAATGGATTCCATTGCCTCCAACAGCTGCTGCTCGGGAGCCCCCGCACAGCTGGCTGGCGCCTGACGGACGGGGTAGGGGGCTCCTGGGGGTCTTCCCATTTTCATGGGCTGGGGTCCTGGCAGGAAGTTTGGGGCTGCCTCTCACCAAGCCCTGAGGCCTGGCTGTGGCATTTCCAGCCCTCCTCAGAGGGCCTGAAGACCACCGAGAGAGGGGGCTGGCCCCATCCACGCTCCTCCTCATCCTGGCTTTGCTGTCCCAAAGCAGGTCAAGAGTCCAGTCCCTGGCCAGTGGTTCCGAGCCCAGGTGATCCCCAACCTGGGTGGGACTGAGGGGGTGGTCTGTGACTCCCTCCCCACATTTTGGTTCTGTGTCCGAATGTGCTTCATCCTTGTTCGTCCTGGGAAGGCAAGGCAGCCTGGAAGGAGTCTGGGACCCCACTCTCCCCCACAAAAGGCTCTGAGCATTTGGGAGGGCATTGGATCTTTGCCCTCAGGGTCTGGGCTGCCCCGGAGGGAGGGAGACGGGGAGAGGCAGGGATGGGGGCAATGTCAGCGACGTGTGGGGTCTCCAGGTCCACCAGTAAATGTATCAGTGCAGAGCTGCCAGGGAGGGGAGCCCGCAGGGAGGAGGGGGAGGGGAGTGGACCGACGGCTTCTTGGGCAGCGGCCACACTCAGCTCGAGAAAAGAGTTCTGTGTGGGATGTGGGCCCAGCGTGGCCACATCCTCCTTTTTCTTATTTTTTTCAAAGAAGCTAGGAATCTGTTTATGTGGATTCTGATTTGAAGTGGCAGCTCAAATTTTGGGTGCTTTCAGAGTGGGGCAGTAGGTCATACTTGGCATTTCCTGTTGGTTGGATGGGCTGGAAGGAGGGCATCTGTCCAATGTCCCAAAACTCCCGGGGCTGAGACTGCCCCCTCCTACCCTCCCTGTGCAACGCCCCCCTGCCCCGCGGCCCCCCAGGACAGAGAGGTGGTGGGTCCCCCTGGTGGAGAGAGGAAGCTTTTCCAGCCCCGGCAGGACTTGCATTAGGTCAGACCCCAAGCGAGCCACGGGCAGAGGTTCTCCAGGTGCCTGCTGACCCACAGTGGCCTCCCAGCCCCAAGGGGCCCCTGTCTGGCTCAGGGACCCAGGAGCCCTGCCAAATAACTGTTCACTGTTCAGGCCTGGGACCTGGGGGCCCAGAAGGTGACCGGGCAGCAGAGGTGCGGGGGAGGCAAGGGCCAGGGAGTGGGGATCCGGGACGGCACACAATAAAAACCTTCCTCCATTTACACAGTTGCTCATCTGCAAATATTTGCACCCACCAGCAAGCTTTTGTTGCTGTGAATAAAGGAAGAATCATTTCTGGACAAAACTTACCGCAAGGGTGGGCCCTTCACCAAGGGGCCAGGGAGTGGGCTGTGCGTGCCCTATGGGGCGGGCTTAAATGGGAAAGGAATTTCTGTTTCCCGCAGTGGTGGGGTGTGGCAGGGACAGCAGCACTGGCCTTCTTTCTTCCCACCTGGGATACTGTCTGTGTCAGTCACACCTGTCCAGGGCCTCCTGGGAGAGGGTCTGCTCCGGCAAGGGGCACTTTGCCGACTCTTCCTTCCCTGCTGCCTCCACGTCAGGGCGATGCCACTAGGGCCACAAGTGGGACCACAGAGTCCCCATATCATTTGAGGAGGCAGCAGCTGGGGGTATGATGTGAGCAGTGATGATGGTGTGGGCACTGAGTGCCTACTGCGTGCCAGGCACTGCACTTAATGTGCTTTACAAATACTGTCTCACTGAAGCCTCACAGCACCCTGTCTCCATTTTACAGAGGGGGAAACCTAGGCACAGAGAGGCAAAGTCACTTGCCCAAGTTACACAGCCAGGAAGTGGCAGTGCCCAAACTAGAACTTGGGTCTCTGGATCCCAAAAGTTTAGGTTCTTATTGGTGACTCTGACAGCCACTCATAGCTGGGAACACCACCCTCTGAGACACATGGCTTTGGTGGGCCAGCTGGGGGCCTGCCTGGCACTGCCACGCTGATGCTTGGGGTGTGCTTCATTCCTGTGCATTGCAGACGTGTTTTAGTCTGTGCACAGGTGTGTGTGCTGGTGAAGGGATGGGGGCCTCTCTGAATGCACGTGTGTGTCTGGCTCTCATCCAGATGATCGTGGCTATGTATGTGTGTGTGTGTGCACAACCATGAGGTGTGTGTACGCCTCGGGCTCATGGCTCCCATGGGAAACACTTCCCACTGAAGCCTGGTGCTGGCTGCTTTGAGTGCACGCTGACATTGACGCCTGCTGTGAACAGGCACAGGCACGGGGCAGGTGACTGGCAGCTCAGGGGAGTTGCCTGTGGGTTGTCAGTGACAGAAGTGGGTGAGGAATTGCCATTCCAGCAGGAGCTTGGCAAAACCAGTTATTGTAACCCCTTGCCTGTGACCTGGGCAGACTAAATAATGAAACTACATTCATAATATTTCAGGTCGAGTGATGGCTGCTCCAATTAGTTCCTTCCCAGAGCCCAGCCAGAAGGAGCAGTGGTAATTAAAGGATTTTCTGGGCTTAAACCAAGTCTGTTCTTCAAGCGTGTACAATAGACAGGGCTTGCAAAGCTGGGGGTGCTTTCCCACTTTCACTGATTTATTTTAGAAATATTTACTGAGCCCCAGCCTGGCCAGGCACTGGGATTCTGCAGAGAACAGGCCCACGAGGTCCCTGCCCTCAGGGAACGCACAGTGAGTAGGGTGAGGGGGCTTCCTGGTGTCCATCCTGACTCCCGAGCGGGCGGTTCGGCAGTGTCCAGGAGCACTGTATTGTCTGGAGCTGTCTCCTGCTTCCACCTCGGGGCCTGCAAATTAGGGTCTGAGGCTCAGACCCCACTGGGACTTCCTGCCGATCAGAGAAAGAGAAAGGAAGGGCATCAGCCTGGCTTGACCCCCATCTGACTCGTCCTGGGTCCTAGAGAGAGGGGTGAGGGAGCCAGCCCAAGAGCGGAGGTCATCGGCGCTCACACCCAGGCTGGAACATCTCATCTGTCCACCGAGCCTGTTTTTTATTTCTTCCATTTGCTCCACTGAGGGGAATACACAGCCCTCCTCAGGGAGCAGAAAATGCCAGAATCCCATGGAAGCAAATTCCCACAGCATGGCCAGCCTCGGCAGTGAGCTGATGTGCCTGCCCGCCTCCGGTAAAATAGAACCTAAAAGTTTTTTAAAACTCGAGAAGGAAATGAGCCAGCCATGATGGCCTACTGGTTAAAGTTTGGTGCCCTGACTGCTTCGCTGGCCCAGCCTCAGTTTCCAGTCACAGAACCACACGACCCGTCTGTCAGTGGCCATGCTGTGGCAGCGACTCATAGAAGGACTGACAGCTAGGATGTACAACTATGCACTGGGGCTTTAGGGAGGGAAGAAAAGAAAAAAGAGGAATATTGGCAGCAGATGTTAGCTGAGGGTGAATCTCCTCCCCCCCGCCACCCCCCAAATCAAGAAAAAAAGAGAAATCCCAGGAGCCAGACAACAAGAGGGGTTAGAGGGCAGCATAGAGCTCCTGCTCTCTGCCTGCCCTGGGGCCTGGGGCTAAGGCCTTTTTTAAAAAGAGCTTTATGGGCAGGCCCTGTGGCTGAGTGGTTAAGTTCGAGCACTCTGCTGTAGGCGGCCCAGTGTTTCGTCGGTTCGAATCCTGGGCGTGGACATGGTACCGCTCATCAAGCCACGCTGAGGTGGCATCCCACATGCCACAACTGGAAGGACCCACAACTAAGAATATACAACTATGTACTGGGGGGCTTTGGGGAGAAAAAGGCAAAAAGTAAAATCTTTAAAAAGTTAAAAAATAAATAAAAAGAGCTGTATTCAGGTATACTTTACATGCCAGAACATTCACCTGAGTATACACCTCATTGATTTTTAACAAATGGACAGAGCTGTGCAACCCTCACCACATCCAATTTGAGGAAATTTCCATTGCCCCCCCAAAAATCTCTCATGCCCATTTGTAGTTGCTCCCTGTCACCCCGGACAACTACTAATCTAATTTTCTGTCTTCATAGATTTGCCTTTTCTGAGTATTTCATGTAAATGTAATCATGCAATATGCAGTCTTTCACATTTGGCTTCTTTCACTTAGCATAATGTTTTTGCGATTCGTCACGTTGTAGCGTGACTCCATAGTTCCATCTTCTGTAATGCCCAATAGTATTCCATTACGTGGAACTGGGGTTTCTCCATTCAGCAGTTGATGGTCATTGGGTTGTTTATACTTTTTGGCTCTTATGAATAATGCTGCTATGAACGTTCCCATGCAGGTCTCTGTGTGAACATATGTTTTTATTTCTCTTGGGTGGATAGTTAAGAGTAGAGTTGCCGGATTGTAGAGTAAATTTATGTTGAATTTGTAAAGAAACTGCCAAACTGTTGCCAAAATGGCTTCACTGTTTATATCCCCACTGGTAATGTATGATGGCTCCAATTTCTCCACATTCTCATCAACACTTGTTATTAGCTGTCTTTTTACTTATAGCCATTCTAGTGGGTATGAAATGGTATCTCATTGTGATTGTAATTTGCATTCTCTAGTGACTAATGATATTGAGCATATTTTCATGTGCTTATTAGCCATTCAAATATCTTCGTTAGTGAAATATTTATTCAAATCTTTTGCCCATCTTTTAAATTGAGTTATCTGTCTTTTTACTGACATTCTTTATTTTATATATACAAGTACTTATTAGGTTTGCAAATAATTTCTCCCATCTGTGGTTTGTCTTTTCATTTTCTTAATGATTTCTATTGAAGTGCAAAAGTTTTTAAATTTAAAGAAATACAATTCATCAATTTTTTCTTTTATGGATCAGGCTTTTGTTGTTGTATCTAAGAAATCTCTGCCTAACCTCAGGTCATAAAGATTTTCTCCTCTGTTTTCCTCTGAACATTTTGTAGTTTTAGCTCTTACATCTATGTCCATAATCCATTTTGAGTTAATTTTTGTGTTTCGTGTGAGATAATGGTCTAACTTCATCTTTTTGAGTGTGGATATCCAATTGTCTCAGACCATTTATTGAAGACTATCTTTTCCCCATTGAATTGCCTTGGCACTTTGGTCAAAGTTAAATTGGCCATAAATGTAAGAGTTTATTTCTGGTGTCTCAGTTCTATTCCATTGATCTTTATATCGATCCTTATGCTGATAGTACAATGTCTTGGTTACTATAGGTTATAATAAGTTGTGAATACAGGAGGTACTTGTTCTTTTTGTTCAAGATTGTTTTGGCCATTCTGGGTCTTTGTAAAGGCCATGCCAATTTCCATGTAGATTTAGTATCAGTCAATTTCTTCCAACAAAAAGCCTGCTGTGATTTTGAAAGGCATTGCATTGAATCCAACAATGGACTTGGGAAGAATTGCCCTCTTAATGGTAATGAGTCTTCCAATCCATGAACGTGGAATGCCTCTCCATTTATTTGATCTTCTTTAGCTCCTGTTAGAAATATTTGGTAGCTTTCACTATGCAAGTCTCGCCTTCTTTTGTTAAGTTTGTTCCTAGTTATGTTATTCTTTTTGATGCTGTAGTGAATGGGATTGTTTTCTTAATTTCATTTCTGGACTGTTCATTACTAATATATAGAAATAGAATTGATTTTTCTATGTTGATCTTATACCTTGTAACTTCTTGATTACTTCTGGTAGTTCTTTTTCTGAATTCCCCAGGATTTTTTAAATACAGGGTCGTGTTGTCTACAAATAAAGAGAGTTTTACTTCATTGCCATCTGAATGCCTTTTTGTTCCTTCCCTTGTTGCACTGGCTAGAACCTCCAGTACAAGATGAAAGAGAAGTGGTGAGAGTGGACATCCGTGCCTTTTTCCTGATCTTAGGGGGAAAGCATTCAATCTTTCACCATTAAGTATGATGGTAACTGTAGGATTTCCGTAGATGATCTTTACCAGTTTGAGGAAGTTTTCTTCTGTTGCTAGTCTGTTGAAAAAAATTTTTTTTTTTTACCATGAGTGGGTGTTGGATTTGGTCAAATGCTTGTTCTGTGTCTATTGAGATGCTTATGTGGTTTTATCCTTTATTCTGTGAATATGGTGTTTTACGGTAATAGTCAGCCTTGCATTCTTGAGATAAATCCACCTTGGTCGTGGTGTATAATCCTGTTTATATGTTGCTGAATTCAGTTTGCCAGGATTGTGTCGTGGAATTTTTTGAGGGATGGTTGCTGTAGTTTTCTTTTCTCATGATGTTTTTGTCTGGCTTTGGTATCAGGTTAATATAGGTCTCAGAATGAGTTGGGAAATTTCCTCCTCCTCCTCTTATATTTCTGGAAGAGTTTGTGAAGGATTGGAATTATTTCTTCTTTAAAAGTTTGGTGGAATTTACCCCTGAAGCCGTCTGGAATTGGAGTTTTCTTTGTGGGAAGATTCTTAAATTACTAATTCAATGTCTTTGCTATAGGTCTAGTCAGATCTTCTGTTTCTTCTTGAGTCAGCTTCCGTCAGTTAAGTCTTTCTAGGCCTTTGTTCTTTTCACTCAAGTTGTCTCATTTGTTACATAAAGGAACTTTTGTTCCTGATTTTGATAATTTGTGTATTCTTTTTGTTTTCTTTGTAAGTCTAGATAAAAGTTGGTCAATTTTGTTCATCTTTTCTCTCTTGTTTTTTTTTTTGAGGAAGATTAGCCTTGAGCTAACTGCTGCCAATCCTCCTCTTTTTGCTGAGGAAGACTGGCCCTAAGCTAACATCCATGCCCATATTCCGCTACTTTGCCTACCACAGCACGGCTTCTGCCAAGCGGTGCCATGTCCGCACCCAGGATCCGAACCAGCGAACCCCGGGCCGCCAAAGCAGAACCTGCGCACTTAACTGCTGTGCCACTGGGCCGGCCCCTGTTCATCTTTTCAATGAACCAACCTTTAGTTTTCTTGCTTTTGTCTTTTTTTTGGTTTCTATTTCATTGGTTTCCACTCGCATATTTCTTATTTCCTTCTTTTTGCTTCCTTTGAGTTTCGTTTGTTCTTCTACTTTCTTAAGGTAGAAGCTTAGGTTATTGATTTGAGATTCTTCTCTAATGTGGCATTAGAGCTATAAATTTCTCTTGACACTGCTTTATCTGGAATCCACTTGAACTGTCTCATTTCCTAGTTCTCGCTTTAACTTCTGGCTGGTCTGCTGGCCCCTTGCTTCCCCCAACCTGTGTCACATCCTCAAACTAGCTGAGATCTTGGAGTTATTATTTTCAACACCATTCGCGGGTGTGGACTTTTTCAGTCTTCATGGGCTACTCTACCTTGATAGAACTTCAACCACCAGGACCTGGGAGGGGTGATGGGAGCAGCCTCGGGCTGAAATGCCACCGGCTTACACTGTGCTTCCTGAGGTTCAGGAGAATTTCTTGAATAAATGCCTCTTAATATGTCGTATACCTTTGGTCAGTTTCCAGAGTTCTTAAATGGTTGTTTTTGTTATTTTTTCCTGTTCTCTCATTTCTTTGGAGAAAGAATTTGCCAAGCTCCTCACTCAGCCATTCTGGAAGCCCTGCCTCCGGGACTAGGGTCTTGATGTCTACACAGACAGGAGACAAGGTCTCCGGCCTGACCAAGGGGCTGAGCTGAGTGCTGCCTCTCTGGAAACAGCACCCTCAGAAGGCATCAGAACATTGCCCACTCGCCTGGTTTGCTTGGGGCAGTCCAAGTTTGCACCTGTGGCCTGGGGTAATTATCATCAGTGCCCCTCTCACTCTCAGAAGTGGCTCTATTTTCCTGATAAATCTTTGTGTAGGTGCAATTCTGTAAGAAGAAAATTTAACCGGAAAGAATGAGATGCAAGAAATAACGGTAAGGAAACAAGTTGTAGGGATGTAGTTAAATGTAAATAAGCATTTACTTTAAAAATATTAGTAAATCTCTATTTTACTGTTGGTGGGTTACTGTTACTGCAATAACATGGAAGTTTAGATGGAGGACAGTAATTGGAGTGAAGAATTCTAAGATCTTTACCTTGTTAGAGAGGAAAATAGGGATAGTAATAAACTGTGGACTTTATTTTAAAATACGCTAACCCCTGGAAGTATAATGTCTATCTTCTGAGCCTCCGCACTGGGGCCTCTCAGTGTCGCCCCACTCCTTGAGCCGGGAGCCTGTTTGATCACCTCCTGTTCACCCCATTGTGGGGGAGGCATTTCTAACCTGTGGTTGTGGTGCTGGCCAGCCCTCAGCACTGCACAGATGAGCTCTACAGCAGTCGAGTAGTCACATCTACTCCCAGCCTGGGGGAGGAGGATACGACGTGCCATGCAGGGTCACGTGGAGGGTGAACAAGCAGGGGCTGTGGGAGGCAGGCTAGTAGTATCGAGAGGGTGAGGTGCCCCTGGTTCTCGCAGGGGGATGTCATTGGCTTGGTTGAATAATTCCATCGGCTGGTAGGGCACTGAAATCTACTACTCAGGATGAGCAGGAGCTGTGCCTGGTCCCCTTGGGGGTGGGGGGGTGTTTGGCTAGGGGACCTCGTCCGCAGGAGCAGAGTGAGGAGGGAACTTGCAGTTGGGCCATGTGAGGCGCTCCGATTTCACCAGCTGTCAAGGCAGCACATGATGTCGGGCCTAACTCGGCAGCAGCAGACTACCCCACAGGAGCCTAACAGTGGGAACACCTCTTCCTGAGTGGGGGCAGCCTTGAGCCAAAGTGACCTGGAAAGGAGGCTCCTTGCCCCAGTCTCATGACTCCTCCCACCCCAGCCAGGGTGTGGGGACCCTCCTCGGCTCCTGCCCTGGTCACCCTCGGCCCTTCCACCCTGCCTGTCTGTGTATCCATCTCTCTCTCTACCGTCTATCCATTCTCATTTACAAGGGTGTGTTATAAAAACCCATAGCCCCAGGGCCTGGTTTGTGACTCCTCCAGAAACGATGTAGATGGAAACTGGCCAACCAGTGTGCATCCTCATCCTGTGAGCAGCCGGCGGGCACCAGCAGTGAGGCCCTGAGCCCAGCACTGGGGTTTGTGGCACTCACCTCCCCTACCTGCCATAGGTAACCCCAGCCTCACCTGGCGCAGACCCCTCCATCCCTGACCCATGCATGGGGTCCTTAGCCTGGCCATGCTCACTGCCATTTCAAGAACCGGCGTAGTTCAGCGGGTGGGTGAAGTGAGGTTCTGCTTGCCGGTTTCGGCCTCTCCCAGCCCACAGGGGTCTGTGGAGGTGCCATGTCTTCCAGTGTCTGCTCTCCTGGTGGAGGAATGAGGACGGGTCACCCCTGGTGGGCACGGTTGTTTGGGGACAGCCTTGGCATACTGGGTCAGCAGTTGCGGTGCGGCAGGCTCCCGCCTCAGCCGCTTTTGAGGCACCGTATCAAAGGCCACCATGGTATATAGTGCGGGCAGTTGTGTGGCGAGGCAGCTGCCTCTCCTCCCTCTTTGCCTCCCTGCCGTCTCCGTGTCTTGAGGTGAGGAGCTACCAGGCAAAACCTGGGCGTTTCGGGTTGTTCTTGCTGGAGAAGCTGGGATTGGGGTTTTGAATCTGCTGCTATTTTTGAGCCCCAGAATCCCCGACAGAGCCTGGCTGAGGAGTGCAGGGCTGGGCAAGAGCAGCTGCGGAAGTACAGGTACAATGCGGCGGCTTCCACCGCCCGGCGCCGGGAGGGGCGGCCACTGCTTAGAATAGCAGATCTCAGCCCGGGCTGCTTGTGGAATCAGCTGCGAATGTCCAAGCTGCCCCCCCGACCGATCAAACCCAAATCTCAGGGGGTGGGGGGCACCCAGGCAGCAGAAGTTTTCAGAGCCCCCCAGGTGACTCCTTCTTGTGAGCAAGGTTGAAAGCCATTGGTTCAGAATAGTGCTCGGCAGACTTGAACAGAACCACAAATGGCTTAGACAGCCTGTTCAAATGCGGGTCTGACAGTATAGGTCTGGGCGGGGCCCAAGAGTCTGCATTTCTAACAGCAAGGGTTTATATTTAGTGTCATGCTACTTGAAGTCTGTCTGCAGTCTGGTATTATCAGCAGCACTTGGGAGCTTCCCAAAAATGCAGACTCTCAGGCCAGAGCCCGGATCAGCAGAATTAGAGTCTGCATTTTTTCTTTTTTTGTGTGTGAGGAAGACTGGCCATGAGCTAACATCTGTGCCCATCTTCCTCTATTTTATATGTGGGATGCCACCTCAGCATGGCTTGATAAGTGGTGCGTAGGTCTGCACCCAGGATCCGAACCAGCAATCCCTGGCTGCCGAAGGAACTACTACACCACCAGGCAGGCCCCGAGAATCAGAATTCAGAGCAGCCCAGCCCACAGCGAGGACCTGCTGACCACATAGCACTCTCTCCAACACAGCGTCCCACTCCATCCCCCCAACAGACCCAGCCGGCCCCTCCCTCCACAGACCCCAACCCAGGACCTCCCACATACCCACTTCTTTCTAGACTTGTCCAAGACTCTTGCCTTGCTGTTTTCGTGTTTGCCCTCTTCCCCTCTGGGCTGCGCCCCCTTCTCCAGCCAGGAAAGAGCCCCAACCCTGCCCTTGAACAAGTCACTCCCTCACCCTGGTCCTCCCTTCCCCACTCACTGGGGCTGCTTTGTGTGTGTGTGTGGGGGGGGTGCTATGAATGGCCTAAAGCTCTCAATCCACTCTCTGGCTGTACCATCCCCTGCCTTGTCCCCAGAGCCTCTGCGGGACCTCCGACCCAGGCCCCATTCCCAGGGATGGGTAAGGTGGGGGTTGTGGCTGGGCTGCTGCAGCTTCTCCTGGAACTGGGGTCATGGAGGAGCAGCAAACCCCGAGGGCCCGGTTCTGAACGGGCAGGGCCAGGCTTGAGGGAGCGCTGATAAGACTGTGATTTAGGAAATGAAGACAGGACTTCCTGGGACTATCGGCTGTGCATCCTAGCACGCTTCTGGTTGCCTTGGCAACTCAACAGGTTCAATTTCTTTTCTGGGCATCGGTGTCTGCTCATTCACAAGGTGACAGGACCCCTGGAGGTGTGCAGATGTTCAGTGGGCAGACAACTTGGCGCTCAGGATGACCTTCTTCCTTGTGGGGTTCGCTGGCCTCTGTTGCTGTCTAGCTACCTGCATGATCACGTGATCGTGTCCAACCAGCCACCCATCTCCCACTTCCCATCCATCCATCCATCCATCCATCCTTCCAGTCACCTAGTAAGCAGTCATTGAGCACCTGCTGTGTGCCTGGCCTCATGCTGCCTTCTTCAGGCAGGTATTTGAGTTCCTGGCCCTCCAGTTCCAACAGGAATGCCTCTCTGAGTCCCATGGTACCTGGGCAAGCAGAGAGGTCAGAAAGTCCATAGTGCTTTTTCACCTGGCACGTGTATGGGTGCGTTTAGAAGATATTCTCATCACACACCCACTGCAAGCCTGTCCCCACCTTCTGCCACACCCTTCTTATGCATATGTGATTTGCATGAACACAGTCACACTACACACACTGTCATCTGTTCCTTTCACCTAATGCTCCATGGCGGACCCCTGTCCGTGTGCATAAATATAGAGATTATTTTCACACCTTTTAGGAGCTTTATGATATTCAGTGTAAAGATGCACCATTGGTTTGTGTAACCAGCTCCCCACTGATCTGTGGTTAAGCCAGTTGCGGTTTTGGCTGGTCCGTGGATTATTTCTGTTTCCTCCGGGGTCATCTCTTTTGTTTGCTTCTTTTGGTCTCTCTCGTGTTGGAGCTGTCCTCAGACGCTCGGGGCCCCATATGCAGTGGAGTTGAGAGTGGACCGCCAAACCTCTGGTTGTTTGATGTAATTACCTGACCGTGTGTGGTGAGGAGCCAGCCCCCTGGCTGGAGAGTTCCCAGGGACAATGTATTGTTGGCTAGGGCTGCCACCAGCTGCCATCAACGGGGGGGGGGGGGGGGGCGTAAATGGCAGAGATGTGTTCTTTCACAGTTCTGCGGGCTGGAAGTCCAAGATCCATGTCGGCAGCATTGCTTTCTTCTGACGCCCTGTCCCTGGAGGGCAGATGGCCGTTTTCTCCCTGTGTCTCCGCGTGGTCTGTCCCGATCTGTGTCTGAATTTCCTCTTCATATGAGGACACCAATTACGTTGGATGAGGACCCACCCTCATGACCTCATTTTATCTTCACTGCCTTTTCAAAGACTGTCTTCAGTCCCATTCTGAAGTACTAGGGGTTAAGACCTCAACATATGAGTTTTGGGAGGATACAACTCAGCCCATGAAGGAGAGATTGCGATCTCCAGCCTGGGGTGGGCCCCCCAGTGTGTGCAGGCTGGGTGGGGAGCCCGGGGCTCTGGTGAGTCCATCTGAAGGCTTCCAGTTAGACCTGCCCTGCGCCCCTCCCAGCCTGGAGGCCTGGGGCCTTTGCATCTTTGCATCCCACTAGAGGGCACGTCTCCCATCCCTGCCAGTTGGGACAGTTGCCTGGGCACTGGACTTTCATGCCCGCATTCAGCCCTGCCAGTCTCCAACCTCTGATTCAGTGAGGCGGATCAGCCCTCTGCACGCACCTCTGCAGGCTGGGCTGCCCGTCTCCTTCACCCTGTGGAATCTGTTACCAGCCTGCATTCACTGTCCGACTTCCAAAGCTTTGTTGGACTCTGTGATCTGCTGCTGTCCCGGCTCCAGGTCCCTTGGTTCCCGTGGGCCTGTCTGTTTTATGCCTTTGGCACTGGGCTCTTGGGAGGAAGATGAGATAAATGTGTATGTTCAGTCCACTGTGTCCACCAGAAGCCACTTGGCTTCCCCCCAAGAAGGAGAAGCCTCAGGCTGCAGGGGAGGGTGCTCCCGCAGCTCGGACTCAGCTGAGGGAGCTCTCGGGCCTGCTGGCTGCAGCCACCTGGGGCTGGGGAGGGGTTGAGAGCGAGGCTGCGGCTGGGGCCCGTGGTGCTGCCCTTTGGGTCCTGAGTCCCTGTTGCTACTCAGAGAGAGGGCCGGAGGCTCCCAGGTCTTGCTCTGGCATGGCTCTGGACCCCAGGCTCGGGTTCCCAGGGCCTGGAAAGTCCCTTCCTGCCAACCCCCTGTCCCGGTGATGTCATAGATGTGACACTCCAGAGCCAGAGACAGGGCAGGCGTCTGACACCTCCAAAATAATACGTGTTTTCCAAACTGTTGCTGAAGCTGCTAAAATGTTTTTTAAAACCACTTACACTTCTCTTGATATGAGGCAAGTACCTTCTGTCGGCCGCGCGTGGGGCGGTGGGGCTGAGCCCAGAGAAACGGATCAGGGCGTCCCCGGCCTTGGCTCTCCCAGGACAGAAGAGGCGGCCTGGGGGGCCTGCAGGACAGGCGGGAAGGGGCTGCGCGGCTGCTGCGAGACAGTCCCTGTTGATGATCACCTGTGCTTAGTCCTGGTTGAGTTTTCCCTTCCAAGGCCTCTCTGTGTCCTTGTGGGTGTGGGGGCTGGTTTGTATTCGAGGATGCACCCTCATTTCTGGCTTCTGTTTTGGAAAGCCCAAGCTCATTGAGGAAAGTTCTAGGAAAAAGACAGAGGGGTCTTTGAAAGAGGTGAGGCAGATTCCAGGTCTAAAGCTGAAAGGAACGGGAGCTTGCCCAGGGCAGGGAAGAGTTAGGTGTTTGGGGTTCCCTGGGTGTAAGTGACAGTCCCAGGGAGGTGGCAGGACTGTGAGGGGCACCTGGCGAGACTGGACAGTGCCTGGGGGTTGGACCATCCACCTGCCTGTGATGACCAAGGGGGACTGAAGGCAGAGGACCATCCCTGGACACCCCAGACTCAGCCTGGGGGGCTTTGAAGGACCCTAGACAGCGGGAGGGGCCAAGATGGCTGAGCCTGACCCTCCGCCCAGCAGAACGGGGCCTGGAGCCATTTATTTTGACTTATAAGAAATAAACTTGTGCAGTGGGACCTGAATCACTCACACCAAGTCCAAGCTTTACACGGTGTATGACGTCTCCTGCGAGCAGCTCTCAGCCGGCCTGGGAGCCCAGCCAGCCTATCTTGTGACAGTGCCACCTCTGCAGCCACACACGGATGTGTCAGCCGCTGGGTGAAGATGGGAAGGCTCGGGCCACAAAGGAGGCACCTGGGCTGCAGCTTCCCCATTGTGGGAGCTTCGGGGCTGTTCGTTTTCCCCACGGTCAGCACTGGGGCAATCCTGCTGTCTGCCTTGGAGGCTCGCTCCTGCAGAGGCTGCGGGTTTACCCCCGTGAGCCACCGAGACCAGGCCTTCTGGCTGCAGAACCTGCCCGTTAGGGCAGGAAGGAGGACCCAGGTTCCTGGTACCTTGGAGAGGGGCAGGGAGGGCCTTCTGGGCCCTGTGGTACACACACCTGCAGGTGCACACACACTACACACTCTCATATACACTCACCACACACACCTCCACCACACTCACCACACACACACGCGCGCACACACACATGCACACACATGACCCATTGGCGCTGTTCCCCAGCCACATGCATGCCCTGCTGGAGCCCCACTGCCAAGCCTGGCGTCTGCTCACTGAAGAGTGCCCTGCCCTCCCCTCTGGGGCTCCCATGGGGACCGTAGCCCCTGACACTGATGAGAGCTGGGTGCCTTCCCACTCCAAAGCCACAAGGATGCAGGAGGCAGGGAGCCGGGCAGGCAGAGGAGTTCAGGAGCTGCCAGGGGCAGGACCCTGCTCGTCTGTCCTAAATGCCGCCCCTTGGGTCCTTTCCCCCACAGGGGCCAGGAGTGGGGGAGCCCCCATCGGGGATGGCCATACTCTGTTCTCTGGCCCATCCTGGGCACAGGGAGGAAGGTACTCAGACCTGGCTCAAAGCTTCATCTGACCAGAGGTGCTCTGCCTGTCCTCAGCCTGCACCTGTGGCCGTCCCCACGCTCAAGGCCGTTTGTCCTAGATATGCCTGGTCCATAGCAAAAAGAAACTCAAAGGCCACATATCCATGACAGAAACCTTTCTGGGAGGTGATAGAGCCCAACAGGAAGACTGGTGGTCTCTCGGGACCCTTTCTGGGAGCCCCAGGGCCACCCCTAGAAGCTGGCTTCCAAGCTCCCAAGAGCCAGTGTTGGTTTTAGAAGTGTGCGTTTGCCTTGCCACCAGCAGAGGGTGCCCTGAGCCAGCTCATGACCTTCTAGTCTGCCCTCAGTCCTCTGTCCTTGGTCCTCTGAGACTGGGCACCCCCCAAGACAGGGTCCAAGTCTGTTCCTGTCTCTGTTCACCTCCAACCACCTTACCACTGCCCATCACCATAGTGGATGCAGGACCTAGCACATGCTAGGTGCTTAGTAAATGTCTGTTGAGTGGATGGGAGAATGGATGGACAGACAGATGGAAGGGAGGGAGGGAGGAAAGGAGGAAAGAAGGAAGGATGGAAGGAAAGAAGGAAGAAAGGATGGGTGGGTACATAGACAGATGGAGAGATGAGTGGGTGGATGGGTGAATGGGTAGGTGGATGGGTGGACAAAGGGATGGATGGATGGATGGACAGATGGACAGATCCAAGGATGGGTGGGTGGATGGATGGATGGGTGGATGAATGGACAGATAGGCAGATGGATGGACTGATGGATAGATAAATGTAAATGTTTATTGATATCAGTAAAAATTTATTGATAGACTGAAGCCATAGTCTCTGCTGTGGACTAAATTCTCTCAGGAAACAGAGAGAAAGCTTAACAACATCTCCAGGAAAAGGGCCCAAATGCTGATATTTTCTTGCGGCTCTCCACCCAGTGTTCCTGTGGTCTTGTCATCATTTCCCTCTGTCCTTCCTGTTCCCTGGTTACACCCCTTCTCCTCTCCAGCCTGGGCTGAGCATTCACAACCCAGTGACTAGAAACACAAACCTGAAAGGGGCGTGAGCGCAGAAATGAGGGCTCTGGGGAGAGAGAACTGTTCCCACCGAGTGTGACTGCTGGCCCGGCGAGGGCCGTGGGGCCAGAGTGGCCTGGCAGCAACACCCTGCCCTCACAGTGACACTGTTCTCCCTGCTGCTGCTTCTTACATTCTTTAGCTAGTCCTGGCTCCGGCTCTGGGGCTGCCGGTCTGAGTACACTAAGGGGATCAATAATGTGTGAGCCCTTCGCCAAGAGCGAGCCGCATCAATCGAGAGCTGAGTGACAGCTAATCATTTTTCACCTGGTGCTCACCCTGCCCAAGATCCGGGGGCTCAGCTTTGAGGCTGCTGGAGGCCGGGAGGCAGTGTCAGACTCTGCCCCACTGCCCTGCGGGCCCAGGGCGCTCGTCCGGGCCACGTTTCCACTCCCAACATGTGATCCTGCGTGAGTCTGCGGCTTGGTGGGAACATGTGCATGCCCTGGGCTCCTGAGCACACGTGCCTGTGAGTGTGAGCACACCTCGAGGCTGAATGGCTGGCCTCGGGGGCATGCCTGGGGCCCATGTGCACGTGTGTGCATATGACTCTGAGCATTTGTTTGAGGATGTGCATGTCTGTATGTGTGTGCATGTTTGCATGCACGTCCATTCGTATCTCTGAGTATCTGTGTGAGTGTGTGCACACACAGACGTATAGGAGCATATGTCTGTGTGAGCTTGTGCCTCTGTGTGTGTGCAGGTATGTGTCTACATGAAGGTGTGGGCTGTGTTTGTCAGCAGGGTGCTGCCCTACGTGCCAGAGGCTGTGGCCCCCTTGGGTACTACTGAGTCCTCTCTCCAGGAGAGGGATGCCTGCAGGATGCTTTATCCTGGGCCATCTCACTGTCACTCTCCCCTGGAAGGGTAGGTTGTTGGCTGGAGCAGTGTGCTCACCTATAGTCCCCTTTCTGCTGGAGAAAGCAGGTGCCAGAGGGAGGAAGGCAGCCTGAAGGGAGAAGGGTTCTGGGTTGATGGGAACATTTCAGTGGAAAGAATCTCCATCAGGTATGGCTGTATTCAGGTGCTGTCTCAGTGTCATCAGGATTCAGCGTCTCCATTCCTCACCTCTGTTTTCCCCTTAGGGGCTTCACGCCCAGGTAGCCTTTCCCCTAGGGGTGGCACTGGCTTCTCCAGCCCTCAATTATCACTCTAGCTTTGTCACCTGACCCTTCTTGAGCAAATTCCTACGGCTGGGAATGGACTAAGCTGGTTGGATCACATGCCACTCCTGGTGTGTGTGGTGTCACCCCATCCAAACCACAGGGGCTGAGAGTGGGGAGGGGAAAAGTGGGTGTTGGTGGGGTGGGAATGAGGAGACTCAGTGTGCAGAGGCAGCATAGGGCACTTCTCTCCCTGACACAGGGCTCAGGTCCCAGGCACTAACAGGTGCAGCCTAAAGGGCACTGGGCCTGCCTTCTCGGTGCCCCCAGCCCCACCTGGGGGCTCACAACAGCCACTGTGCAGGCCCTGAGTGAGGCCAACCGTTTGGCTTTAGGCTTTCAGTGACCCTGGCCTCTGGCTGGCTCCTGCCCCTGACACCCTAACCTTACTTGCGACTCCCTGGCCAGGCCCTGTCTGTCTCCTCCACTGTTGCCCACCCCCTTCCTGACAGACCCTGACCCTGGGTGCGCCCTGGGTATCTGCACCCTGGCTGAAGGGCCCCTAGCCCCGTGCAGACTCTCAGAAGAAAGGGAAGGTGCTGAGCCAGGCCCCACCTGTGGTGTCAGATACTGCGTTGGGGGCCTCGTTTTCTGCAGTGGTCCTCCCATCCTGGATGAGGACACACGTGGCCACGCTGGGGCACAGCTGGAGAAGCCTTCTGCAGAGTGTGGCCGCAGGGTCTCAGCAGGCAAGCAGCTCTTCCAAGAGCCCATGAATAATTGAAGGCACCTTAAACTGTGCACCTGCAGCCTGGAGGACGCCCCTCCCCCACCGTGTACAGGAGCAAGCCCAGACAATGCTGCTGGGTGGGCCGCATCTATCAGGGATGGCCCTGGAGGGAGGTGGACGCCAGGCCCAGGCCTGCCCCTCCTGGGCCTGCCCCCTGCCCTCTCCTTCCTCATCTCCCACCCTCAGAGCTCCCCGGGCAGGAAAGGTCAGCCGTGAGAGCCGCTGCAGAGGCAGGTGTGGCAAGCTAGCTGAAGGGTTCACCAGCCGCTTGTGTAGAGAGGCCCGCTTCTGAGCAGGGCTGGGGGGCCATCCCCAGCAGCCCCTCCTCTCCTGGCTGCTGTTCCAGGGGGCCCAGAGGGAGGGGCCACACCTGGGCAGACCCCAGCTAAGGGCTGGGCTGGAGCAGAGGCAGCCTGCAGCTGCTCCAAGGCAGAACCCTGGAGGAGGGACCAGCAGGTGATGGGGAGAGGGGGCAGGTAGTGGGGCCCCTGAGCTCCAGGGAGCCATTCACCTCAGCCGTGCGTGTGTACATGTGTGTGTATGTGTGCGCGCAGTGTTATCACGAGGGCCACAAGCGTGTGCATTCAAGTGTGTCACGTTGTGTGGGTGCATTGGGAGCCATGTGGCTGTGTGTGTGACTGAGGGAAAATGACTGGGTCTCCAAGGCTGTGGCTGTGCATGTCAGAGACTTGACCGGGGCTAAGAGGCCCCAGGCCTGGAAGAGCATCTCCCTCTGGCTCTGGGCTGAACCACCTTCAGCCCCAGGGTGCCGCCGGAGCATCCTGTTCCTGAGCTCCTCCTCCGGCACTGTCTGGCTCCCCGAGACCCTCACTCTGAGAGCTGAGCCTGAAGGCCCAATCCTTCAAACCTGAAATTCCTGGTAGGGAAATTTGCAAGAAGTGAAAATTGAAAACCAGCTGCCACATCCATTGGTGGCTTTGGTGGCTGTGCCATCCCGGGCTCCCTGCTGGGCCCTGGGTGGGGTCTTCTCCTGACCGCTCTGCCCCCGTGAAGGAGCCCTGGTTCCCTCATCAGTAGAAGGGTGGCTCTTCCCTCCTCTTCCTCTTCTGTCCTAAGTGCCACACGAGTGGGAGAGAGGATTCCTCTGCCTGTTCTGACCCTGGTCCTCACTGGGGACTCTGGCAGGAAGGGGTCAGGGTGTGAGGGCACTGGGAGAACCAGGCTGGGGCATTCAGCTGCGAGTGACCCCTCCCCTCTGGCTCCAGCATTCCCTGTCCCCTTGTGTCCACTCATCCAGTCACAGTGGATGCTTGGGGAGGCTCAGGTCAGAGTGGCCCAGGCCAGGGCCTGGGCTCAGCTGGACTCACCCACTCAGGGCTCCTACCTGGAGGTGGCCCTGTCCCCGAGAGCCCAGAGAGGAGCGGCCAGGAGGGGGCATGAAGGTCACTGCTCACTGCGGTGGGGGGGCGTCCTGCACCCTCCCTCTCCTTCCCTCCTGGACCTGGAAGAGCGGGGTTGGCTGCAAGCTGGAGTTAACCCAACTCTGCCCTGAGGCCGTCATGGAACTGGGCAGAGGGGTCTGTGGCCACTCATCTCCTGAGATGACCATGCTGCCCACCGGGAGTGGAAGGTGGGGCGGTGAGTAGGGCAGGAGACAGAGCCAGCAGCACCGAGTCACACAGGACTGGCCATGCTGGGTACTGGCATTGGGTCATTTAAATGTGACGCATCAGCCTGGGGCGGGGGGTGGCAAGGCCACAGACCCCAGAGCTCCCTTCTGGGTGGGAAACAGGAGGGACCTGGGTCCATTTCCCCCAAGCAGAGAGCTCCACCAAATACACACCCCTCAACAACGGTGCCGAGCCCCCGACTGGGCAAGGGCAGGTCTGCGTTTGCTTCTTCATTCCGACTGCCACAAAGAGGGGCGCTCTCCTGGCAAGGGGCGAGGGAGACGTGGGCCAAGGGCTGTGAGCACAGGGTGTGGGGGAAGATGTGACAGCAGGCCTGGCATTTGGGGCCCTCCCACCCGACTCCTACACCCCCGCCTGGCCACACTCCTCTGTTGCTCCTGACCTGACAGGTGCCCCTCCCAGCACAAGCACATGCTGGGACCATGCACTTCATCTAGAATCTCCCGGGAGCCATTGACAGCCATGTATCCAGCTACCTAGGTGCCCCACCAGTCAGGATCCTCCCACACCACCTCCCTTTCTTCAGAACCAAGTGTTTCCTTGCTCCGAGGCTGAGCCTGTGTTCCTGCCAGGGGAAAAACCTGGTACCGTGGGCATCCCTTCTTAGAAGTCCTCCATCTGCAGAGCTTGAGATAGACAAACAGGGCCGGGCCACAACCTCGCACTAACCCAGGAGGCTGACCCAGGCCCCCGTGGCAGCTCTCAGCGCCACCTGAGGAGTCCCCACCATGAGGGGCCCGGGAGTGGGAGGGGGATGGGTCTGCATCTGTGTATTCAGTCTGTGTGCCCAGGCAAGCCTGCCGGCCTGTGCATCCCTGCTCCCGAGTGTCTGTGCACATGTGTGCATGTGGTCCTGGAGTGGGTCTCGGGGAGGGCTGGGGGCTGGTGCTGCTGTTTGCCAGGGGTTTGCAGCTCGTCGCGGCTGGCTTCTTTATTAATCCGTTTTGTGAGCAGACTCCAGAGTTCATGTTGTGAATCTGGCCATTTGCTCCCGTTTCCTCCGTGCCCCCTGGGAGGAGGAGCATGTGTTAAATATTTGCGGTTTTGCTGCGTTAGGTTTTAAAGTTCAGCAGTAATTACCCTGAGCAGGTGCCGAGTGACTCTGCTCCCTGGGGAAGCCTCTCGCTGCAGCGGGCTGGTGGCTGCGTTCCAGGCCAGCCTCTGTGTGCCATTTGCACAAGCTGTGTGCCTTCCTTCCGGAGTCCCTCTGCCTTGCTGAACCCTGAACGCAGCCAGGCTGTGCCGCCTGTGGGTGGGGCACAGATGGATGCCCCGTGGTGGGTGTTCTTCCCAGAGGGCCGAGGGCAGGGCTGTGAGCAACCGAGCGCTAGTGTGGGCCTGCTGTGAGCAGAGTCTGGGGGCTCCAGCAGGCACCTCAGCCCCCATGGCAGGCTCACAGCCACCCCTGTGGCAGTCCACACACGTTCTGGTGTAACAGGCAGAACTCTCCTTGTTTCCAGAACAGATTTGAATTGTTTGGTTCTAGACCCGCAGCCTGCCTCGTGCCAGACTACTTAGCTACTCTTTCAGGTAAATTCACTCCAACCCGCGATTTCTTGGACCAATTCAGGATACTTAACACAGTCCCATCCAGTTCAGAATTCTCTCCTGGCTCAGGCCCAGGTGAGGGGTGGTGTCTGTCCTCCATCTGGCTGTTTGCAGATGCTGCTTTTGGGGTGGCGCTTGTGACAGGGTGGTGCTCTTCAGCTTTCTGGGTAGCACCTGCTTCTCCCCTTGGCTTTTCCCAGGACCACTTGTCACACATGTCCTCACAATGGATGTCCTTCAGGTGAGCTGCAAGATCCACGAAAGGGGTGGGAGGATGTAGTGCCAACTGGTGCCAGGCGAAGAAGGGGCACATTCAGGCTGAACCTCACATGACTGTGCCCCGCATACTCATGCAGTCCCAGGAGAGGCTCCTAGCCCATCTCTGGATTCTTGGGTTTGGTTAAATCAGCATCCCAGCCTCTCCTCTGCCCATCCCTGAACTGGCTGCGGGCACCTAGACATGCACCTGCCCTCAAGGCTCACAGCCCACTGGGAAGAGAGGTGTGGGCCAGCCCAGAGCAGGGGAGGGAGGAAGGCAGACTGCACTCCTGTCAGCTCCCTGAGAGACTCTGAGCTGGAGTCCAGAGGAGCTGAGGCCCCTCAGGGAAAGAATGCACCATAAAGCAGGCTTGCCCTAGTGAGGGAGCCTTGGGCCTCAGGACAGAGGTAAGCGCACACACCCATGGTATTGGCTGCTCTGGTCCAGCTTCTGGCCCTGCCTTCTGTGGACCACACCCGAGTCCTGCGGAGGCGCTGGGAACACACCAGAAGAGCATCTCACCAAACACTGACAAAGCGTTCTGGCACAGGGAGCTGCTCTGCTGGCATCTAGCAGGAGTGGGATGGAGGGGAGATGGGCCCACCCCTGTTTTGTACCAGAATGCCATGCCAGTTGGGCATCCCAGGAGCTCCAGGCCTCCATTGCCAATGGAACTTAGAGGGAAACAGGCCACATTCAAGGCGCGGCTTCAGGGGGCGGCTGTCTCATCTGAAGGCTCAGCAGAAGGCGGATCTGTTTCCAAGCTCAGCCACATGGCTGTGGGCAGGATTCATTCCTCTCAGGCTGTCGGCCAGAGAACTGCCTCAGTTCCTTGCCGGGTGGGCCTTGCTGGGTGGGCCTCCCCATAGAACAGCTCATGCTGTGGAAGCTGGCTTCTTTCAGAGCGAGTAAGCGAGAGAGGGCAAACAGAACAGAAATCTCAGTGTCTTTGTAACTTCCTCTCAGAAGTGACATCCATCGCTGTAGCTGTCTTCTGTGTGTTAAAAGCTGGTCCCCAGGTCCAGCCCACACTCATGGAGAGGGGATGGATCGCAAGGGCAAGTTACCAGGGGTGGGATCCTTGGACGCCATCTTGGAGGCTGCCTCCCACAGAGGGGGTGTGATTGACGTGCTCTCGTGGGGGAACGACTGGTTCTGGTTTACAATGTGAGTGGATCACTCTGGCTGCAGTGTGGAGAAACAGTTGGGATGGGGCAAGGATGAAGCACGGAGACCGAGTGGGAGAAACTTGACTTCAAGGAGGCTATTTCCCCACCCAAAAGGGGGATGTAAGGTTAATAATGAAGCCTTCCCCCAAGGGCATCGTGAGAATTAAAGGAGATAACACGGGGACTGTGCTCAGCATGGGCTGGGCAGTGTGTGGTCTTTTTCCTTCGGACATGGCATTGCCTCCACTAGGGCCTGGCATTTGCTCCTGCCTGCTTCATTGAATGTGTCTTTATGTGTCTACATGTTTGCAAACGATGATGGGAGCCATGGTTTAAGTTCTGCCTGTGGAGCTCCAGGCCTCGTATGTGAGGGTGCAGCCTGCTTCGCTGGGTTGCTTGAGAAAAGCCTCGGCAGCAGAGAGGTGAGAAGATGCTCTCTTCTCCTTGCAGGCTGCCTGAGACCCCATTTCCACCTGAAGCAGCTCACAGCCTCGGGGAACAGGAGAGCCATCTCAGCACCCCCATCGCATGGCAGAGATTGGGGTACAAGGGGTGGGGGGTCCCTTATCCACATGCTGGGGCATCTGGGCCTCCCCTTCAACCCTGCCAGGTCTGCCGCCACACTGAGCAAGGCCCTGTGAGGTCAGCTGAGAGCTGGGTGTGCTTCATTGTGATGCTGCCTCTTTCTTTTGAGGGTCTGAAAAACAGCCCCCTGAGGCTCATGATTGCCCTTTAAGGATGAGGTCAAGCACATCTACCCATCACACAGGACATCCTGCTATCTAATCCTCGTACCAGGGATCCTTGTTCTGCACTGGCTGTTGGGAAGCTCACGCCTGATGTATGAGCCCATGGTCTGTTTCTCCCTCCACTGGGGTGTCCTGCAATGCAGTTCTGACACTAACACTCAGAGTTGGCATCAGACCCCACAAGTGAATGGCAGAGTCCCCTGCAAGACTGAGCTCACTGCAAACACCAGCTGCAAGTGGGGTCCCCAGGCCACCCACCGTGCTGACCAACAGGCTACAAATTTCAGGGGCTCCCACGACCCCTTCAAGTTTGATAATTCACTAGAAAGACTCACAGAACCCAGGAAAGTGCTGTATTTACAATTACAGTTTCATCGTAAAGGATACACATAGGGCGAGTTCTGGGAGGGTCCTGAGCACAGAGCTTCCACGTGCTTCCCCCGCGGAGTCATCACATCAGTGTGTTTAATCAGGAGCTCCCCTGAGCCTTGATGCCGGGTTTGTATTGAGGTTTCAGAGCACAGACATGATCATTTAATCATTGACCTCGTGATGGAACTGTCTCCAGGCCCCCGCCCCTCCTCGGTCAGGGCCGGAAGTTCCAACCCTCTAATCAGGTGGTCGACCTTTCTGGTGACCCGCCCCCATTCTGAAGCTGTCTAGGGGCCCAGCATGAGTCACCTCACTAGCATGACAAAGACACCTATCACTCAGGAAATTCCAAGGGTGTTTGAAGCTCTGTGCCAGGAACCTGGGACACAGATCGGATACATTCTTTATAATACCACAGCCCATCCCAAGTGAATACTTTGTTGTGAAATGCAACTTTCAGACTTCCTTGTGGATCCATTTGTATCCCCTTAGTTGTATTTCTTTCTTCTGTCAGGTGAGTGAGGTCTCTGTCTGAGGGTCCTCCATGCCATGGCCCAAGCAAGGCCAGAGGCTGTAACAAATGCCAGGCAGGGAAGTCCCTGGCCCGGGGGAGAGGGAGGCAGCTGTTATAGGCATGTGCTTGCTGGCAGACAGCGGTGCCAGGCCTGGCTTTGCATCAGAAAATCCCAGCTGTTGGCAGAGACGAAGACAATCCCTGGAAACAGCCCGGCTGGGGAGAGAGGGACAAGAGGGGTGGGGCCAGCTGCCGGCCCCCTCCCCTGCTGACACACAGCCTCCCACCACAGAGGCCACCACAGGGGTCCCGCCTTGCTCCTCAACAGGGCGTGAGGGGGCACATCTACACACCTGGCCCTCATAAGTGACTCAGCATTTATCTGCAAGTCCTGGAGAATTTTCTCCCGTCATCTTCAGCAACAAGTGGTTGCAGTTTTCATTATCATAAGACCAAAAAAACTGTAGCTGAGAAAATAGATATGTGCCTTCCACCCTACACTGGGAACATCTTGACATTTAAATCCAATTACCCTTTTCGCATTCTTGATGAGGATATGACATGCAGCTAGAGAACATTCTGCTAGATAAATATATCATATTCTCTGACTGCTCAAACTTCCCAGGGCTGATGTGGGGACTCTGTGTTCCCCGGTCATGGACTGGCCAAGTTAAGAGGCCCTGAATATGTATGTTCGGATGTAAGTTGCAGCATTTGATCTCTGACCTTCCCCGAGTCATTAATTGGGAAAATGGAGCAACTGCAGAAGCAGGAGGGCTCTGGTCGCCTTTGTAAAGAGTCTGCAGTCATTCCAAGCTCGCTATCTCTGGGCTTTCGGCAAAACGCCACAAACCAGTTGGGCGTAGTAGAGAAGGATTGATTAAACACATTCCCACATTACTGCAAAACTTCAGTCCTCTCAGAAGCAAAGAGTAACGGACTCCAAATGAATCAGGAAGCCGGTGAGGAACCTTGTGCTTTTATCCTCATGTAAATGTGAGTTCTCTGACACCTGGAGAAATGGTGTGCAAGTCCTTAGCAACTGCACAGGCCATTCCTTGGCTGGAGGGAGAGACAGTAGGAGGAGAGGAAATTGCCAGGATTAATTAAGGCTGTGAGAATGCTGCCTCCTCTGCCTTCCAGAAGGACTCCCCGGGATGGGCTGTGTCTAAGGAGATCAGGCAAAGCTCCCCAGCCCAACCCTGCCCCCCTTCAGAAATCCATTTACTGCTTAAAGTTATGCAGTTTGCTTTGACTCTCCTCGCTCCATTTCCATCTGCAGAGAGAGGAAGAGAGCAAGGAAAATGTAAATTCATGAACACTTAGAGCCTCATTTTAACTTGGTTCCAACCACCTAATCTCTTCCCCAGCACACTATTACTAGCCCAAGCTGACTCTTCTCTCCACTGCCGCAAGATGGAGTATGTCAAGCAGAGAAACGTTAATCCCACCCCAACTTCACCCATCCCTTGGAAGTCGTGGAAGCAGAAAACTGTCCCTCACTTTCTCCCCTCCCATCGGGGCCGGTGACCAGTTGTCTTCCGCCCTTGAGGATCCGAGCATCCTCAGATGCCCCACACACTGTTTGCAGTTGTTCATCCCTAATTACACTGTTGTTTTATCCTGTGTGCTCAGAGCTGGTTAATAAATAGAAATTAAGTCATTCGTTTACTTTTTGCTGCAAATCACAGCATGAGACTCAAGTGGTACTTACATTTGTGAATGCATGGGTGTGAAACCGTCTCTGCTTGTGTGTTAAATGGAATTCAGCTCATTCCATCAGCCTCTAGACATCGTTCCCAAGAGTTCACATGTATTTATGTATTTTTACAAAAACGCATTTTGTCTCTTCTAATATTCCCTGAATGCTTAAGTAAGAGTTGAAAATGAGATCCCTCTTCTCTGACATCCAGGCTCTGGGCTTCTCTCAAAAAGAGAAGGTCAAAGGATCAGACGAGGTCTTGGCTGATGAACGAGGTGCCATAAGGAATCAGACAAGCTCACACCCTAGCAGGTGGTGCCTCACACTAAGGGGTTGAGGCTGGTGCAGTCTGGTTAGAGAGCGGCTCTCAGAAGCAGGGGTGAGATGGGGACCCTGTCACTGTCCGTATAAATCCTTCCAGACTACTTTTAAAAAGAAAGTGTGTGTCTTTAGATATTTTCTAAATCACTTTGTAACACATGCCTATAACTTGTCCTGGAATTAGGTACAAATATAAGGCTGTGCTGGAACCATCCAGCAAGCTAGAGGAGCCGTGAGTGGAGGAAGTCAAAGCGGGTCATAGGAGCAAACCTCAGCAGCTCCCTCCAAGAGTGCCTCACAGGGGGCGGTGGGATTCCTTGGTGGAAATTCCCAATCCCTGAAGGTGTGAGGACTTCCCCAGTGAGCCCCCGGGTCTTCTCTCAAGACCGTATGTTTTCAGAACTGTGTCATGAGAACCCTGGGCCATACTGGGTCAACAGTCTGAACACCTACTCAGGGTTTCCCTGTGGCCTTGTCCCCATGTGTGGACTTGTGCCATGGGGAGTTGGGTCTGGGACAAGGACACCTGGTTGGACTGAGCCACTTCAGAGAATTAGTGGACACAGCCTTCCCAGGGAGAGGAGAATCACTCTGACACAGAGCCAGACTGGCAGTTTAGGACATATTCTCAGAGTCCTGCAGTTAAACCACGGTATGGAGTTTCAGCCAAAGGTCCAGAGGAGTGGATCTTAACATTTTGGGGTCTCTCCTCTCCTCTCTTGTCCTGTCCTCTCCTCTCTTTCTCTCTCACACACACGCTTTGCTCACCATTTCAGGAGGTTCATGAAAGGACCCTTAAGGCCATTACATGTTCACCTACCTGTCTTCCCCACTGGACACTGAACCTCTCTAGAGATAAATTATTTATTTTTGTATCAGCCCCCATGTGCACGAGCAAATCTTGGCTTCTGAGCTTAGCTAGGACCTTGAGGAACTGTGTGTGGTGTTGACTCAGTTGTGGTTGTTTCCATTAATCCTGCTGACCACCAGGACCTTACTTGGGTTGTCTATGGGGTTCAAAGACTTTACATCTTACATTTCCAGGGGCTTCTTGGAACAGGAGAACAAGATCTGGGGTTAAACTCTGTGGGGAGTAATGTTGGAGCTGTCCGTGGTCCTGGAAACGGTCTCCCTTCCTGTTGACTGAGCTGCTCCCACAGGGTCCCATTCTCAGAGAGTCTGTGGTGCCAGGCCGCAGCCTGGCTTTGATCACCTAATTGCTAGTTGCTCTGCTTCTTGGTCCAGCTTAGATCCCAGCCAGAACTTGGCCTTTTGCTTCAATCATGCTACTAGTCCCTGACATGATCCTACCTGAATCAGCTCTGCCTGTAACTTCAGTCCTGCCAGCTCCTGAACGAGGCTTGGCCTCTGATTGCATAACTATATTTCCATTTCACCTGTTTCATGTTGGATTCCTCGGGAAAGCAGACTCTGAGACAGACCTTTATTGGGACTATGTTATGACGGAGGAAAGAAGAGTTAAAGTAGCTTTGGAGCACACGATAAACATCTACTGTTGTCTACTCCAAGTCAGTGTGAACTGTTTCGGATACTCCTTTTTGACAGGGATGGGAAAGAACCTATTTGTCAGACCAGTGGTCACATACCATATACCTGAAGCCACTTAAACCTCCTCTGGCAAAGATACCACAACTTACACAGGGGCCACAATTGGGGCTACAACTTGATAGAGTTTGCAGTAATCTACTGTCATCCTCCAGAACCCATTTGTCTTTTGTAGGGACTAGACCAGTGAATTACGTGGAGATTTGATGGCATGACCACTCCTGCATCTTTTAGGGCTTCAAGAGTGACACTGATCTCTGTCATTGCCCCAGGAAGTAATATTACCTTTGATTTGACATCTTGGCTCAGGGGATAGGGTAACTTTCCAAGACTTCCACTGGGCATTCTTTACTATGATATCTCTTATCCCATGAATCAAGGAGATGGGGGTTCTGCCAACTATCACATATGTCCATTCCAATTGTATATCCAGAGTCTGGGAGAAAATGACCACTGGGCTGAGAAAGTTTGTGAACCCGACTTGAGCCAGACTAGGGCCATTTGTTGCATGGCCCCTATATGCCCTCACTCCACCAGGGAGGCTACAGTGACACTTCAGGTTTCCAAGAATCAAATCCTCATGTGTAAATGTCAGCTCAGACAAGAACCTAGAACTGTTTGGGTTCCCCCCCACACAGTTTAAACTTATCCAAACAAATGGCTACAGGTTACTTTGGGGAGGGATAAACATTACTGTGTACACTTGCCGTCATGTTATGGGGCTCCTCCTCTTGGGGATGCAACCTTTCCTTCAGTCATTGAGTTCTGGATCTGAAAACTGGCCAAGGGATTGTCCCTTTTTATTGGGACAGCTGCCCTCAATCTCCTGATCGTCCATCCTTGATTTTTTTTTATTGTATATATTGATCAACACCCTTGTTGGCTGCTCATCTTTTTTGCCCTTAGAGATGCCATTTTTTATTAACCATCTCCATAGATCTCTGCAGGTCAGCTCCTCTTGGCTGGTGCGCTGACAATGCTGCTCATTTGGATTCATTTAAGGTGGCTAAGCACTGCCACATGGCTTCTGATATTTCAGATCCTATCGTCCCCCACTGACATTGAGGAGTCCAGGTCTGTAATGGCATCCCCCACATTCAGCCCTGTCCTACAGAGGAGAACCACCACGGAGCTTCTCATTGATGCTGATGCCCCCTCAGAGAATTCTCTATTGCTTTAGACAAGGGAGTATCCTCTAGGTCCTCCCACAAAATAGTCATATGGTGGGTTTTCCAGCAATTCATATATCACTCCAGCATCATCACTTTTGTGAGCATTTTGATCTCTTTTCCACTATCCACCACAGCAATTCTATCATTTCTGCTTCAGTTCATGTGGGCCATAGCTTTCTCTGTGTTTCTAAGAGCCATCCCAGCAGCATGTTAGCCTCATCATCTGGGGTCCTTGCCATGCTGTTAAATCCTGTATCCCAGGAGAATGTTCGCCTATCAATTACTCCCCCTTGTCCATCTTTGTGTTCTGCTCTCTTAGCTAGCACCCTCAAATTAAGTTCTATATCTACTACAGGCTCCTGCCAGTACCTGTTTTCTGGGTCCTTTGCCTCTCTCAGGGTATAGTCTCTCCTCTTCACATCATCAATCCAGATGTCCCCTTCTCATTTCTCAGGGTCACATTTCATCCCAATCAGGTGCCTGACGTGGCTGAGAATTAACCTTCTCTGCAGCTCTGCTGTTCTTATGATTAAGTCCTGAGACTGGTCCTCCTGCTGTGGAAAACGAGAGTCTCTTTATAACCTGCCAAGGAGGCAATAGCCAACCAATTCCATCGTCCCCAAGTGACTATTTGCCCCACATTTTTCAATCATCTGATGCGTTTTTGTACACACAAGCACATTTCCTTCCACTGGCATGCCGTCTTAGTTCACCATCAGTGAAAACTTTAACACTTGTATTACTGCCTCTTGCCAGAGGCTGTCTGCTCCATCTACCAGCACCAGTCTTGGGGTCCTCGTTGCTGGCTGGTCACCAGGTGATTGAACTCTAATATTTCATCTTAGAATCTGCTTTCTCAGACCACTGGCTCCAACTGTCAGATTCCTGGGAAGCAGACTCTGAGGAAGTGCAGGAAGTGTATGGGCGGGGAGTTCTCTCGCATCAACCTCTTGGGGGGAAGGGAAGGAAGCAAGAATGGGTGGGAGGAGAAGTCGGGCTGGAATTTAGTTAGGGGCTCTGTGGCTTGGATGTCCCTGCAGTATTGTCTGGAATTGATGCCAGGGGCCTGAGCCTTTACATTCCACATCAGCCAGTCGCTGGATGCAGGCAGCCCCTGGGAAGAAGATGTGACCTTGGGTGAGGTGACTTTCTGCAGCCGAGAGTGATCTCTGGAGGGAAATTCTATTGCTGTGCTTCCATAGCAGCCACGGCCCTCCGTCATCCCCACAATCTTATCTGATCCCAGCCTGCCTGCAGCCTTCCCCTCTGGCTTCCAGCCTCCAGGCACCTGGCCCCTCCATCCCACAGTGACAAGGAGTGCTTTGGGCGGGGGCACAGTTTTTTCAAGTTGCTTTGCTTACTCAAGCGTCATTGAAAATTGACGGTAGCTGATGTTATTGAATTCACTTTTTTTTTCAGTTTTATAAAAGCCTTTTTCTTCCAGATATTGCCATGTCATTTTTGTGATGCAAGCAAGATCTCTGCAAACTGAAATAGCATTTTTTTAAACATAGCACTTTAGAGTTCTGAAATATGTTCACACAATTTTTTATCAATTTAATTGAGGTATAATTTATATACAGGAAAACACAGGCATTGTGAGTTTTAACAAATGTATACCATCACCCCAATTGAGACAGACAAATTTCCCTCCCCCCAGAAGATTCCCTCATGCCCCTGCTCACTCAGCACCCCCTCCACTTCCATCCCCTAGTCAACCACTGATCTAATTCCATCGCTGGAAATTAGTTTTGCCTGTTACAGAATTTTACCTAAATGAGATCCTACAGCATGTACAGTGTGGCTTATTTTGCTCAGCGTAATGTTTGTAAGCTTCCTCCGTGTTGTCGTGTATGTTGGTAGTTTGTTACTTTTTTATGGACAGTAACGTTCCATTGTATGGGTACGCCATCATTTGTTTATCCATTTACCCGTGGGTGAGCATGTTCTTAGAGTTTATTGTCCTAGAATGCATGGCCACAGGCAGCATTGTCCTTAGTGAGTTCAGGCGGGGGGTGTGACCCCCTCACAGTCAGGCAGCCAGGAGGAGCTAGGAGGAGGGCTCAGGAGCCAGAAGGCCAGAATTCACTTCGTTCCAGCATCACTTAACCAAAGAGCCCAGGAAACAATGATCTGCCCAAATAACTGGTGCATTTTGTAATTTCTTCCAAGGCATGTATTTTTCCAGAAGATGCTCTAGGCATTTTCTTTGAATACTACTTGAGTTAGCATCCTGCCAAACAGTATTAATTCTCTTTTCTTAATTCAGGATAATAGTAATTGCGGGGCAGACGTGCGGAGCAATTGGTTTTGGCACATGCATGTCAAACGGACTATATATCATGACATCAGACATTTTGAGAAAATTGCTTTTCCTCCCTGAATGCCAAGTCATAAATTATTTCAGGTTGGGAAGAGCTCTGGTAAGCCTGTGTTTGACTCCAGGGAGTGGCCTGTAAATACTGAGAGCCATGGAGTAAAAAATGAGGGGACAGATTTGTGGGGTCGCTTCGAGTCTGGCCTGGCTGTAACTCATTGTGGTAGATGCTGTGGGAGCCCCGCCTGGATCTGCTTTCTCGGTGGGCGTGCCCATCCCACGCTGCGAGTGTGGCCTCCTGACAGCCCACAGCTGCAGCCTTCATCAACGATGCGACCTCAGCTGACAGGGGCCTTTTCTGGAAGGTGATGCCTTCCCCCTGGAGGTGGCCTCCAACCAGACACATGCTGGGAAACCTGTGCTTTGGGCACAAGGGACAAACAAACGAAGCCTTGGCTGGTGGCATTTGCCAATGTCTGTGGTGTAAATACTCCCAATGAGGCCAATTCCAAGCTGCCCTGCAAAAACAAATGATAAATTGCTTAGGGGGATAGGCAGAATTCTGGTAGCGTTTTCCCCTGGCCGGGGTGGGATGGGGTTGTCTGAGGGGCACAGACAGTGACATTGATCAGACTCTATTTCTTAAAGTGGGTGTGCATACCTGGATGTTTGTGTTCTTACTCTTGTACTGTATATATTATACGTTATATATTTTCCTTTGCATGAATGAAATGTTTCATGACAAAAACAATTCTAAGGAAGCCTCTTAAGCATTGAACTTGTTTCACTTACACATGTCGGGCATGCTGTTGGTGGAGACCGAGGGAACGGCTTGAAGGCTGCTCTTGGCTCCCTCGCCTCCCCCACTCGGCATAACTACAGAGTTCACACTCCTGATGGGTTTCGGTTGTAGGGGAAGAAGACATTTCTTCTACCCTCTCTGGGTTCGTCTGGCCGGAGAACAAATTAAATTCACATGAGACAGAATAGCAGGAGAAAATTAAGCAAAGCTTTATAACATGTATACATGGGAGAGGCTCAGGCCAGCTGAGCAACTCACCAAAATGGCTGAAGCCACCACCTTAAATATCATATCCAGCTAAAGACAAAGGAGGATGTTGGGGGTGGGGGGAGTCAGTTACAGGAGGTTACCAGAAACAGGAATAAGATTATTATGCAGATTTAAGTCCTTGCATTCTGTATTGATAGGAGTTTCTAGAGATAAGGTGATCCCCCTTCCTCCTGGTGGAGAGGGAGACAACTTTACAGATGGAGATTTCCTTACAAATGTAAATGTCTCCTAACAAAGGGCAAGCACACTCTGCTCCTCAGAGTTGCTTTTATTAAAAGTAACCAGCCCCAAATAATCCTCATGCCAAAGAGACGTATCTTGGGGTGGCCAATTCCAGGTCCCCACACAGTGGAGGAGAAGCATGTCCTGTGGATGCAGATTGCCATTTCCCTCTGGGTGGGCAGCAGGAGGAGGTGAATGAGGAGCTGTGGATGGAACTGCCCTGTCCAGTGCCCCTCCCGAGGACCAAGGAGAAGGCTGCCCTCGGGCCTGAGGCCAGGCCTGCCCCCGGCTCACCCCAGATAGTTCTTCTTTGGACCTGGTTGGGCTGTTACAGCCAGGCCATCTGCTGTCTGGCACTCAGCATTTGGACCTTGGAAATCATAGTCTAAACACGCCCAGGTGCTTCCTGGCCAGGCGTTCTGCTCCCGGCCTCATGTGGGTGAGTGCATAGCCCTCTCCACAAACCCCGTCATCATCCCCAAGGCCTCACAGCCAGTGAGAAGTGGAGCCGGGATGGATTGCTCCCGAAGCCTGTGCTCCTGCAGCCACACGGTGTGACCTGCAGTCTGGCACCAGGGCCACTGAGTGGCCTGTGGCACTGTCCCCACCAGCAGCCTCAGGTTTCCCTTCACCAGAGCCTTCCCTCCCTGAGGTTCCACTTTTGCTTGCTGCTGAGCCTAGGACCCCGGCTGGGGAGGGGGAGATAGAGGGTCTGGCCCAGGCCTGGACACCAGGGCTCTTACTGTCTGAGCACAGCGGGGGTCCTGCATGCTCCTTCCCCAAGCCCGAAGGCCAGGTTGTTCACATTGCCCTTTCCTCCAGGAGACACGTTTGTCTTTGGGGCCAAAGTCACTGATTTCCCGTTATAGAGATGGTGACACTGAGGCTGCAGGCAGTTGAATCACTGCTGGTCATGAGCCCTGTGGGGGCTCTCACGCCTTCGTTAACCGGGAAGCCAATGCAGCAAAGGAGGGACCCAGCTCAGGTGAAGGCAGCCAGGCCTGAGGGCAGAGAGCCAAGGAGAGTCTAAGAAAGAAGTCAGGCTGGGAAGGTCATGTCCCACAGGTGCACAGACACCTGAGAGCGTCAGAGAAGTTCCAGAAGCTGTTTTGCATAAGGGCTAGGCTGCAGCTGGCGAGAGTCCCCCACCCCAAGTTGACCCCACGAGAGGCCCTGTGGGTGCAGGGGGCTGAGTACTGGGGAAAGGAGGCGAGGGCAGCCCAGGGCTGCACTCAGCAGGTCCCTGAGCTCCGTGAGAAAGCAGTAGGTGGAGAGGAGAGCAGACCCGGAGGCCACGGACACCCGAGTTCCAGTCCTGGCCCAGCCACTTACTAGCTGTGGATCCTTGAGCGGCTTAACACGTGGGCGTCTCGGTTTCTTTATGTGTCAAAGTGGATCAAAATAGTACCGACCTTGTGGGCTGCTGTCAGCGTCCAGTGCTTCGAGGCTCTTCACAGCTTGTGGGCACCTGGAGTCAATAAATACCATTGCTGACGAGGCGCGGGGTTGGTGCAAGAGTGGGGCGAGGTGGGGCTCTTGCCTGGGTGGCCCCTGGGGGCGGTCTCTGGGTGCTGGTGGGCGTACCTCCCTGAGGCCCCAGGCTGCTGAGATGGGAGACCCAGCCTTTGTGGCAGGATCAGATTCCTGGGGATGGGAGGCAGGAGGCTCTTATGGAGGATGGGCACTGTGGCAGCAGGCTCACAGAGTGCGGGTTCATGAAAGGACTGGGATCATTGCATGCATCAAGCAAGGGGCTCCTGGTAGGAGCTCTGGATCTCTGGGTGGTTCTTGCCCCTCATCTGTGTACAGGCTGCATGGTGTGAGTCCTGCAGGGCCCGAGGGCCTCTGTGAAGCCTGGAGCCTGGGCTGGGGGTGGTCCCAGGAGGCTGACATGATTGAGGGGCCATAGCACCCAGAGACAGGCCAGAGGGGTCAGACCTGGATGGATCTGTACCCTGCATTAGGATGCTCTGCCGGAGAAGTAGGGACCCTCCACCAAGGACGTCTAGAATCTGAGAGCAGTGGAGGCTGAGGAGGGTGGCCTGAGGCGGGTGGTGACAGCATGGAGTCACTTAGACCCTGACGGGGTCAGTGAGTGGGGTCAGTGAGGGCTGGGCGGGTGTGTTCTCGGGCAGGGGCCTGGCGCGCGACCAGGGAGGGTCACAGCTGAGTTCCGTTTTTCAGCGGCATACGAAACCAGCTGCCCTCGCCAGGGGTGTCTGATTCCCAGCAAGTCCGTGCATGGGGATAGACCCTTTCTCCTCAGAGTGTCTTGCCTATTCCTCTCTGGGGCTACCCCCAGGACCCCAGAGCCTGGGCCTGAGGAGAAGCCACCAGAAAGGGCTGGAGAGAGAGGCCACAGAGTTAGTGCCTCTCTGTGTCCTCGGCCACCCCTCTCTCCATGCCACCCCGCAGCCTTGGGCCAGGCCATCTGGTCCACAGAGGCTACTGGGAGAGAAAGCCACTCCCTGCTCCACCAGCAGGCTGCTCCTGCAGGCTCGCCTTCTCAATCTCCCTGTCAGGGGTCGGAGGGGACCAGCGGATCAAAGAAAACAAACAGGCAAAACAAAATAAAACATTGTTTTAGGTTTTCCACAAGTCTGGACACCAAAGCCTCATGGTTCTCCCATGAGACCCTGGACACCAGCGCCCACCCAGAAGAGGGGAGAGGCAGCCATGGGCACCGACCCGAGGCCCTCAGCCTGAGCCTCCCATTGAGGATGGCACCTGTGTCCCTCAGCAGCAAGCAAATGCACCCCCGCCAGCCCCCTAGGGCTCCCCACTGAGCCAGGGAGGGCCTGAGGCTTTTGTTACCAGCTCAGATTATGATCAAGGACAAGGGGGAGTGAAGGGGACATTATGAGCTCTCCTTTTCATAATGAATCCCATTTCCTCTTGCACTGGGTTTTCTTGCAACAGATGCTCTTGCAGAAAATGGAACAAAATGGAAAAGATAAAAAGGCAAGTAATTAACTTGGCCCCAAAGCCTTCCCAGCAGATGTCAGGGACAGTGGGGCCCGGTGCCCGAGGCCCGCCCACCGCACCCTCACCTGCCAGGCTGCCCGCTGCTGCACTGGAGACCCATATGTTTGGATGATTCCCGGCTGGGCTGGTGTCAGGGAAGCGTGGAGCCGCCCTCCCACTGTTCAATAACTCATGACCATTTTTCTCCAATTAAACTGAAATTGAAGGATCCTCAGACTTAGACACCCAAGTAAAATAATTAGTGCTTAAAATGTTAATTGTGCTCAGATGTGCCTCTGCCCGTGGAGGCTGTCTGCCAGCGAGCACGCAGGAAGGTAGTCCTCTGTGGAGAGAACTCTGCCTCCGCACCCCGCCCCCCACCCAGTGCTGTCACCTGACAGGCTGGCCTCCCCAGGAACCCCAGCATGGGCAGCCCGAGGCCGAGACCCTGGTGTCCACTCTGACCTTGTGACACTGGTGTGATGGCTGTGTGAGACCTGCTGTGAGCCCCTGCCTGGCCAGCCGGCTGTCCCCAGGCACCCACAGGCAGTGTGCATAATGGTTAGAATGAGGGCACAGAGTCAGAAAGGACCGGCCTGGGTCTAGCTCTGCCCATCCACTAGGCCGGCAACGTGGTTGAGGGCAAGACACACAACCTCTCTGAGACTCATTGCCATCATGAGAGCCAGAAACATTTCTTTATCCACTGTGTCCTCAGCACAGAGCCTGGCACCCACCACATCCCAAATGAATGAATCATAGACGCACCTTTGCCCTCCTCCAGGGCCCGGAGCGTTGTGGGTCGGGGCAGAGTCAGCCTGTCCTCTCCTTGTTCTGCGCAGCTGCTTGCCCCTGGCTTCGGAGGAGGTTCTGCAGCAGCTCCCTGAGCCCTGAGAGGAAGGGATGTGGGGGCCGCTCACACCCACCACCGTCCTACCCACCTGCTCACCATGGGGGGGAAACATCCCCTGCCCCTGGGGAGGAATTCACTCCCCCGGCTCTTCCTGCTCCTGACTTTGCCCCCGTGTGTGTCCCAGCTTCTTTCTCTGCCGAGATGACACGCCTAAGAGGCTTAGTCTCCTTTATGCCGTCTCTCCCAAGGAAATCCACTTAGATGTTCCGTGTTCCCTGATCCACCACGTAATAAGATTCCTTTATCTCTTGTTGTCATGGGAAGTATATATTAGCTGATTAATATTAATGTGTTGCCAATTAATATGACTGTCTGAACCGCTTCGCACTTCACAAGGCACAGCGCTGATTAGCGAGGCAGGGCCCGGGCAGCTGTCCGGCTTGGGCAGCCCCGGGAGGCGGCAGCGGTCGATGCTGACCCTGGCCGCCGTGCCTTGGTCCTGATGCCGTGTCATTAGCAGTGTCTGTCAGAGCTGGCATGGAAGTGTGTTTGGACTCTGATTGTGGCAATTAAAATCCTTGCCATCCAAGACAGCATATTTTATCATTCAAATAGCGTTTTACATTATCCTAACATATTTTCCCAGTAACATTGTTAAATTAGGTGATAAAAGGTTATTTCTTGTTTCTGAAGTTGAAATACGTTACCACTATTCCTTATCTGCCCGGAACTAGAAAGGTTTCAGTACTATATGTTCTAAAGCTTTCACTATCAAAATTTACCAGACTTTACAAAACAGCCTTTTTTTTTTTTTTTGTCTTTTTTTAATCAAAGATAGACAGAAGCTTTGTCTTCTGATATTGGAGATTGCTTGCAGGGTTTGGCAGAAAGGGAAGTGGCCTCTGTCGAAGCAGCCAGGGACATACGTCAGGGTTCAAGGGGGTCACTGGGGACCCTGGCTTACCTTTGATTTGGAGCTGTCACCTGTGCCACCTCCAGGAAAGGGAAAGACAGTCAGGAAGGCCTGAGCACCCTGTCCCTCTCGCCCCCAGGGAAGGCACAACCAGGGCCTGCACCCGCGGCCAGTGGGCTGGGCTGGGGCCTGCCTGTGGCTGTGTGGCTTCCTCGTCCTTAGGTCTCCTCTCCAGCTGCGCCCTGCTCAGCCCCAGCCCTTGCCTGGCCTCCATCTCAAATCCTTTCCTCTGGACCTCGAACCATCCACCACCACCCATCCGCTACTTTCCCACCACCCACCCGCTGCCACCCATACACCAGCCCAGCTGCTCTCACTGTGCCACACACATGCCATCTCCCTATCACCTGTACTCCATCACACCTGATGTGGAAGACATCCCTTGCGCAACACGTGAGCCCCTCCATACACGGATTCCCCTACCCGCACCTTCCAGTTAAATGCGCCATGAACAAGGGCTGGGGACACGTACCTGGCAATGGACCACTTTGCCAAGTGTCTGGCATCCCTGAGTCACCTCGTATCATGGCCTCTTAGGCCGTGAGGCTCTTCCGAGAACGCACCTCTGCCTCCGAAGGAGAGCAGATGTGCCAGCAGAGTGGCTCTGTTCCCCTGGGATGAGTAGAAGTGTGACCTCCATCCTGCCTCGTCCCCTCTGCTGTCCCTGGGTATGGGTGCCAGGGACAGGATTAATATTCCCCATGAGGACGCTCATGCTGTCACAGACTTCTGGCCAGAACAGAGCTTTAGCTGGGTTGGTGGGAACAGTCCAGGTGGCTCTGTGCAGCCCCTTGAGTGTCCGCCCACCTGCATGCCATCTCCAGCCTCTGCCCTGCCTCATGGGGACAGCCAGTCCCAGATGTTGGGGGCAGGAGTGGCAGCAGCTCTGACAGAAGACTTCAGCCGAGGGCGGGAGCTGGGGAGGCAGGGTTGATGGTTCTAACTCCGTTGTGGAGGCGAACCATGAGGTTGACTTCAGTTCCTCTGAGCTCCTCTCTGCCGAGCGAGGTCTCGGTGGAGAGATCACTCTCGGCTGATCACTGAGTGGGAGATGCCCGCCCAGGGGCACCTGTCTGCAGCCCGATTGTCCTCATTCTTCCGAGGAGCTCAGCCCTGCGGAGCCATCCCAGCCTGGCCCATCCAGGTCTCTCCCCACCCAAGACTGGGCTGCAGACTGGGAAATGGCCACACTGTATTCCAGAAGCTGTCCTGAGCGCCGTGGGAAGTGTAACCCTCGGGAGGCCCATGTGGATTCCTGGACCCCGACCTCAACTGGCTCATGCCCTCAACTGGGGAGGCCGCAGGGTAGACAGCAGCTGAAAGCTGGAAATGACATTCTCAGGACGTCCATCACGCATGCGCTGGCCTCAGTGCCCAGGATGGTGCCTTCCTGCGATTTCTGGCTCTTCCAAAACCCCTGCATCTCCAGCCACAAATTCTCACAAAAGCCTCAGGCATTCAAAGCCTGACACGCCCTGTCCTGGTGCCCCACCGCCAGACACCATGTGTGTCCTGTGCTCTCCCGGCCCCGCATGTGCTGTCACACAGCTGCCCCTCATTCTGTAATCACCTCCCTAACAAACAGAAAACACACTAGTCGCCAGTGTAAGCATCCCCGGTGAGATTTATTGCCATCATCACAATATTTTGTTTAGAGCTGTAAACCTCCAGACATAAATCAAGTCATTAGAAGGAATGACGTTTAATCCTGCAGAAGGAGCCTCGGTGGGCTGAGCAGCTCTCACCCAGCCAGCGACTCATTAATTCTAGAAAAGATGGCCCCATACACGCCTCCATGGGCCGCTCCTCGTCTCCACTGCATACAGGCACGGAAGGCCAAGTCACAAGTCAGGCTGCCTTTGTTTCGTGGAAAAGCACATTCACAACTGCAAAGAGATGCCCAAAACACGTGCCTGGCAATCCAGACGGGAGTCTTAATTCTGCAGGAAATGCACGCAGCCGGGAAGGCCTCCTCCGGGCCTGTGAGGGGCTCTCATCATCCTGAGAGCAGCCGCTGGTTGGACTTCAAAGGAAGCAGGAAAGAGCTCAGAACATCTTCTTCAGCTCTCCTTTCGCAGTGACCCCCGCTACCTACGCAGCCGTTACTCGGGGACCATATTTTCTTTGCAAAGCCGGCAGGTCTAAAATCCAGGGCTTTGTTGCAGGTGTGCAGACCTGCTGAGCCTTGAAGGAACTTCAGACCGTGCCTTCTGGGAACTAGCAGCCCCCACCCCATCCAGGCAAACACCGACATCGAGTTCCCTGCCAGTGGTGCCTCTCGTAGTTAAGGAGACATCCCCAAACTGCTGGGGAGGGCAGGGGCCTGGGGGTCTCAGCTAAGGGATGGCCTTAAAGACTTGATAAATTCTAAGTACATGTGACAATCGTGAGAATTCTGGGTGACATTTCCAGTTTAGTCCTACTTCATATTCCTGCGCGGAGCTAACGAGGGTGTCGTCATGGGGCACTGTGTTGGCTGCATGCTTCAAGGCTGCTGGAAGTCACAGGGCAGGGCGGTGTGGTTTGTCTGGACACCTTTTTACCCACACTCCCCACTGTTTCCAGCTGAGAGCTTCTCCCAGCCGGCCCTACTCAGGTCTGTGTCTCCGGTTCAAGATGGCCAAACCTGGGGTCATGTCTTCTCCTCATCAGCTCCTTCCTCCCCTTGGACCTCCCTCTGACAGCATGTTGGGGGAGGGGCTCCCAGACACTTGTCTCACCCTCACCCCTCATACCCCTGACTCACCAAGCCCTCCAGCCTGCCTGAGTTCAGGCCCCGCCATTCCTCGCCTAGTTAGGATATAGGAATTCTAATAAGTTCTTCCCTTCCTTTAGGCCTTACTCTTCTCCAGGCCATTCCCTGGGCACTCCAGAAAGACCTTTGAATGCGCAGCCGGCAGGGCTCCTCTCCCATCCCCCCATCTCAGCCATGCGATCGATGCCCCAGGACTGCCTACCTTTCATAAGCCGGGGGCTGGGTCACACAGGGCCTGGGAGTCTGTGTGAGTGTGTGATGTGGATGTGGAGCCCAGCCCCAGCACCTTGTGGGGACAGTAGGATGTCCGTGCTCCCCTGGTCATGTGCTCCCCCATGGTCAGCCCACAGCCAGCCCAGTGGGGTCCACTGCTGGCTGGACCCCAGGCTGTTGGGCTGGGCAGAGCCACAGGCTGGCCATCCAGAAGGGAGAGGAAGTGGGTCTTGGCCAGATGTCCAGGGAGGTGGTGTCCCCACAGCCAGCCACCACCAAGGCCAGGATTAACGTCTCTACTCCGGGCCTTACCCCTCAGAGGATCTAGCCAAATCCTCACGCTAGGGGCTTCCTGAGCTGCCAGTGGCCCAGTCTTTGGCTGGACCCGACTGCAGGTCCACGGCCCTGCCTTGGGAGAGTCACCCCTCCTCCCAGAGGTGGACTGCAGCTATCCAGACCCGTGCAGAGAACAGCTGCATTGACTACCAGGCCGCCTGATGCTCCAGGCAACTCCAGCCTTGCTCCACAATCTGCAAGTCACCAGAGGCTCTGTTCTGCTCTGGAGCCACACAGAAGGACCCCTGAAATGCAGGTGCTTCTTGGTGGTCCCTGTGGTGCTGGAGGAGATGCTGGAGACAGGAAGGGCCCGGAGCCGCAGCTGCCCATCCATGGTGATTGAGTCAGGGCCGGGAAGTAGGGCCTGCTGAGCTCAGGGGGCCCCTCTGGGTACCATCAGTGGACAGCAGGGAGCACCGGTTCCTGGCCGTCTGGGGCGCTCTTCTGAGGACCAGCGCATCCACCCCTGAGCCCCTGGGCAGCCCTCTGCAGTCTCACTGGCTGGAGCCTGACTCACCCCCAACCCCGAGAGCCTGGAGTATGTCCCTCAGGACAGAGTGGCCCTGCAGCGAGTTGGGGGGTGCCAGCCTCAAGGCGGCATCAGCTTGGGCGGATTTACTTTTGTGGCTCTTCAGAGTGTCGCAGGCAACAGCTGTGACGGGTCTGACAGCCATAGGCCAGCTCAGTAATTGATGCCGCAGCCGGAACGACACATCCTGAAGCCGGCGAGAGCTGGACCGATCATTATCTTGTGGCTGCGCCACCGCGGTAATGAGGCTGCCCCGCTGGCGGTCTCTGATGGCATGACTGGGTTCCAGTGAAGAAGAGCCTGTCGCGGGACCGGGCCAGTCGGTGGTGTTGGCACTTTTCCTGCAAATAGGCAGCCCCTCGGCGGGGCCACCTCAGCCGACTCACTCATTCTTATTCCCTGGTAACCCCCAGTGGGAATTCATCAATATTTAAGCCAAACTAGGCCCCTTCCTGCAGAACTGGCTGGAGAGAGTCACCAGGTACCCTAACAGCCAAACAGGGGCGGGGGGGTCATCATGTCTGTCCCATGTGACCTGGCCACGGCCACTCAGAGACCGAGCTGTGGCCCCGTGGGCTCTGGACAAAGGCAGGACTCAGGCCGAGCCTGCTGCCGGGCCTTCAGGTAACGGGCTGCCTCAGCCCTGCTTCCTCTGCTCTGAGAATTGCTGGTCCTACCCCCTCACTGGGCCCAGAGAGCCACTTTGGGACGTGCTCCTGCACACGTGTGTCCACCTTGGCTCGTCCCCTGCTTCCCCTCTTCCATCTGCCCTCTGGACGTCTACACTTGGGAGGCCCATAGACATCTCAAACTCAACAAGGATCTGCCACGTTTCGCAGGAACTGGACCAGCGTCCACCCGCTGCTCAAGCCGGAAACCCGAGCCTTCCTCTTCTGCTGCCGGTCAGTCTGCAGGAGCTACTGATGCAGCGGCCGGCAGGAGCGAGCTAGCTTGTACCCGCCCCCAAGAGCCCGACAGCGCGTTCACATCAGCAGCCTGAACTCTGCCGTGGTGGGAGTATTTACACCACAGAAATCAGCAAACACTGCAAATTAGGCCCCACCCCCACCGCCTGGCCAGGGAGCCAGCTGTTAAACATTTACCAGCACACCACCCTGCTGGTTAGTCCTTCTTCATGTCTTCCTCCACTTTCTGCCATCATCCCGTGGGCCAGGCCTTGGAGATCCCCAGCCTGGACAATGGTAGCGCCCGCTGACCAGCCTCTGCTTCTGTCTTCATCTCAGAATGGTCCTTAAATTCAAAATAACTCCCATCTTGAAGTCCTCCTCGGCTCCCCTTGAGCCTTAGGAGATAAGATCTAGTGCCTTCGCCAGGACCATAAGGCCCCTTGCTTGCTGGTGCCTGCCAGGCTCCATCGTCCTGCCATTTCTTGACACCCTTCATTCTCTACATCCCTTCATCCCTTCATTCTCTACATCCCTTCATCCCATGAGCCCTGCTCTCCTGGTGCAAGTCCACCAAGCTTTGCCAGGACCCTCATTACGCTCAAGTGTCAGTGAATTGTCACTACCTCAGGGAGACCTCACCTGGTGCCCTGGGTTTGCTGACACCACCCATCTCATGCTGCCTGCTGCATCCTCCGTTGCTGCCATCACGTGGAATTGCTGTTCAGTGCTTCACTTCCTTGCTAGACCCATGAGGGCAGGGGCTGCAACTGTCCCATTTGTGGCCAAGACACTGTCACCAGTGCCAGAGACACTGCCTGGCACATACGGTGCTCAGTCAGCGTGGAGCGGATGCTCAAATGGTGTTGGACAGTGAGACTGTGTTCTGCTGCCTGGTCTTCTTGCTGCCAACGTACTGCAGGGGAGGCAGAGACGGGCACTGCCAGGGACTCCGTGGCTTTGCTGGCGAGTGTCACACACTTAGTTCTCGCTCATCTGCAGCAGCATTCACTAGCTCCTGCTTCTTAGCCTTCCAGGCCCAAGTGTGTTGGAAGAATATGTGAAGGGAAGAAAAGGCATAACCAGCTCTAAGCCACGTGCTGGGTACTCTCAGAAACCATACACGGACATGAATACACACTCCCCACCCAGCATGCACCACAGCACACAGCAGGAAGCCTGTGCGTGCACAGAGAGTGGTGTGATGCCTTCCTTAACATGTGTGGTGTAACATAGCATAAGACATACCAGGTCCTGTTCCATGCAACATGCACACGTCGGGGTGCAGTGCACAGCACACGTGTGCTGGGGTCACACACACTCCCTGGACACAGTGGGAGTCACCCCAGGCTCTGACAGAGTAAGAGTTGAGGACCCCTCCCCATGGACAGGCAGGCACTTGGAGGGATGCCCAGGGACATCCCCTCCAAGTGATGGGCAGACGGGTGGGTGTGGAGTGGCAGGACAGCTGCTGGGTTCACAGACCGGCTCACCGGCTGGCTGGCTGACTGACAGGCAGCTGCAATGCTCCCCTCTGACAGCTCCAAGGGAATTCACAGCCAAGGCTGAGCTGACAGCGAACCACCCACTTGAATCGTGGATCCTAATCACAGGGGCGAGGGAATGGAATCGCTAAACAAAACAAGTAGCTGTCAGAGCCGTCGGGTGCCCATCAGCCCGAGACAGGAAGATTCCTGCTCTCCTCCCCTGTGGACAGGTCCCAGAGTCCCTGCGCTGGTGTGGGAGCCAGGCTCAGGGAAACTCAGCTGCTACGAAGGTAACAAGGTGATGGGAACACCAGGAACTGGTAGCTTCCATCCGAGGGCTCTCTCTCTGCCCAGCACTGTGCATGGTTTCATTTGCACATTATTGAACCTGCAAGATGAGTATTTTTATCCCATTTTATAGATGAGGAAACTAAGGTTCAGTGAGGTCAAGGGATTTGTCCAAGGTCACACAGCAGTGCTCTCATGCTCTCTTTTTTTCTCCTTTTTAAATATACTGACCCCTTGAAAAGCTATGCCTCACAGTAGCATCTCCAGGTGAAGGGAGAGAAAGCCCTTGCTCTGGTCTGGGCTAAAGGTCAGGGGTCATTGTGTGACCCCACTATGAATTTGGTTGTCTCCAAGCAACGTTAGGAAGCCCAGCCACAGAGGCTGAGGATGAGGAGAGGGCCCTGTGGGCCCCCACCGCCCTGCCCAGGAGCATGTCTGACCTGACTCCCGCCTCTCCCTGAGGTCCACACTCTGACCGCAGAGCCACCTTTGGCTTCCAGGAGCAGCCGGCACCTTTGTCCGGGGTAGCCCGGCTGCCTGGCACCCCATTTCCCTGCCCTTGGCCCCGGGGGCGGCAGAGGTGGGCGCAGCTGTGCACTGAGGCCCTGAGTCCAGGCTGCCCTCTAATTGCTGAGTGTGTTTAAACTTCAGTTTTCCATCTAATCTGCATAAATTAACAGTCTGCCCCGGTGAAGGGAGCAGCTCATAGGGAGGTGGTCAGAGGCTAATGGAGGGTGCCCCTCCAGGGGCAGAGCCTGAGCTGTGGCAGAAGAGCCAGAGGAGGTGTGGCCACCATGAGGCCCAGGAGCAGGCGCTGGCCTGGCGCCTGAAGGTGGCAATGGGAGGCAGCCAGCTGGGTGTGTCGTGGCTCTGACGACACAGACCCCACAGCCGGGGAAGGGTGGGCAGACTCTCAGCCAGGGCAGCTCCTGTCTGCATCCAGCTCCTCGGCCGCCCAGACACACAGACCCTTCCCAGGGTGCCAGGCTGAGCTGGAGAAGCCCCTGCCCGGGGGTGGTGGTCTCCAGCCAGAACCCTGGGCCTTGCTTTTGTGGGGAGAAGCCCAACACCCATCCTCCACTCCAGGGCCAGCTCTCAGTGCAGGCAGCTTCAGCTTTTCCACAAGCATTTATTGAGCTCCTGCTGTGTGCCAGGCATTGTGTAAACTCTGTCTGACACAGACGAACATGACACGGTCTCTGCCCCAAGAACATGGAGAACTGCCACAGGCCCTCACTCCCCGCTGGATGACCCAACCCAATAGGGAAAGTGTTTTCTCCCCTCCTCTAGGCTGCCCTGCCTTGCCTTCAGAGTGCTCTTAAAGTCCCCTAAAGTCACATCACCCCTGTTGAGAGTTGAATTGTGTCCCCTCACCCAAAAATATGGTGAAGTCTCCAACCCTAGTTCCTGTGACTGTGACCTTATAGGGTCTTCGCAGGCGTAATCAAGTTAAGATGAGGCCATCGGGGTGGGCCCTAATCCAGAATGACTGCCGTCCTTCTAAGAAGAGAAGAGACAGACACACAGGACAGCCACGTGAAGATGGAAGCAGAGATTGGACTTAAATTGCCACAAGCCAAGGAGCATCTGGGGCTGCCAGAAGCTGGAAGAGCAAGGAAAGATCCTCCCCTAGGGGTTTCGGAGGGAGCACGGCCCTGCTGGCACCTCTATTCAGATATCTGGCCTCCGAACTATCAGGGAATCAATTGTCATTTCAAGCCAGCCAGTTTTGTTGTACGTTGTTACAGCAGCCACAGGAAACTCATACACCCCCATGATGGTTAATTTTATGTGTCAACTTGACTAGGCTGTGGTGCCCAGATGTTTGGTCAAATGCCAGTGTAGATGTTACTGTGAAGATGTGTTTTAGATGTGACTAACATTTAAATCAGTAGACTGAGTAAAGCGGATTACCCTCCATCATGTGAGTGGGCCTCATCAAATCAGTTGAAGGCCTTAGGAGAAAAGACTTAAGTCCCCCAAGGAGGAAGGACCACTGCCTCCAGACCGCCCTCAGACTCAAGCTGCAGCATCAGCTATTCCCTGGGTCTCCAGTCTGCTGGGCTGCCCTGCAGATTTTGGACTTGCCAGCCCCCACCATCGCATGAGCCAGTTCCTTAAAATAAATCCGCCCCCCCCCCATATATATATGCCATGGGTTGTCTCTCTGGAGGCCCCTGACTAATGCAGCCCCTCATTCAGAAAGCTTCCATACTTCCTGTGGAGTGGGGCCTGGCAGCCCCTGCAGGGCTTTCTCCCCTCACCAGTGGGCAGCACACCCACCCTGGCATGTTTTCTCCTGCCAGCATCCCTGCTTCGCACCTGTGGCCCATCGCCGCTGTGCAAGTCCCGTACACTGGCCACCGTGTGGGGCTGCCCCATGGCATGGATGCCTTCCCACAGCACACGCATTAGGGGCAGCAGCTGCTTCTTTCTAGTTGGGATGTGGAAACACAGGGCAGGGCAGCAGCGTTCGTCTGACCAGCTGTGACTGCCAGGGAATCAGGTGGGACTGATGCCTGGACTCAGACACAGTGGAGGCCTTGCCATCAGGGTCTCCCCTGGTGCGGGCCAGCCTGAAACCCCTGGCAGTTTCCTGGCCTGATGGGCAGCATAAGTGGACATGCGGGTGGATGGCACAGATGGGTGTGGCCATGCGGGCTCAGCTACTAGAAGGTCCAGGACACAGAAAAGGAGCCAAGGCAATTCAGCTCAGTGCAGGACACTCCGGGATCCAAGGACCACGAGTCTGAAACTCCACCCAGGGCAGGGACTTTAGACTTACATCCATGCCCATGGCCTCTCCTGGCCCCTTCAGTTCTGTTGCATCTCTGCCCCTCTTTGTGGGTCTGCCTCCTTCAGGACAGCCCTACCGTGCCCCAGGCCACAGTGTTCAAAGTGACAGGACCCTCTCCCCACTGCCTGTGAGGGCCTGGGGCTGCTATTTGAACAGCCAGAGTGGCAGTCATTCTCAACGTGATCAACCTGGTGCTGGGGGGTCAGGGGCTCATGAGGCTCTTCCAACCCTTTCTAGGCACTGGGGTCCTGTTTTGATCCATGTCAGTGTTGCCTTTCTACACAGCCTGGCCAAAAGGCTAGTCCTTAGCCCCCACCCCAGTGGGTCCTGGGCATCAGGGATTGGGGCTTTTGAGTTGAACCCAGCAGCTCTCCCCTCTGTGACTCAGACAGCCCATGTGCCAGTGAGGCCCCCTCCCCAGCTCTGCCCCAGCCCCAGGCTGCACGGCCTGATATAAGAAACTGGCCTCGCACACCCTTGTCGGCCTTTGCCTCCCTTTGGCAGGTAACCAGGAAGCTTTTCAGCCAAACGCTCAGAAGGAAATCTTCAGCCAATGAAGAGTTCACAGCGTGGAACACATTTGGCAGTCCCCATAACTCACGCCCTGTTTATTCTCACTCTTATTGTATTGCATGTGTTTCAACCGCTCTACGAATGTCATCTGTCCAGAAGGAGAATGTGGTTGTTTATTTCCTACTGTGCAGGGGGATGGAGCTCCCTTACAGATTGTTAATATGATGCTGAAAGGAGAGGACAGGTAACTCAGACACTGAAAGTGGAGCGTCTACTGACCTTGACTGACCTTGGATACCCCTGTCTTGGGGTGGGGGTGGGGGAGATGGGAGGCGTGTGGCAGCGTTGGTGACATTGGATGGAAGAGGAGGCTGGGGATTGTGGCTTGTGTTCCTCAGCAAGCCCACTGATTTTATTCTAGGTTATACTTTTATTTGGGGGCTTGAGAGGGGCCAATATTGAGGCCAAGACTTCCCCGCCCCCGTCCCGCCAGTCTCCATGGCACGGGTTTCGGTGCCTCCTGGTGGCAGTACCTTCCTCCTGGGTGCCGCAGAGGCAGGGCCCTTAGCTGCCCTTCCCTGGGCTCTCCATGGAGCTGTTCAGCGTCCTGAAGTGCAGTCTGCAGGGGGATGCGCAGACTCTGTCTCATGACGCCCAAGGCTTTTGGCCTTCGCTTGCTCAGAGCTGGGGCTGGTCTTTGCTTCCGCCTTTATCCAAGCAGTGCATGGAAAAGCAGCTCCTTCCACGGGAAAAGTAGGGACACTGGGCCCGGAAAGGGCGAGAGCCCATGACATTTCTTTCGTTAAGTTTCTGTCTTTATTCCAAAGTGGCATGTGGGATAGGGTCAGTCTTTGCCCAATGAGCTGCCGCCATAAGTTTAAGGGTCAGGAACACACAGCTTGTGGTGAACTCGGGCTCCACATAAGATCTGTTTTTGGGTTTTCCACAAGACAACGTTTCTTTTCAAAGGGGGTAACTGCAGCCAGGTTGGCTTTGTTGGGCAAAAGTGGCCAAGAGGTCAGGAGACTGACCCGGCCCTGGGTTCTGTCCAGCAGGGACACTCTCTCCAGGTTGTGCCCAGGTTCCAGCCCAGCCAGCCTTCAAGTCAGGCAACCTTGGAAACTCCCGGGCTCAGTGCCCTCCTGTCCAGTCTGCACAGATAAAATGGGACAGACCCCACAGCCCACTCCCCTCCAGGCTGTGGGGACAGTGCAGGTGGGCAGTCACAGCTGTAGAGGCTGCAACCTTGATAAGCACATCCTCATCCAATTCTGCCAGCTGGCAGGATGCCTTTTGTAAGTGGCTCCTCAGTCCCAGTCTTGGCCAAGTCTGGCACGACTCATTTGCTCCAGAAAAGGAATATAAATAAGTGCCATTGCACCTTGACAAGTTGACAGGATTGACAAGCAGAGTAAATCCCATATCTGAGACTCGGAGGAGGCGAGGTGATTTAGCAGAGCCAGCTGCCGTCACCAGAAGAAAATAATTAAGGGAACCTGGCAGTGTGGAGGAAAACTGAGTGTGCAGAAAGTCCCTTCTGGAGAAGGGATCTGTGATCATTGGCTGCACAGAAAACCCGCACGTGCCAGAAAGAAATGAGCACAGAAAGCTCATGCTGGGGACGGCTGCGGTGAAGTGGACCAGGAGGAACGGGGGCGGGAGGCGTGAGGGCGGCCAGCAGGAGGGAAGTGGGCTCTAGGCTGAGAGGGGGACCCTGGTGAAGGGCTTAATTCTAGAAGGCTCTGATCTCAAGGTCAGGCACCCACTGCTCACACCCCGTACCCTGAGGGGTGCAGCCAGTTCTATGTGGAGCTTCCCCTCGGCCTCCGTGGGAGAGTCTGGAAGGCCTGTCTCAGACTCCCTCACATGCAAACACATGCACATAAGCTTGGGAATGCCCAGCAAGATGTGGACACTCCGCCCTTTGCCCACGGAAAGGCACACCCCTCTTCCCAGCCCAAAGGGATAAAAGAGCAGTGTTGCAGCAGAAGAAAGATGCAAGGTGCCCAATTCTGCCTTCGTTTCCGCCTCTTTGGGGACTTGAGGAAGGTCCCAGCAGGCTCTGGGAATTTAGGCTTTTCAGCCCTGGGGTGACCTCGCGTCCCCACCTCCTCACTTGCTGACGAATGAAGGAGATGTGTGGCCACATCCTCAGGCAGGCCAGTATGGGGCCAGGGTCATAACAGTGGCTGAACCTGTAAAACTGGACCTCACGGAGAAATTGGCAGAGTCCCTGGATCAGGGACAGAGGACTTGGATGGCCCCTTGCCAGCTGGGCTCCAGCCACTGGACCTCTGCCGAGTACACAGAGACAGTGTGGGAAGCACTGGGCCTCCAGAACACCCCCCATCCCCAGGCAGCATCCAGAACTCCATCAGGTGTGGTCAGACATGGTGCCCCATCATGCCAGCTGGAAGTTCTAGCTCTCCGCTTGCTTAAGGGGTAGCTGGTTCTGATCGTGACCTTGGCTTTTGGCAAAGCCTCAGAGCAGAAGCATCCACTTTCAGGGCACAGGAGCAGGAAGAGTCCTGGATGCCTCCACGGCCAAGCACAGACAGAGGAAGGAGGCCCAGACTCTTAGTTTCCCCCAAAGGAAATCCTCTTGTCATCCTAGGACCTTCCCCCGAAACAGACCAAACCAAGTATGAAGCAGAATCGTCTCTGGCCAAAGGTTCACCTCCCCACTGCTTGTTACCCTGGGTGACCCTGGCCCCAGCCTAGGCAAAGGGCCTCCTTAATGGGCAGAGGGGACATTCTGGAGTGTGGCCAGAGGGGCACTGATTTCTCTCCACCTTACCCCAGTCACCATGAGTGCCTGTTGGACAATCACTCTGTGCCTGGGCTCTGCTCATCCCTTTGGATGAGCGGGATGTGGTCAGCTCACACCCAAAGCCCCAGGGCCAGCTGAGAAGGCCAACATTGCAAAGTGGGTGGCTAGATTAGGGAACTTCCTATAGCAAGTGGGGAGGCCCCAGTCTGAGAGGAAGGAGTATGTTCCACTCCCAGGCCTGGTGTGTGCAAAGGTGTGGGTGTGCGGGTGTGGTATTCCAAGTGCAGAAAGTCCACATTGAGTAGAGCCAGGGCAGGGCCGACAGGGCATAGAGAGAGGATGGACAGAGCTTTCTGGAGGATGCTTTCTCTTGTGACTTAATGACAGTGTGAGGTGGGGAGTGGGCTGCGAGGTTCCTGGCTGCTCCACTGGGCAGGTGTATGGGCACACCTGAGCAGGGTGCCTTTCAAGACTTAGGTTACCTCAGAAGGTGAGACATAGAGAAGGGAGCATCAGCTGGGAGCCGGTGGGACCACATCTTTGCTGCACCCCCACTTTCCCTGTGGGTAAGGGAGCAGAGGGGCACTCCCAGTGAGCCATGCTCCTCCTCCCTGCTCCCCTGAACTGCCTTTTCACAGAGCCCACCCCAAGTGCCCTCCGGATCGGGCACCCACAGTCAAGAGCCCGTAAACACTTCCACTGCTAACACTGTCCTCTCTGTTGCTTTTCAGGAATAAAGTTCAACGTCAGGCCTCAGCAGCCCCACAACGTGAGTTCTGGGAGTCAGATAAATCTCAGCACCGGCAGCCTGGGGAAGGTTGGGGAGGGCAAGGAAGAAAATTTGGAGCTCACATTAAATCCATTCTTGGAAAGAAAAATGTGACCAGTCCTTCCCAGGAGCCTTGGGAACAAAGCCCGGGGCACTGGACCCATGAATTTCCCTTTCCTGTTGGCTGGCGGCTTTGGACCGTGCTAATGGGCACAATAAATCTGAGCCAGCCTCCTTCCGGCCACCAGCTCCCCGGCCCCTCCTCACCCCTGCTTGCCAGACAGAGGTTCCTGGGAGGCTTGCGCCATCTTGTGGCCGAGAGGACACCTGCACCTCAGACCATGCTCAGCTGAGGGGAGAGGGGCCTGCAGGGGCTGGACTTCCAGCTCAGACCAGAAGGGTCACATCCTGCAGGGCCCGCCTGTCTCTCTCTCTCCTTCACCCAGTAAAACTCAGGCCACAGAAGGGTTCAGGGACTCTGGCCAGGGTGAGGGTCTGGCCTGTAAGACCCTCAGTGCGCAGCTGTCCTGTCCACCCTGGTAACCATTTCTCTCCTTGCCCTAGGACCTCCCACCAGGCAGTCCCCAAGATGGTGACTTTAAGGCACCCACAGAGAGCGTCACCCGAGACTTGCCCAGCCGGGCCCCAAGGGGCCTCAACCTGCAGCCTGCCCAGCCTCAAGGCCACCTAAACATGGGGGTCCATCTGAGACCCCGGCAGCGCCGCCGGCGGCTGCTTATCAAGAAAATGCCCGCTGCGGCTGCTATCCCGGCCAACAGCTCGGCTGGTACCTTTGTCCGTCCAGCGCCCCGGGCCCTGGACGGCCAGTGGGTCAGCCTGCATCAGAGCCAGGAGGAGCGCAAGCGGGTGATGCGGGAGGCGTGTGCCAAGTACCGGGGGAGCAGCAGCCGCAGGGCCGTCACGCCACGCCACGTGTCCCGCATCTTCGTGGAGGACCGCCACCGCGTGCTGTACTGCGAGGTGCCCAAGGCAGGCTGCTCTAACTGGAAGCGGGTGCTCATGGTGCTGGCAGGGCTGGCCTCATCCACCGCGGACATCCAGCACAATACCGTCCACTATGGCAGCGCCCTTAAGCGGCTGGACACCTTCGACCGCCAGGGCATCCTTCACCGCCTCAGCACCTACACCAAGATGCTCTTTGTCCGCGAGCCCTTCGAGAGGCTGGTCTCTGCCTTCCGCGACAAGTTCGAGCACCCCAATAGCTACTATCACCCCGTCTTTGGCAAGGCCATCCTGGCCCGGTACCGGGCCAACGCCTCTCGGGAGGCTCTGCGGACGGGCTCCGGCGTGCGGTTCCCCGAGTTCGTCCAGTACCTGCTGGACGTGCACCGGCCCGTGGGCATGGACATCCACTGGGACCACGTCAGCCGGCTCTGCAGCCCCTGCCTCATCGACTATGACTTTGTGGGCAAGTTTGAGAGCATGGAGGACGACGCCAACTTCTTCCTGAGCCTCATCCAGGCGCCGCGGAACCTGACCTTCCCGCGGTTCAAGGACCGGCACTCGCAGGAGGCGCGCACGACGGCGCGCATCACCCACCAGTACTTCGCCCAGCTCTCGGCCCTGCAGCGGCAGCGCACTTACGACTTCTACTACATGGACTACCTGATGTTCAACTACTCCAAGCCCTTCGCAGACCTGTACTGAGGGGCGGGGCCACTCACGTGTCCGGGGGCATCCCACTTTCCATGATTCTCAGCCCTGAGCTGAGATGTACCCAGAGCAACAGGTCTTTGAGGGCATGAGGAACCGTGGCTGCTGGCCACTCCACTGCCGGCCCTTGGTGGGGGACAGAGGTCCAAGCCTTGGATGGGGACCCTGGCCCTTGTCTCATACCCACTTCCTCACTCCTCCACTGAGAAAGATGCTTGGCGGGGGGGCTGGACCCCAGGAGTCCCAGCTGCCCACACCCAGCTCAGCCAAGAGTCACAATGACCAGGGAAGTCTGCGGCCCAGAGGACGTGGGCCCCAGCGGTGAGGGATTTCCTGCAGTCCCTTAGCCATTGCCTTGTACCAAACCACACGGTTTGCAGCTTTTCTATGACCCAGGGGGAAGGTTCCCTCGGAATGAGGTTCCAAATAAAGCACATGGTTTCCAGAGCAGCAGTGTCTGCACTCTGTGTGTTGGTGTGGGAACACGGGGGCCCTGCCGGGTACTGTCTGGAACCCTCCCTCCCTCCCCAGGACGGCCTGAACCAGGTGACTGCAGGCTTTGCAGGGAAGCCCAGGCAGGAGTGGCCTCTGTGACAGGAGCAGAGGACCTGGTGGCTCCCATTCGGGGCCAGTGGCACACCTTGCACTCAGGCCCCTGAGGCCAGGGCTTGGTCAACCAGGTACCAGCCCATTCATCCCAAAAGAAGATAGACCTGTCCCCCTGGGAGCCCATTGGGGTTCCTTCTTGTGAGCCCATTTTTTGGGGTGCCCTCTGAGAACTGCCAGAGTAGTGACCAGCTCTCTGGGCAAGCTGCCATTTGGGGCTGTCACTGGGGTCAGTGGGGCACTGCATGTGGGTCGTAGTGGGTGTGTGTGGCATTTCCGGGTGGGGGGTGATGTCATCCCTGGCTTTCTCAAGCAGGTAAGCAGGGCGCTGGCCCAAAGCTGTCCTCTGCAGACCCCCTGACCCTGGCCTTGATCCCTGCCTCCATTCACCTGACAAAATCAGCTCAAAGCAATCAGGATTCACCCCCTCCCCCACCTCCAGTGAACCAGCTCTGGGGGAGGGGGAGGAGAAGCTGTGGAGGAAACGTCTCCAAAAACATACATTTTCACACACAAAAATGGTTCTGAACTGGTCAAAAGCCAGGGTGGTTCTGAGAAGTCTCGGGGAAAGTGTGTGTAGAGTTTTAAATGTGGGCGTAACTGTGGCACTTTGGGAGTCTTTTTGTAATGGGAAGTGCTCCCTGACTGTTTCTGGGGGTCTGTCTGTCTGCCTGCTTTTGTGTCTCATCTCTCTGTCACCCCGTGTCTGCCAGGAGCCTGCTGCACACCCTTCTGAATCTTCTGCGGGTTTCTCTGTGGATCTCTCCCAGGAGATTGCTCTCAATCCATCCCCACTTGCTAGGAGAGATGCTGCCAGACCCTGAGGAGGAGATGCTGCTAGTCCCCAAGAGGGACATGCTGGGGATCCCAAAGAGAACATGCTGCTGGATCCCAGCCAGGCTCACACTGGTGTGAGCTGCTCCGTCTCTCTTTCTGCCTCCATCATGGGCTCTGGAAACTTAGCAAGGTGGAACAAGGAGTTGAGGCTGCGTCTTGCCTGCCTGGGTCCACATGCATCCAGGAACCCTGAGGAGGGTGAGGCCTCCCCTCAGGTCCCAGCTGGAGTGGCCTGGGCCATCTGACAGAAGGAACCCAGAGGGGTGGGAGGAGGCTGTGGTCAGGGTCTGAGGGACGAAGGTTGGAAGGCAAATGCCGGGAGGCTCGGAGAGGCTGACCTGCACTCAGTGTGAGAAGAGGCAGGGAGGGGCCTAGATAATGATACCCCAGGAGCAGCTGCCCCTGGGCTGCGGTGTCACAAAGACAGAAGTCACAATGCAGAAACAGTGTCTCACGGGTGCATTTGGCAAAGCCTGAGGAAGTGTCACCGGTCATCTGCTCAGCGAGCGGGACACCTGAAAGCCCAGCTGGGGCAGCCTGCGGGGCGCCTTCACCCACTGCTGCTGCTCAGAGACAATCAGGATTGCCCTGGGACCATCTCCCACTGTGTGAGCACGTGCGTGTGTGTGTGTGTGTGTGTGTGTAATGGAGGGTAGGAAAAGACATCTTTATTGGTGCCATCTCTCAGAAACAACCAGACTTGAGTTGGGCAGATGTACACACACAACACATCCATCAAAGAGGGGCTTTCCTTCTGTGTGGTGACAGCAGGAGACACGGGGTCCAGGCAATGACCATGATCACCACTTTACGGCCCCCCACATGACCTCCAGAGGCCCAGCCTTAAGGCATCACCCTGAATCCACTGAAATGGTGCTAGACCCAGCTCCAGCCCCCAACCCCAGCCTCAAGCTTCATATAGCCCTAGGGCTTGGGGACAGTGGATTTAACGGCCAACAGAGGAAAGTGTGTGTGTGTGTGTGTGTCTGGGTGGGGGGGTGGGGGTGAACATGTGAGTCTATGTGTGTGTATGTGTACATAAGTCATGTGGTAGGTGTCTGTCTTATGGGCATCTGTGTCCGGGGTGAGGGGAGTGTGTACACGTGTGTGAGCCTGTGTTTGTGTTGGGGGACCCTCTCGTGCTGTTCCCTCCTCTGCCCATCCCTGCCTCATTTCATCTGCTCACCACTTTGTAGGTATAATCTGGAGGGGGATGTCTGGGTCAGGGACCCAAGAAGGGGCCACAGGCTCTTCACAGGGGTCAAGCAGGCCCATCAAGTAGGGAAATAACTGCCAACCCCTCAGCTTGGTCCTCCTAATGGGGGCCTCCCTGGGACACCCCCCAGGGAAGTGCCTGCCAGGCCTTTGCCCTCGGGGTGGCTCAGACCTCCCCAGATGGGAGGCTTGCTTTCTGAGTGGAGAAGAGAATAGATGTCCCCCAAACCCAGGGTCCCCACTGGGGCCTGTGAGCCCCAGAAGCCCTGGAATGCCCTGGGGAGATGAGATGTGAGGCCCAGCCAGGCGGTCAGGTGTGAGATCCAGGCATCCCCGGCCCTCCTTCTCCCCACTGTCCCCACAGGCCTGGCTGCCCACCCAGGGGCCCAGGACAGAGGCGGGCAGGCAGTGAGTGGAGGCATGGCCCTCCAGCACCCCCACCTCCCCTCCAGGGCAGCGCCTATCTGCCAACTTCATCCTCATGGTTAGCCCCCTTTGGTGGGGTCAGAAGCCCCGGAAGAGCCCCAAGGCTGGGAGGTGGTCTGCCCACACTGCCCCATCTCCTCTTAGCCCTCTCCTCTCTGGGGCGCACCCGCGGCTAATCAAGGGCATTGCCTCCTGGCATCTCCCCCCAGCCCACCAAGTGCAGCGGGACCTGGAGCTGGGCACAGGGGCCTTAGGAATGGACAGGTGGTCTCCAGGAGCTTGGGGCGACAGTGCGGTGCTGAGCAGGGCTGAAATAATGCTGCCCCATCTCTGAGGACCCCATGCTGATGGGTACAATGACCCTGGATGAGGAATAAACAGGTGCCCTTGGGGAGCGCCAGGGAGCTGCCCCTGGTGTGGAGAGAGGACAGAGTGTCTTAGTCCTGGCTGCTCTCGCTGGAGGGATCCAGTCCACTAGCCCAGGCTAAGGGGAAGGGCTGAGGGAGCCCCGGGCTCTGGTCCCTTGGGCTGGCCTGGCCTGGCCTGGCCTGGTCGGGCCCCACGGGGAGGGCTGCACTGCTCCCTGACTCTTCACACTGCCCAGAAGGGCCCTTTGCCCAAGAGTATCAGCTGTGTGACTGCAGCAGAGGGTGGCCAGAGGTCTGGCCAGGCTGGGGCCACCTGAGAACTGAGGCTCTTGCCCCCTCCCCCACCCCTGGGCCGGCCTCCGGAAGGGAGGGCTGGAGAGAGTAGGCTGGAGGGCTGCTCCAAGAGCTCTTGAAACCTAGAGCAAGGGTCAGGCTCAGGAGTCAGAAGTGAGTCATTCCAAACCAGGAGGCCTAGGGTATCCCAGGCTGAATCAAGCGCTCCTGATGGCTGTTGCGGTGCTGGCCGTTCCCCTGCGTGGCCTGATAGACCTCTCCCAGCCTGCTGACCATGCGTGCCACGCCCGACTTTATAGGTGAGACGACTGAGGCCCAGAGAGGGTGGCGCAGAGCTGCACAGCAACAGGACCGGGAGCTGGGATACGCCTCAGGCAATCCAACTGGGCCCCCTCACACTTGGGCCTCCCCTCCCCTCCCCTCCCCTCCCCTCGGCGTCGGTGCGGTCCCCAGCAGGGCGCTGGGGGCGGGCGCAGGTCTCCGCGGGCAGAGACAGCACTCGGCCACCAGGGGGGGCTAAGTCCTCGCTCCTGAGCAGCGGCCTGGGCTTCCCCGGCCGGCCCACGAGGTGGCAGCCGCCCCCCGACTGTGCAGCTCCAGACGAGGTGGAGCATCCCCAGCCTCCCACCCCCGTCGGCTGTGCTCTGCTCTCTCCTTCCCAGCCATGGGGTCACCGAGGCCCCGCCTTTCCAGCTCTATCTCGGGGCAGACCCTGGAGGTCCCTCTCAACCCACCAGCTCCAGAGGACCCACCTTCCCTAACAGCAAGGCCCCCGAACATCGCCAGCGCCCCTCAGCCCTCACATGGGCCTAATGGGGCGGTAAGGTCCCAAGAACCCCTCACAAGCACACACTGGTCGGCAGGCAGGACACAGAGCACGGAAGGGCCAAGGTCACCAGGGATGTGTGGGGAGCTGCCTCCTCCCCTGCCGGCTTCGCTCTCCTCTTTGGCAAGCTCAGACTTGGGGTACATTCTGATCCACCTTACGGCCTTGTACATCGCTCCTGCTGTCTCACTCCCTTGACAAACTCCAACCCTGTGACCCCTCCAGCTGGCCCCTCGGCTGCAGGAGGAAGGGCCCCTGAGCTCTCCTCGCACTTGGGATCGCAAACCTCAGAGGGGCACCATGAACCTGCCGGCGTTGTCCTCCTCTGTCCATGAGGATGACATCAGACCTTCTGTGACTTCAACCACAACACGCACACACACCACACACACTCACACAGGCAGACATGCCCCCACACACAGATGCATAGACACACACACACCCATCCTCGCAAATACCCACGCAGGCAGAGAGACACAGAGACACAGGTGCACATGGCCGTGCAGACACACACACACACACCTGTGACACACACACAAGGTGCACATGGACACAGGCAGACACACATCTACACATACACACTCAGACACACGCAGAACCGTGCGCAGCTCATGGAGTGCCCCTTACAGCAGAGAAATACAAGGGAAGGATCAGAAAGCCCCTCGCTGTTGTGGGTCACATTTATGCTCCTTCTGCAGTGACCCTCTGCCCTTTCCAGGGGTCACCCCCTCCACTCACTCTTGGATCCCCAGCCCGTTGTCTCTTCCTCAAAGACATCACTCATGCACTGCCCCCCCTCTCCTGGGTCCTCAGGCTTCCCCATTGAGCCCCATCGTCACAAACGAAAGCGCGCCAGCCCCTCAGGCGCTCCAGCTCTTGCCCCATTTCTGTGCCTGCCTTCCAGCAAAACGTAACCTGCAGGCACCCGCCCCCGCAGGCCTTTGACCGGTGAATCTGCCGTGGTTTGCCTGCCAGTCCCGCCACCCACGCAAACGGCTCGAATCAGCGTCCTCAACTATCCCCAGATCTGAATTCCAGACACTCCTCCATCCAGGTCCCCCAGGACGAGCTCCGCCAGTGTCACCCCGCTGTGCCGCTGGACCGCCTCGTTCACACCTGCAGCCCTGACTCGGGATCCCCGCGGCCAGCAGCCTCGCCCACGCCTGCGCCGGTGTGTCTGACGGCACCTCCACTTCTCGCGTCCCGCGGAGCCTCACGTTTCCCTGCCTCAGGCCTTCCTCCGCAGGCTTCCGTCTCAGCCCTCCTTCCCTGGGTCCCACCTGGACTGCTCCCTTTCCCACATGTCATTCTCTCTGCCCCCCACATGTACCCTGAATCTGGGTACTTTTCTCCCTCTCCGGTGCCTTACTCTTAACCCAAGCCACTGTCATCTCCACCTAGGCTCCTGGAGCAATAGTAAATAATTACAATATTTATTGGTTTACCAGGGACTCTGCTAAGCATTTCATCTGTATCAGCCTGTTTAATCCTCACCACAACCCTGTGAGCTGGACACTATCTTTGCTTACAGATAGGGAAACTGAGACACAGAGAGGTTAAGCGATTTGCGCAAGCTCACACAGCTGTTAGGAGGATGTTCCAGGATTCAAACCCTGGCAGTTTGGCCCTGGTGACCCACAGAGTGCTGTCTGGCTTCTCATGCAGGGCAGAGAAGGTCAGAGCTGGGCTCCTCCCAGGCACCTGTGGTGGAAGGAGGAAAGGGGAAAGAGACACGGTGGCCCAAGGGATCTAGGAAGCAAAGTGGGAGTTGGGAATCTGTGACCTTGGACTTAGTGTGGTTTCCTATGGTGACAAGGACAGAAGTGGCAGAGGAGGTGGGGAATGTATGGCCAAGATGGGCAGAGGGAAAGATCACTGGACAGAGAGGACCTCAGTTCCAGATCTTGTAGATAAGCCCTGTTCCACAGACCTACCCTCTTCAGCCTCCTCTTGGGTCCAAAGACACCTTCATCCTACGCTCTGTCTGCACCCAGTCCCATCAGATCATGCTTGTCGCCTGCCCACTCACCTGCTTGTGCCCTGGGACAGCCTGTGTCTGCCACCTGTGGCTGTGTGCGTGTGCTCCGTGACAGTGCCTGCCCAAGTGCCTGGGGAGGCGCTGGTTGCCTGGGCTTCATCTTAGGCCTCTCCTGGGGTGCAGAACCTGGAAGCAGGGTTGGGGGAGCCCCAGGGCTGCTGACGCCTGGAACCTGCTCCTGGAGAGACCCAGGAGCTCGGAGGGCGATTCCCACAGACCCAGGGAAGGGAGGCCGCCAGGTAGGCTGGGACAGGAGGGAACGCTCCATCCTTACTCTCCAAGCCGATGTGCTGAATTTTACTTTTCCTTTTATTTATTTCTTCTTCTTAAATCCTGTTTCTCTCCCTGAGGCATCTAATCTATTATTTAACATTGGATTGTGCGATTGAAACTCCCAGGCAAATTGAAAATTATTTGTGTTTGAAGTTTCAGGCATGAAGCTGAGGCCGCCGTTTCTGGGAGATCCTGGGAACCCGGGTGAAGAACCCGCAGCCTGCTCCTTAAGAGGGCTGGGCCGAGCAGGGCTGGGGGTCCACAGGCCCAGCTCACCTGGCCCGGCTTCTCCCAGGCCTCGCGCCCCCGGAGCCCACAACTCGGGGGTCATTAATCTCCACGCGGCATTTCACTTGGAAAACGCTGTCAACACCTCCCACTGGCCAAAGTCCTTGCAGGCTGAGCAGGTGCAATCAGTCACCGGCCTGGCGCCCACCCTGGGGAAAGGCCTCAGTCACAGGAGAATTAATGATATCGGGACAAGGGCTCGCCATCATTTTTCAGGGGTTGGGCTCTCTGTGGAATTGCAGCCAGGGTTGCCGGCCTAGTGCGGTCCCTGAGGAGTGAACCCAGGTGGATAGGGACCAAGGGGCGGGGCTCAGGGTGGGGCTGAGGGGCCCTGGCCTGGGGAATGCAGGGATGGGCCTTCTGGACCCCAAGTGGGTACCCCAGCGCTGAGAGGGCGTGTGACCCCACAGGGCTGGCTCCGAGGAGGCAACTCGGGAGCCCCCTTGTGGTGGAGTGGGTTTGAGCCCAGGGCAGTGTGCACAGACCTGGGTGTGAACCCCTGCAGCACACATGTGCGTGGGGGGGGGGGTGGAGGGGCATTCACAAGGCCAAGTAGAACCTTGTAGGCCGTGACAAGCAGATTGGATTCTGTGCTGAAAACAATGAGGCGCCGCTGAAGGGCTTTGAGAAAGGGGGTAACATGATCATGTTTCCACATCAAAAGAGAGCAGTAACGCGGTAGGGAGGCCATTGGCCTGCTCCCACTCCGCATTTTCTGCGTGGTCACATGAATCAGGTGCTGTGTTAGGCTCTTTGAACACTTGTTGATGGCACACGTGAGCTCCCTGCCCGAGCCAGGGCCTGGCATCCGGGACCACAGGGAGGCAGGGGATTCCCCACATGGCCCTCGGCCACCCAGACTGGTCACAAGAGCGTCTGCTGTCCCTGCAGGAACCCTGGGAGGGGCAGGGTCTCAAAAGATGCTCCTGGACCAGCCTGCTGCCAGCCCCTGCCCTGGCAGCTGCTCGGACTCTGACATTGCTCCCCCTCAGCCCCTCAGCCCGGCACCCTGGGCCTTTTGTGCAGTGACAACCCCCTTCGCCACCCTGCTGTGTCCACCAACATCTCAGGCCCTGCACACAGTGTCAGGCACCAGGACTGAGTTGTTAGATGCACTTACCTATGTCACCTCCCTTCCTCCCACCTGTGCCCCAGAGCCAGGTCCACATACCCAGCCCAGACCACGGCAAGGGCCCAAAGGGCCCGTGTTGACACGCTCATATTTAGCGTAAATACAACTTTGCACTGTACAGAGGATGCATCGTCTTTTCAGAGGCCCCTGGAATATATATAAAGGTTTGTCACAGATCACACACACACATCTCAGTTTCCAAGGAAGGAATGTGAAACCCACGTATTTAGACAACAATGACAAGACTTGGAACAGCTGGAGCCTTTTGGTACAAGTGTAAGAAACCCATCGGCACCAACCTCAGGTAAGGACCTTGTAAATCCGGTAAGATGGGGACACTCAGCTGGAATGCAGGAGCCCAGGGCCCTGAGTGCCACTTCTCTCTGTCAGGCTCATCTCTGCCTCCTCTGCAGGCTGTTTCATGCTTCTCTGTCCCACTGAGGACCCACTTTCTCTGCTCTTTCTGGCAGAAATGCAGGCAAGGGGCTCACTGTGGGCCCTGCTCCCCAGGGAGGAACTGGTCCCTTTGTTCTCAGGCCCAGTCCCAGGGAAACTGGGGGGCCCAGCAGTTCCCTCTCTAGAAATCTGTCCTGCAGAGACTCCAGGCAGGGAGACAAGCATGTGTGTGGAAATGGTTCACTGCAGCAGGATGTGAACTCTCCATGGCTGGAAGCAGCCTAAATACCCATCAGCAGGGAAATGGATAGACAAAGCGACCCACTCATGCCACCAAATATGATGCACCCACTGAATTAAGAAAGCAGTAGTTCCTTTCATTCATTTACTCAACAAATACCTTCTGAGAACCTCTCGTGTGAGACCCACTGTGCTCAGTGAAGAGGACACAACAGTGATCAAGAGCAAAGCCCATCCCTGCCTTGCAAAGTTTCCTCTACCTGGGGAGTCAGACTCTAATGAAGTAACAACTGCAGCCGTAGCATCATGACCTTCAAAGGGCTTCAGTGGAGATGACCTTGGCAGGGAAGTCAGGGAAGGCTTCCCAGAGGAAGTGGTGATGGAGCCAAGATCACGACAAGTGGGAGAGGAAGGGAAGAGCATGTGCAAATGTCCTGGGGTGAAAGATTGTGTGGCCAGGCAAGGGACGGAAGAAAGTTCCTGGGGTTGGAGCAGAGGGGCTGTGGTGGATGCCATGATGCGCCACCCAGATCCCCTTCAGGAAGGACAGATTTCCAGTCACTGGGGTGCTGCTGGCAGACAGCCCTCCACTGCCAGTACTCTTAAAGGATTGTCCGTACTAAAGACAGCGGCTTGCCCAAGGTCACACCACACCCACTGACTATCCACATGGAAGTAGAAAGGCCCAGTGTCCTCACTCAACAATTCTGAACGGTCATTCAGCTTCAAATCTCCACACGCATTGACAGAACAATGGCCCCCCCAGAGAAGTCTGTGTCCTAATGCCCAGAATTTGTGAATATGTTAGTTTACATGTCAAAAGAGATTTTTCAACTGTGATTAAGGATCAGGAGATGGGGAGATTATCCTGGATTATCCAGGTGGGCACAGTGTAATCACAAGGGTCCTTATATAAGGGAAGCAGAAGCGTCAGAGTCAGAGAGGAGACGGGACAATGGAAGCAGAGATTAGAGTGATGGAAGAAAGGAGCCACCAACCAAGGAATGCAAGAAGCCTCTGGAAACTGGAAAAGGTAAGGAAATCCGTTCTTCTGGAGCCGCCAGAAGGAACACAGCCCTGCTGACCCGTTTGAGACTCTGAACTCCAGAACTGTCAGACAATAAATTTGTGTTGTTTTAAGCCACTAAGTTCGTGGCTATATGTTATAGCAGCCACAGGAAACTAACACAGCATCAGAGCCCAACGTCCCCTCCACCTAACCCTGCTTCCTTCCCCTCATTCCACAAGCGTGGGTCCTGGGGGCCCTCCCTAATGACCTCTTGCATGCTAACGAGTTCCACTTCCCAGGGAAGCAGTGGGTGATGAGCAGGCAGACAAAGATGCTGGGGTGGGATTTCGGAGTAGATGCGCCCATCTCGCCTTCGTGGCCAGAGTGGTGGATGGGACGCAGGCAGCCTCTGCCACAAGGTGACCGTGCAGTCATTAAAACTCACCACTGGTGAACTGGGATGGTTTACCATGGAGGGAAACGCCACACTGAGGATAGGGTGTTCAGGTCCTTGAGAAATATCAGGGGAAAGCGAAATCAGTGGCATTAGGCTAAACTTGACTAGTACTTTGAGGACAGATCACAACAGGCGGAGAGGAGTTGAGAGCTAAGTGTGAAAGGCAGAGGGCCTGGTGACAGCACATAAGGAGGGGCTGAGTCCTGTCGCCTGAGCGCAGAGAGAGCTGAGGCCCTCAGAGGAGCCAGGTTCCGAGGAAGGTTAAACAACCTGAGTGGACCTGCCATGCCAAGGTCATGCTCTGGTTGTGAAAGAGAGGCACCCTGACATTTCAGGTGAGATATCTGACTCGATGCACCCCCAAATCTTAAATCCCAAGGTTGCCTTGAACCCGCTGAGCCTGCAGAAAGTGGTCCATTCTTCTCTATGAAGGGCTGATGCTCCCCCATTCCTTGAAGAAATGCAGAGATCTCTGCTCTGTGAGTTGGGGTCCAGCCCCTCCAGGATCTGCCCTCACCTCCCCTTCTGGCCACTAGACTTGTAATTAGGGATTGAGTCACACCATAACTGGGCCAGAGGAGGGCTGGGTTTGGAAGGAAAGGAACTATAGCCCAAATGAGCTACAGTCCATCCCTATAGCCCACAGGTGCAGGCAGGATCTGCGAGAGCACAGGCGGGCCTGGATTCTGAAGGTGCTTGGTTCAAGGTCAGGCGGCGGGTTGGGGAGGCAGGGTTAGCTACATGAGGTTGAAAGAGATTTGTAAGTTTATCTATGAGAGCACTTTCCTGGGATACAGGATTCAACATCCTAGCAAGGACTACAGGAGATGGTGCAAAAATGTTGTTAGGATGAGTCTTAGCAGCATAGAAACGGTAATGGCCCATACTTTTAGAAATGCCAGATTTTTTGTGTTAAATGGTGGAAAAGCGTATTAAAGGTCTCTGTGAAGCGGGCAGCTGGAGCGAATGTTCTAGGTAAGGCCAGGAAAAGATGGTAGAGGACTGTGTTCTTTGGGAGGGCCCAGTGGATACACCACTGACAAAAGCTTCAGGGAATATCTCGGTGAGGGGAGCGCCAGCCTCATTAACAGGGTAGGAGATGGCTCGCCTCTGTAGGCCAAGGCTGCTGGTAGGAAAGGCTCTCATGGCACAGGGACACTAAGAACAATAACGGCAAGAGATCCCCACAAACCATAGAGGGCTAGTGATATTTAACCGTCAGAAGCAAGGTGGATACAATTACTGTAATGAGTGGTCAGGTCGGAGTGGCAGCCAAGGTGGCCTAGCCTGCAGAGTCAAGGAGCCGGTCAATAGGACAAGGTGTTCCCTGGGGGCAAAGTAGATGGGTAGCCAACAGATGTACTAGTCAATCTGTACAATCAAAGAAATCAAGGATGGATAATCAGGAGCCCCAGGGCAATCCTCACAATGGTTCCTTGCCCGGTTTCCCGACTTGAGCCAGTTTTCAGACCAGGAATCCAGTGACTGAAGGAGAAGTCAAGCCCCCAGGATGAGGCTGTGACACCAGAGCAGGAATATCTAGTAAACACACCCTGTCCTTCTCCAAAAGGTCCAGTGGGGAAAGAGGTACCCAAACCAGTCTAGGACCATTGATATTGATGCATCGAGATCTGACGTCTCACGGTGGCCCTCCATCAGCGTGGGGCGGGTGGGGCCGGGTAATTAGTGGAATGCTGGCCTGGGTCTGGCTTACAGTGGATCCAGTGGAGATTCACCCAGTGGTCATTTTCCCACACCCCAAATGAGTCATTAGAATAGACATACTTAGTTGTTGTCACAACTCCCATATTGAGTCGTTCGCCCATAGGGAAGAGATTTTGCAGTCCTCCAGGCAAAGAAGAAGCCTCTGAAAGTGCCCTCTGCCCCTTCCAAGAAAGTAAATAAAAAACAATATTGCGGGGCTAGCCCCATTGGCTTAGTGGTGAAGTTTGGCGTACTCTGCTTCAGCAGCCCAAGTTCGCAGGTTCGGATCCCAGACGCAGACCTACACCACTCATCAGCCACACTGTGGCAGTGACCTATGTATAAAGCAGAGGAAGATTGGCATGGATGTTAGCTCATGGCTAATCTCCCTCAAGGAAAAAAAGAGGTGAATGTCAGCTCAGGGCAAATCTTCCTCACCAAAAAGACCAAAAAACAAAAAAACCCAATATCGCATCCCAGGTGGAGAGGGGGGTGGCAGATATTGGAGTTACCCTTTAACATGGGTAGTGGTCCTCATTATAGTACTGTTGAATTGACCAGTTTGGCCCCTGCAAAACAAGACAGATCCTGGAGGATGACCGTGGACGACTGCAAACTCAGCCAAATAGTAGCCAGATTACAGCTTCTGTGCCAAATGTGGCACCCTTGCTAGTGCAAATTATGATGACCTCAGCACATGGTATTTGGCCATTGATCTGGCAAATGCATTACTTTCCATGCCTGTCAGAAAAGAGGATCCAGAACAGTTTGCATTCAGTTGCTATGGATAACAGTATACATTTACAGTCTTGCCCCAGAAATATGTTAACCTTCCAGCCTTCTATCCAATTATGGGCCCAAAAGGTCTGATTGACTGAACATCCTGTAGAATTTCACATCTGTCTGCCACATCAATAACCTCACGCTAGTCAGAATGAGCGAGCAAGAAGTGGCTAGTACATTGTGGGCCTCGGTAGGACCCATGCTCTCGAGGGCGGGAGGACAAGCCCAGTGAAGTTTCAGGGGCCACTCAGATCAGCAAAAATTTTAGGAGCTGCAGTGGTCTGGGGTGTGTCAGGACAACCAAAGGAAAGGACAAATAATGGCATCTTGTCCCTCCCACCTCAAAGGAGGAAGCACACGTGTGGTAGGTCCCTTTGGTTCTGAAGGCATGGTCCATATGTAGGGATACTCCAAACCACATATGAGGAGGCATGAAAAGCTGCCAGCCTTGAGTCAGTCCAGAGCAGGAAAGGGATTTGCAGCAGGTCCAAGCTGTTGTGCAAGAGGTGCTGACTTGGGCTGTATGACCCAAAAGGCCCTATGGCATTGGAGGCACCAGTATTGGGAAAAGGCACCATGTAGAGTTTTTGGCAAGCCCCAAAGAGAGAATTACAATACAGACTCTTAAAGTTCTATCACTAGGCCATGCCATGTGGAAAATTAGAAATCTTTTGACAGGCAGTTCCTGGCATGCTGTGGGCCCTGGTATAGATGAGTACCTCACCGTCACCATGGGACCCCTAATGAAAATGGAACCATGATTGCCTCTCTTAGTCCATTCAGGTTGCTATAACAAAATACCATAAACTTAGTAGTTTATAAGCAAAAAATCTTTATCTCTCACAGTTCTGGAGGCTGTGAAGTCCAGTCCAGGGTCATGGCACCAGCACGGCTGAGGGAGGGCCCTCTTTCTGGTTCATAGCGGTGCCTTCTTGCTGTGTCCACACATGGTGGAAGGGTCTGGGGATCTCATATCACTTACTTACTGTAAGGCATTAATCCCTTTTGTGAGGGATCTACACTTAAGACTTAAACACCTACTAGTACCATCATCTTTGGGGGTTAGGATCTCAACATATGAATTTGGGGGGACACAAACATTCAGACCATAGCACTGCCTGTGATGAGCTGAGTTCTCTCAGAGCCACCAAGTCAGGTCAAGTGGACCCAGCAGCTTTCATTATCAGACAGAAGTGGTGCATCCAGGACCAGGAGAGAGCAGGATGAGAGGCCACAAGCAAGATGTGTGTGCGGGGAGCCGAGACTCCCTTGTTACCCACCACTGCTGCACTAAGGCCCCTCCTTGACTCATACCTATGGCCACGTGGTGGGGAGTATGATCGGCTGATGAAAGAGGGAAACACCACAGTTTGGTTCACAGAAGTGTCAGCTTGGTATGTGGGAGCAAGTAAAAAATGGATGGTGTCTGCACTGCAGCCCCACTCAGGGGTGGCCTGGAGAGATGGCAGTAAAGTGAAGTCCTCCCAATGGGTAGAGCTCTGGGCAGTGCACCTGGTCATCCACTTTGGTGGACAGAGAAGTGGTCTGGGTCCCAGAAGGAGAACAATCAGAAGATAGGGCAAGGCTGTCGGGGCAGTCCTGTGGATGGGACGTGGCACAAAGTATGACGCTCACTGTCTCACATGTCAACACTCATTAGGGTGCACCCATCATGGAAGAGGCACTGAACAACCAAGTCAACAGAAGGACTTGGTCAAGTGACATCAACCAGCTTCTGTCGTTGGCTTCTTCCCAGCTGGTGTGAAGAGCACATGAAAGGCGTAGCCATGGCGGAGGCTGCGAAGAGGTCCAACAGCATGAGCTCTCACTCGCCAAGGCCATCAGCTACTAGTGAGTGTCCAGTCCTCCAGCCAGAGAGCCCAACGCTGTCCCAGACACAGTGCCATTCACTGAGGGCACCAACCAGTCACCTAGTGGCAAGGTGACCACACTGGATCCCTTCATCCTAGAAGGGACAGTAATCCACTTTGTCAGGAATAAACATGTATTCAGGGTACAGGTTTGCCTTTCCTGCCCATAGGGCCTGAGCCAGACCACCATCCAAGGACTTACAGAGTATCTGATGCTCCAGCACAGGATCCCATATAACACTGTGTCAGATAAAGAAGAAACTCTAGAGCAAAGGAGGTGAGAGAATGGGCGCATGATGGTAAGAGGCACTGGCCGTATCGCTTTCTGTGGCAGCCCAAATCTGACAATCTGGTAAAGCAGTGGAAGGGCCTGTTACAAGCACAGCGAAAGTGCTGGCTCAGATGTGATATTTTGCAAACATGTGGTGCCATTCTCCAGAGCAAAGTGTATACTTTAAATCAACAATAGGTTGACGTGAGTCTACCTATGTGTGGTAAGCAGAATAATGACCCCTTTCCCCAAAGGTGTCCATGTTCTCATTTCAAGAACCTGTGACTGTGTTCCCTCACATGGCAAAAGAGACTTGGCACATGTGATTAAGTTAAGGATTTGAGATGGGGAGATGATCCTGGATTATCTTGGTGGGTCCAACATCCTTGTAAGTGAAGGCGAGGGGTAGGAGAGCGTCGGAGTGGTGCGGTGGGAGAAAGACTCAAGCAGCTACTGCCGGCTGAGAAGGTGGAAGGGAGCCGTGAGACAAGGAACGCGGCCAGCCTCTAGGAGCTGGAAAGGGCAAGGAAATGGATTGTCCCCTAGAGTCTGGAAGGAATGCAGTCCTGTGTACACCTTGATTTTTAGCCCAGTGAGACCTGTTTCAGACTTCTGACCTCCTGGACTATAAGATAACAAATTTACCCTGTTCTGACTCACCAAGTTTGTGGTGATTTGTTACAGCAGCAATGGGAAACAAATAGACTCTGTCATAAGTCTGGGGACTAAGACGTGCAAGTGAGAGTGTCCTGCTTCCATCAATCCCAGCCACTCACTTGGGGAATTTGTGTTTCCCATTCCTACAACCCTGGGCTCTAAGGGTTTAGAGATCCTGCTTCCTTCTGCTGAGGAACGCAGCAAGAGTTTCGTGGACTAGAAGCTGTGGATGCTGCTCCGGCCCTTCAGGGTCCTCATGCCCAGGGACCAGCAAGCAAGAGTCACCACCTTGGCAGGGGCAATAGACCGTGGTCACATTGATTTTTCTTTCAATGCATTGGGGGCAGGGAAAAATATATCTGGTGCCTGGTTAATCCACTTGGGTGCTTCTTGGTACTCTTTTGCCCAATTTTGACAGTAAATGGACAATTTGACAGTAAATGGACAAGTGTTGGCCAGGGTGTCAGGTCCCTCAGGAATGAGGGTCTGGTTACTCTATCACGTAAGCCACTGAGGCCAGGACAGCCATTAGCTGAGGGTGGGAATTCAGAATAGATGACCCAGGTGAGAGAAGATGAGGATTGGTGTAGCCTCAAGACCAACTGCAGCAGAGGGGGCTGCAGTTAATCCACTAAACTGCCTCTTCCCTCCCCCAGAGAGGCCCACCAGAATCCTGGAGGGGCTGCTCCCTGAGCATATGTGAAGAAGTGGAGCCAGATCGTGCAAGGGATGGACTGTGTTGGGCACTGTGGGGCACGGCCCAGATGCCCCTTCAGTATGAAGAACTTGGCGCCCCAGCTCTGGGAGTGCTGCCTGCAGAAAGCCTTCAGCCATCAGCTGCCTGCAGAGAATGCCTCAGGAGAAGAGTGATGCCTGGCCCAAGGTCATGCCACACATCCAAAGACACATCCACTGACCAATATGGTGGCACAGAGGCCCATCACACTGGCCCCAAATGGGGGACAACTCTGTGCTCCCTGTGGGGTGGGCTGAGGTCCATGTTGAGACTGCGTGAGAGCTCAACTTCCTTCTCTGCCCCCTCCTCCCTTGCCCTAAATAAACCTCCTGCCATCACCTCCACCTCACAGCCTGCTTCCCAGGGAGCCCAACCTGCAACGGAGAATGAGGGGTGGACTGGAAGCAGGACTGGGGAAGAGGCAGGCCAGCTCACATGCACCGCAGAGGATGGTATAATAATCTTAGAACACGAGAAGCTTCGGCAAGGTTCAAGCAAACAGTTACAAGATCTTTTGAAAAGGTCCCTCTGGCTGCCATGGGGAAAATGGACTGCAAGGGTGAGATTGACAGCAGCGAGACAGAAGGGAAGCTACTGCAGACGTCCAGATGAGGTGATGGCAGCTGGCAGGGTGGCGGTGCTGAGGGAGAAACGTGCATGGGTCTGAGGAGTCCTTTGACCCGCCTTGGTCGTGTGCTGGAGATGGGAAATGGAGAAGAGGGTCAGGGAGGAGGAGGTTCCTAGGTGACTCCCAGGTTCCAGCTTGCACAACTGAGCGGCAGGTGAGATGGGGACGCTGGGGAGGAGGCCAGGTTTGGAGGAGGCAAGATCCTAAGTCTGAGTCAGAACATGTTGAGTCTGAGGAAGCCCTGAGACCTTCCAAGAGAGGCAGCAAGTGGGCAGTGGGTTCTGCAGGTGGGTGGAGGTGTAAATCTGTGAGTCATTGACACTGCAGAGCTGCATGAGATTATGTGGGAGGAAGTGTGAGGACAGAGGAGAAAGAGGCCTGGGAAGGGTCAGATAGAGGGGGAGGAGCCAGCAAACAAAGCAGACCAGCCATGAGCTGGAAAGAAACAGGGGTGAGTTCTGCTCTGTCATGCTGAGTGCAGCAGCAGGTACAGGTGAGGTTACGCTGCAGAAACTAATATCCCTGAAATCTCACAGGCCTGAGAAGACAGAAGTTAATTTCTCCCTCCCTACACAGGCCCAGCGTGTGTCAGCAGGGACTCTGCTCATCGTAGTCACCCGGGGGCCCGGCTGATGGAGGCTCCATCTTGAAACCAGCTCCCACGATTGCCTGGCAGGGAAGGGGGCCTGGGCCCGGCACACGGGCTCCTTGGGTTTCTGTCTCACGTTTTGCAGGCAAAGCAAGTGACATGGCCTCGCCTGACTTCAAAGGAGGCAGGGAAGGACAATGCTGCCCTGGAGCCCACAGAGGAAGAGAGCTGGGAGCTGAGAAAAGAGGAGGAGCTGAGCCAAACACTGCTGAGGGCCAGTGACATGAGGACTGGAAAATGCCCATTGAATGAGGAGACGTGGGTCCTTGGTGACCTGACAAAGAGGTGTTTGGAGGCTTTAAGGGATTAAGGGCCCTGTGGGATTGGTTGGGGAGGGACTGGGAGATGAGTAGAAGACAGGATGTGTAGACCAGTCTTTCCATTACGTCAGCTGGGATGGGCTGAGGGAGGAGGGGAAGCAGCTGGAAGGGGATGCCCAGGCAGGGTTTGCTCGGGTTTTTCAGCAGGAGATAACTTGAGTGTGTGTAAAGGCCAATGGAAAGGAGCCATTGAAAGGGAGAGATTAACTCTGCAAGAGCAGGATGGGGTAATCCACAGGGTAAGACACACACAGGTCTGTGTGTAGTGAGGCACCTGGGACCAGGAATTTCCCACCCAAGCAGCCCTCAGCTCACTTCCAGGCCTGCATGGGCTTCTTCCTCAGGCCCACTGTCCTGAGGTTGGGCAGCATCCACGGGTGTGTGCACCCGAGGTCCGATGGGTTGCCAAGGGGTGGCCTTTCCTGGGGTGTGTGGGCAGAGCCTGCATGTACAGGTAGGGTGTGCATACATGAAGCTCCCCAGGGGTTGGAGCCAAGCGAGGTGGGAGAAGGGAGTTGGCGCAGGCTCCCACACCACGACTTATGAGGAATGCGCACCGCTCCAAGGAGTCTGAGAATTCCAAATGGAACCTGGCCTTCCAGGTGGTTGTCAAGGTAGATTTGTCAAGGTCGGAGGATATAATGCATTTTATTTAACAGTTGTTAGCTTCATTTATACATTTCAAATATTTAGACATATGATATGTGGATCTTCATTTATCCTCTTGTTCTGAGCCCCACGAATGTTAGGGATGGGCCAAGGTGTGTAATAAATAAACAAATACACATAAGTATGATTTTATATAACTTCTATAATATATAATAAATATATATTACATATCATGTACATACCTGTATACATACATTCCCGTCCACATTAGATAAGGATTGTACACACACACGCAGACAAGGATACAGTCTGTATCCATCAGCTTTCACTGTGTGACAAAGAAACACAATTTCAGTGGCACACAAAATAGGCATTTATTTCTCAGGCATCTGGTGACTTGTGCTGTCCCACCCCACGGGTCTCTTTCTGGGGCTCAGCCTGAACGGTCAGCAGCTGCCTGGGGCATTTTCTTCCTCCGGCAGGGCAGGAGTTTAAGATGCCAGCTCAGCCCTTTCCCCTGCCGCATGTGCTACCTGCCCTTCGGTGAAGCCCAGCATTGGGGAGTGGAGTGGTACATTCCTCCAGGCATGGAGGGGTGGCAAGATGGCTAAAGCTACTACAGGGCAGGGAAAAATTGGAATCACTGATTTAACCTATCACTTACCAAGCTGAGGTTCCCTAGGAGGAGGAAAATGAGATTGTCAGGCTGTGGGGGGGGGGGGGGGAGTAATTTGTAATTAATTCTAATTACTAAAAGAATAGATGTTGTAATTTTTCACAACTTACACGTATTCCCATATTCCTTCTGTAATAAAGCAAAGACAAGAAGACCTCCAATTCCAATCAAAATCCCAAGGTAAAATTTTTACTAGTTGATTCACCTGGAAGACTGGCTAGCCATCTTTAAAGAACAAATTCTTTTTTAGATCCTGACTTCAGACCAGAAACAAAAATTAATTCTAAAAGGATGAAGGACCAAAATGTGAAAACAGAACTGTGAAACGTCGTCGGGAGACAATACTTTGAAATATATCAAGATGCCTTTTCTTTTTGCACTTCTTGAGTGACCTTCCCAAGAAGCTTTGGAGCCAGAGGCTTGCATGCCTAGAGGTGGAGGCGTGTGGAGGTAGGGTGAGGAGGAGGAAAGGGAGGGAGAGAGGAGGAGGAGGAGGGAGGGAGAGAGGAGGAGGAGGAGGGAGGGAGAGAGGGAGGAAGAAGATGGGAAAAGCAGGGAGGTGCAGAGGAGGGGGACAGGAGGTGAGGGAGAAGGGGTAAAGAGAGCGGCAGGAAGAAGGGAGGAGGAGGAAGAGAAGAGGGGAAGACGGGACCTCACCACCCAAACTAGGCAACACGGGTCTTCCAAGAGCGGTGAGGTGGGAGGTGGGAGGTGGAGCCTTCCTTCCCTCTGACACCATGGTGGTCAGAAACCACTGATGCATCAAAGACCCAGTTGCACCAGGAGTGGCCTTTTGGGGCCCTCGGCCTATGTGTAAGACACGGAAGAGCTGGCCTAGGGAGGGAGGCCACAGCACCAGGCAGGGGCTCAGGGTGGATCAAAGGAGTGACAAGGGAGGGCCCCTACCACGCCCAGCGATGTGGGAAAATCGAGTGGCAAAAACCAAAAGCAAGAGGATACACGTTGGATACCGTTTATGTAAAAGTTTAAAAAACATACCAATGTTATCATTGTTTATGAATACATTCATATGTTGCAAAAAGTATAAAAATGTGCTCAGGAATGTTGCCACTTCTGGAAAGCAATTACTGGAGAGAAGAAAGGAGGGGTTTAAACTGCTCTGTATCATTTCATTTGATTTTTAAAGAGGGATCTGAAGCAAATATTCAAAATGTTAATATTTGTTACATCTGGATGGTGGATATATATATATATATAGGATATATGTTGTTATATCTGTTAGTTTCTTTTTTATATTTTGAAACACAGTGTAGGGGAAAGACAGGCTGTGGATTAGTATGAAGAGTTGGATGCCACAGTTTACAAACTGTGTACACGTGTGCATATTTGCTTGTCTGTGCTCAGGCGTGTGTGCACGTGGATCTTTGTGCCTGTGGTTCTGTGCATCTCTATGTCTATGTGTCTGTGCAACATTATGTGTGTGCTGGGTGTCCCTTTGTGTCTACCACTTGTGTGTGAGCGTGTGTGCATCTGCGTATCTCTGTGCCTCTCTGTACAACTATATGTGTATCTATGGCTGTATGTGTCTGTGCAATTGTGTATCTGTGCGTGCCTGCACACTTGTGTGTACCTGAGTAGGAAGAAGAGCAATCGCTGACACACTTCTCTCTGGGAAGGAGAAACAAGATTTTTGTTTTCTTTTCGTACATTTTACTTTTTTTTTTTTTTTTAACAATGATCAAGTATTCTTTATTAAAATTTAAAAATACTTTAAAAAGGGCAGTAAAGAGTTTCATGGTTCAAAAAATGAAAAGAATTTACCAGCAGATCCTTGATGCCCTCAGGGGTTCCCCTTTGCTCCCTGGGCCCCAACTTGTGATTCCATCCACCCCCAAGGGCCCTGAGGACTCAGGAGCCTGAGGACACTTCCTAGCCCCACCCTGGGGGCGTGGCCCAAAGCAAGCCGGAAATTTCTCTGAAGTCTTGTGTTTTATCTTTAAATGTTAGGCAACTTTTACATTCTCCCTTTTAATGCATACACGTTTATCTTAATTATACAATCACAAAGTTTTAAGCCCCAAATCTTGGAATCAAGGACCCACCCAAGGGGGCTCCCCCACCCCACCTTCCCCATGCTCCTGGGCGCCTCCTGTGGGTGGGGGCTGGGCCCACAGCGCCTGGGGTAGTGGTGGGGGTGCAACTACAGCCTGACCTAAGGCTCTTGTAAGGTCAGTTGGAAGAGGAAGCTAACCGTCATCATTCCCAGAGCACTGACACTGGGCTGGCCCGAGTCCTTTGCATATGCCATCATGCTGAATTCTCCCACAACCCCATCTGCTGGTATTATTATTGCTCTCGTGTTATGCAGGAGGGTACTAAGACTCTGAGAGATTAAGCCCAAGGTCACCCAGTTGGACTCAGACTTCCAAGTCCATGCCGCGCACAGAGTCTCTCCCTACAAGATAGACCCAAGGAGAAGGAGTTGCCTGCGACAAGGAGGCGTTAGCGTACCGAGATTTGGCCCAAGGAAGGAGCTCCGGGCAGCCTTCCCGACTGACCAAAGGCCACTTTCCTCACTGTCTCAACTCTTCTCATGGGAAATACTTCAGATGCACCTACAGAGCCCCTTGTCCTGTGACCCCACATCCACTTCGATGGTCACTTGGAGCCAGAGTGGCAGCCACACACAGTCATTTAGGGGCAGGACTCGGTGTTCAAGACTGTTCTCCCAGGGACCCCGCCGCGGCTTACACTGACTGAAGCTTCGACCTGGAGGACGCTATAGAGAGGGCCTCCCTGGCCTCAGCCTCATCTTTCGGGTAACCTTGTGTGCTGCACAGCGAGAGCAGTCCCTGGCGCTGCTTCTGGGCTTCCTCCTAACTGTCGCGCACCAGGCCCGTGGAGGGCCATTGCCCTACTGAACCCCAGGCGCTGTCGACAGGAAACAGCCTCATCCCCAGGCCCTGAGGGGCTGCAGGGACTTCACTGGTGCAGCTCAGGAGAGAAGAATGAGCGCTGAGAGGAACCCAAAGGTGAGGAGGGCAGAGGGCCTGGGGCCGGCAGCCTGGCTTGGTGCCTGGAAGCAGCTGTGCTCCGCCAGTCCACCTCCATGGGTGGGTCTGGTGTCTCCTGGGACCTGAGAAGGACCTGGAGAGGCAGTGCAGTCCCCAGCTTCCATGGAGGTGCCCTTTGGGTTGGAGGCCTCTCTTCACTATTCAGCTTCTCCCTTCCTTCCAGCTCAGGCTTCTGGTTGACAGCTCTTTACCTTTGGGGGCCCCGTCCCCAACACAAAATCCATCCTCTCCTTCCCCCCAGGCAGAGGCTCACTGTGTTCAGGGTCCTCCTTCCTGCTCAGGGCTCAGGGCAGCAACTCTGGCCCCATGAAGACCGCTCGGGGCTAAAACTGGTCCTAACTCATTCCTTTCCCAGGGATTGGCTTGCAAGTTGGCATGTGACCCAGTTGGGGCTGAAGGGATGTGACAAAGAGGGCTGTGGGGGCCCCTAGGGTCATTCCCTTGTTCTTCCTGGGTGTCCAGTGAGCTGTGAAGTTTGAGCTACATTAATCTTGAGACCAGAGAGGAGCTGGCAGGAGGACAGGCCAACGTGCTGAGGATGGCAAAGGGGAGAGAGCCTGGGTCTTTGAATTCTCTGCTGAGCCCCTGACTCGACTCAGGGCCACTCTGTCTCCCACTTGCCACTGTGAGACCATCAGCTTTCCTCATCACGAAGCCATTCTGAGGCAGGTTTCATTACTTGCACCCAAATTTGCATAGGCCCTTTGAGAATCTGGTAAAAATGCTGATACTTCTCTTGGGAAAAAGGCTGAAATGCAGAGTATTGAGCAATTTGGGAGGCTGGCTCCGGGTACGGCAGGTTGGTTTGGTTCTGAGCGGCATGTCCGGGCTGCAGGCAGAATGCAAGGAGGCGGTAGTCTGTAGCACCTGGAGACAGCCCCTGCTTTCTCTCCCACCAGAAACCACACATGCCCACTAAGTACAGTGCCGGGGACAGCAGAGCTCAGTGCAAGCTGGTTGGTCTCATTTTATTCTCTTGAAGGACAGGCAGGGGCCATCTGCCCACCCCCCACCCCCACCTGCCTATCCCTTGGGCAGGTTTGGACCTCTGCTCTCCAGGGAGTGGGGCGGCTGGCTGACAGGAGGCCCAGTTTGGGGGCTGGTGGCAGTACTAGCAGTCCCTTTAGTCCCCAGGTTCTCTGGGGTCCTAACCAGCAGGGAAGATTCGGGGATCCCTGGGGTGGAGGCAGGGGCCAAGTGGATGTCAGACTGATCTCTGGGCCAGGCTGGCTCCATCCCAGCCTGGGCAGGGACCATCTCTGAGCCTCGAGGTGGTCACAGACTTAGGAGGGTCTGGCTTTCACCCAGGGGGCCTGGGGGTGGGGGAAGGGACAGCTCTGCCTTAACAACCCCAGCCCCCCCTTCCCTCCCCCCAGAGGGCATAAGCTGCGTCTCTGCCTGTTCATCTGCTCTCTGGTCACAATCTTCCTGAGAAGGTTGCCTTCAGCAGACTCTGGGATCTCATTTGGGGCACATTTTACATCCCTTATTAAGGTCCTCATTTTTAAACACCGTCTGCAACCAGCAACAACCAAGTACAAAATTACACTGGAAGCCACTTTGAAACGTCTAGAGACCGAGGTCTTGTCTGCAGCCCCTGGATGCAGGGCCTGACCTGCATCACGCTTCACGTGAGCATGTTCAGAGGAGCCTCAGAGCACGCACAGGCTTGAACCTGCTTTTTAAGGGATGCAATGTCACGGCACCAGTGCTAGTCAAACCTTACTGATAAAGCAAGTTACATTCTGATTAGACTCACATCTCGTGGACCACCATACGGAAATAAGATGTATTTTACAAGATGTTTCAATACGTTTTCAGTCCTAATTATACATCTTCATTTAAAAAAACAAGGCTCACCATTGCATTGTAAACCACAGATCATTAAACGCCTCTGTCCGAGCCTCTCAAGGAAAAAGATGGTTGACATTTAGCCAGGAACTTCAAAAACACTTGAGGATAAATTATGACCCAAACTTACTCTTCTTAATGACACGTGTAAAGTTCAGCTCTTTAATAAAAGGATTCAGGAATATGAAAACAAAGTTCCCAGCAATATTAAGGAAAAAAAGGTCCTTCAAAATGGTCAGTTCTTGTTTCCATTAAACTGTGCATTTTTAATATAGTTGGTTTAAAGTGGAACTCTTAAAAAAACATGTAGGAATTTAAAATAAAGTGGAACATCCTCTTTTCAGGGTCACCAGTACCACGGTGAGATTTGTCTCTTAAACAATGACACTTAGTATCTCTGTAGTCCCATGAATACTTTTGAAGTGTCATATTAAAACCAATCTCGTGGCCTTGAGGCAAAGAGAAGCAATTAGTCTTGGAGTTGTGAATAAATAAAAATCCATTTATACACCCGTCCTTGACATGTACCTTGCAAATCTTAGAAACTTCATCTAGTGGGAAAAGAAATGTTAAATGATGAATACCAATACTAATCACATTGCCATGTGGCTTCCTAAAACAGTTTAGTTTATACCAATCTTTTAAGTATTAATTTATATGTATATATTCATCCATATTGAACACAAAACAAAGATCTCCTAGCAGCCACCTAGGAGAGAGGGGGAGAGGAGTGAGGGGCGCTGGGGGCCACAAGAGCCGTGACAAGCAGGATTTCAGCACGTCTGCGCTCCTCAAACAAGGACTCCGGTGCATTTTTTCTCATGCTGCCCCTTTCTCCCCAAGAACTCAAAAGTCTGGCAAGGGGAAAAGCTCTGTCCATGAGGAAGTTTGGGTACCCACACACGTCCTTCTTCCTTGGTGATGCCAGCCAGCATGTAAGGGGTCAAAGTATTTGGATACTCGCTTCACTTCTTTGGATCCACTCCTTCAATGCCGGGTGGGGTGTGTAGATGGGAGCGTCACTGGTCCCTGGCCTTGCACAGCCCTGGAGAGACTGGGCAGTCGGCCATGGATCAGAGTAGACCTTCAGGCCCGGCCTGGCGGGGGTGCGGGGTGCAGGGAGTGGTGCTGTTAGGCCGGAGCCGGGAACAGAGGCCCGGGGGCGCCAGGACGTGGGGAGAAGAGCCCGCAGCCTGTGGGCCACGCTGGAGCCGCTGCACAGATCCCTGACCTACTTCCAGGGCCCCTTTCCGTTCTAGGAGCAGCTAAAAATCCATAAATTAAGGAAATTAACTGATGGGGCCTGCGGCATCTTTGTAAGCTATTTAAATCTATAAATTTACAACATCTTCTGCATATATCAAGTAATTGAACTAACTGCAGGGATGTAAGTTTAATGAGAAAATTTCCCCCTTCTCCTCTAATTCGAGCTCTAAAATAAATAAATAAATAAAACCTCCCCTTAGGAGGAAAGTTTCTGCTTATTCCCGCGTGGAGAAGTTGCAGACGCGCGGTCCGGGCGCTCTTTCCACGCACGCGGTCCCCCAGTCAAGGGAGGCAGGCTCCCACTTTATCTTCCTAGCGCCAGCGTCCTCTGCCCTCCCGCCCCGGGCGGGCCCCGAGCGCCCCCCGTGAGTGCGGCCGCTAGAGGGCGTCCAGGTCTGGCTGGAGCTCGGCGTGGGGACCCTGGCGCCGCTCCGGGCCGCAGCGCACCCGCCCTCCTGCCCGAGCCTGGCTCTGGCCCGGCCGTCCCCGGAGCCGGACGGGGGCGCAGTGCAGGCCCGGCGCGCTGAGGCTCCGCGCTTCGTTTCCTAGGAGCTGGGAAATGGTCGGGGAGGAGGAGGAGGGGGGACGGGCGGGGCGCAAGGGAAAGAGGAGAAAGAGGAAGGGGAGGAGGAGGTGGGAGAGTAGAAGGAAGGGGCAGCCGACATGGGGACCAGGCGCGGGGACGCCCGGGGCGCTGGCCTCAGCGCCGCGGGGAGTCTTGGCCGCAGACATCTCCATCGCGCCGCGCGGAAAGGAAATGGCGCGTCTGGCCGCGGGCTGCCGGCCGGGCGCCCCCCGCGCGCCCCTCCCCCGCGGCCGCGGCCCTCGTGGCTGCAGACGTCACGGGCGGCGCTGCTCCCCCGGAGAGGGGCAGTCGGGGCCGAGACCCGGGGAGGAAGGCCGGGGAGGGGGAGGGGCGGCCCTGGCCCCCGGCTCCGCTCTAGCCCCGGCCGACTCGCAGCCCAGTTTCTTCCCAAGTCCCGCCCCTACCCCCGGGCGCCGCGGCGGCGGCTGCTCTCCTCTTTGTAACCGAGGAGTCAAGAAATGTGAGAAACGTGCCCTGTGTTACTTATTTGGGAGCCGAAAATTTATGCCCAGCTGAAAGCGCCCGGGGAAATATTACATCAGATGAAATGACAATGATTAAAATCAGCTTCTTCCCCGCCCCCTCCCGAGCCCGGAGGAGGCCCGGGCGCCGCGTGGCCGGCCGGCGGGGGGCGGGGGGCTGGGCGGCGGAGGGCGCGGGGGCCTGGGCGCACCGCTCCCGGGAGGGTCCTGGCAGAGGCCCCGGCGGGAAGGCGCGGGCTCCGGGAGAGGCGGGTGGGGATCGCCCGGCGACAGCAGGGGAAAGAGCGCATTTTGTCGCCGAGCGCGGCAGGCGCGGGCGCGCGGAGCTAATTGCGACTCTAATCCTCTGCCCCGCGGCGCAGCCGAGCCCGGAGCCAGGAGTCGCCGCGCGCTCCCGCTCGCGCTCGCCGCGCTGGGTAATTTGGAGCCGGATCGCTGCCCTCTGCGTCCCGACTCGGCCGCGACGGGGCACGGGCTGCAGGCTGGGGTGGGGGGCTGGTTTTCTCGACAGCAATCGGGGAAGGCCGCTGGAGAGAGAGGAGGGAGGAGAAGAGGTGGGAGCGGCGGGAGGGCAGCCGGAGAGCGGCGCGAAGAGGAGGCGGCGGCGGCGGCTGCCGCGAGGAGGGGAGGAGGCGAGGGGAGGGCGGGGAGGGGAGGCCCCGGCGCGCCGCGCCGCGAGGGGCCGCGCGAAGCGGGGGCCGGGGCGGGAGGGGTGGGTGGGGGGAGGGTTGGGGGCGAGAGAGAAAGTAACTCCAGGACGAGACCGGAGCGACCCGCGCGGCGAGCAGAGGCGGCGAGGCTGCGCCCGGCGCCCGAGACCGGCGGCTGCGGGGGGCGGGGGCTGCGCCCGAGCCGGATCCGCCGCTCCGGCTCCGAGGTAAGCCCCGCGCCGGCGGCCACCGCTCAGCGCCGCTCACCCCTGTCCCCAAAGTGGCGGAGATGATGAGAAAGTCTCCGGCCGGGGTTCAGACCTGGGCGGGGGCGGCTGCTTTGTCCCGGTGCTGGGAGGTGGGGGCTGGCGGCGCGGGGGCACCCAGCACAAAGGCCTGGCGCGGGAGGGGGGATTGCCCACGTGGGCTGGACCTGGCCCCGGGTGGACCTTCCTCGCTCGGGCGGGCGCCGAGCTTCCTGCCGCGCGGGGCGGGGTGGGGGCAGGGGGGTGGGGTTGCAGGTCCTGGCACTGGGGCCTCTGTGCAGGGCCGAGCGCCCTGCAGGGCGGGCGAGTTTCCGAGGTCAGAACTGGGCTCACGCAGCTGTGGCTTCGGGGCGGACAGGGCCCGGCTTGGCGCCCAAGTCAGAGAGAGAAAAAGTCTCTAACGGGACAGATGTGCGTCCTCTGACGCCCACCCCGCGAGTCCGAAACGGAGCGGGAGGGGCCGGCGCGCTGGTGGTGGTCCCAGGCGCGCGGGGCGTGGGGCCCCGGGCCGGCCGCGCGGAGACTCGATCCCCGCCTCCGCCTCCGCCTCCCAGCCGCCCGCCGGTCCTCCCTGACCTGGACGCGCGCGCGGGGCACACACTCGCAAACACCCCCTGCCCCGTAGCCGGAGCGCCCTTCGGTCCTCCCGCGCCCCCGCCCCCACCCCGACCGCAGAAAAATAAGCTTCAAGTTTTCACTCCGTGTTTCAAATGTGCATGAAGGAATTTAACTGCACGACTGAATAACAGCATTAGTTTCAATTAATTTTTTTTAAACCCCGGCAACAATAAACTTTGAGAACAAAAGCGCTTTTACGTCCTTAATTAGGCGAGCTTCCCATCTGTGGTCTCTAAGTGTCTGCCTCCTGATTTAACTTTGTCCTCTGCCCCGCCCCCGCCACACACCCCTCCCTGCCCTCCCCGGCGCTGCGGGCTCCGCGGCCACCCCCGCCCCGCGGCGCCGCCGGCCTCGGCCCAGCCGGCTCCGGCCACCCCGAAGTTCACACCGGCCAGCCGGCTCCGCAGCGGGGCTGGCGCGCACCAGGTGGCCCGCCTGCCTCTCCCCGGGCCAACCCCCCCGGACAATTCTGCAGGCCCCTGGCACTCTCGCCCCAGGCTGGCGCCCAGGGCGAGGAGCTGAAGGGAGCTCGAGAGGCGCCTTCTGTTTACCTTTTATGGTTAAAATAACAGCTTAGCAAAGAAGCGACTTCACGAAGAAGCGATTTAGTGAAATCGTCTCAAGCTGCCGCAGCTCAGCCAGTTTAATCACCCCCAGAGAGCTGAACAACTGCGAGCACAATGGGACACAAAATCATTTTGTGTGTAAATGAGCGTGGCATTCTGCTCGCTTCCCTCCGCTCGGGCGGGCGGGGCTTGGCGGCGGCGGGCGCGGGACCCGGGGCTCCCGCCGCAGCTCGGAGCAGCGGCTCCGTTCCCAGCCAGTTTGGAAAGCCGCGGGCCTCGAGCACGCCACCGCCGAGGTCCCTGCAACAGGCGGTTGGGCCGAGTCTCGGGAGGGCAGTGGCTCGCTGGGGCTGGGTCGTGGGTTTGAGGCCGGTGTTGGCGGAATGAACTTGTGTCTCTTACTGCACCCACTTTTATGCTCTGACCTCGGCAGTGGTCTCGGGGAAAGGGCCGTTGTCCAGCACAGATGCGTCTGTCAGAGGGAGCGCTGACGGTTCGGGTCAAGGCGTAAAGCCTGGGGCTTCCAATGGTGAGTGTCTGGTTTGCCATGAACGTCAGGCTGTGCTTGCAATGGAAGAGTCTGAATGAGAACAGGGTCGAGCAGCTTTTGTGATGGGTCCTTGGTGTTAAATTGCACTTTTGAGTAGCGTCCTTCATAGTCTGGAAAGCATTGTGCAGTCCGCTTTGACAGAATTTCTGCCGGGATTCCTTCCGGAATGGTTCATCCTCAGTGTGGCTTTCCTTCTGACTCCTCCCCCAGCAGAGCCTCCCAGGGCAGGATAACCCATTCCTGAGATCTGTTTTGGTTTCTCAGAACTTCCTAGAGATAAGTGACCTCTTTCCTTTGGTAAGCTTGCTGGAACTCGGAATGCCCAAAGCAGCAGGCCCTGAGCAGCCCCCAGTGAGGGTTTCAGTCAAATCTCTGCCTGCTGATAGCGACCCCCATCCCCCTTTCACGTCAGGGAACTTGCCAGGACACTGAGGGCAGAGCAAATCCTAGGAGAGTAAGCTTACTGAAATTTGCAGGATCTGATGCTCATTGGACCTTGGTCCAGGTTTTAAAAACTGGATGTGGAATTTCAAGGCACAGAGTCAACCCTTAAGGGAGGTTGCTCTCTCAAGGGTTAAACCTGTGGGAGATGAGTCCAGGTTAGGCTTGTGGAAGCCAGTGTGTGTGTGTGTGTCTGTGTGTGGGGGGGGGTGATATTCACTGCAAACATCCGCTTGCCCCATGAGACAGCGCCAAGTCCATGGAAGGGGCTGCATAAACATGCTCTTCCCCACCCCTCCTGCAGAGGGCCTGCACGGTGCTCTGGGGCAGCTTCTGGGGACCCAGGGGCAATCTTATTTCAGGAGGTTGTGGCACAGAGGAAAGTGGCTGAGTGACCAAGAAAGAGCAGGAGAGAGGGTCCATTTGCTGAGCCGTTGTCTGTTTCCTTCTGGCCGGCTCTCTAATGCCCTGGAGGGTGTGAACCTGAGGGGGTCTGGAATGCATTAGGCACAGACGAGACCCTTCTGGGGGTCTGGGGAGAAAGTGCAGAGGTGCAGGCTGGGCAAACACAGGCCGGTTTTCTCTGAGGAGCTGCGGGGGAGAGGTGGCTTCCTCAGTGACTTGCCCTCTTTCCTGTGCCCTGGGTCCTTCGGAGAGAGGCTTCTCCGTGTCCGGCCAATTGCAAACTGCATCTTAACACCGTGGAGATGGTGTTGAGAGGTCCTGGCCTCCGCGGCCCATGGAGAGTGGGGGATCCATCCCGGGCTGTGGTCCACGGGGTTCTCTGCTGATGTAAGAGGAGACACGCTTGGTAACATGGCTCTCAACCAAAATACCAGGAAAATCAGATTTGTTCTGAAACATTTTGGGGCAATAATGGTGAGCATATGTTTCAGTACTGTCATTAGCCGAATTAGCAGACGTGGAGTTGCCCAGAAAACACGTGTGTGTGTGTGTGTGTATGTGTGTGTGTATAAGCTGCTATAGCTTGGATTGGAGGCTTGCTTTGGGGTGTGGGGACAGGACAGTGGCGGGTGGTATCTGGAGAGGGCTGTGTGGGGTGGCATGGGGTCCTGAAGAGGGTGTGCAGAAAGGACGATTCTAAGCATGGGCGACACGGCATCCACGCCTCCTGAGGAGTAAGCCCCCTCTGTTCTCGCTGGTGCTTCCCGCAGATACTCTGGGCAGCGATGGAAGTCTAGATGCCTCACCGCAAGGAGCGGCCGAGCGGGTCCTCGCTTCACGCCCACGGCAGCACCGGCACTGCGGTGAGAGGCAGCAGGGTGGGCTGGGGCAGTGGCGGCGGCCCCCTCTATCCTCTTCCCCAGCGCCTTCTCGCCGGCTGCCCTTCCTTGCAGCCACGGCATCCGAGAGATGCCTGTTGACTGGCTGTATGATTATGTATTTTTTGAAACAAAAATGCTCTTAATTTGATGTGAAATTTACTACATGTATAAAACCCAGCGCCTTAGGTGCTGAGGAAGTCACTAATTTAGAGGTGTCTCGTTACTGAGACAAACTTGCAAAAACCCCCTGAATCCCAATTCACAAATTGGTGATTCGTTTGTCAGGGGATATTTCACATCTAACACATAAGCCCGCGACCTTTAATTAGAATTTTGCAGTTTGTTTTATGCCCCTGGAGGCTGACACCTTGAAAATTTTTTTTCTTGATTTCTTATTGCTAATAAGCATCTTTCTTTTTCCCTCTGGTACTTTGAAGAAAATGATGCAAATACACTTAATTACAGTGGTGGCCATAATTTGTCAGCTGAATATGTGATCAGGCACAGGCAGAAGTGATCTGATTAGATCTGTGATCACATTGGCAATGGAGGGATGCATGGCTCTGTGGTGGAGAAACTCTGTTTCCGCCTTGTTTCCGTCTCCAGGAGGGAGCAAGCATGTCCCGGTTGTCTCTCACTCGGTCGCCCGTGTCTCCCCTGGCCGCCCAGGGGATCCCTCTGCCAGCCCAGCTCACCAAGTCCAATGCACCCGTGCACATCGATGTGGGCGGCCACATGTACACCAGCAGCCTGGCCACACTCACCAAGTACCCCGACTCCAGGTAAGAGCCGAGCCCCTCACAGCACCCGGCATGCAGTGGTGATGGGCAGCAGCTGCCTGCTGCTAGTGGGGCCCGTCTCCCCTGCCGGCCCACATGCGGGGCTCTGTGGGGCCCACCCACCCATGCAGACCCAGGGAACTAGGGTTTGGGAGGCCGAGTCTGCTTGTTGAAGGCTGCTTTGCACAGGGACTTGTGACTTTGAGCTGGGGGCATTGGTAGAGCTGGGTGGAGCTCCTGACCCATTTGCGGAAGCCACTCATTCAGAGCCAGCCCCACCTGAAACTGGCCAGCGGCTGGCTGGGCACCCATACACCTTCAGGTTCCTCTTGAGGGAGACCTTGCAGGGGATCTTTGTGAGCAACGCCGCATGCTTCTTGGGGTCGCGTTCGGGAGAAGTACTTAATTCTGTTTCCTAGTCTAACCCTTGGGAAAGTGCATGAGGGGAGGGAGGGGGGAGAGCTGCAACTTGCCATCTGTGTTTGGGTGGCCACTGCTGGACCCTGAGGGCTAGCAGCAGGCTCCCTTGGAGCAGGAAGGCAGGGACTTGCAGTGACCGGCTAGGAATTCCAGGATGTTAGGGACATCCGGGGCTATGCATAAGCATGAGCCTCACACCCCCATCGTGGATAAAGTGTCTCTGACCAGGACCCTCCCAACAGGGCGCCTCATACTCTGCCGAGCCCCCTGGCGCTCCTGCTCCTGGGCCTGTCTGTGGGAGGCCCTAGGCGCTGCCAGCTCTCCTGCTTTTCCCTCTGGGCGGACCTGGTTTCCTGTTGGCGGAGCAGCAGGGCTGACCTGAGGTGGGATGGGTCTCCGTGAGCATCTCCCGGTGGTGTGTGCTTGCTGAGCCCAGGACTGCTGGCTCCTGGCACAGCGAGGCGGCCACCGCCAAGGGCTGAGCAGTGAGGGGCCGAGGCTGCAGGGCATTGCCTCTATGTTATACACTTAAAAAAAACAAGAGGAGTTAATTAATCCCCCAGACGCTGAGGGATTGTCTCTGGGAAGCTTTCTTGTCAGGCTGCCTCGTGGCCAGTGTGGTTGCTCAGATGATGGAGGATTCACGGTGCGTGGATGTGGCTGCTTTCTGAGCTTGTTGAGGGCCAGGGTGGCGCCCTCCATGGGAGAGGGAATGCTCCCTGGAGGAGGGGATGCTGGAGGTGGCTGCACGATCCGGTTCAGACTTTGGGGAGAAGGGTACAGACAGCGGCAGGGACTGCATTCTCTTAACCCGACAGAGGCTGGGCCTGGGGCACTTGTGAACCTGGGGCCTTGGGGGGCAGCAGCCGTGAGGCCACGTCAGCAGAGCCGGCCTGGCGCTTGCTTGCGCAGCCCCGTGTGAGATGGGAGATGGATTCTGCTTATTTAATTTCAATTTTGCCTTCTGCGGCATTCCCGCGTTGTTTGAGATAGATCATCCCTTAATCGGTTGACGACGTTTGTGAGTGAAATTCATAAAACCCTTGCCCACAACCTCTCTGAAGAGTGTTTCCTGAAATCAGACACTGCCTTTCTGGAGTAATCTCGGCCCAGGGCTGTGGGGAATGGCCTCCTCATTCTTGTCTGCAGGCTGCTGCCCGGAGCGGCGAGGGCAGGCTGGCCCTCCCCTCCCAGACCCCCAGGGCAGCTTGTCCTTGCTGTGTCCTGCTCTGTGGGTGGGGGTGGGCAGCCCTCTTGCTGGGGTGCTGAGGCCCCTGTGGCCGGGCCATCTGGCATGTAGGACCCTCGGCCGGCAGGATGTGCCCAGAGGGGTGGCAGTCTGCATTCTTTCCTGGGGCTGAGGCCCAAGATGAATCTGATGTTCTGCCTGGATGGCTTCTGGGCTCCCGGGAGAGCAGCTCCCCCCGCCTGGAGCTTTGACGTAGAGGCCAGTGGGTGGGGTGACCTGTAGGGCAGTCAGGGGACAGTGGGTCAGGCCTGGCCTGAGAAGTGGGTTGGGCAGCTGTGCTGGTAAGGGCCCCTCAGATCTCTCTGTCTTTCTTTGAGTGAATCATTAAAGTTAAAAAACTGTTTCTTCCGAGTTCTGGAAACAAAGATCAATCCCTAAGCCAGTGTCACTGATGTATGAGTCACCTGGACATAGAGGATTAAGAGTGCTGAGATCACCAGGGGTTTCTGGATGTCAGCAAGGTCCTGCCCTGGGCAGTTTGTGAGACCAGGAGGCTCAAGCCCCCATCCCCTGGGGTCCCTGTGCCCCCAGAACTATGCCTGGGCTTCTGATTGGGATGGCTCCGACAGAGGAACAGGTGCTGCCTCTGGTTGGTCCAGGAACCGTCACTGGCCTCCCTCACCCAGAGACAGGTGAGCACAGCTGCCCGGGGCTGCCACCTTCTCATTCCTGCCTGCTGGACATCATTGAGCTGCTGCCATCGCAGCCCCACTCTGGCGTCCATCCTGGCTGTGAGAAGCAACAAATTAAGATGGACAGGAGCTTTGGAACTAATAAAACTTTCCACTGAAACATCCAGGAAATTAGAGCCAAAGCTTCAAAAAAGAAAGGAAAAGAAGAGCCCTGTCAGCCGGGGTCAGAACAGGCCATCTGATTCCATGGAGGACTTTTGAAGTTGTACCCCAAACCCGGCAGCCTCCCCCAGAGGGTGGCCCGGGGCAGGAGCTGACTTGTAAGACCCTGCAGGTGTCTGGAGGCTCCTCTGTGGTTGTCCTAAGCTTCCCTCAACCTTCTCACGTCCTTGGTAGCCTCAGACCCCAAGGCCTTGGTCCTGTGAAGAGACACTGGACCATGGAAAGATCTAGAACCAGGCAGTCCTGAAATAAGGCTGATTGAGAACCTTCTAGCCTTGGACCAATAAGACAACCTTGAACCTAGCCAGCCCTGGAATGTGGGTGATCAGGAGTCCTCTAGACCAGCAGGATGGTCTGGGACCCAGCCAGCCCTGACATCAAGCGATTTCCAGCACAGCCAGGCCCAGAATGTTACTTTCGGGACAGAGTGTTTGAGCTCAGCCCAGAAGGGTGGGGAAAGTTCCGCAGGGAGGCTGAGGCTTCAGACTTGCTGGGTCACCTGTGGACGTGGCTCTTACATCTTCCTGCTGCTGCCATGTGGGGGACCTCAGCTGTCCTCTGTCGACTTTGCTGACTGCCCAGGGCACTGGCAGCCTTGCTCAGTCTGGTTTGTCTCTGGGGATGCTGGGTGGCCCTCACTCTGACATTGGAATACCCAAGCTCTGCTGAGGCCAGGTCTTGGGGGCTTTGATACCTGGAACAAGCCACAGAGCCCACAAAGCTTTCAAGCAGGGCTGTGTCCCCAGTACCATTGCCACCAGGCCTGGGGGGGTGATAGGGCTCAGTGGCCTTTAGAGCCCTGGCATGAGTGGGCTCTGAGATGATGGCAGCACTGGTTCCACAGGCTCGGGCCTGTCCACGCCCCACCGCAGGCTCCAAACTGCTCACGCCTGTCCGTGAGACAGCCTTGCCCTCTATGTGCCCCACTGGGACAGGGGCTGGGCCATGTCCCCAGAGTGAGAACAGGTGACTGCATGGTTACTCCACAGCTGGGCAGACCCTCATGGCCGATGCCTTGAGTGTGCCAGGCCACCAGAGTGGAGGGCAGTATAGATGGGAGGCCCTGAGAGAGGCTTTGAGGGCGCTAAGCCCTCAGCTTCTGCCCAGCTCGTGTGCCCTGGTGCACAATGGCAGGGGCGGGGCAAGGCCTAGGAGCCGTGACTTGGAGTGGACAGAGGAGTGGGCTGCTGGGGGAGAGGGAGTATCCCTAGAAGGTTCTTGCCGGCTCAGGAAGAGAGTGAAGGGGCTTAGGCATCAGCTTGTGCAGGCTGGGTCCCAGTCCAGGGCCACCCCTCTCCCAGGCTGTGCAGACAAGCTGGCTCCTTGGCAGGGTCTAGCTGAGGACAAGTATGTGGCCTTGCCTACTGAAGGATGTCTGGAGGTGCTGTCACTGGGGCCCTGCTGCCAACCTCCCTCCTGTTCCTGAGTCAAACTCTTGGCTGTCCCCACCCCTCTTTGGGGCTCCTAACTGTCCACAGCGAGGCCTAGGTCTGCAGGGGAACTAAGCCAAACCAGAGCCCAGTGCGCTGGGCCTGGGGGAGGCCACAGCCCTGGCTCTGAGGCCTGCTTCCTCCTCCCTGGAGTGGATGGGGACAGGCCTCGGGGGCTCCCCAGGGGTTTCCTGCAGGTCCTGTGTTTCTGTCAGAACCATTGCCCTTCAGAGGACAGGGTGCTGGGACCTGTCTCCCCTCCCAGGCCCTCCCAAGTGTGCACACGCTGTGGCATGTATGCGTGTGTTGTGGTGCATGTGCATGCACTGTTTCTTTGTGTACACACAGGTGTGTGTGTATGCGCATACTGTAGTGCGTGTGTACATGTTCACACGCTGTGGCATGTGTGCAAGCACACGGTTGAGTGTGTGTGTGCACTGTGGCATGCACGCCTGCTGTCCCTGCCGCCTGCTTCTGTTTCTCCCCCAGGGCTCCCTGAGCGCGTGGCTGTGGGTGATTCGTCTGAGTTTGTTGCGCATACATAGCCGTGTTGCTGGTGGGCTTGTGTTAGCTGGTGTGGCCTTTGCCTGGCTGTGTCTGGGTCTGCCTGTGATTCGTGTGTTGTGAGGGAGGGGACCGCGTGACCCTGTGCCTGTTGCCCAGGTGTGTTGCGTCTGATGCCGGTTCACGTAGGTTGGGTGAGGTGGATGTGCATGACCCAAGACTCTTGGCTGGTTTATATGTGTTCACCAGGTGTGTGGCTGTGGGCTGGGGTGTCCGATGGCCAGTGGGAGTTTTCTGGGTGGGTCTGTCTAGGGGCGGGGAGGGGTTTGTGTGCATGGGGCGAGGAGGTTGTGTCGGTGACCGACTGTAGTTTTCCAGGCCTGTACCATGGTCAGTTGGCGGGGGTGTGCTGCTGGGTGTGTTTCTGTCTGGCTGTGGCTTATGAGCATAGGTGGGGTGTGTGGCATGTGCTGCTTGCTGTGCCAGTGTCCTGTCTGATCTGGCCTGGCTGCCCCTGGTGTGTGCAGACATCTGTCAGGCAGTACAGTCCCGGAGTCACCCATGGAAGGCCCCTCACCCCTCTAGCAGGGCAGCCCTAAGGCGTAGGGGTGCGGCCGTAGACCCGCCCTGCCATCAGCCGGCCGCCCTCCATCTCTCCCAGGATAAGCCGCCTCTTCAATGGCACCGAGCCCATCGTCCTGGACAGTTTGAAGCAACATTATTTCATCGATCGAGACGGGGAGATCTTCCGCTACATCCTGAGCTTCCTGCGGACGTCGAAACTGCTGCTCCCGGACGACTTCAAGGTAAGTCCTGTGCGGCGGTGGCATTACGCAGGGGACGCCGTGACTTAATAAATGGACCCGCAGTCGTCATGGCAACCATAAAAAGTTAAATGATGAAGCCGAGGGCTAAATCAGTTTTTCGAAACTAATTTTGTTTTCTCACATTTTTAGCGTATTTATCAGGGTGTAACGACAATTAAGCAGTGGCAGCCGCGCTTACCCTGTTTGGTGTTTTTGTGGGGAAGGACTGTTGGGTACCCGAGTTAGATGTTCCTGAATCTGTTCCCTCTTGGCCATACGCAGGGGGAAAACCTGATCCAAACCAACATCCTTTAAACAAAGGTCACCCCCAGGGCTCGGGGCGAGCCTGTCCGGGCAGCTGACCTGGTTCCAAGAGTCCTGCCTGGGTGCTGGGCCCCTCCGTGGCGCTGGGGATCTTGGAGGAAGGAAGCTCAGGCCTAAGCTACTGCGGCTCGAACCAGCAATGTCCTTCCTTCCCTCCCTCCCCCCTCCCCCGCTCCCCAGAGGACCAGAGGCCCTGGGGTTGGTTTGTCTTTCATCCAACTGAGTTACCAGGTCAGGCCAAGAATATAGTGAAACACAAGGCAGACGGAGGTCCTGTCCCCATGGCACTTGTGGTCTGCTGGGAAGACAGATGTCGAGCGGAAAACACTGGACTCCACGGGGCAAATGCTTCCGAGAAGTAGAGACTCTGTGGGAGGGAGCCCCGGGGACCCGGCCTGGAGGGCTGGAGGAAAGGCTGTTTCTCTGGGTGGTGAAGGAGGAATGGGACACACAGTGCGAGGGCCTCGGTGAGGGTGCAGGGGTGGCGAGGAGTTTGGTACCTTCCAGAACTGGAAAGGAGGTGTCAGCCTGGGGCCATGTGAACTGGGAGCAGGACAGGAAGGGAGGCTGCTGTTCCATGTCAGGACCTTGGGGGCTGCCTCAGCAGCTGGCATTTTACCCTGAACGCAGTGGAACGGTTGTGAGTAGGGGACTGGCAACCAGCTCTGCCAGTGCGAAGGATCGCTCTGGCTGTCGTGTGGAGAAGGATGGGTGGGGGAGCGGGGAGGGAGGTTTGCTCAAGGCTTTGGACCAAAGTGGAGGCCGCAAAGAGGGAGCAAAGCAGCAGATTAGACTTATGTTTAGGAAAAGGCCGCAGGTGTGGGTTAGGGGGTGAGGGGGCTCTCTTTAGTCCTCACCACCTTCTCTGAGCTGGATATGCACATCCATTTTGTAGAAGAGGAAACTGAGGCTCAGAGAAGGTCAGTAACTGATGATCAGAGGCCTCAGGGCAGGTAGATGAGGAAATCCAACCCAGGCAGGTCTGTCTCACCTCCTTGCTGGGCTGTGAATTCTTGGGGCCGGTGAGGACAGGGCTGCCCTGAGCCCAGCCCAGCCTCTCCTTCCGGGGCTCTGAGAAGGCCGCAGGTCCGCAGGCATCGGCACAGCCTCGGCCTCCTCTGGTCTAGCCTTTCAGTCTTTCCAGGCTTCTCTCTGCTCCAGGGGAACAAAGCCACCCCCAATGCTTGGCCCAGATGGAAGGGCTCAGGGGGTCTGACACAGGTGCACACCAGCCGCTGCCCTTGGGTCAAGGCTAGCCTCCTTGTGCTGGCACACATTCACCTCAGCCTCATTTTCCCCATCTGTGCAATGGGCACAACTATTCCAGTCCGCACTGTGCCTGGGGGTTGCCGATCCCGCGGAAGTGTGAGAGGAGGCCTCCCTCAAGTTGGAAAGGGCAGCCCCCCACCTCCCCCGCCTCGTCTGCGCATGCCCACAGGACTTCAGCCTGCTGTACGAGGAGGCTCGGTACTACCAGCTGCAGCCGATGGTGCGAGAGCTGGAGCGCTGGCAGCAGGAGCAAGAGCAGCGGCGCCGTAGCCGGGCCTGTGACTGCCTGGTGGTGCGGGTCACGCCGGACCTGGGCGAGCGGATCGCGCTCAGCGGCGAGAAGGCCCTCATCGAGGAGGTCTTCCCCGAGACCGGGGACGTCATGTGCAACTCGGTGAACGCTGGCTGGAACCAGGACCCCACGCACGTCATCCGCTTCCCGCTCAACGGCTACTGCCGGCTCAACTCGGTGCAGGTGAGGCTGCGCTGCACCCAGCGCCTCACCCCTGCCTCTCCACAGCCCTGGGCGCCGAGAGGGGTGGAGGGAGGCGCGGCCCTGCAGCGGCAAGCCCTCCGTGCCGGTTTACAGAAAAGGCAACAATGTGTCGATGCATAATTTATGTCCCCCTCATAATTAAATGATGGCGCCTGGGGGATGGACTTAAAAAAATTGATCTCTGCTTTTTTTTTTTTGTCCAAAAGGCTGTTCTATAAAAATGGCCCAGAGTATTTTCAACAAAGTGTGCTTCATCTGACACCCAGAGTCTGACTCTGGACTCAGATTAAACATAGGAGCGGCAGGACAGAGGCTGAGAGTGGAGGTAGCCTGGAGCCCCCTTCCTTTCCCCGCTGACCTGGGGCCATGGGCACCCAAACAGCTGCTTCTGGACTGGCTTTCCCCAGGGGGGCCTAAGAGTTGGGACGCCCACAATGGAGTGGGGCCTATTTTCCACCAGCCTGAAGAGCAGACTCCAATTTGAGGCGTAGGGCAGAGTAGACTCTGGGAAAGTTTTCCCATGCACACATGCCGCAGGCTGTCAGTCAGCACTTACTAGTTGCAGGACACAGGTGTCACAGTGGCCAGACCCCACCCTCACAGAGGCACAGACCCACGTGGACACGGAGGCCTGCAGAGACTCGAAACAGCCAGAGGACTGCTCCTCTCTATCCTACCTCTCTTGAGCTGCTGGGCCCCCAGGCCTCAAACCATCTGGGACTCGCAGCTCAGGGAAGCAGGTGGCTGCCCAGAGGCTGGGGGCAGGGTCTCTCTATTATTGGGGCATGCCTCAGTGAGGGAGGGGGACCCAGGACCACATGTCTGGAGAGAGAGGGGCAGGTTGCATCCTGGAGAAGAGAGAAGGGGCCCAAAGGCTCTTTCTGCCTCTGAATCAAGGCTGTGGACCCCTGAGGGCAGCAGGGTGGGGTAGCCCACGCAGGTTTGGTCCCTCGAGGGGCTCCGAGGCCTGGCTGCTCCAGTCCCTCCTGTGGTTGCCCAACTGGTTGTTCTGCAGGAATCTTTGTCCTGAGTGAGACGAGATCCTAACAGGAGAAGGTAGCTTGCCCTGGCTGGTGCCCACCTGCCCTCCAGGCAGACTCTTGAAGCTAGGCATTGGCGATCTCTATTTCTTCCCCTGCAGGTCCTGGAGAGGCTGTTCCAGAGGGGTTTCAGCGTCGCCGCGTCTTGCGGGGGTGGCGTGGACTCCTCCCAGTTCAGCGAGTATGTGCTTTGCCGGGAGGAGCGGCGACCTCAACCCACCCCCACTGCTGTCCGGATAAAGCAGGAGCCCCTGGACTAGGCCCTGCCTCACTGCCCACCTGAGGCCCCTTGGCCCTGGGGACACCCCAGGGACCTGGAAACAGTGCTGGGGAGTTCTGCCTATGCCTACTTAGCAGTGGGTGTGAGACTGAGGGTGGGCCTGGAGGGTCCAAACTGGCCCAGGGAGCCCCTGGGCCCTAGGTGTCATGGCAACAGATGGTGGGATGCTGGAGGCATGCCCTCCGAAGACTGTTGACGTGACCCAAAGATGTCATGGTGGGAACTCCACTGCCGGTTCTCCGGGCTCCTCAGCTCCCCAGCTCGGTGCAGGGTCCTCCGAGGCTCTGGGGCCTGCTGAGGCAGGGTCAGCAGAGGCCGCCCTGGCCCACTCCAGAGGAGCTATTCATCCTTCTCCACGCATGGCAGACTCCAGTGGGTCTCCTTGCGTCAGAGGTGGCTTATTTTTCTACAGTATTTAAGACGGAAGTAACTGTCACTGCACAAGCCAGAGAGGCCGACAAGGACAACGCTTCTTTATCTGGTGCTCAGTTCTGTTGGACATGCAGCATGCCCACACGGGGGAAGAGCTGCCGGGCGCTCTGGCCCAGGTGCTTGCAGACTTCTGGGCCCTGCTCTCGAGACAGATGCAGGGATGACAGTGCCCTAGGAGCTGAAGCAGGGTCCCCAAGGGGTGGGGCTGCTGGGAGGGGGCAGTGTGGGTATGGGGGATGGATGGCTCTGGCACCATCTGAGACCTCACCTGTGCTGCCGCCCAGGTCCAGGCCACACTTGGTGGGTTTCCTGCCCTACTAATGCCCAGGGGCTTCCAGTCCTACCTGCGTGTACTCCCACCTGGGCTCCCACAGAAGTCTCTCCCCATCCGGACCAGCCACAGGGCCACACCACATCCTTACCTCAGGAATGGGCCCCACGGTGAAGGGGCCCATCTGTTAGCAGCGTCCTCTGGGTCCCCTGCTCAGGAAGCCGTCCTCAGCTCCGATTTTCCCACACTAATATGCACACTGAAATTTAATTAAACCGTTGTTATGCTAGCCTGTGGTAAGACCCAACACAGGCACACCCAGGACTCTTGGCCCCAGATTCCAACGAGGACTAGCCCCAAGGGGTCCTCACAGACCTGCTGCCTCCCAGACAACAGGCCCAAAGATGGACACCCCTGGCCTTGTCACACTTCCCAGAGCGCTGGCTCTTCCCGGGCGGAGAAACTGCAGGGAACTGCTGGCTGGGTGGGGTGCCCCAGCTGGCACCACCCTGTGTACGATGCCTGTAGACTTGTATATGACTCCTTTGATATTGTAAAGATGCTGATGTACAATTGTGTGTGTTTGTGTAAACACATTACGTTCCTAGTTCATGCCATAAATGATGCTATAAAGCAAAAGACTGAGGCTCAGTCGTGTGCAGAAGCGGCAGTCGGGTTCCCGCATTCCGCGTTGTGCAGGGAGCCGTGGGGTGCATTCCTCCCTGGGTTCCTCCCAGTCAAATGGAGGAAGAGCTGCAGGAGAGGGGAGGGGCAGGGTCCTGAGCTGGCCACTCTTTAGTGTATTTGGGTGCTTCCTCACTGTTGTGCCTGTCCCCTCTGGACAGCGTGGATTCTGAATTCTGATTCACAGCCTCTAAACAGATGCAAGCTGGGAAAAGGCAGACAGAAGGTGTTCAGAGGCTTTTGAACCCATTCTTAAATGTTTGAGATTTTTCCCTCTCTCAGGCTTTTGGTTGAAGTCACGTCCTTTTTAGAGCCCCACAGAGTGGTAGGAGAATGTGACTCAGGCTGGCCACGGGGACACGCTTCCCCCAGCATGACAACTGCAGATTGCCTGAGCACAGAACAAGACCACAGCATGTCTGTTTCCAAGGAGTTTGAGGGTGTTCATGTTGGCCTCCAAGCTTCATGAGCCTTTTTGTATTTTTCCTCAAAGCCCTTATGTCCTACCCACGAGGACCCTTTTACATGCCTGGTAAGGGCCACCAACCTCGGCCTGCTGGAGGACGAGGGCACACCAACCTCATCCCGTCTGAGGCCACAGAGCAGAAGCCATCTCGCTGTACAATCTAATTTGCTGGACAGACTCACCAGCCCTCTCCTTTGCTTAGCAACGCGCCTCCAGTTGGCACATCTGCATTTTGGCATCTGGGGTTCAGATCTGAGAGGAGGAGAGAGTATCGTGTTTATTAGAAAGGAAGTCTTGTGAAAACAGCTCAGTGCCGCATGTTTGTGGATTTTTCTGGTGTGATGGCCAGCGTGGTCACTGACTGCTGGAGAGTCCCTAACATTTTCAAGCAAACTATCTTTTTGATTAAATCACCATGCTATATGTATATATATAAAGAGTAACTACCTTACCGAATGTTACTCTTAATTTCTTTCTTTACTATATAAGTGAAACCGGGAAGTACAATTTTAGATAAACTAGGGAATTTCTGAATTTGTAGAGAAATATCATTCTCCCATAGTAATGCTAAAATTTGGACATACACAGTCCCCATAAACAGTAAGTACAAATTATGGATTCCTTGAAACATCTTTATACTTCCTGGAATGAATATATTGTAAGTAATCTTTTGATCCAATACCAGTGGTATAAACGTTACTTCTGCTCTTTGTAAACTTCAACACGAATTATTTTTTATAATAAGCAGCTGGGCAGAGTACTGTGCCAACACTTCCCTGTTCGCCACCACACCATCAGAGCCAGTGCCGAGAACTCAGCAAAGCCACAGCAAGTGGCTCCCGCCGCTGTCCACTCTCATGGGCCCAGGTCACAACACTAATAATACCTTTTAAAAAGTGGGGTTTTTTTTAAAGCTCTCACTTGACTGTGTTCCTTAGAAGGAGTAAAGGATATTTTATCATCACTTACACACACAGCTCTAGTGCTTTGTTTCAACTCTGCTGAGATGGCCATGAGAAGGTTCAGGCTTGGATGATTCTGGAGCCACCCCTCCTCACGCTTGGGACTTGGCTTAGCCACTGAATAGGACTTTGAGTAGCCCAAGTCCCAAATACCGAACCTTCCTGATCTGAGGAGCTGCCATGGAGGTTGGGCCCTAAGCAGCTGCGTGGTCCAGCTCCCAGCCAGCCGAGTGTGCACCGAGCCGGCAGACCTGGGGGTGAGGGCAGAGCAAGGCACCTTCTCCCTCGCAAACCCCCAACCCTGACTCCTGTGTTGAGGGTGCAGCGGGCCTTTTGCACTATGTTGATTTTGCATGTGTGTATGTGTGCACCAAACCAACACCTTTGACAAGGGGCAGAGAAGCAGGGATGTGAGAAATGGGGACCCGATCTCCGCTGAGCGCCTGACCCAGGGAAGACTAATTTGGCCGAGTCCAGCAGAGCCTAATGAGCACGGGGTTGGGGGCTAATCTCTTTTCCCATCCTGGAGGTGGACCTGCGTTCTCTGGAAAGATGAACTACCTGCCAAGATGGCCCCATCCCATCCGACCCTGTCCTCCCTCCCGACCCTGGAAACAGGAAGAGAGCTGCGGCGGCCCTGGAGGACACTCTAGGCCACGCGAGACTGCAGTCTGACAAGCAGATGACAAGGTGCAACATACGAAAGTGGGAGCTGCCAGAAGGTTTTCAGTTCGAGACGGGATGCTTGGTTCAACTCATTGGGGAACTCTAGACAGAGCTGGAGGGACATTTGTTGGCCACAGGGGGCAGCTGCTGGACTTGAGCTGGACACCTGAGTGGACGGGGTGTTGTCGCAATTGTGACGTTACAGTTTGATGGCCATACCTCTGTTACTTCTAAAGTGAGTGGGCAAATGTGTTTAGCCACAAAGCTCAAGACAGCCACATAATGCTGGTCTCGTCTCAAATGTGATAAGGACGTGGCTGACTCTTTTTCCACTTACCCCACTCCCACCCACAGGAGGCGGCTCCATGTAGATAGAAGCCTTGCCCCCATCTGGAGATTGGGGCTCGTGAGGTAGCCATTTTGGACCAAGAGGAAGACAAAAGTCTTGGTGGCAGCCAAGGGCAGCTTCCTGCCAGGAGTAAGACTAGCAGTGACATCCTCTTAGAAGCATCAGAGTTTTCTAAAGTGACCCAAATGGAACCCAACCCCAGTGAAGCTGAGGGTAGGAGAAGGAGGGGTACCCAGGGCCTCTCCTGGACCTCACGGCCCCCAGGGACTGCCTCAGTCCCTGTCCTCACGTCCTCAGTAAGGCCAGGGGCATTTCTCTGTGAGCTTTCAGTGGGAGAGAGAGCCTGGCCCCTGGGAAGCCCCCCGACCCCACCCCCTACCCCTGACTGATCTTGCTTGGGAACACTGAATGGCAGCTCTCTTCACTCAAGCCCCAGAGCTGGACGCACATGGCATCTGCCTGACCCATGGTGAACTCTTCAACCTCAGAGCTGTGGGCAGAGTGGGGAGCCCCTCCCAGGGATGTGTGTCCAGGCATTGCTGCCTGTCAGTGGCTGTTTATTCACAGGGAAAGAGGCCTCCTGTGTTTCTAGTCCCACCCTCCTACCCCCAGGGGAGGGATGTCTTGGACAGTATTTGTGCTATATTAGGGTCATATAGCTTTGACTCGAAGAGTAGGCTGATGTGGCTGCCCAGGCTTTGAAAATCTGTTAGCAAAAGGGTCCCTGCGTACTGCAAAGATGATTATCTTGCCAATCACCCGATGAGTGCCATTGGTCGATGCCCAGCATGTGCCAGCCACTGCAGGTGCTGGCAGGACAAGACAGCCCATAAGGCTAAGAGAAGGCATTTATTTCTCCACAAGAATTGTTTACTTGAGGCTCTGCAAACTTATCTGGAAGAGAACTTTCCATACGATAGTTTTCAAGTTTGTCACCACATTAAATGTGGCTTAGCCCCAAATTCCTTGATTTGTACATAGAGCCAACAACCTCTCAGGCCTCAACGCTGCACTTTCAGGGCAAACGAAGCTTCTCTGAGATTGTAATGAGAGCCAGGGGCAGAGTCAGGCCCGCTCCTTGGGCGAAACACAAAGGAGAGGGCTGGAGGTCAGCAGCCTTTGGCTTTTTGTCTTTATTTCCATTACACAGAACAGCCAGTCCTGACAGCCATCCCTCGGTCGCCAGGCCGTGCTGGACAATGCTCTTCCCTGACCCAGAGCCACGTCTCAGGGACAATAACAGCTGGGTCATCCGGGGCCTGACTCCCAGGACCTCCTCATCCAGACATCACAAACCGGGACAAAATCTTAAAGAGGAGGGGCGGAGCCGGGGAGGGGCCAGGACGCCAAAAGCAAGCGCCTGGGAGCATGCCCGCCCCGCCCCCAGGAGCACACAGGCCTCCACGTCCCTGGCTGGAAGCGGGAGGTGTGCCACCTGCTACGGACTTGAGCTGCTCTGGGCCAAGCCTGCTGCTCGAAGCCCGGTCTAGAATGTCACCAGAGCTTCCTCCTCTGTGTCCTGGACCCAGGCCAGGGCTCCCGAGGAAGCTGCGGTTTGGGTCGAACAGTCTGCACACGGCAGGGCGGCCCGATTGCTCCCACTCCGGACGCGGGCCACGCCCTCTTGGACGAGAACACACCCCCATTTCCCCGGGCCCACAGAGACACACCTCGCCCTGCAGCCAAACAACAGCAAGGCAGATTTGTACGAGTATGTGCAAGGTCCTGGAATTCTCACCCGGTTGCCACACAGTAAACGGAGCATAATTGGCGGAGGTTGTGCAACCGCCCGAGAAGGCGGGGTGTGCTGCGAGGACTCTCGGGGTTCTCATCACAGGCGTCCGGGAGCCTGGGGACAGAACCAGACGCCAACATGGCCACTTTCAGGTGGCACTCATGGCCTCCTCCGGCAGGGGAGCAGCATGGCTCTGCCAAGAGCTGGGGAGCCCAGGTCCGTGCTGGGCCAATGGGAGTGATTTGGACGGAGGAGATCGTGCTTGCAGCCCCTGACAGCAGCCCCGCCTGGCAGTGCCCAGTGGGCACAGGGCCACCCCCAAAGCCCCCAGCCTGGACGTACACCAGGTCCTGAGGGAGGAGAGTTGGGGGGCACTGGGGCGGCCCCACTCAACTAAGGCTGGAGAGGGACAAGCCCTTCCCCACCCAGGGGGCCTGTGCCTGGGCATCCTCAGTCCCATGGAGCCCGATGGGTGGGTCCATCCCCAGGGCCCAGTGAGTCACTTCCCCAGGCCCTGAGGCCTTAGTTGAAGGTGCCTCCCTCTCCGGCAAAGCCTCCTTTGTTCTCTGCTGGCTTCACTTCACAACCCTCTCCTCCCCTCTGACTTGCAAACTGAGGTCCTGCGGGTTTTAGGGGCAGCATCTGTGAGCAGCACAGAGGTGGGCAAATGGAAGCTGCCCGGAAAGTGGTCTGGCCCTGCAGAGGGCTGGAGCGCACTGTCTCGCTTCCTCTGTCCCTTGCCCTCTCAGGGCAAAGGTGCCTCCACCTCCCCCAGATGATTGGGGAAGTCCCCACCTCCCTGCCAGGTGGTGGGTGTGCAGCTCGGGAGCGCCAATCCTGGACGTGCACCAGGAGGGCAGCGGTTTGGATGCGCTCACCCTGGCTGGCACCACCCGGAGCTGCTGGACTGGCCTCTGACACTTCTTTCTTCAGGGAGAGGCTTCCTCAGGTCAGAGGATTGCGGCACCATCACTCCCTCTCTTGGTTCTCCCTCCCCTTGGCCTCCCCCAGTTCCCATGCCCCAGTGGAGGAGCCGGGTGGAAGCCCAGCCCAGGACGGGACGGGAATTCATCAAAGCGCCTTCAGACACAGCCTCTGGTCTGCCTCCTCTCGCCTCCGCACCTACTAGCCCCAACCGGACTGGCCTCGTGGGAGGCTTGCTGTTCTGGGAGGTGCCCAGCTGGGTGAGCTGACCCGCCCTGCGCTGAAGGCAGCTGCCCGCGGCACATCTTGAGTGTGGTGAGCACCAGGCTTGCGGCCAACTCGGGCTCTTGTTTGGAAGACATAGAACACTAATTTCACAAAAAGCTATATGCACAAAGAGATTCTCAAATTTTAAAAAGAAAATGGGAGGAAACCCCAGTGTCCTAAAAACAGAGGAAAGATGAAGTCTATCATGGAACATCATTTGATGAAATCTATTTATCCTTCTGCAAACATGTATCGTCCACAGTCTGCCAGGCACCCATTGGGCCTACTAGACAACAGAGTGGTTACAGGAGGCCAGGCTCTGAGCCACATGCGTTGCGCATCTCAGCTCACTAGATCCTTAAACCACACCCGTCCTGAAGGAGCAATGAATAGTCTCATTTACACAGAAAAGGAAAGGTGTAATGCCTCTCAGTCAACGAGGGCCAAAGAACAGCCCCAGTTCGCTCCAGGGCCCATGCTCCAGCCACTAAAAACAAAAGCTAGTGTATTAGTTTCCTATTGCTGCTGGGACACATTGCCACAAAGTTAATGGCTTAAAACAACACGAATTCATCATCGTACAGTTCTAGAGGTCAGAAGTCCGCAATGGTTCCCAGCAGGGTTGAAATCAAGGTGTCTGAAGAGTTGTGTTCCTTCTCCTGACTCTGGGGGAGACTTTTTCCTTGCCTTTTCCAGCTTCTAGACGCTGCCCACAGTCTTTAGCTTGTGGCCCCTTCCTCTCTTCAAAGCCAGCAGTGTAGCATCTTTAAATCTCTCTGACTCTGACTTTTCCAGACTTATGATTACATTGGATAATCCCAGATAATCTCCTGATTTTAAGGTCAACTGATTAACCTTAATTGCATTTACAACATTAATTCCCCCTTGCCATGTAACCTAATGATGTATTCACAGATTCTTCTTCTTTTTTTTGGTGAGGAAGATGGGCCCTGAGCTAACATCTGTGACAATCTTCTATTTTGTACCTGGGATGCCACCATAGCATGGCTTGATGAGCAGTGTGTCAGTCCATGCCCAGGATCTGAACCCATGAACCATGGGCCACCTAAGCAGAGCACGTGAACTTAACTACTACACCACCAGGAGAGCCCTTTTTGTTTTTGTTTTTTTTTTTTGGTGTAATGTGTGCACAGATTCTTAGGTTTAGGATGTGGACATATTTGGGAGCATTATTCTGTCTACCACAGCTAGGGAGCAACTTTATCCACTCAAAAACTGTTGGACATGAACTCTGTGTCAGGCACAAGTTTAGGTGCTGCTGGGGACACAGCAGTGAATGAAGAAGACAAAACCACCCGTCTAGTGGAGTTTACACTCCAGTGGAGGGAGATGGACAATAAACAACATAAATAGGCAAAATGTGTCAGAGGTTAGATGGTGCCAAGTGCTAAGGGGAGAAATAAAGCAGGGAAGGCAATGGGCAGTGTGTGTGTATTGCTATTTTGGTTAGTGTGCTGGACATCTACCATTTGCCCCTCTCCCCTGCCCTGTGCCTGGTGGCTGACTCATATAGACAGCGTGATGGAGTTCCCTTCCCTTCTGGCTTCCTCTTGGGCATGGCTGATGGGAAACACCTTTACGAGACTGGAGGGAAGGATGCAAGTGAGGTCAGCATCCCTCATCCCTCCTCCAAAGGCCTCAGCCCCTATCAAGAGGCTTTTCCCACACAGCCCACCTGGCTCTGAGAATGCCTCCCTTTCCTCACCCCTTCAGGCCTAGTGATGGTCGCTGTGGCTGGCTTCACTAACCCCAAGGGGACTCACTGCCTCCTTGGGTCTCCCTATACCATGTCCACACCTTTGTAAGTAGTGCTTTACTAAACTCTCCTCAGATTGTCCTAACTGGAGAGTGCCATCTGTTTTCCCAGGAAGGCCTCACCTCCCAGATGACCTACTTGTACTCAAGCCCTTGTCTCAGCATCAGCTTCTGGAGCATTCCAACCTAAGATACCTGGTGGGCCATTATCAGGACTTGGGCTTCTATAAGAGTGAGATGAGCAGCCACTGCAGAGTAGTGAGTAGAGAAGTGACATGGACTGAAGGGGTCAAGGGGACAAGCAGGGAGACCAGATGGATGCTATTGTAATAGTTCAGAGGAGCGATGACAGCATCTTAGAGCAGGGTATGTGCAGTGGAGGTGGTCAGAGGTGGTCTGGTTCTGGACACACTTTGAAGGAAGAGCCAACATGCTTTGCCGTCTGTTTAGATAAGGGACCTAAGAGACAGTAAGGTGTCTAGAGTGATTTCAAGGTTTTTGGCCTGAGCAAAGGAAGGATGAGTTGCCTTTTACGGGTGAGGAAGATGGCTAGGGAGAGAGCAAAATAGAGAAGGCTGGAGGCTCAGTTTGGACATGTTGAGTTAAGATACCTGTTAGACATGTGAATGGAGATGCTGCGCAAGCAGATGGTGAGGTGCAAATGGGGAACTCAGGAAGGAGTCCAGGCTGTAGCCAGAAGTTGGAGAGTCATCGGTAGATGGATGGTTTGTAAAGTCAAGACTGGATGAGGTTTTCATGGATTGAGTGTTGAAAGAAAAGGGCAGAGGCCCCAGGACTGAACCCTGGGCACTCAACGTCTAGAAGTCAGGAGAGAAGAAGGGATCAGCAGAGGAGCCCAGAAGGAGCAGCCAATGAGACGGGAGGAAGGCCAGGAGGCTGAGTGAGGAGAAAGGGATCAACCTGCAAGATGATGCTGATGAGACAAGTAAGATGCAGCCTGGGGCTTGACAGCTGGATCCAGCAGTGTGGAGCTCATTGGTGACTTTAATACTAGCCCTATGAAGTGCAATGAGGAGGCGAGAACCTAGATGGAGAATATTCAAGAGAGAACAGGAGAAAATTGGGTGGACAGCAAATATGGACAACCCTTTTTTCTTTGGAAGATTGGCCCTGAGCTAACATCTGTTGCCAATCTTCCTCTTTTTTCTTTCTCCCCAAAGCCCCAGCACATAGTTGTATATCACAGTGGTAAGTCATTCTAGTTCTTCTGTGTAGGACGCCACCACAGCATGGCCCGATGATTGGTGCCATGTTTGTGCCCAGGATCTGAACCCATGAAGCCCAGGCCACCTGAGTGGAGTGTGCAAACTTAACCACTCGGCCACGGCACCAGGCCCTGGACAACTCTTGTGGGAAAATTTATGAAATATTTTAAATTAATTTTGTTTCATTTTGAAACAATCCCAAATTTACAGAAAAGTTGCAAGTACCATGCAAAACCTTTTTTTGATGAACAATTTCATAGTAACTTGTTGATGTGATGCTCCCTTACCCTCAAATACTTTTGTGTGTTTTCTACAAACAACAACATTCGCCTCTAAAACCACCATACAGTCCCAACATCAGGAAAGAATATTGACCTACTCCGCTGACCCATTCGGGTTTTACTGATTGTTCTGGTAGCATCCCTAAGGGCAAGGCATCCAGTCCATGATCACGGGCTGCATTTAGCAATCATGTCTCTTTAGTTTCTCCATCTGGAAAATTTCCTCTGTCTTTCCCTAAGTTTCATGCTCTTAACATTTTTGATGATTAAAAGCCGGTTGTTTTGTAGAATGTCCCTCAATTTGGGCTTATCTGATATTTTCTCATGATAAGAGCAGGTTATGAGACCCAGCAGTTCCACTCTTAGGTATATACCCAAAAGAGTTGAAAACAGGTAACCACACAAATCCTTGTACAGCACTATTCAAAATAGCCAATAGGTGGAAACAGCCGTAAAGTCCACCAACAGATGAACAGATAAACAAAGTGCGGTGTGCGCATACAATGGAATGTTATTCGGCCATAAAGAGGAATGAGGTTCTGACACACGCTACAACATGGATGAACTTCAAAAACATTATGTAAGGTGAAAGAACCAGACACAAAAGGTCACTATTGTATGATTCCATTTATGTGAAATATCCAGAATGGGTAAATCCATAGAGACAGAAAGCAGATTAGCGGTTACTAGGGGTTGGGGGGAGCGGGCTATGGGGAGTAACTGCTTAATGAGTACAGGGCTTTATTTTGGAATAACGAAAATATTTTGAAACTAGATAGAGGTGGTAGTTGCCCAACACTGTGACCGCAGCGCATGGCACTGAATTGTCACTTTAAGACGGTTATGTTTATGTTAACTGATTTTCTCCTCAATTGAAAAAAAAGATTCAGGTTATACATGATTGGCACGAATACCCCAGAAGGGTGTTCCTGTTCTTTTCATTGCGTCCTATCAGGTGGCACCCGATTTCCATTTGTCCCATTACTGATGATGGTCATTTGGATCACTACATTAAGGTGGTATCTGCCAGGCTGCTCCTCCATAAAGTTACTCCTTTCCTCTTTATAATTAATCTACTTTGTGAGTAGCTACTTCGAAACTATGTAAGACCCTGTTCTTCATCGAATTTTCATCTGTTCATTTATCTGTTACATCAGTGACTTCCTGTTCATCCTTTCTGTTCTCTTCAGTGGGTTATATATAATCTGCTACTTTCATTACTTATTTTGGTGCTCCAGTTGCCCCAGATTTGGCCAGCAGGCACCGCTTTATGCTGGCTTTCATGTTCTTTTAACATGTCCCCATCATTATTTGAGTATCTCCTTGCTTCCTGGCACAACACGTTCATCTTGAATTTTCCCTGCACCAGCCCTGGAGTCAGCCCTTCCTGCAAGGAACATGCGTACCTTTTAATGGAGAACAGTATTTAGAAACCAAGATATAGGGGTGGGTGTGCTCATTGCTTTTGTGGTGTCTCTTCTTCCAGACCTTCTCAGTGACAATGTCAGGGGACATATGTGTATATGGACTCATGTTTTTATGCATATTATTTATACATTTCTATATGGAGAGAAAATCATGAGTTCTCACCAATACTTCTAGTTCCGATCTAATACTACATTTCAGTCTAATATTCTCCTTTTTCGTATTTTTAATTCTTTTCCAACAGTGAGGAATATGACTCCCATAGCCTTAACATATCCAGTCACTGCCATCCCTCCAAACTCTCGGACACCTTCCTTATCCTGCTTGGGCTCTGACACATGTGCCAGGCCACCCACTGCACAGATGCTGCCCTCACCCAGTGTGGGTTCACGCACCCCCTCCCTGCACTGCTCCCTGTGCAGGTGTCCTCAGCTCTCAGGTGCACACTCTGCTTTGGACCATCACAGCCTTGTGCCTTGCTCAGCCCCACATAATAAATTTTGGCCTGAATTGTTTAGGAAAGAAAGAGAGAGAGGGAGACCTCTGATAAAGCATCAAGCATAAAAAGCAGATTAACAGACCATATACATACTATATTTACAGTTTTAAGGTTTGCATGGAAAAAAGACTGTAGAAATTGTACTAAGATTATAATTGGTGTGGTTGTGGGTTAAAGTTATAAAGATTTTTTTCCTTTTCATGTTTCCCAAATTGTCTGTAATATGGTTACATTACATTTCAATCAAAACATTTCAAGGAAAACATAATTTAAACAGTATTTTCTAAACCATCTCAAGCTGCATACAGCGTGCTCAGGATTCATGCTGATGGTCCAGGTAGATGCCTACAATTTTAACAGAAGATCTAGAGAAGAGCAGTTTTACATCCAAACAAACCTGGATCAGAATACAAAGTGCTCATGAATTTTAAAAATAAGACTTGAGTTCCAGTTCTGGAGAAAGATGATACTTTTCCCTGCTTCTCCCTGTGGAGTTAGGCCCAACGTCATGTGCTGCCTTGACATCTGGTGAAATTGGAGGGCCTCACATGGCCCAACTGCAATTCCCTCCTCACTCTGCTCCTGCAGACGAGACCCCACAGCCAAACCCTCCCCCCTCACCCAGGGGACCAGGCACAGTCCCAGTTTATCCCTGGCTATCGGGTTTCAGTTCCCTACCAGCCTGCGGAATTACTCAAACATTCTCCTGAGGGAGCCAGGGTACCTCCCGCCCTCTTGATACTACCTCGCCGCCTCCCACAGCCCCTGCTTGTTCACTCTGTTCCAAAAACAACCCCCACGTGACCCTGCGTGGCATGCGGTGTCTCCCCAAGGCTATGAGTATATGTGACTATTAAAATGCTGTCAGTGCCATTTGTCCGGTCTCAGTGGTTGTATATTAACCATGCCCACAACCCTAGGGCAGGAAGCCCGCCCTCACCAATGGGGAGAAGAAGAGGTGATTAAACACTGCCCTCTAAATACAGCTAAATGTCGTGGAATTTCTTTAACAAACAATGATTAAAAGACTCTTAAAGCTGGAAAGAAGAAGGTGGACTAGCTAGGGAACTCAGAACTCGGGGAATAACAATATATTGAGTTCTCTGAGTTTTTTTTCTTTTAATCTCTCATATATCCAGGAATATGTGCCAAAGATTCCTACAACTCAGAACCACCAACAGGGATAAAAAAATAGACAAGGAAAGCCTGCTCTCTCTGGAAGAAGACAAGTAAAAGAAAAACCCAAAAGAGACCAAGCAGGGAGCCCCAATGCCTATTCCATGAGAGAGTCACTGGTAGGTGGTCTGATCCACCTGCAGTAGCTATACAATCAGGGTACACGTTGGTGGCTGGTCCACCTGCAAAGGTGGCAGCAGCTGAGCCCTGTGTCTAAGTGCCTTCCACCTAGTGGCATAAAAAGACCCAGGTCCAGCAGCTTCTGTCCCCTATTCCCAACCCTCCAGCTGAAGAGTATGGCCCAGCAACACTAGGCGGCCCTGGGAATGACACCAACAGAGATCGAGCAGTGGCCCCAGCAGTGCTGGAAGAATGAAGCTAGAAGACCAGAATTACATTGAAAGGGTCTGATAGCCAAACCACCACTGGAACTAATACCCACAGGTTCTGGTATGGATGTGTATATGTATGCCAGAACCTATATATTAAACCTAAACAGAGCGGCTCCTGCTAAAACAGATTTAAATAGTCTGAAGTGTCATAGTAAAATACAAAATGTCCAGGATACCATTGGAAATCACTCATCATTCCAAAAAAACACAATTTGAATGAGAAAAGACAACCGATTTTGACACCTAGATGAATCAGATGTTGGAATTACTTGGCAAGCATTTTAAACTACTATCATAAAAACGCTTTGATGAACACATACAAATTCTCTTGAAACAAATGAAAAGATAAAAAATCTTCGCAAAAAATAGCAATACTAAAAGAGAACCAAATGGGCATTACAAAACTGAGAAACAGAACAACTGAAAAAAAAATTGCTAGATATGGACTTAATAGTAGAATGGAGATGACAGAGGATGGAAACAATGAACTTGAAGACAGGTCAGCAGAATTTACTCAAGCTAAACAACAGACAGAAAATAGACCGACAAAAACTGATGGAGCCTGAGTTCTATAAGACAATAATCAAAGATGTAACATTCATATAATCAGAGTCCCAGAAGGAGAGAAGAAAGAGCGGGGGACTGAAAAGTATTTGAAGAAATACTAAAAGAAAATCTACGCTGAGATATATCAAAATCAAACTTCTGAGACCTAAAGACAAAAAAAAAAAAAAAAATCTTGAAAACAACCAGAAACAACACATTACCTGTAAAGGAACATCAATTAGAATGACAACACATTTCTCATCTGAAACTGTGGAGGCCAGAGGGAAGGGGCACCACATTTTTCAAGTGCTACAAGACAAGATTTGTCAACTGCTAATTCTCCATCCAGTGGAACCATCCTTCAGGAATCAAGAGAAAATAAAGTCCTTCTCAGACCAAGAAAAACTAAGATCTAACCCTAGAGGAAGCTCTCCAAACAGGAGAAAAATGACAGAAGAAGGCTGGGACATTCAGAAAAGTAAGAAAAACAGTGGAATGGGTAAAAATAGAGGTAAATACAACAGACTATGCTTCACCTCATGAGTTTCTTTAATCACATTTTGTGGCTGAAGCAAAAGTTGTAAAACTATCTGATGTGGTGTTCAATATATAGAGAGGAAACACTTAAGACCATTATTTTTAAAAAACGGAGATAGCAAAAGGATATAAAGAACCATCACTAAGAAAATGCATACTCAAAGCAATATACTCAAACAAATTATAAAGAAATTAAAATTAAAGTCTAAAATTGCTCAAATAGCCCACAAGAAGGCAAGAAAAGAGAAAGAAAGAAGTGAGAATCATAGGCAACAAACAGAAAAGAAATAATAAAGTGACAGACTTAAGCCCTAACATATCAATAAGTACTTTAAAAATAAATGTCTTAAATTCACAAATTAAAAGACACAGATTGGCAGAGTGTGTAAAAAGACACAACCCAAAGACATACTGTCTACAAAGAACTCACTTCAAACATAATGATATAGGGAGGTTAAAAGGAAGGGTGGAAAAGACATATTATGCAAAATTATTTTTAAAAAAAATTGGCAACGATTTTGTTGCAAAGGCAACAAAAGCAAAAATAAACAAATGAGACTACATCAAACTAAAAAGCTTCTGCACAGCAAATGAAACAATCAACAAAATGAAAAGGCAATCCATGAAATGGGAGAAAATATTTGCAAATCATATATCTGATAAGGGGTTAATATCTATAATATATAAAGAACTCACACAACTCAGCAAAAACAACAACAACAACAAAACAACAACAGCAAAAAAACCAAACAATCCTATTAAAAATGGGCAGAAGATTGCTGGCATAGTGGTTAAGTTCATGTGCTCTGCTTCAGTGGCCCGGAGTTTGCAGTTTCAGATCCCAGATGTGGACCTAGCACCATGCCATGGCAGCGTTCCACATAAAATAGAGGAAGGTTGGCACAGATGTTAGCTCACCGACAATCTTCCTCAATCAAAAAGAGGAAGATTGGCAAGAGATGTTAGGTCAGGGCCAATCTTCCTCAAAAAACAAAAAAGAAAGAAAAATGAGCAGAGGATCTGAATAGACATATTTTTCCAAGGAAGATATACAAATGGCCAACAGGTACATGAAAATGTGCTCAGCATCACCAATCATTAGGGAAATGCAAATCAAAACCAAAATGATATATTACCTCACACCTGTTAGAATGACTATTATCAAAAAGACAAGAAATAACAAGTGTTGATGAGGATGTGTAGAAGAGGAAACCTTTGGGTACTGTTGGTGGGAATGTAAATTGGTGCAGCCACTATGGAAAACATTATGGAGGTTCCTCAATAAATTAGAAATAGAATGACCATATGACCCAGCAATCCTACTTCTGGGTATTTATCTGAAGGAAAGGAAAACACTAACTCAAAGAGATATCTGCAGCCCTCTGTTCATTGTGGCATGATTTACACTCGCCAAGATATGAAAGCAACCTAAGTGTCCATCAACGGATGGATGGATAAAGAAAATGTGATATATATATAAACAGGAATATTATTCAGCCATAAAAAATAAGGAAATCTTGCCATTTGCAACAACGTGGATGAAACTTGAGGGCTTTATGCTAAGTGAAATAAGTCAGACAGAAAAAGACAAATACTGTAGGATCTCACTTATATGTAAAATATAAGAACAAACAAACGAAAACACACCAACTCATAGATACGGAGAGCAGACTGGTGGTTGCCAGAGGCAGGAGATGTGGGGTGGGGGAAATGGGTGAAGGTGGTCAAAATGTACAAACATCCAGGTATAAAGTAAATAAATCCTAGGGGTGTAATGTACAGTATGGGGACCATCCTTAATAATACTATATTGTATATTTGAAAGTTGTTAGGAGAGTAAATCTTAAAAGTTCTCATCACAAGAAACAAAAATTGTTAACTATGTGTGATGATGGATGTTAACTAGCCTTACTGTGGTGATCGTTTCACAATATATACAAATATTGAATCATTATGTTGTACACTTGAAACTAATGTAATGTTAAATGTCAATTATATCTCAATAAAAAAACAAACAAAAAGATAGAAAGGATATATCATGCAAACATTAATTTAAAAAAAAAAAGAGTGGCTGCATTACTATCAGATAAAGTAGACTTCAGAGAAAAGAAAATTACTAGGCACAAAGAAGGACATTACTTAATGATAAAAGGGTCAATCCACCAAGAAGATGTAGCTAATCTTAATGTGTGTGCACCAACCAAGAGAACTTCAGAATATATGATGCAAAAATGGGTACAGCTGAAAGGAGAAATAGACAAATTCACAATTATAGTTGGAGACTTTAATGCCCCCTTCTCAGCAATTGACTGACATTCTAGACAGAAAATCAGCAAAGACAGAGAAGAACTGAACAAAACTATCAATCAGCAGGGTCTAATTGACATTTGCAGAATATTGTAACCAAATATTGTTTTCAAGTGAGCACAAATATTCACCAACATAGACCACATCTTGGCTCAGAAAACAAAACTTAACAAATTTAAAAGAATTGAAATCATACAGAGTATGTTTTCTGACCATAATGGAATCAAACTAGAAATCACTAACAGAAAGACAACAAGAAAATCTCCAAACACTTTGACATTAAACAATTTACCTCTAAATAATTCATGGGTCAAAGAGGAAGTCTCAAAAGAAATTAAAAAAAAATCACTGAGTGAAAATGAAAACACAACCTGTCAAAATTTGTGAGATGCAGCTAAAGAAGTGATGAAAGAAAAATTTATAGCACTAAATGCTTACATTAGAAAAAAAGGAAAAGTCTCAAGTCAATCATCTAAGCTCCCATCTCAAGAACATAGAAAAAGAAATTAAAAGCATATAAATTGGAATGGAAGAAATACAACCGTCTCTATTGGCAGATGACATGTTGTCTACAAGTAAAATCGCAAGAAATTTACCAAAAAAACCTTCCTAGAACTAATAAGTGAGCTGAGTAAAGTTGCAGAAGACAAGGTCAACAGACAAAAATCAGTCGCGTGTCTATATACTGACAGTGAACACGTGGAAACCAAAATAAAAAATGCAATACCATTTAAAATTGCTCCAAAGAAAATTAAATACTTAGGTATAAATCTAACAAAACATGCACAGAATCTGTATGGTGAAAGCTACAAAATGCTGGTGAAAAAAATCAAAGACGACCTAAACACCTGGCTAGACATACTATGTTCATTGACCAGAAGACTCAACAAAGTAAACACGCCGCGTCTCCCCAGAACGATTGATGGGTTAATGCAGCTCCTGCTACAGCCTCAGCAAGAGCTTTTTCAGACATAGACAAGCTTATTCTAAAATTTATATGGAAAGACACAGGCCCTGGATTGGCCAAAACAATTTTGAAAATGAAGAATGCAGCGGGAGGAAACATTCTCTCTGATGACAAGGGTCACTACGTAGCTACAATAATTAAGACAGTAATTAAGTACAGGCAGAGGGGTAGACAAATAGTGGAACAGAATAGGGAACACAAAAAAGAGATCTACACAAATAAGCCCAGTTAATATTTGGTGAAGAAGCAGAAGCAATTCCATGGAAGAGGGACAGTCTTTTCAATAAACGGTGCTGGAGGAAGTGGACGTTTACAGGCAAAAAAATGAACCTCGACCGAGGTTTTACACCTTATACAAAAACTAACTCAAAATGGATCATGGACTTGAATGTAAAATGTAAACTTATAAAATGTCTAGAAAAACATAGGAAGAAATGGTCAAGATCTAGGCTAAGAGTTCTTGGACTGACATTAAGAGCATGAGCCATAAAAGGAAAATTTGATAAACTAGAGCTCATCAAAACTAAAGTGAAAAACTTCTGCTTTGCAGAAGACTCAGGATGAAAAGGCGAAATACAGACTGGGAGAAAATATTTGCAAATCACATATCTGACAAAGGACATGTATATAGAATATGTAAAGAACCCTCGAAACTTACTAAAAAGAACTCAGACCACCCCATAAGAAAATGGGCAAAAAACCTACACAGACATTTCACTGAAGAGGATATGCAGAAGGCAAATTAAAAAGCGCATGAAAAGATGCTCAATATAATTAGCTGTTAGAGAAATGCAAATTAAAACCACCTTGAGATATTACTATACACCCAAATGTACAAATGACTAAAATAAAAATGCTGGTAAGGATGTGGAGAAAACTGGATCACTCATACATTACTGGTGGGAAAATACAAATGGTCAGGCACTCCGGAAAGCGGTTTCACAGTTTGTTTAAACTACAAGTGGACTTACCATAAGACCCAGCAATTGCATTCTTGGGCATTTATCTCAGAGAATTGAAAACCTTTTTCATGCAGAAATTTGTTCATAAATGTTCACAAAATCTTCATTCATAGCAGCTGCAACCTGGAAACTACCCAAATGTCCTTCAGTGGGTAAACAGTTAAACTTTGATACATGCAGACACAGACACCCCCCCCCCCCCACCCACACACACACACTCACACACAAGTAAGTGAATGTATAACTGGTGAAATCTGAACAAACTCTGTGGGTTGTGTGAATGTCAGTTTCCTAGCGTTGGCCTTGTGCATAGTCAGGTAAGATGTCACCACTGGGGGACACTGGGAGAAGCTTACACAGCCCCTCCCTATACATTTCTCTGCAACTTCCTGTGAATCTGTAACTGTTTCAAAACAAACATTTAAAAAAAACAAAACTAAAACTTGAGACTGTGAGCCCATGATGGACAGTGTGGGGCTTCTCCTCAGATTCTGGGAGGCCTGTCTGTGCTGTTTCCTCCCCTGGAAGGGGCTTCCCACTTTATCCTATGCCCCTGGCACAGGGCTGACCCCAAGAAATGCTCAGGAAATGTCTGCTGAAGAAGGAAAGGAAGGAACAGAACGCTGAAGCACAGTCCCTTGTCCCGTGCTGTGCTGTGACAATGCTTTTCTGCTCCAGGGCTCACCCCAATACAGCCAAGGGGTAGTAGAGAGCTCACAGGACTCCAACGATGCCAACATGGAAATGACACCAAGCAGGAGTCTGCACGCTCCTTCAGCATTTTCAGTAAAGTCAGGCAGGTGACAGGAGCACAGAGCTAAGGTGCTGGCAACCTGGAGGCTTTGTTACCTGTTTTGCTAGGGGGCACATGGAGGAAAGGCTGTTGTTGGAGAAATGCATCAGGAAGAGGTGGGGCCAAGGACACAGACATGCTTTGATGGGCAGTGAGGGTGTCAGGAAAGGAGGCAGGGAGAGCCGGTGGTGTCTGTCACCACACAGCCATGAGAGCGGCTGCAGCCCTGGCACACACAGTTCCAGCTGTGGCAACGTCTCCAGTAGGGGCACCTTCTCACTTCCGGTCCCCATCTCCTAAACCTAGGGGCTTACGCCTAGTCTGCAGGCTGGCAGAGACAGCCTCTTTTGCTTTCTCTCCATCCTCTTTCTTCCTCCTCATGGCATCACCGCCTTCTTTCTCTTCTTCCAGTTAGAAAACAAGGGCTCCAGAGCATAGCAATAGATGGAAGCAGTTATCGAGGAGGTGGGAGTAGAGGCACTGAGCGGACATTTCACACTGGCCCAGCACACAGCACCTCCTGAACTGTAGACAGATCTGTTCTGGGAGACCCTCTGTCTTCATCTCAGTTCTTGGCGGCCAATGTGGGCCTGTCTCTGGCCAGGAGCAGTGGCTGGGAGCATATCTCCACCCAACTACTCCCAGTGACTGTTTCAGAGAAGGAAATGTTACCCAAGTGGCTCCAGAAGGAACTCGAGCACGTGCCTGGGAGCTCCTGCTTCTGCTGGAGCTGCTGGCCACTTCCTTGCCTCTGGAAAAGCCTGAGAAGGAAACTGATGCCCGGGATAGAGAGCTGAGGGCTGGGGGAGGAGACTGAGCCCTGATGAGGGTCTCTCCTGCCTCCAGCCGTGTCTGAAGCAGCCGCTCCACTGCCCCTGGGCTTTTCAGTTACGTGAGCAAACATATTTCCTTTACTGTCTTCAGGCAGTTTGAACTGAATTTTCTCTCCCTTGCAACATAGAATCCTGACTGACACAAGGGTTAGCTACCTTAGCATTGTCATGGGCCCAGTTTAGCCACCAAACATAATGTAAACGTAGATTTCCAGCATTACATCTCCTGCCTAACATAACAGGGGGAGCTCCCCATCCCTGCAGGACTCTGGGAAATGGCGTGAGACCAGTCCTCGAACCTTGAACTGCAAAGGGAAACCTCCTCTGGGGACTAGACAGACAGTGGAATCACGCTGAGCAGTGTTAATGATGCCTTCTCAGTGCTTCAGAGGCTGGAGGCGAGGGTGAGCCATGGGGCAGTTATTAAAACTTCTAAGAGGTATATTGGGCCCTGGAATCCTCAATTTAGGATTTCCCCCACAGTGGTCCCACAGAAACATGTAAGAAACAGGAAAAATGGTAAAGAATCTAATTCACATTCATAACTTTGAGAGGTGACTGCCTCTAAAAAGTAAGAGCAAGAGGTCATGAAAATGGAGCAATTTGGGGACACAAATATTCTTGGAGATGAAATAGCTGATTGCTGGATTTTAAAATGCTGTCAGTGCCCAGCAGATTAGGTAAAGAAGAAAGAAAACTGAATCAGAAAATTAGAACATAGGCTGAAGAAATTCTCCCAGGGAAATCCCAAGACAGACGAAAGACAATATAATACATATAAAGTGAGACTCAAGATAGCGCTCAGCCAGCAGGGCAGAGCTGCTGAAGAGAAGAGATCATCAGAGAACTAATGGAGAGCCTTCAGTCTCAGCAGCATGGCGGGCTGAGCTGACAGGACCCCTCCCCAGCAGACACACACAGAAACACTGGACAAAATATAATGCTAGTAACTAGTAATAGCAATTTATAAAACACTTTAATACATGGTGGAATGTGAAAGAATAGAAGAAAGAGAAACCTCTGAGCAGCAGAAACGGAGCAGCAACTCAAGGCCAGAGTGGGAAGGTCACGAGCAGAAGCTGCAGCAGCCACGAACCCGTCAGACCAGACGCCGAGCTAGGGGCCAGGATGGAGGGTGAACACCTGCCTGAAATAGTGGGCATGGCCTTAGGGGGCAACGCAAGGTGGGGAGCTGGGACCCTCAAAAGGCTGTCCCTGAATGTGAAGGGGAACTAGGAAAATACCACTGGCACAGGGAAGCAACAAGAAAGTTTGTCTCTGCCTGGACCTCTAGATGGTAAAACAAAGCAAAACAAACAAACAAAGCAATAACAACAACAACAAAACAAATTCCATGAGAAAATAAAAACTAAGGCTATATATATGGGGATATTGGATCCAAATTTATACTATACACATGATGCAAGTTGTAAAATGAGGAAATAGAAAAACTGGCCCAGATTAGTAAAACCTCTGGCCTTTCTGGCATTAAAAAATATAGTTCTGATCCAGCCCTGATTGCCTAGTGGTTAAAGTTCAGCACACTCCATTTCAGCAGATGGGTTCAGTTCCCAGGCACAGAACCACACCATCCATCTGTCAGTAGCCATCCTGTGGTGGTGGCTCACATAGAAGAACTAGAAGGACTTATAACTAGAGTATACAACTATGTACTGGGGCTTTGGGGAGAAGAAGAAAAGAGAGGAAGATTGGCAACAGTTGTTAGCTCAGAGCTAATCTTTCCCAGCAAAAAAAATATATATATGTGTGTGTGTGTGTATATATATATATATACATACATACATATATATAGTTCTGTAGCCACACTTCCATAACTCAGAGTATCCAGAACTCACTTCTGTAGGAAAAAATCCCCATTGAAGATGAGCTCACAACTTTAAAAAGTATATGTATAAAGAAATAATTCATCATGAAGGAGAGTCAGTAGTTACAACTTACAGAAGGAATATCACCTCAAGAATTCAAGACAAAAAGACAAATGGAAAGGACTATAAAATAAAAGTGTGAAAGACACTTTGAAAGGACTACAGGGGTGTAAGATGATCAGAGATAAAAGAAGGCCTAGAAATTATAATAAAATAATAAGAATCTAGAAGAAAAGAACAGGTAAGTTTGAAAAAGAGCATAATTGGCCAATCTCACTCATGAACATATACACAAAAATGCAAAATAAAATGTTACAAACTGATTAAAGCAATATAAAGCTCATTGTGACCAAGTAGGGTTTAATCCAATAACACGTGGATGGTTTATCATTAGAAAAATATATTGATGTAATTAAATAAAAAATAGATTAAAGGAAAAAAACACATGAACATCTCAACAGATGCAGAAAAAGCATTTGATAAAATTCTATATGCACTCATTATAAAAATTAGGATAAAAGAATTATAGCAAAAACCTACAGCAAACATTATACCTAATGGTGAAATCCCAGAAAATTTTCCTTTAAAGTCAGAAACAATATGAGGATACTTACTGTTATTGCTTCTATTTAACTCCATACTGGTAGTTCTGGCCAGCTCTATAAGAAAAATAAATGAATAAAAAGATTGGAGACATTATAATCATCTACATAGAAAAAAAAAGCTGCAAACAAGCAGGTAGGACTAAGAGTGCTTTGCAAACTTGCTGTACGCTTAATCAATATACAAAAATGGCATATCTTAATGCCAGCAACAAACTACTAGAAAAGGTAATATCCGTTCATGACTGCAACAAAAACATCAAGGCACCCAGGGATAAATTTAACCAAACACATGCAAGATATTTTGGAGAAAGACTTTACAGAAGGACGTAATAAAACACTCGCATAAATGGAGAGCTATGCAATGTTCATTGCTGGAAAGATAGTATCATGAAGACATTAAATTTTCCCATATAAACATATACATAAACTGCATTTCCAATTGAAATACCAACATTTTTTTAGTGTGGAATTTGAAACATTGGTCTTAGAAGTCACATGGAAAAGTAAAAGGTTACAAATGGACAAGAAAATTATAAAGAAAAATAAAGAAGTAGGACTTGCCCTGCTAAAAATCAAGACTTATTATAAAGCTATGGTAATTAAATCAGTGAGGTACTAGCACTAGGCAGACAAGAAGAACCAAAGGAACAAAATAGAATGAGCAGATGAATGCAAATATAGAAACTTGGCATATGACAGAGATGACTTTAAAATGAGTGCGGAAAAGAACTATCCAATAAGTGTTGTTGGGACTGCTGGCTACACATATAGAAAAAATAAAATCACCTCTCCCCACCATTTCACACTATCCGTAAAAATAAATTCCAGGAGAACTGAAGTCTTAAATGTGAAGAGCAAAATGTAAAAACTTTAAAAACATATTGCCAGTGAATTTCTGCTTCTGCCCATCACGCACCATGAACACTTAGAAAACTGGAAAAAATATACAAATCAACTATTTTCTGACATTGAACAACAGACATTGCAGGAATATGATGTCAGAAAAAAAGGAAACCAATGAAGTGTTCTTACAATCACTTTGACTTTCTGCTTGGAGGCACCTTCTGGACTGTGCCACAGGGGAAGAAATTCAAACAGAGCATGACATTCTTGTTCAATTGAGAAGACACAGACAGAGTTCAGAGAGACTAAGGAGACTGGAATTTGCAGGGCATAGTAGAGGAGAAGAAAGAGCTATGCACAGAAAGATCTCCATATGCATAGGTATTCCTTTGAGTCTCTAGTTACAACTAAGCTGTGCATGTATAGCAGAGATTCCAAGAGGCTACCAGGAAAAGAACAACTATAAAGAAGAAATAATTGGAGCCATTGCCGGAGCTCACACAGAGCTGGGAGATGTTAGAATTCTAACAGGTAGAGTGGAGAAAATTCATTGACCACCAAGGCCATTCAGTAAATACCCCAGAAAGAACACAGTATAGTATTAGAGCTAAACTAGCCCTAACGTAAAGACTACTTTAGTCCCCACCCTGAAAGACCCTTGAGATTTTTAAAAGATCACCCTAAAAGAGAGCTTGAGGCATGTGGATCATGCCTCAAATGATCCACAGGTAACTTAGTTGGCTGCCAAAACAAAACTTAACTCTCTTTAAAGGAAGACAAGAAAATCCAGTCACTAAATAGTGTCTAGCATCCAATAAAAAATTACTAGATATGTGAAAATGTGACCCATAACCATGGGAAAAATGAGTCAATACAATATACCAGAAATAACAGAGATGATAGGATTATCAGACAAAAAAACCTTAAATGGTTATTTTTTAAAACTCACGGATTTAAAGGGAATATAATGAGACTAATGGAATTTATAAAAAGAAGAGCCAAGGAGATGAAAAATACGTGTTTGAAATGAAAACTTCACTGGATGGGATTATCAGAATAGACACTGAAGGAGACAAAAATCAGCTAGCATGAGGACATAGGATTTGAGGACAGAAGAGAAGCAAATTGAAGCGTAAAGAAAAAAGACTTTAAAACATGGACAGAGTCTCAGTGACCTGTGGACAATATCAAGCAGTTTAATACACCTGTAAAAGGAGACACAGAAGGAAATGGAGGTGGATTTTTTTTTTTAGAAATAATTATGCAAAATATCCCAGGTTTGATGCAAAACATCTCCCCATAAATAGAAGAATCTCAAAGACCCCAAACAAGATAAGTACAAAGAAATCATACTTAAAAGGATGAAAACAAGTGATGAAGCAGCTATATATATATAAAAATATATATTATATATATTTTAAAAAGACATTGCATACAAAAGTGATAAAAATAAGATGGTAAATAGGTTGATAAACATAAGCCCTTCCTTTTATTTAAAAAAATTTCTTTAAAAGATATTTGACTACTTAAGATAAAATAGTAAAAGTGAATTTTGAAGTTTATAACATACACAGATGTAAATTATATGATAACAATATTACAAAGGACACGAGGAGGTAAAAAGAAGTGTACTATTGCACAGTTCTTGCACTGTACATGAAGTGGTATAATACTACTGGGATGCAGACTGTGATAAGTTAAAGATGCATGAAATAAATTCTGGAGCATGACTAAAAATAAAATGAATAAATATAGCTAATCAGCTAACATAGGAGTGGAATAATAAAAAATACTTAATCCAAAAAAAGGCAGGAATGAGGAACAAAAAAGCAGTAAGAATGGAACAAAAATCTACAAGATGGTAGATTGAAATCCAACCATATAATAATTACTTTAAATGTAAATGGTCTAAATACCAAAAGGCAGAGATTGTCAGTATGGATTAAAAAACCAACATAAAATTATATGCTGTTTAAGAAATATTTTAAATATAAAAACATGAATAGGTTAAAAGTAAAAAAGAAAGAAAAATACATACCATACAAATACTTATGAAGAAAGCTGAAGTAGCTATACTAATATCATTCATCATAGACATCAGGACTGAGTATTATTGGAGAGAAACAAAAACATTACACAATAATGAAACAAGCAATTCATCAAGAAGACATAAAAAACCTAAAATTGTATGCACTGAGCTAAAATCAAAATACACAAAGCAAAAACTAACATAACTAAAATCACTGTCACAGTTGGAGATTTCTACAGTCCTTTCTCAATAAGTGGTAAAATAAGTAGAGAGAATATGGTAAGAATATAGAAAACTTGAAAAATATTATCAACCAACTTGACATAACTGAAATTTATAGACCATTATACTTAATAAAGGTAGAACACAGTAGTCCCCCTTATCCATGGGGGATGTGTTCCAAGACCCCCAGTGGATGCCTGAAACCACTGATAGTACCAAATCCTGTATAAATACTATGTTTTTTCCCTATACATATATACCTATGATAAAGTTTAATTTATAAATTAGGTACAGTAAGAAATTAACATAAGTAATAACAAAATAGAACAATTATAACAATATACTGTAATAAAAGTTACCATAGATCTTAACAACCTCAGCGTATGATTTTTTTTCCTTATTAAGTCAAGAACTTTCACCTTTTCACTTAAAGGAAACATTTATGGCTTCTCTTTGGCATATCCAAATTGCCAGCATCACTGCTCTTGCTCTTTGAGGCCATTATTAAGTAAAATAAGGATTACTTGAACACAAGCACTGTGATACCACAACAGTCAATTTGATAACCAAGATGACTACTAAGTGACTAATGGGCAGGTAGTGTATGCAGTGTGAACATGCTGGAGAAAGGGGTAATTCACGTCCTCAGCAGGACACATGGGATGGTGTGAGATTTCATCATGCTACTCAGAGTGGGATGCAATTTAAAACTTATGAATTGTCCATTTCTAGAATTTTCCACTTAATATTTTTAGACCATGATTGACTGTGGGTAATTGAAACCACAGAAAGTGAAACTGTGGATAAGGGGAGCCTACTATATACATTCTTTTCAAGTGCATGTGAATTATTCACCAAAATAGACTATTTGCTGTTATGTAATACAAGTATCAATAAATTTAAAAGGGTTGAAATCATAGAGTATGTTTTCTGACCATAAAATATTAAATTAAAAATAAACAATAAGATATCTATTAAATAACCAAATATTTGGAAATTAAACAATACAATTTTAAATAATCCATGAGTCAAGAAGAAATCACAGAAAATTAGAAAATATCTTGAACTGAATAGTAATGGAAACGCAGCACACTAAATTATTGGAACACAGCTAATGTGGAGTTGAGCACATCTAAACAGTGCTTAAAGGAAAACTTACAGCTTTCAATACATATATTTAGAAAAGAAAAGTCTAAAATCAGTGATCTAAGCTCCCATTCTAAGAAGCAAGAAAAAAAAGTGCAAATTAAACCTAAAGGAAGTAGAAGGAATGGAATAATATAAATAAGAGTGGAAATCAATGAAATTTAAAGTGGACAAATAGTAGAGAAAATCAATCAAGTAAAAACCTGACTCTTTGAAAAGATCAATAAAATCTATAAAATTCTAGTTAAACTGATCACAGAAAAAGAGCAAAGACACAAATTGCCAACATCAGGTATGAAAGAGGAGTCATCAGTAAGGATCCTACAGACATTAAAAGAATAAGAAGGAAATATTATAAACAACATCATGCCATTAAAATGATAACGTAGATAGATTGGACAAGCTCCTTGAAAGATACAAATCATCAAAACTAACTTGGGAAGAAATAGAAAGGCTTAATAGTCCTCCACCTGCTTTTGAAATTTTTAATTAATTAATAATTTTTAAAACTTCTCACAAAGAAAACTCCAGGCCAAGGTGGCTTCACTGGGGACTTTTATCAAATATTTAAGGGAGAAATTATTCATAAGCATCCATAAATTCTTTCACAATATAGAGAAGGAGGAAACACTTCTGACTCATTTTATGAGGCCATCGTTAACCTGATAATGAAAACAGACAAAGACATTATGAGAAAAGAAAACTCCAGACTGATACACCTCATTTACATAGTATATCAATCTTCAACAACATATTAGCAAACTGATTCCAACATTTTGGGACCAAATCAAGTTTACCCCAGGAATGCAAGGTTGGTTTAACATTTCAAAATCAATCAATGAAATTCATTATTTTAACAGAATAAAAGAAAAATTATCTTGATAGATGCAAAAAGAAGCACTTGAAAAAATTCACCATTCATTCATGAAAAAGAAAATGCTCAGCAAACCAGGACTAGAAAGGAACTTCTTCAACCCAATAAACGGCATCTATGAAGAAGCTACAGCTAGCACCACACTTAATCACGAAAGATTGTTTTCATCCTAAGATCAAGAATAACAAGGTGTCCACTCTCACCATTTCAATTCAACACGGTATTGAATATCCTAGCCCACGCAATCAGGCAAGTAAATGAAAATCTAAAAATATACAGACTGTATAGGAAGAAGAAAAATTTTCTTTCTTCAAAGGTGATGTGATATCATACATAAAGAATCCTAAGGAATGTCCAAAAGCCTACCAGAAATAATAAGTGAATTTAGTAAAGCCTCTGGGTACAAGTTCAATATTAAAAAACCCAGTCTTTTCTCTGCATACTAGAAACAAACAATTGAAAAGTGAAATTTAAAAAAATTATGAAGCATCTATAACCATGAAATTATACAGAAATACATTTAACAAAAGATACGCAGGACTTTGACACTTAAAACTACAACACATTGTTGAGACAAATTAAAGACGACCCTAGGAAGTGGAGACATTTTCCATGTTCATGGATTGAACACTTAATATTGCTAAAATATGAATTCTCTCCGAGGAGATCTACAGATTCAAAACAATCCCAATCAAAATGTCAACAAGCTTTTTTTGTTTTCAGTTGAAACTGACAAACTAATTCCTTTTTTTTTTAAGGTTGGCCCTCAGCTAGCATCCGTTGCCAGTCTTCCTCTTTTTTTTTTTTTCTCCCCAAAGCCCCAATATATACAAATATATATCCTACTTGTAGGTCATTCTAGTTCTTTTCTGTAGGACTCTGCCACAGCATGGCTTGATGAGCAGTGCATAGGCCTGCACCCAGGATCCAAACTGGCAAACCCTGGGCCACCGAAAGAGAGTGCGTGAACTTAACCACTCAGCCATGGGGCTGGCCTCTGACAAGCTAATTCTAAAATTTGTATGGAAGTATAAAGTCCTAGACATCCAAAACAGTTTCTAAAAAAATACGAAAGTTGGAGGATTTATAACTAACTGATATCAAGACTTTCAATAAAGCTATAGTAATCAACACAGTGTGATATTGGTGTCAGGACAGACATATAGATGAGTGGATATAGATTCTGAAATATAGATCAGATTAGAGGTCCATAAATAGACCCACACTTACATGGTTATTTGATTTCTGATACAAGTGCTAAGGTTATTTGATCAGGAAAATGATAGTCTTTACAGCAAGTGGTACCAGAACAATTGGATATCCATATGGAAGAAAATGAACCTCAACACTTACCTCACAACTTACATGAAAATTAACTTGAAATGGATCAATAGACCTGAATGTAAAAGGTAAAATTATAAAACTTCCAGAAGTAAATATAGAAGAAAATCTTTGTGAACTTGGGGTAAGCAAAGATGTCTTAGATAAGACATGTTTTCTTTTCCTAAAAGGAGAATTTGATAAATTGGACTTTATCAAAATGAAAAAACTTCTGCTGTCAGAAACACGCTATTAGGGAAATAAAAATTCAAGACAAACTGAGAGAAAATATTCTTGATACATACATCTTTCAAAGGACTTATATAATATCTTACAAAGGATTCAATAACAAGAAGACAAACAACCCAATTTTAAAATGGGCAAAACATTTTAACAGACATTTCACAGGCTAAGAAGCACATGGAGAGATGCTCAACGTTATTAGTCATTAGGGAAACAAATCAAAACCACAGTAAGATGCCACTGAACACCCACTAAAATGGGCTAAAATTAAAAAGACTGACAATACTAAGTTTTGATAGAGCAGCTAGAACTCTCCTACATTTCAGAAGTGTAAAATGGTTCAAGCCCTGGCGGTCTAGCAGTTAAGATTCGGCATTCTCTCTGGTGCCACCCAGGCTCATTTACCTGATAGGGAACCACACTACCTGTCTTTGGTTGTCGTACTACCGTGGCTGTGTGATGCTGAAAGCTATACCGCTGGTATTTCAAATACCAGCAGAGTCACCCATGCTGGACAGGTTCCAGTAGAGCTTCCAGACCAAGACAAAGCAGGAAGAAGAACTTGGCCCCACTTCTAAAGAAAATTGGCCATGAAAACCCTACGAATAGCAGTGGGGCACTGTCTGATATAGCGCCAGAAGGGGAGAGGATGGTGGAAAAAGAACTGGGCAAGGTTCTGCTCTTCTGTACCCAGGGTCGCTGGGAGTCAGAATCGACTGGATGGAACTAACAACAACGAAAAAAATGCTTCAACTACTTTGCGAACAGTTTAGCAGTTTTCATAATGTTAAACATACACTATGTGACCCAGAGATTCCACACCTAGATGTTTACCCAGGAGAGAGGAAAATGTGTATATACAACCAAGACTTGTACACAAATGTTCATAGCAGCTGTTATTCGTAACAGCCCCAAACTAGAAATCACCCAAATGTCTAACAACAGATAAGTGAACAAACCAGTTATGGTACATTCATACAATGAAATACTATTCAGCAATAAAAAGGATGGACTCTGGTACGTGTGATAGTGTGGATGAATCTCAAAAATGCTATGCTGGGCAAGGGAAGCCGGCAGAGTCTTTGCCATATTATTCCATTTACATGAAATTTTAAAAAGGTAAAACTCATCTATAGTGACAAAAAGCAGATTAGTCATTGCCTGGGGCCAATGGGTAGGCAGGCAGATTGTCTGGGCAGAGGTGAGAGAACATTCTATATCTTCTTTGGGGGTGATGGGTACATGGTTGTATACATTTGTCAAAATGCATCAGACTCTACACTTCAGATAGGTGCATTTTATCATGTGTAAATTATGCCTCAGTCAATCTGAATTAAGACGAAAAAATATAGGAAAGCATTTTTATGTCACTGAGCTTAGAGAAGGATTTTTGGAATAAGATATAAAAATTATAAACCACAAAGGAGAAGCAGAATTCTACTACATTAAAATTCAAAACGTCTACACATCAAAGACACCACCAGCAATGTTAAAAAACAGGCGACAGACTGGGAGAAGATATTTACAACCCATATAACCGAAAAAAGACTGGTACCCAGAATATTTCACAAACTGTTTTAAATCAATAAGAAAAATACAAATAATCTAATAGAAAAATGGTCAGGACATCATCAGGCAAATCATAGGTGAGAAAGCTAGAGAGCCCATAAACATGTGAAAAGATATTCCAGCTCTCTCTTCAATGGGGAAATACAAACAGGAATGGCAAAGTGTGATCAGCTGTTGGGGGCGATGTGCGGAAATGGGAAGTTTTGTGTTCCCAGCGGGAGTGCATCTTCTTAGAACAATTCGGAGACGAATTTGGCAAGGGCCTGGAAGTCAAAGATGGGCTTCCCCATCACCCGACAGCCCTCATTAGCTGCAAACCCCAGAGTCCTCGAGTCTAGGTGCACAAGGAGACGTTAAAATGCGCCAAGTGCAGATTGTTTGTTAGCCTCCAAGTCGGAATATCTTACATTTCCATTAATTGAGCAATGGACAAATAAAATGCAGTATAGTCGCATAATGGAAATACTCAGTAATTAAAATGAATAACCTAGATCTATATATTAACACGACAAGATCTAAAAAATACATATCTTTATATGAAATATATTTAAATATATATTTATATATGTTATATATAATAAATATATTAAATATATATTTATAGAGAGAGAGGGAGAGAGAGAATGAAAAAGCAAGCTACAAAAAGATATATACTGCCCAGAAAGGGAGGTGCTTAGTGAGACCCCGAGAAGGGGTCCCCACTTTCTGGAGATAGAAGGGGGCAGTGTTGGGGTGAACAGCTGGAAACTGCCCGTGAATAAGGCGTCTCCCAGCCCCTAGGACTTCGCAGCAGAGACCCGATCCCAGTGCTCTGTCAGCAGCACAGGTCTTTGGAATGTGTGGGATGCTGCCGCCCGGCCGTCACCCGTGGCAATAAGATGTGAACCAGCGCTGGAGTGCGTTGTGATCCCACACAGGCCGGGCGCTGCAGAATGCGAGATGAGCGAGCCACAGGGCCCCTGGCGCCGCCCCACATCACAACCTCGCCTTCGTTTTTCTTCTCCACTACCATTCCACTTAGTTTGGCTCCACGGACTGGCTTTGAGGTTTGGCACTTTCACATTTTTAATATAAACCCAGATTCTTAAGACAGCAGCATCAAATCCTAAGAAAACCAAAAACCAAAAAAACTACTTCCTAATTTTCCCTGCCATTTGTCTCCAAAAAGGATGTGCATATTAGAGTAGCTTGTAGCCTTTCCCTAAAAGAGAAAAGAGAAGTCGGCTTTCTCTTTCCCACGCACTCTGACCTGCATAATCCCAAACCAGCGTGAGGAGGGAGCGCTGTGTGATCTTAAACTCGTGACTTCTGATGCCCTGTTTGAGACGGGCATGTAGGCAGGTGGGAGGTAGATACCTCTGAGGTTTGTCTCTGACCACATCCTTATCTGAGTCTGTCTTGTCTGTCTTCTGTGGGGACTTTGAGAAGCATCAGTAGCCAAGCCGGAGAGGATCAGCAAACTGATGAAGGAAGGCCCTTTTGTACCGATCAGAGAACAGTGCTGAGAAATGGGAACCATTTGCCTGCCTTCCCACGAGGGCCAAATGTGTTCCTTTTGCCCTTCCAGGTCCCTCTCCACTGGGCTCTCTGCCTTCGAGGCTGGCCCATGTGGACCACATTAATGGGCTCCTTTGCCTCTGGCTTCTAGCTGCGTCCAGCCCCTGGGATTCTTCTGCTCAAGATTGGAATGAGAGAGGAGAAGGAGAGAGGGCACTTACTCCCTGCGGGGCCGCCCTCATTGCAGGTCACCGCCCAAGGGGGCTATCAGCCAGCCCTTGCTTGCTTGCACACTCACAACCAGATTCTTGTGACAATATCCTAAAAGTGAAATAAACCTGCATTGCCATTTTCCTAGCAATCTCTATCTGTATTGGGAAAAAACAGTCCTTCCTCCTTCTCTGTCTTTCTCCTTTACTTTCCCACAGAACACTTCACTTCTGACACTTCTGCTCACCAGATGTGGGGAGGGGGTTTCCCCCACCAAGCAATTCTGCGACGCCAGTTGGGAGTCCTACAATTTAACTCAATTTTGACACTCTCTACCTGGAGATAGCATCAGATTCCATAGGTTAAGGGCTCAGTCCTACCAGGCTGGCCCCAACCACTTCAGATGCCCATGGCAACTCCAGGTTGTCACCTGTGCTTCTGATGGATGGGCTATAAATCAGAGGTTCCATGACTCCGTCCTTGGATCCGATTAACCAGCTAGAGTGGCTCAGAGAACTCAGGAAAACAGTGATTACATTTACCAGTTTACAGAAGGACATGATAAAGGATACAGATGAGCAGCCAGATGAAGAGATACATAGGGCAAGGTCTGGGAGGGTCCTGAGCACAGGAGCTTCTGTCCCTGTGGCATTGGGGTGTGTCATCCTCCCAGTATGTGGATGTGTCCACCAACCTGGAAGTTCCCTGAACCTGTATTTTTGGGATTTTTGTGGAGGCTTCAACAGGTAGGCATGATCCATCGTCAATTCCATTTTCAGCCCTTCTTTCTCAAGAGAATGGCGGGTGGGGCTGAAAATTCCAAGCTGCTCATCATCGCTTGGTCTTTCCAGGGACCAGCCCCCATCCAGGAGCCCACCCAAACTCGCCTCATTAGAACAGAGGACACGCCTTTTAACCAGGAAATTACAAGGGTTTCAGGAGCCCTGTGCCAGGACCTGGGGCAGACATTTTCTAATAACTCACACTCTTCCTCCATCGCCTTCCACTCGTTCACTCCCAGCACCTATTTATGCAGCACTTACCACGTTCTAGGCTTTCGGAGGATGGCGACGAGGGGCTGGATGCAGTGCAGTCCCTGTCTTCAAGGAGAACGTAGTGTTTCCGGAAGAGAAGAGCAGATACAGAGCTGCGAGTGCCAAGAGGAGAGAGGATTTCTGCCATCTGACCATCTGAAAAGCGGCCTCCCAAGCTTTCTCTATCACAAAGTAGGATTAAGTGAGAAAAACGATTGATAATCACTTGGCATCCCTAAGTAATATCAGTCACTCAAGATTTACTCCGCACTTGCCTCACGTGAAATCGTGTCACAGCCTCGGTACTGGGGGGAGGCGTACAAGTTAGGGGACAACCCTTCCCTGACCTCTTGAAGATTATAGTCTCTTGGGGGTGTCAGATGAGTGGGGCCAACTGATGAGGAAGGATTTCTGGTGAGGAGGCAGCCGGAGGGCACTGGGGAGAGTAGGACAGAGTTCTCATACGAGGAAGGGGCTCCTTCAGTGAAAGTCCATGAAGGTGTTTCCAAAACAGAGTGGTTTAAAAATATGATGCACTCCTGCTGAACTCCGAGTCAGCCAGTGGCTGATCGGTTCCTGGTTAGAGATGTTCAACTGCGGGGAAGTTACCCTGTTTCGCGGGGCAGCCTTGCGAACGGCTCCTAGGAAGGACTGAGCGGGCCTGGGAGTGAGGGATGCAGGCTGCCTTTGTGGGAGAGTTTGGCCAACTCGAACCCCCATTAAAACTGACAACAGAACCTATAATCACAAGCCAATCTACAGACAAGTGTTACCTAGATTCCTGCCATCTCCACCCCAGCTGCTTCCCTGATGAGGTCCCTGCCCTGAGGGCTCTCCACCCTCAGCCGGGTGAAACCAGCAGTTGGAGGTTCAGAAGGAATCCACGGGGAGGAGAGGATCCCATGGTCGGAGGTGGTCAGTGGGCAGAGACGGAACTGGGCCCTGAGGCCCGGTGGAGTTTGGTGAGGCGGCAGGTGATAACGATGATGATGATGCAGAGTCAAACAGCTGTGTCCCAGGTGCTGCGCTAAGGCCTTCATGTGACTTGTCTCACTCAGTCCTCCCTGCGCCCTGTGTGGTGGACATCACCATCCCCACTGAAGGGGAAACAGGTAAGTGACGTGCTCATGGTGACTACGGAATGTGTAGTCTTCACTGGACAGAGAGCACAGCATGGGCGACAGGCACCGTGAGGGGTGTTGAGGGGCAGGGGGAGCCCTGTGGTGAGGGTCAGGCTGAGGGGTCAGGGCTGGAGGGGCACGGGGAGGGTGGGAGAGCCCGGGAGGGCAGCCCTGGGGTGCCGCAGGCAGAAGTGGCCCCCCCTCCAGCTCCTTTTCATTCACATAAAGCTGGGTTTGTTTCCATTTATCTGCTTGACTTTTCAGCCAAGATGCTGTTAGAAAAACATATTGCTCTAATTTAATCCACATGTGCATCCCCAGGACAGTCTAAAAGGAAACTTCAGGTCCTGAGTCCCAGGCCCGAAGCCCCAGCCCTGTGGATGTGGCTGGCAAGGGCTCTGGCCTCAGGACTGACACTGACCCACTTCCAGGGCCCCCCCTTAAGCGAGTGCCCACCTCACCTGTGTCCTGGGCAGGCGAGAGGGGGCGTTGTGGGAAAGGAGACTCATGAGGGAGCTCTCATGGCCTGTTCCCTGCGACTGCCCACAGCCAGAGGGATGTGAAGAGGAGGAGGCCACCTCTGGGGGTGGGGGGGTGGTCCGTGCCTGAGGGGCTTGATTCCTAATCAGCCGCTTCTACCCCCTTTCCCAGGATCAAGGTCTCAAAGCTCTGAGGTGAGCAGGGGTGACACGAGGCAGTTTATCCAATCACGTGGGGGAGATGCTGTCTGCAGGATTGAAGCCATGGATAACCCAGGGCCAGGGCTCTGCCATGTGGCACAAAACTACGTAAGATCTCGTCTGACGGCTGGCCGTGTGTGAGGCGGGGTTTTGGAACCTTGTCTTGAAGCCCCACGTCGCTGGCCGGAAGCCAGCAGGGAACAAAGCCAATGTGCTCATTTCAGTACTCTCCTCAGATTCTGCTCCCGTCACATAACTTATTCTGAATCTAATTATATGATTTGGAGAAACTGATGCCCAAAATTAGAAAATAGGACCTATCTCACACAGATGTTTATTTAGGACAGGGATTGGAGACACAGCCCCAGAGCACAGAGCCAAAATGTCTGACTTTGATTCAGGGTCTAGGACCCTTTTGGTGGCTTATGAGTCAAGATGTCGGTGAATGAATCCCTGCAGAAATGCTGATCCGCCTTCCTTCCAGAGTCGGTCCTTCTACCCCAAAACTCCCCGTCTGCTCAGTCTGGCCTTGATTTCTAAGCAAAGGCACATCTAAATGCCTGTGTGGGAAGAAGCTGATGTTGGAGGCAGCCTGGAGTGTCCACACAGCAGCTTACATCTGGGACCCTCTGGGATCCCTCTCACCCTCATATCCTCCAAGAGTTGAGCCTACAGACCCCTCAGCTGGGAAGGGCCAGGAGAAGCCCTCAGAGCCCATCTGATTGGCATCTCAAAGGATGCTTCTGGAAAGGAGAGATTTGGGTACATTATGAGTTTTTTTGAATTATCCTAAAATGTATTTTTATCAGAAATGGCAAAGGAAATGAAAATAGAATCAGAGAACATCAGCGTGGAATAGGTTTCCATTTGCTGTCAATAGATTGAAGAACAGTCCTTGTTCCTGTCTGTGTCTGGGTGGCCCCGTTGATGTCTATGACTGGGCAGTCTTGTCAGGGTCACCTCTGCCAACGGCAGGGCAGGGCTCCCTGGGGTCTCATGTTGAAAGCTTTGGAGTCTCCCAGGCTACAAGCTACTCCCCTCGATCTCAAGCCAGGGGTTCAACTGTGCATTCAGGATTCTTCATGGAGGCTGAAAGGGCCTGGGAGACCCTCCCGAGGTAGGCAGCACCCCCCGAGTGCCCTTCACAGATGGGCGAGGGGAGGGAGGCCATTCTGGATTTTGCAAGGACTGGTGTTCAGGCCAGGTTTGAGCTGTTCCGGTTCTGTAGGGGTGGCTCAGCCCAATTCCTAGGCAATCCTTCAATGAGCCCCACACAGAGAAGCTAGGGGGCTCTTATAGGGGAGGCGGGAACCCGGGGCCAGGAGCAGGCAGAGCCCACAGAGCCAGAACACCAGATCCTCATGTGTTCAGCCCTGAGCTGACATATGGATCCAAAAGGAGGGACTAGAACTCTGCAGCTTTGCGCTCACCTCACAGGCGGTGAAGCAAGGAGGCCCCCAGATGCAACACCAGGTCCAGTACCAGAAACTAGCCACTTCTCACGGGCTCCCGGGAGAAAAACCCAGAACCTCAGATAACGGGATGTAGACATTGCTTTATCTCCTTTGCTGGGGCTGGGCCTACATTTTGGTTTATCAAGGTGGTCTTTCCAAGTTTCAGTGCCAATTAAGATGAACCCATCTTTCACCATTAATGAAATTGGTAAAGAAAGCACAAACGTGTGCCACAGCTCACAGGCATCAAGGCCACCCGTGTTCCTCTGATGGAAACTTTTTTATGGTTGGACAAGAATTTGATGTCATTCTTTTTTCTGTGGAGGGCTGGGCCTCCAGACACAATGCTGCACAGTAACCCTGTAATCTTTGAGCTCAATCAAAACATATTCCAACAACCTATTCTCGTGCTACAAATGAATGTTTATTTTAAAACAATTTGCTATGGCCTCTTTTTTTCTTTTTAAAGGGAGAGAGAAGAGAATTTCTTGGAGCTCGATTTCTCCCTGCCCCTCAGCAGTTCCCTCCACGCTGAAGGCTGGGTCACACGCTCAGGTCGTAACGAACCACAAAGCTGTTTGGGAGAAAGGGACCACGAGAGGACATTTGACAAAGAGTGAACAGATGTCATTTCGGAGGCAGCCGGCCCACTGCTGCTGGGTCATGTTGGATGGAGACTGATTTTGCTGCAGTAGTCAACAGAGAGGGGTAATAATTATATGTGGGCTGCATTAAGCATCACAGATTAGCTGTACAACACTCTGCTAAAAACCAGCTTGTATCCTGCTTCTCTCGAGATACAACGGAGAGGACCCCTAGTTCCTAGTTTTGAAAGTCGTCTTCCAGGATTCCTACAGACTTTCTGATAGAGAAATAGGTCATGTTCTTTCATAGCTAATTCTGCTGAGCTCGGGGGTGGCACAGAGATCTTCTCCAGAACCGGCCGGGGTGCAGTTCAGTGATCCAGCCTCACCACACCGCCGAGCCGCCTTTTTCCATTTGAAAAATGAAAGAATTAAATTCAAAACAAACAACTTCAATTTAACACCAAACTACAGGGTAACCAATCTTAAAAATGTCACAGCGTAATGGATCTTAATACCCATGGAAAACACAAAAACAGCACCATTGTTCCCCAGCAATGCAGAGCAACCTCGCAGAATTTCAGTGAAGGAGAAAGAAGGGAAAAACACCTTATTACTTCCCACCCCTGCGAGCCATTTTGGTCTCCAAAGGTTTTGGGCTGCCCGAGGCCGTGTGTCTGCAGTGTTTCGGGAAATGACTTGCCTTTGCACGAACGCTGCTCTGTTCTGCAGCGAGGCTGCTGCCCCGGAGCGGCGCCGCTCCATTTCTGGTTAACTCTTCCTTCCCGGGCCTGCGCGCAGGAGCAGCGAGGACAGGGCTGGCGGCAGGAGGGGACGCCAAGGCCACCGCAACCTGGCCCCCGGCAGGGCAGCCAGGACGTGTGCCTTAAGCAGCAGCTTCTCAAAGGCGGCAGGTCTGGCAGAAAGGCCAACGACCCCCTTGGCTCTCTGCAGAATCTAGTCTCAAACCAAGCCATAAAGCAGCTGTCATGAAACACACAACGCGGCCGAAGCCAGGGGACAGAAGTAGGGCCTTGTGGGCCAAGACTGGCCAATCCAGCCCCTTGGGCTCCCCAGCAGGGACAGCTTCTGATCTCTGCCACAGGCATAGGCAGGACCGTCCTCTCCTGGCAGCGCCATGTGAGCGGGGTCCAGGCGGCTACTAGGGCTGGACTTGGGCTCGAGGACATTTCATTCCCCCGTGACACTGACTGAGGGAAGCATAGCGACAGAAATACATTTGGGCTGCACGTCTGAGGGGGAGACGACAGAAAACCGCTTAGCGCTTAAGAGGTTAATACAATTCCTAAGTGTTCAGCAATCACTGCAATTTAGTGCCATTTCGATTATTACACAATAAACAGACCATGTTGTCTGGAAGCAAATTTTTATGAGTATAGCTGAAGGGGCTGCAACTTATTTAGCTGCTGAAACTCGAAGGGAAAGAGCATTTCCGAGGGAGCACAACACGGATCAGCAGTGCAGGTAGCAGAGAAAGGTTATTCCGAGGTCACTGCCCGGCAACTCAGCGCCGTGACCTTTAAAATGAGTATGTCGTTAAAAGGAAATAAAGTTCACCAAAGTGTTCTTTAAACAGAACCATTTTAATAACAATGTTGTTGAGTTTCCGAGTAAAAGATTTGGGAATTTTCAGAAACATGTTATATTCAGGAAAGAACATCATGTTAACATGGGTTGGGAATATGTAAACCGTTTTGCCTACCTCGAATATACATTATACACACACACACACATACAGAGGCATGCCCGCAGGCACACTATAAATAGCCAATTCTTAGACACTGGCCACTGCTGCCTTTTACTTGGGCGCAATGATCACAAACCAGATCAAATTCCTAATAGAACAAGAGACTCAAACATTTCAACAGGAGAACGGGACCGTGGGGAGATACTGCAACTCTCAAAGCCCCTGCAAGATCTCACTGCGCACTGAGCTCCAAAGAGGCACACAGGGCTTCAGACCTGGGGAGGAGGAGAGCCTCGCCCCAACTGCACCAACTGAGAAAGGAAATCACCCCAAATATGCTTCAGGATTCAAGGTTAGAATGGGCACATGTGCACAGAGACGGTGTTTGCTCGTTTTAGAACTTGCAAAGGGCTCTCACATTCACGAGGTGTCTGGAGCAACCAAGTGTCCCTCTGAGTGAGGCAAGGAGGTTGTTATTTTTATTTCATTTTACAGATGACATAACTGAGGCTTCACCTAAGAAGAAACAGCCTTGTTAGCCCACGCCAACAGCTGCTATATTCCAGAAGCCCTCCCAGAGGGAATGAAATCCCAGGAGAAGGAAGGTCCAGGCTCCCTCCTTTGGGGAAATTGGCCAAGCTTATAGCTAAGCCTGACATACGAGCCACAGACCCAGAGGGGCTGGCGCTTCTCACCTGGGATCCAAGGAACTTGATGCAGGCAGCACAGTGGGCAGGACAAAGCTGCAAAGGCCCATCCTGATCCCAGGGAACGAGCAGTAAGCCTGCTGCTGAGAGAGACGTGTGGGGGCTGTGGGAACATAGCCTCTGCCTAGTGGCAGGGAGGGCTCCTCATGTCCAGGAGGCTGAGCTGGCTCCTGGGGCTGCCTTGGTCCCACCAAGAGTAGGTGGTACAGAAAGGAGGTTTCAGCTGCTGAGACCAGGTAAGAGTTTCCACCCCTCTCCAGCAGATCAGCATCCTGACTCCTGAAATCCTACCTTTAGAAAAGCAGAGGTTCTCAAACACTGGAGTGCACCAGAATCCCCTGCAGTGCCTACTGAAAAGATACATTTCTGACTGAGCAGGTCTGGAGTGGGGCCCAGGAGCCACAAAAACAGGCTGCTCAGCTGAGTCTGATAACAGGTGGTCAGAGGAGCACGCCCTGAGAAACTCTGATTTTGGGTCATATTTCTGTGTGTAGCATCCTTAGGTCTTTCAAAAATGCTGATGCTCCTTGGAAAGGTAGCATGTTCAGTTCCTGACATGAGTTTATGCGATACTCTCAACCATCCTCCAGTCCGTCCATCCATCCACCTACCCATCCATCCATCTATCCATCCGTCTATCCATCCACCCATCCATCTATCCATCCATCTATCCATCCACCCATCCATCTATCCATCCAACCATCCATCCATCCATCCATCCATCCATCCATCCATCCATCCATTCATCTATCCATCCACCCATGCATCTATCCATCTATCCACCCATCTATCCTTCAGCTTAACAGATCCTTCCTGGACATTTGTTCTGTGTCAAGCCACGTTCTAGGTGCTGGAGTGATAACAGGTTCAGGATGCACATGAGGGAGTACACCTTAAAGAGGCTGGTGGCTTAGAGAAGGGACACCACTGTGGGAGACTCAGAGGTGAGTGAGCCCACCATGGTCATACATACTCCTGGCCCTGGGCTCGGGGTTCCACAATAGGCCCTGTATTGCTTGGACCACTATGAGAGATGGCTCACAGCATGGTTTGGGCCCCTGGGGCACAAATCATCTCTGCAAGGGGTCAAGTCCTTGCCCTCTCAGAGAGGAAAATGCAATTTATGATTATTGCATGGTGAGAGAGAGGAGGAGGTGTGGGCATGAAGGAAAAATGGGAATAGGAGAATGACAATGGCAGCACAAAGAGACTGGGAAAAAATTCTGCATCTGAGGCCCCTTTAGAGACCCAGGCAAGGCCTCATAGGATCCCAGAAGCCACCAGGCTGAAAGTCTTCTGTCCCCATGCTCCAACTCTATTTTGAATTCTCTTAGAAGCATTGTTTGTAATTGGCCATTCAAAACAACCGTAGTGCTAATAAAGCCATCACCCATGTGGTCCAGTCTCAGGGCAGTGTCTCAGACAAAGAAACGCCACCCACCAACCTCAATGTCACTTCAAAGGAAGTCAAGTTCAAGCCTGACATTTCTCAAACCGTCTGAAGGAAATGCACAGACCCCTGCACTGCTTCTGAAGCCTGTCCCTTCTCTCCTGCTTCTTCCCCCGCATACTGGAGTCCCTTGTCTTTTCAATGCTCCTCAGCACTCTCCTGAAGGCAGAAGTTGCTGGATGATCATGGGCCCCGTTACCCGCTCATCTGAGAAGTGGGGACAGTACTATGACGTCATTCAATGAAATAATACAATCAAGCGTTTAACAAAGGAATTTGTACATGGTGGACAATTAGTAACTTCTTCCACATGAAAAGCTAAATGTAGGGAGAAAATCATTATAGATTTTATTATTTCGGAAGAATTTATTATGTCACGTAAAATGATTCTATATTTTATAAAAATAAATTTATAAATTTGGGGGAATGTTCTCATAGTTTATGGCAAGGAGAATTGGAGAGTAAAGTTACTATTATTCAATGTTTTCCCCCAAATAATTCCCATATTGGGAATTATGGGCTCTATTCTAACAAAAATGGGCTCCCAAAATTCTGCATTTTTATCATGTATGTCTATGCTAGCATTTATGTTATATTCTGAATTAACAAACATCAAACGCTAAAAAATTATATATGCATAAAAATGGGGAAAGGGCTTTGCATCTTTTGTAAATCTCAGTGGAACATACTCAAACCTCTAGCCCTACCAGTTATTCCCAGTTCAAACCACGTGACAATTTTGGAATAGGGGAACATTAATGACTGCAAAACAATAAGAGAGCTGTTTGGGCATATGCTGAAAAAAATCCTTAAATGAGGCTGTCCTTATCATCCCATGCCTACTAATGAATATCACTCTCAGTGAAGGACCTTCTGGCTCACTCACGTTCTTTCTGTTTGTTAAAATAGCATTCAAGTCATTTTATATAACACAAAGTTAATGCAAGCCCAAAACAAAATAAAAGGGAAAGAATGTCAAAAGAACAAACTTTTAAACTCTGCACTTTTTATTATTAGATGCTATTCCTAACTTGTTAAAATTGATCAAATAGAAAGCTGTGAAAAGAGAAAAAATTAAGCCAACTGGAAAAGTGTGACTTGGGTTTAATATTTTATAATTGCCAAGGGACATACTGAGATCAATGAATTTTTGCCTGAGATGAACGTCAGAAAGAGATGTACTTCAGTCTTTTAGGGAACATTGGTCTATTTAATTCTTGTGTCTGATGCATGTGAAATAGGCCTGCCTGGGCCTCCTCGCTTTGCCGGGGGCATCGCCGGCAGCCGACATTACCACTTTTAATAGGCCGCTGTCTGAGGAGTGGCAAGGGATCCGATAACCCATCGGACTCTAATGGATCTGCCTGTTTATTCACTTACACCTTTTTTTCCAGCTAATTTTAGTTTTGCATGCTGAGTTGTTTCGCTTTGAATTAAATGGATAGAAACAAAGGGAAAAGTCTGTGCAGCTAATAAGCCATGATTATGTTCCTGGCCCCTCTCGACAGGTCTCTCAGTATACTAGGTGCACCAGCTGAGGACAGACCCACTGGGGTGTTTTCTCCACTTGTTGACGAAATTAACATTTTATACATGCTCAAATTTAGAGGAAAAATTAGATTATTCAAATTGCTTTACGTGTAATGTGCTGTTGTTTGTCGTAGACCTAAACGCCCAGCCTTGGGCCCCAGACGTCCTCAGATTTCAGACACCGGTCAGTGACTTTTCCTGCCAGGAGAGTCACCCCAGAGCTCTCTGCAGGGTCATACGCACAGGACAGAGGCCCACAGGCTTTGCTGCATCTAATGAAAAACTGGAGAGACACAAGGAAACTGTCTGAGTGCCCTTCAACAGAAATAACAGAAGTCACTGCTTGAAAAACATCCCCCCTCCCAACTCCATCCTTATGCCCAGAGAGCTTGAAGAAGATTCCAGAAAACTTTTAGGCCGGTACTGCCAAGGAATATGAGAGGGACGAGGATGTCCAATGTAAGAGAGAAGTGAAAAAATGGCCAGCTTCCCCGCATTTTCTGAACAAGAGCTATTTTCTGTTGTGGGGTTTTGTCACAAATATCCTGCCTACAGAGGGTGAGCAGCACCCCCCTCCCCCCGGGCCCCATAGGGACTCCCACGGATTCCTCGTGGTCCCAGCAGGTTCCAGGGGCTGCCGTCACCCCGCCACTGGTAAAGTTGGCCTCAGCTGGAGGCTGCTGGCCTGAGCTCCAGAAAAGGCCCCCTCCACTTGTGGGGAGGGATAATGATCCCCCAAATGCAGAAGATTCGCCTCTAAACAGCTCATGCTCCAAGGGAAGTGCCCCAAGGATGGCACCATACTGTGTGGCTGAGTTGTCTCCTGGCAGAAAATTAACAACCTTGTCGCCCAATCAGAAGCTAAGATAATTTACAAAATAATCTGGAAAATACTGAGAGAATTTAGACTAGCTGGGAGAAAGAGAACGTGATCTCTCACAGAATCAAATAAAAATAGGGCTCTCAGAGTGTTAAACAGAATGTCAACAGCTATCTAAATGAAAGCCCTCTGAGATGAAACAATAGCCTACTACCTACTTTTGCCCTCGCACAATTAAAATCGGGTAATTTTTTAGCCTGTTTCTCTCAGCTCTAATCTGTCACCAGAAGAAGAAAGCCCCTTAGCGTCCCAGCTGTATCCAGTTTCACACAATGGCTTTTCCTCTCCCCACCAATTCTCAGTGCAGCCGGAAGTCAGTCAGCTCAGCCTCGTCAGCCTGCCTTTCTTGGACTCACGTTCCTTAGGTTTTTCTTTCCAAGCCCCAAATCACCCAAATGGTCTTTCCTTCATTCAGCAGCATTTGCTCAGCAAATATGGGTCAACTTCTGCCATATGCAAAGCACTAAGCTGGACGCTGGGTCGTTGGCATAGAGCTGAATAGGACACGCTTCTGTTTGTTAAAGAAACGAAGAAATGCAGTGCGTAGGGTCCCCGGCTGACGCCCCTGCACGGTGTCATTCAATCCTGCTGTCCAGCCCGGGGACGAACGTGCTCTCCCTCTTATCAATACACAGCCTACAATAAAAGGATGCACAGGTCCACAGGCCGTGCCTGCAGCGTTCCCGCCAGTGCATCCCCGACATGCAAAAAACTATGCAGTCACCGAACAATCACAGTTCCCTCAATTCGTGCGTGGGGACACGGATCCTCACTCTCAGATCCAGTGTGCAAAGCAGATGGGGAACAACGGACTCAAGTTGGAAGTGATTTACTTCATTAGCTGGGATTACAAGTTTAACTTACAAACCAGAGGTCAAAATTTCTCATTAACAAGGGGGCCGTGAATCGCTTCAGGCTTTGGTTCAAGAGGAGACCACTCTTATTACTAACTACACATTTCAATCTGTCTTTGATGTTGTCCTTCTTCCCTCCTCCCTTTTATTTTTTGGCAGAGGAGCTGATTTTAATTGTGGCTCTACAACAAGGCTCCCTCCATCCCGGGGAGCAGCCTCGTGTCTGCTGCCGCCGAGCGCCAGGCTGCAAGATTGGGTGCAGCCCATCGCTCAGGGCACATTTTAATGGCTCCCCTTTCCTACAAGGCTTGGATTGTTTTCCACGTGATTCTGGTTAATTTCGCTGCGGGAAAGGGCATCAGTTTTCCTTGTGAGCTTCTGATCCGTCTGCCTCAGAGAGGTGAAATATATTAAAACAGAGAAGGAGGCGTCATTCTAACTTTCCGAATGCAAAGACCAGACCCAGCACATTCTTCAGCACCCGGAATAGAGAAAGGAGTTTGACATAGACCATTACACTATAAAAAGCGCTCTTTTGATAAATCAGCTCAGGTTCTTTACAAAATACTCAAACTGTCTTCACATGCTTCTTGTCTTCAAAACCACTGCCAAGGGTTGAAGGAAGCAACTCGAATGAGATAAAACCCTTTGCAGAGGACGCTATACTTAGAATCTCAAAATCCAACACCACGGAATCCTTCTCCAAATAAGAACCAGGAAAATATAGCGGCGGCTCACAGCGTGCAGCACAAATAATAGAACGCTTCACTCACACTTACTGTTTCTATAGCCCAAGACCCACAGGCAGGCCACGGAGGCACAATGACCATTTCAACTGAAACAAGGCTTCAGATGGAGTCACTGATGGGAATGATTACGATATCTAATTATTTAGAAGCATAGCAGTTATCGAAAATAACTAAATTGTTATTCCGGTCTAGTCTGGTAAGAAGGTCACATTCAAACCGCATAAGCTCTAAACACTCCTTAGTTACTATTAACGTGCAGGGATGTGGCCGTTAATGTTTGTTCTTTCTGAGAAATGTTTTCTTAGTCGTCATGTGAAGAGCCCATAGGTACGAGAGAGATAGTGGATGAAGGCCCGGTGTCCGCTGGAGAGGTGTCTACACTGCCCCCGATTCAGAGGGCAGAGGCAGCTGCCAGAACCCAGGCTCCCCACTTGGCTGCACCCAACTCCAGCCACATTCCCGGCAAGGCAGTTTGCTGTGGAAGCCACTGCACTGCGGGGAAGAAAACCCACTGCAAAACGAGCAAGACAAGCAGGGGTGCGGTGGGGGTCCCACGGAGGGCCCAGTGGCTCCCATTCTGTGCCCCGTGGGGGCTCTTATCCTGGGGGGACTAACTGCCGTCTTTGCTTTCTCTGCTGATGTTCAGTGTTAGTCCCTTTATGTCTCCAGTTCCTTTAACAAAAATACTGGTTAGAACTCAAAGAATGTGTTTGACTGGGAGGTGAAGAGTGGTTCTCAGCTGGGGACAGTCAGCAGCTCAGACCTGGGAAGCTCGGTGGCTCCAGGTCACAGGGGCCCGAGGCAGCCTGGCCATCTGGGCTAGCAGCCACTTCCTGAAGCCCGAGGCACCCCCGGCCAGGCCAGGCGGTCACCTTGACCGGGTTGCTGGGGCGTCTCACCCACTCTGGGGGGCCCCCCTCCCCCGGCAGCCTTTCAGTTTCAACAGGGGGCTATCTTAACAACGAGACATCTTAGAAAGGTCATTATTGCTAGTCTAATTTCAAACAGGCCCCACAATGAAGGGCTGTCTTTGTGTGGGATTAATTTTAAAACCTCAGGATTTGATGTCAGTGGGAAAGAACCAGCGTGGGACTCGTACTGCTGCCTTCTCCTGCTTCTGGCCAGCGCCGGGGGCTTGTTTCTTAGGAGATGAAAACCCTGACAAGCCCTTCAGTCAAGCTGAAAGCAGGCAGCAGTCCAACAACACCCACAGGCCTCCTGGGCATCCTGTGACCCCTCCGAAAAGTCACATTCACTTTGCTCTTGAGAAAGGAAAAATAATGCTGGAGGCATTTTATTTTAAACCATGTGAAATAAGGAAATGTGAAGATGCGAAAATGAAGTGAAAAAAAGTTCGAATTCATTTCCGTCCTTTGCAATGGCTTAGAAGCCAAACTGGTTCATTTTGAAAGAGTGTAAAAATCTGATCCATTCACCAGTAGGCAGAGACTACAAAATGCTTAAGGTAAAATATGTAAATATGTAAAATTATCTGCTGAAAACCATCTCCTTTTGTGCTTGAAAGAATTTTTTAAAGCATCTTTATTTCTATTCTGCATTAATATACTGTTGAAGAGAAAAGTTACTTGCTGGCAAAACAACAAAAACCAAGGTGCTGAAAACAGAGTGATTCTAAAATGAAGTCCACAGATAAAGGGAAGGACAAAAAGGATGCTCCCTTATTGCTCACTTGTATGGCATTTTTAGTAATAATTTAAAGAATATCATTAATATAACAAATTATAGAATTCAGTTTTCAAAAGCAGTGTTTGTCTGAAAACTTGAAACAAAACCTTCCTGCCAGCCTCCACTACTGTTTCTTTTGGAAGTGGGGTCCGTCTGCTCCCTGATTTCCTCCACCGCCCTGGACCCAGCCCCCTGCTGTCCTTGCTGGGGCACATAACAAATAATAGGCCACAACCAGCTTACCTTATGTCTAAATATTCTCAAGTTAGTTTTAAAAAAATATGTAGAAGAATGACAGAACAAATGCAAATGGTTATGTTATTATCATTCATTTAGTTTGATTTAAATATATTTTATTGCAGCAAAAATGGTTTTAGTCACATGACTTCCAACTTCCAGAAACAGTTTTTTTCTTCCCTAATCCCATTTCTTTTGGGAGGGGGTTCGGAGAACTAACGGATTGTCTCATCAAATCAGCATCTTTTAGACTGCAATTGTTTCCTGTCTCTTTCTGGGTGGGAATATCCTGCCTGAATGGGCATCCAGCCCCATTGGCCAGGGATGGAGGGTTGAGCCTAGATGGAGACGGCTGTGGGCCTGCCACCACATCAGCCTAGCTTTCTAGCCAGGGCTAGAGAAGCTTCAGACCCCAGCGGGGCAGACATGATACACACTTGAACCTGTGTTTCCTGCAGCAGCATTGTTGGGGAAAGGTGAAGGCTCTTAAAACTGAAAAATTTTTCTTGGTTTTGCAAACTCTTGGGTATTTCTTGAAGGATCAGATAATAGAAGCTAGAAGGCTTTCTCAAAAGAGCTTTCAAATCTGCTTTTTCTACTGTAAACTCTCTTGTTCCTATGCTTTGTGTCCATGTTTTGTTTTGTTTAAATCTCTTATTTCCTCAAATTTTAAAAATTTTTAAAAAGAATCATAGACACACGCTCAAAAAATAGTTGTCCAGAAACGTGCCCTGGCTCCTCCCCATGCTGATGGAAGGCAAGTCCACAGAGCCCCATCCCAGGCCTGTTTCCCTAGGCCTGGGCAGACTTCCACCACAAAGGATGTGAGGCGCCTGAGAGCTGCTGACGGGATCAGTAAGATGGGGCTGGGATCTAGGGTGTAAAGTGTTGACATTTTGTTCATCGTAGGTTTTTTTTTTTGTATTCACTTTTATTTAAAAAAACATTGCATTAAAATATTTATCTTGACTACTGAATTTTTTTGGCAGCTCCTTAAATTCTGCCCCCAGGCAAGTGCCCTACTCACCTCTCCCTGGTCCTGGCCTTGCTGTGGGGATGTTGGCTCCCACCCGGACCAGCCAACATGGAGGAGGATGCCATTCCTCCCGACACCCTCCCTTAAAGGGCTGGAAGCAATTTCTTTACTGGCCCTTCTCAATCCAGGCTCATTGGAATCTCTCTTCTAAAGCTTCATCCATTCATACAGATTTCTGAAACAACAAAACTCCAACCTAAGAAACCCAGGATGAGAAAGAGTTATTGAATTAAAATAGAGCTTTTCTTGTATATCACACTACAATAAATTATTCTAAGTACATCAGAAACTGCACTCATAGTATGTAAAGGTTTGCTGTTGTGATAAAGGTCTTGAAAAGACAGGAGGAGATGTACTGTTGGCATCGTGATTATCATCTACCACCATCACTTACTGGGTACCATTCGCGGAGCTAAGGGCTCTACACATTTTATTTTGCATAGTTCCCAGCAACCGTGATGGCAAATTGGAGGCTGCACAAAGTTATACACGTGGGCAAGGGGGCTGGGCTGGGATATGACATCAGGTCAGACTCCAGAGCCCACAAGCCTTGGAGCCTTGGAGGTAAGTGTGTTTTTACTCTTTCTTGCACAGTTCACTGGCTTAGCTCTGTGCAGGGATGCTGAGCCCAGGGCTGAAGGTTGGCCAGGCAGCTACAATCGCAGCTCCTCCCACTCCACCATTCTGCCCCCAGTAAACTCAAGAACCTGCAGCTGAGGGCCCCTGAGCATGACCCAGCAAAGGCAGGTTCCCCGTGCATGTGGCCAAGGGATGGGGCAGGGCCCCTGCCCTGTTAGGCGGCCCTGGGCAGCTAAGGTGTGTCCAGCCAGAGTCCACTTCCTCTGATGATGCTTCAGAGGGCTCAGCAGCAGGAGCCCTGCTTTTCAATTCTGGGTCCTTATGCAAAAATAATCAAGACTTCCTGCCTGAGCAGCAGGATGAACGGATCTCCAGCTTAAAGGGAAGACAGGAGGGGTGTGGGGAAGAATCTCGGTTGTCCCAGCTGGAAACTTAAGAATCAGGAAATGTGCTCTGTGTGTGTCATGTTCCCAGCCTGATGAACAGTCAGCCGGGCCAAGGACAAAGCAACCACCAACGCTGCGGCTCCTTGCTCTCTCTCCCTGCTGGTCCTCTCCCTCGCGCGTCCAGGCTCCCTGGCTTTCTCACTCCTCCTCCCGCTTCTCCCTCAGTGAGCCTCAGGGGGTGTTCGCTCCCAGTAGCTCCCTTCCATTCCTTCTTAGCCATTCTCTCAGCTTTTCACTTTGTCTTATACCAAAAGCCCCTGGACACACTGTCTGTTTCCCCAGCCAAACCTCTTTTAAAAATTACTCTCTCTTATACACGGGGTACATTAACCCATTTGCCTCCAAAAAGCCCATAGCACTGTGGAGAAGGCTCAAGTGCCCCTGGATTCCCACGACCCATGGCTACCCCTCAACCTTCTACAGGGTAGCCACTGAGTCTGTGTGTATTCTTTCTGACTTTTGTCTATGCTTTTGCAACATACAATGGATTCCTTTACAACTATGGGGTATTATTTGTTATTGATGAGTTTGTGGGGTTTTTTTACATAAACTATACATATATTGTTCTGCAGATTTTTTTTTTTTTTTTTTTTGCTCAACAATACATCTTAGAGATCTATTTGCGTATATATAGGTCCCACTCAGTTTTTAAAAATTGCTGTATAAAACACTGTGCTGTGAAGACGCCGTGCTCTCTGCAGGCGTTCCAATACTGACGGGCACTTAGGTTTCTGCTATTACAAAGGCAGCTGCAATGACTCTCTCTCTGTGCACGTATATGTTTCCTGAGGGTAGATGAGACAGAAGGGAAATTGCTGGGCTGCAAGTGTGCACATTTCTAGTTCTAAAGGACATCACCAGGCCCTCCAAGGCCCTTACACCAGTCGGTGGCCCAGCAGCATCTGAGAGCAGTGTCCTGATGACCTCACTAGTACCTGACACTATCACACTTGTAAATTTTTGCCTATTTGATGGGTGACGAATGCTACCCCATTTAATTTGCATTTCCCTTAAGATTTGACGGGATTGAGCATCTTTTTATTGTTTGTAATAAGTTTACAATCCATTTTCCATGCTGCTTCTGTGAATTTCCTATTCATATTCTTCGCCCATTAAAAAAAAAACAAATGAGTAGTTTGTCTTTTCACACCATCGCTTGCTTCCCTGGTTGAGCCGAGGGCAGGCGCTCCGCACGCACACTTCTCAAGCCACCCGTTCACTTTGTAGGTGGATCCAGTAGCTTTGGGGTCTGGAATATTCCTTTCAAAGGGATCAAATATTGCCTCTTCCGTGAAGCCTTGTCAGTATTCCCATGGCCTTTGGGGACCTCTGATTCCAAAGCTGGCGGTGACAAGACCTAGTACTGACCAGGCACCCTTTGAAGTCAGGGGACCCCAGCACATGCTGCACCTCAGGCCCCACACCCCTGCCCCAGCAGAGCCTCACGACAGCTGGGCTTCCTCCTGGAGCTGTGCAGCCACTCACGGGCTGGTCCCAGCCCTGGCCTCAGGCCAGGGGGCGGGGCTCTGTGGGGCTCCACCAGCAAGAGCATTCCACAATTGAGTGCCTACTGTGTGCAAGTCCTGAGCAACGTGGCCCATAATCACACCTTTTTTTAACGTCACTGCATGGCAGATGCCAATGTCACGTTCCACCAAGTTCCACGACTTGCTCCAAAAAGACTGGAATTCGAACTCGGATCTGCCTGCCTGCAGCGTCGGTGCTTTGCTGATGGCTCCGGCTGCACCCCTGGGCTGGCTGCTCCTGGAGGCTAAGGAGAGTGCAGGCAGTATGGTCAGGGCCTGGCCACAGCGCCCAGCAGCCGCACCCAACACATGCCCTCTCCACAGTGCATGCACCCCGGGTCCATGGCCTGAGCCACTGGAGGCAGAGCGCCAGGGAGCCTGACTGATCAGTGAGGGGAACCCCCGCCTTCCCCCGCCTCACGGCTCTAGTTCAGAGAAGGCTGAGTAACAGGTGCTCATGGAGAGAGTCATCCTGAGCTGAGAAAGACTCAGGTGGAGGTCGAGAGTCATCCTGAGGCCACCTACCTCAGGTGCTTCTGCCCTGAGAGCCCATCTGGGAAAGAGAGGGAGAGTTCCTGAAGGTGAACAGACCAAATTTTAGTCAAATTCCAGTAATTCTTTCACTTAATGTTAATATTAACATTTAATACTGAAAAATCCTAATGGTGACCTGATTCCCTTTTTCGAATTCCAGCCCTCTCAGATAGCCTATCTCTCGAGGTGACAAGTGAGTGGTACCTGAATCCATTACTGCCTGATTAATTATGCTGCCTTTGTACACAGGAAACAGGGACTTCAATCGCCCGCCTGCCACCCCTGGCCGCCTCTTCGCCAGGCCAGCCGCTGTCAGGGAGCCTGGCCCCATGCCCTGTGGGGCGGCGGGAGTGATGGCTGGGTAGATGTGGCTGCCAGCCGTCAGAGGGCCTGAGATTTAGGGCTCTTTCTGCAAAAAAAGGGCCTTTGGGCAGTGGAGGGTGGGAGGGTGGGAGGGGTGAGTCAGGTCCAGAGGCTGCAGAGTGGAGGTTTCTGCTCTGTCCCAGGCGGCGCCTCTGAAACTGGTGTCACCCCTTCAGGAGGGGGCACTGGGTCTCAGAAGGTGCTGTTTAGAACAAATCTATCCCTCAGGATACACACTCACTTTGTGGAAGGTGAAGGTTTATTTGCCAGCTCCCCAGACCCATGTGTGGGCACAGCCCTGGTGGGCATGGCAGCAGTCTCGACATCTGGAGTGGGGGCTGGGGAAGCCCCAGGCTCCGAGGCAGGGTGGGAACCACTGCCTCTTACCTTTGCTGGTTTGTGAACCTGCCAAGTGCTCCCGCTGTGGCCCTCTGTCCTGTGCATTTGCCAAGGGCTACAAAGTTGTGAAACAAGTCATACCTGAAGAGTTGCAGAGTGATGTATTTTTTCAAACAAGGAAAGAATAGATATCTTTGCAAGTGTCACTTCCCCACCCTACTTGAGCTTGCACAGTGTGGAGCAATACAAGGGGCACATGCCAGCCTGAGTGCCCCCTGGGCCTTGGGCTCAGCAGGTCTGGTTTTCAATCTTAGTCTGCCATGGATGTGCTGTGTGATGGTGGTCAAGTTACCTAACCCCTCTGAGCCTCAGGGTGGTTGTGAGAGTTAATAAGAGAACACACACAATGTCTTGGGTTTTTGACTCAGAGTACTTCCTGACATGGGCCAGCTTGATCCAGCTGTTTTCGTGCTGCCAGGTCAAAGCCGAGTAGTCAAAACGAGAAGTGCTGGTTTTCATTACGAAGCTGTGTGTGAATCTGTCATCCCGCCTCGAAGCCCCAGGGACTGGCAGAGCACGCATTACAGGGCAGTTCTGTAAAACCTTGTTTCTAGGCCACAACAGTGCCATCCACACCCCGCCAGCTCTGCCTCACCCAGCCCTCCCTGCAGGCTTCACTGGCCTCTCACAAGCCACCTGGCAGGTGTGGTCACAGGGGCACCCCCGCAGGGCAGGGAGCGGGGGCGCAGGTCCGGGAAGATCCAGGCAGTTGCTCACATCCTGGGGAGAGGGGTATGCAGAGGTGGAGCCGGGGAAGCCATGAAGAGTCCGCGGTGGTTCAGGGGCACCAGGAAATGGGTGTGGGGGCATCAGCAATCAGAAGCCAGGACTGGAGTTCGGTCAAGGGAGAAGTCTAGGTCCAGGCTGTCAGAGGCAGTCACAAGCGAAGCACCCAGAAGCCTCAGCATCTTAGAAGTGCTGAGGCCCGGACACCCCTCAGACCCGTGGTGCTGGTCCGGTGCCTGAGGCAGGGCTGGGCTGGGCACCGGAGCCTCCACTCGGAGCCCATCTCTGTGTAGAGCATGCAGGCTGAGGCTGGGTGCTCAGAGTCTGGGTGGCTGGGTCCCAGAGAGAAAGATCTAGTGCCTGGCATCTCCTGAGCCTGGGACGGAGGGCAGCTGGGGCAGGGAGACTGAGCTAAGTCCATCCAAGGGAAAATGGGGCAACAGCCTCTGTAACATCTCCGTGAAGTGTTGAACCTACAAGGTCCAAACTTTGGAGGTTTTAAAGGAAGTCAGTTTGGAAAGCTATAAAAGATACAGATACTCAGTCAATAACTCGACTGTCAGGTGGGAGCAGCAGCCACCTTCCTTTGGTTTCCGGGGGTCTAGATCCGCGCTCAGCACCACCTGGGACTTCTGATCCCCCCATTGAACTCACTTGGGAAGACAGCATGGAGCCCTCACGGGGCCATTTTTCTCTGCGGGGGAGACTGGCTCCTCCTGATCCCTGGCTGTGAACCTGCCAAAGGGCCTCCGCAAAGGCCGAGGGGAAAGAACAGACAGTGGGGCAGGGAGCTCCTATTTGCTACCCCTTTGGAATCATAATACGCGCATTATACTGGTAAGAGGTTAAAGGATTGGCCTGAAGGCAAAAATCCAACCGCTATGGACTGACTCATGTCCCCCAAATTGCTATGTTGAAGCCCGAACCCCCAGTGTGCTGGCATTTGGAGACGGGGCCTTTGGGAGGCAATTAGGGTTAGATGAGGTCACCAGGGTGGGGCCCTCATGATGGGATTAGAGCCCTTATCCAAGAGACGCGGGAAAGTGTACTCCCTCTGCCAGGCAAAGACACAGTGAGCAAGTGGCCATCTGTGAGCCAGGAAGAGAGCCCCCCCCCCCCACCCCGATAGCCCAACCCTGCTGGCGCCCCCCTCAGCCCCAGCCCAGCTCCAGAGTTGTAAGAACAGAAATGTTGTTGTTAAGCCAGCCAGGCTACGGTCTTTTGTTATGGCAGCCTGAGCTGCCTAAGACGCCCATGAATGGTCTTTGCTTCTCCTTTCTTCTGTCTGGCTCTGAAGACACACTGTCGGCCAAGGTGACAGGGAGTGCTGACTAGGTGAGCATCTCATACAGAAGCCACCTGGTAGACACCAGTTCTTAATGATTGTGGAAACTTCTGGAAACTTTCAAGGAAATGCTAAGACCTTGACAACCAGAGGACCATCTACAAGGACCAAGCCTGCACCCACCTTCCCACGCTCGATGTCATCACCTGTCAGCAGCCAACAGGCTGGTGTAAAGTCCCAAAGATAAGGAGGCCAAGGGGTGAGCGAGGAGTGGAGGCGGCAGCAGCCTGCAACCCCACCTGGGACATCTGGGCACTTCAGCCCAGCAGTACAGCAGACACAGAGCCTGAAACGTGTTCCCCCGGTCTCCTCATGCTGCCTCACAAATGCCACCCCCAAGCCCGGCGGCTCTGCAAGTGTGGAAGGAGATCTGCGGGACATCTTCTCAGCCGCCTGGGGCGCCGGGAACACCACCAGACCCAGAGTCAAAGACTCGCACCTATAGATCAGCTCCTCAATTTCTAAGCTAGGGCCTGAGGCCGCGTTAATTAACCTCTCTATGCCTTAATTTCCAATCTTTAAAGTGTATCAACACCTCTCACTTTAAGTTATTATGCGGATCAATGAGATAATAAAAAAATGAGGACTCTATAAAGGTTGGTTTCCTTTCCCTTTTTTCCTACCTCAGCCTCTATATCTCCCCATCTGCTCTTAATTTTATAGGCATTTCACAAAGCTCACTCACTGGAGAGAAGAATCTTCCCCGTTATCTTTTTTTTTTTTTTTTTTTTTTAAAGATGTCATAGTATTGGGGAAAGAATATGGGTCTTAGGTCAGGAAAAATGAAACCCACGTCAACTAGCCTGCAAGAGTGGGTCCTGTTGTCAGGCTCCTGTGCCTTTGCAACAGTGCACACTCAGAGATTTGGGGTCCTCTCTGTGCACGTGTGTCTCTCTGGAGTTGTGAGTTCTGCTAGGACAAGCAGTGCCCACCGCTGAGCCTGACCTCTGGCAAAGCTCAGCAAACATGGGGTGAATGGAAAGAAAGCTGTTGAGTGCCTAGAGGTTCCACCCCACACGCAGACCCCCAGACCCAGTGGCATGGTTTTCCAGGCTGGAAGGAGGCTCTCCGTGCCTGACCATTTGAGTCTGGATGACGTAGCGGGTAAGACAGAGTGTGGCCCTGCTTTAAGAAAATGACTGGCCCCAAAGCATACGGGAAAAGCTCATTTGATTCAATGAAAGTCAGAAAAATACATTTTTCATTAACCACTATCGATAGTGGCAAATATGCGTGGTCACATTAGAAATATTCATCTGTCCGCCTCCCAACCATCCCTTTAGTCATTGTTTGCACGGCATGTCTTTTTTCCATCTTTGCTCTTTCTACCTTTCCTAGCCTTATGCCTAAGGTGTGTCTCAACACGTAGTTGGGTTTTGGTTACTTATCCTGTCTGACAATTTTTGTAGTTTGATGGCAGTGTTTAGTTCATTCACATTTAGTTAATCATATATTTGGGTTTAAATGTTTCTAAATCTTTTCCTGTTTGCCTCACCTTCTTTTGGAGTAATTCTTTTCATATCATTTCCTTCTCCATTATAAGCTTGACAGTTACAGGCACACCTTGGAGGGTCTGGTTCTAGATCACGACAATATCGCAATAAACTGAGCCACACAAATTTTTTGGTTTCCCAGTGCATTTAAAAGTTATGTTTACACTATACTGTTGCCTCTTAAGTGTGCAATAGCATTATGTCTAAAAAAAGTACATGCTTTAATTTAAAAATGCTTTGTTATTAAAAATGCTAACCATCACCTGAGCCTTCAGCGAATCATCATCTTTTTGCTGGTGGAGGTCCCGCCTTCATGTTGATGGCTTCTGACTGATTAGGGTGGTGGCTGCTGAAGGCTGGGGTGGCTGTGGCAATTCTTAAAATAAGACGACAATGAAGTTTGCTGCATCGATTGACACTTCCTTTCATGAATGATTTCTCTGTAGCCCGTGATGCTGTCTGATAGCATTTTACCCACCATAGAACGTCTTTCAAAATTGGAGTCAGTCCTCTCAAACCCTGCTGCTGCTTTATCAACTAAGTTTATGTCATATTCTAAATTCTCTGTTGTCATTTCCACAATCTTCACAGCATCTTCACCAGGAGGAGATTCCAGCTCGAGAAACCACTTTCTTTGCTCATCCATAAGAAGCAACTCCTCCTCCATTAAAGTTTCATCGTGCGATTATAGTAATTCAGTCACATGTTCAGGCTCCGCTTCTAATTCTAGTTCTCTCACTGTTCCCACCTCATCTCGTTACTTCCTCCATGGGAGTCTTGAACATCAAACTCATCCGTGAGGGTTGGAATCGACTTCTTCCAAACTCTTGTTAATGTTGATATTTTGACCTCTTCTCATGAACCACGAACGTTCTTAATGGCATCTAGAATGGTGAATCCTTTCTAGAATGTTTTCAATTTACTTTGCCCAGATCCATCAGAGGAATCAATATCTATGGCAGCTACAGCTTTATGGAATATATTTCTTAAATACTAAGACTTGAAACTTGAAATTACTCCTTGATGCATGGGCTGCAGAATGGATGCTGTGTTAGCAGGCATGAAAACAATGTTCATCTCGTTGTACATCTCCATCAGAGTTCCTCAGTGACCAGACGCATTGTCAATGAGCAGTAATATTTTGAAAGAAATCTTTTTTTCTGAGTAGTAGGTCTCAACAATGGGCTTAAAATATTCAGTAAACCATGTTGTAAACAGATGTGCTGTCATCCAGGCTTTGTTGTTCCATTTATAGAGCACAGGCAGAGCAGATTTAGCATCATTCTTAGAGGCCCTAGGATTTTTGGAATGGCAAATGAGCATTGGCTTCAACTTAAAGTCACCAGCTGCATGAGCTCCTAACAAGAAAGCTAGCCTGTCCTTTGAAGGTTGGAAGCCAGGCGTTGACTTTTCCTCTCTGGCTATAAACTCCTAGATGGCATTTTCTTCCATCTGTTTTTTTCTACATTGAAAATCTGTTGGTTAGTGTAGCACCTTCACTAATTGTCTTAGCTAGATTTTCTGGAGAACTCACTGCAGCTTCTCCATCAGCGCTTGCTGCTTCACCCTGCACTTTTACGTTACGGAGACGGCTTCTTTCCTTAAACCTCATGAACCAACCTCTGCTGGCTTCAGACTTTTCTTCTGCAGCTCCCTCACCTCTCTCAGCCTCCATAGAATTGAAGAGAACTAGGGCCTTACTCTGGATTAGACTTTGGCTAAAGGATATGTTGTAGCTCGTTTGATCTTCTCTCCAGGCCACTAAAACTTTCTCCATATCAGCAGTAAGACTGTTTTGCTTTCTTATCATTCACGTGTTCACTGGAGTAGCACTTTTAATTTCCTTCAAGAACTTTCCTTTGCATTCACAACTTGGCTAACTGTTTGGAGCAAGAGGCCTAGCTTTTGGCCTATCTTGACTTTTGACATGCCTCTCTCTCTAAACTTAATCATATCTAGCTTTTGATTTAAAGTGAGAGATATGCAACTCTTCTTTTCACCTGAACACTTAAAGGCCATTGAGGGGTTACTAATCGGCCTAATTGCAATATTGTTGTGTGTCAGGGAACAGGGAGCCCCAAGGAGAGGGAGAGAGACAGGGGAAAGGCTGGTGGGCGGAGCAGTCAGAATATATTTATTAAGTTCACCATTTTATATGGCATGGTTCATGGCACCCCAAAACTATAATACTAACACAAAAGATCACTGATCACAGATCATCATAACAAATATAATAATGAAAAAGTTTGAAATATTGCAAGAATTACCAAAATGCGACACAGAGATATGGAGTGAGTAAATGATGTTGGAAAAATGACACCAATAGACTTGCTCAACACAGGGTTGCCATGAACTTTCAATTTGTAAAAAATGCAATATTTGCAAAGCACAATAAAATGAGGTATGCCTGTATATATATATATTTTTTTACCATTCCTTTAGTGGCTATACCCTAGAGATTATGTTATGGATTGGATTGGGTCCCCTCATCAAATTCGTATGTTGAAGCCCTAACTCCCAAATGTGACTGTATTTGAAGATAGGACTTTTACACAGGTAATTAAGGTTAAATGAGGTCATAAGGGTAGGGTCCTGAACTCCATAGGATTAATGTCCTTATAAGAAGAGACACAGAGAGTTCTTTCTTTCTGACATCTGAGGACACAGCAAGAAGAGGACCACCTGAAAGCCAGGAAGAGAGCCTTGTTTCATAGTTGACCCTGCTGGCACCCTGATCTCAGACTTCCAGCCTCCAGACTGTGAGAAAATAAATTTCCGTTGTTTAAGTCACCCAGTCTGTTATTTTGTCTTGGCAGCCCAAGCAGACTAAGGCAGATTACAAGATGCATCCTTAACTTATTAAAATCGAAATAAATTAGTAAGTTTGCTAGTTCTTGAACAATGCAAGGACCTTAACATACCTTAACTCTATTCTCTTCCTCCCACTTTTTGTTCTATTGTTGTCGTACATTTTAAATTTTACATATATTTTGTTAAAAAATTTTTCTATATGTACTTAAAACACTACAAGATATTATTTTTACAAATATTCATTTAGATTTACCCACTTGTGTACTCTCTCTGCTGCCTTCTGCATTTGCTCCTTTCTGCATTTCTAAAGTTCCATTTGTGATAATTTTCTTTCTGCCTAAAACAATTTCCTTTAGTATTTCTCTTAGTGTATAATTTGATAGTGAGAAATACTCTTACTTTTTGTCTATTTTAAAAATCCTCATTTAAGCTTCATTATTGATGAGTATATTTTACTGGTTATAGAATCTAGATTAGCTTTCCAGTGCCATTAAGGTGCTATTTTATTGTCTTCTGGCTTCTATGATTTCTGTTGAAAAGTTAGCTGTAAGTCCTATTGTAGCTCTAGTTTAGGTAATCTGTTATTCTACTTGGTTACTTTTAAGACTTTCTCTTACTCTTTGGTTTTTGTAGTTTTACTATGATGTGCCTAGGTGTGATTTTGTTTGTATTTACACTGCTTAGGGTTCTTCAGGGCTTCTCAAATCTGTGGATCTATGTCTCTCATCAATTTTGGAAAATTCCTGGCCATTATCTAGTCAAATATTGCTTTGTGCCCCCCTCTCTCTCTAGTCCTCTTTTGGGACTTCAATTGCAATTATGCTAAACCTTTTCACTATCTCCAAAATATGACACACTCTTTTTGTATTTTCCATCCTTTTGTCTCTTTGTGCTTCAGTCCAGATATTTCCTTTTGATGTATCTGCCAATTCACTAATCCTCTCTTCATCTGTGTCTAATCTTTGAACTCACTTAGTATGTTCTTAATTTTCTTTTTTCAGCTATAAAATTCCCATTGATTCTTTTTTTATATGTATATTGTCTGTTGGAATTTTCCATTTTATCTTTTATCTCGTTGAATGTATCACTCAGAGGTTCTTCTAAAGTCCATATCTGTTAACTGGATTTCCTGTGGGTCAGTTTCTCTTACCTATTTCTTCTCTTGGTTTTGGGTCATAGGGTCTTGTCTCCTGGTATGCCCAGTAAATTTTGATCAATTGCCACATGTTGTATGTGAAAAATTGTGGAACCGATGTGACACTGTGGATGATGCTCTCTTTCTCCAGAGATTTTCTTTTGCTTTTGTAAAGCAGTTAGCATAGAGGCAGGCCATCTTAACCTGGTTTGAGTCAAAGTTGATCTTCATGAGAGTGGTCCTTTTTGATTTGTCTTTACTACTAGTATAACCTTTCAGAGGTCCTAACCAAAAGCCTAGGATATTACCAGGGCCTCTCTGAGACTGCGAAAGCTTTGCTCAGTGTTTTAGCCTTTAAGTCACTGCTCTTAGAAGTAAATGCCTTGAGCAGAATAATAGTGCTGGTATGAACTAAATGTTTGTGTCCCCCTCAATTTCATATGTTGAAGCCCTAACCCTCAATGTGATGGTATAAGGCAGTGAAGCCTTTGGGAGGTAATTAGGTTTAGATGGGGTAATGAGGATGGAGCCTCCATGACGGGATTATTGCTCATATTAGAAGAGGAAGACACCAGAGCTTCCTCTCTCTGCCATGTGAGGACACAGAAGGAAGGCGGCCATCTGCCAGCCAGGAAGAGGGCCCTCATCAAGAACCCAATCTGCTGACACCTTGATCTCAGAATTTGAGCCTCCCTAACTATGAGAACTAAATGCCTGTTTTTCAAGCTAGCCAGTCTATGGTATATTATTACTGTGGTCCAAGCTGACGAAGACAGGTGTGAAAGGTCAGGCTCACCTTTTTAAGCTTCCCTTCTCTCCAGGATCTTGCTCTTTCAGCTTCTCCCTGCCTAGGTAAGATTTCTGATGTTTTCGGACAGATTTTAAAAATTATCCAGCTATTCTAGTTGTTTGAGGTGGGAGGTTTGGTTTGATCCATGCTGGTGTTCCAGAGTCAGAAGCAGAGGTCCCAACTATTCCTTTAACATAATTTCTTAGCTATAATAATGGTTAGCACAAAAATTAAGGTTTAGGGGTAATAAACTCCATCTGGATGGGTAAAAAAAAAGTACAAATTGGTTCAACTGATTGGAAAAAGTAGAAAATTATAGTTTTCTATTAAGGTAAATTATTCTAATTAAATTAGTATAAGAAGCTTTGGAGCAGTCAGTCACTGGAAACATACAATATATAACAGCTAACTTCCCAATATTTTTTACCACAGTGAAGTGTACCTTTGCTTTATAGCAGTGAGAATTAGGGGAGTCCCTAGCATTCCAAGCCCTCCACCAGGCTCTGGATCACACTGCAAGATACTTGCCAGGTTCCTAAGAAGACAGTGTGACTGCATCATAGCGCAGGCAAACTCACTCAATGAACATACAGCAACCAAATTTGAAGACTGTTATCTTACTTCTCTAAAAGTTTCACAAATTGTTCTTTTACAGTGCAAACATCCATAAAAATTGAGAAGATAAAAAAACCCCATAATTTTCCATAGCAGAATAGATAGGTAATTAGCCAACTACTTGTCAGATGACCACTGCTGTTTCAAGCTTTGCCCTAGCAGCTGGCTCCTGTCCCATGGATGAAAAAGCCGTCAAAGCACGAAATTTGACCTGTTGTGGCAGAGTATCAGGATCCTAGTTAATCGAAGTCCTGGCTGCATGTTGTATCCTGAACTGCGTGTCCTAGAGGAAGAAAGGGAAGACAAGAGCAGTTGGGAAGGCTGAGAGTATTGACTGCAGGCACTCACATTTTGTTGTTGAGCAAACGGGCTTTATGACCAAGGCTGGGCATAATTACCAGCAAATGTACCACTAAGGTTACTAAGTGAAATGCCTTGGGAACTGGATGGATGGAAATAAATCTGTGAGCTCAAGAGACCATTCCCTAAGAAGATTATAGATGAGCTAATGTGACAATGCTTTGGCTTCCAAACACAACTGGGAAATTCAAGACCAAAAGCTCAAGTTGGATTGCTTCAGCTACCAAAATAAGGGATGATGACAGGAAGTCCATGGAGGTCTCTCAACTCCCTAGAGGGATACACACAGAAGAAAAAAATTGGTTACAGGCGGGTCATAAACACGGAATCTATTAGGACTAAATGAGTCCTCTTGTAGATCTAGTTTAACCATGTTATCTTACAGAAGATGAACTGACACCACCGAGGGAACTCCTTTTCATCTGTCAGGACTCATAACAAACATTGGTCCTTCTGCAAAGCCTTCTACCCTTCCATTTCATGGCTTCTGTGTCATTTTCTAATCTAGAGTTTGAGATCCATAATTTCAGAAGCTCAAGCGGAATGAAGGTCCTCAATAATATTTCTTGAACAGATAAGTGAGAACTGAGATGTGCAAAGTCAGAGCAAGACATGGGTCGGTCATCCTGAGCTCCAGCTCAGGCAATTCAACGTTGGTTGCCAAGTTTGAGAAGACCCTGCAAAAAGTAAAAGATAAAAATTCAAACATAGTAAAAAATAGAATAATATAATGAACCACCATAGACCCATTACTAATGTCCAATCTTGTTTCCATCTATACCTTCACCCACTTTCCTTACCACTACACACAACCATTTAGAAATAAATTCCAGATATCATATCATCTGTGAATATTTTAGCATGTATTTCCAAAATATATTAAAATACTTAAAAATATAACCATAAGAGGAATGGGCAGGGCAAAATGGCAGGGTGAGCTGATCTGGGACTCTCTCCCCTCCAAACTACAACAAAGGACTGGAAAAAACCTGAATTTCAGCTAATAAACCTAATGCCAGGATGTCAGAGACCTACAGTATCAAAAAGACGGAGGATGGAGATCCTGCTACCGGCCTCAGAGATGGAACCAGGTAGGAGAGAATTTCGCTCCCTCCCCTAGAGTCTGGGATTGCAGCCCCAGGTGCGGGAAGGAGCACGGGAGGGGCCGCATGACCCAGGGGTCGTCCAGGACTCCTGTCGCCAGTATAGTGGAAACCCGCTGATGGGGAAAAGTTTCCCTGTGAGGGGACCCCATAAACCCAGGGCCCTGGGAGGCCAGAGAATGGAACTCATCCGAATCTAGATTGGCATGCAAGAAAAACACTCCCTCCCTCCGCCAGCAAACTGCGCTGGGGGCCGCCATCTTGCCCGAAGGCGGAGAGCTCAGAACGTGCAGCTCTCGACCCCTATCTAGTGGCGACAGGCTGTAACTGCAACCGAATTCTACCATCATGGGGAAAAAAACGCTCCTCTACCATTGAGCAATTTATAAAAGCTCCAGACCAGAAGGAAAACAACAAAAACACAGAATTAAGTCCTGAGGACTTGGAAATAGGTAAACTAAGTGAAAATGAGTTCAGAATAGCTATAATCAAAAAACTCAATGAGGTAGAGAGAAAGATAGAGAAACAAGCCAACGAGTTCTGCAGTTACTTGACAAAAGAGATTGAAATTATGAAGAAGAATCAAACAGAATTACTAGAGATGAAAAACACAATGGACCAGTTAAAACAGAATACGGATTCCCTGAATGCCCGTGTAGACACCATAGAGGAGAAAATTAGCAGAATCGAAGATAGACAGGCTGAATGGCTCCAGACAGAGGAAGAAAGAGAACTAAGAGTTTAAAAAAATGAGGAAAATCTCCGAGAGATAGTGGATTCAATGAGGAGAAAGAATTTAAGGATCATTGGAATTCCTGAGAACGTGGAAAAGGAAAATGGAGCAGAAAGTGTGCTTAATGAAATTATCTAAGAGAACTTCCCAAATCTAGAGATTGAGGGGGAAATGTGTGTAGAGGAACCTTTCAGATCTCCTAGATTTGTTACTGTAAAAAGACCTACTGCAAGGCATTTAGTAGCACAAATGGCAAAAATGAATGACAAAGAAAGAATACTCAGGGCAGCAAGACAGAAGAAAATAACTACAAAGGAACTCCTATCAGACTTTCAGAGGATTTCTCTACAGAAACCTTACAAGCTGGGAGAGAATGGCGTGACATATTCAAAACTTTAAAAGATAAAAATCTTCAGCCAAGAATACTCTATCCAGCAAGAATATCCTTCAGATATGAGTGAGAAATTAAATCTTCTCCAGACAAACAAAAGTTAAGGGAATTTGTAACCAAAAGTCCTCCACTACAAGAAATTCTCAAGAAGGCTCTCATATCTGAAAAAAGAAAAAAGGGAGAAAGGGGTCACAAACCATAGAGTAGGGAGACAGATAAATAGAACCAGAATAGGATAGCAAATATTCAACTATAGCATTAGGATAAAGGTAAGGAAACCTCCAAAGCAAAGATGATCTTATCACTCTAAGTACAAACTCATAACACGAGTTGGAATAAGAAATGAAAATAATAATTTAGGAGGGGAAGAGCAAAGGGACAAAATCAGTCTAGGCCAAGTAAGTAAGAGGCCACCAGAGAATAGACTATATTATACACGAGATTCTAAATACAAACTTCAGGGTAGCCACTAAAGTAAAAAACAGAACAGAGCCACAAAACATAAATAAGGAAAAATCTAAGAAACCCAGGATAAGAAATTGCAGTATTAAATGGGTAGGCTAAAGCACACAGGAAGAGAAATGCAGGCAAACCAGATAACGAGCAACACATTGACAGCATTAAGTCCACATGCATCAATAATCACCCTCAATGTAAATGGATTGAACTCTCCAATAAAAAGACACAGAGTGGCAAAATGGACTACAATCCATTTGTTGCCTCCAGGAAACACACCTCAGCCCCAAGGACAAACACAGGCTCAGAGTGAAGGAGTGGAGGACAATACTTCAAGCTAATAGCAAGCAAAAGAAAGCAGGTGTTGCAATACTTATATCAGACAAAACAGATTTCAAAATAAGGCAGGTAAAGAGAGATACAGAGGGACAATATATAATGATCAAAGGGACACTTCATCGAGAAGAAATAACGCATATAAATATCTATGCACCCAACATAGGAGCACCAAAGTTCATAAAGCAACTATTAACAGACCTAAAGGAAGACGTTAAAAACAACACACTAATAGTAGAGGACCTCAACACCCCACTCACATCAATGGACAGATCATCCAGACAGAAAATCAACAAGGAAATAGTGGAGCTAAATGAAAAACTAAAACAATTGGACTTAATAGACATATATAGAACACTTCATCCAAAAACAGCAGAATACACATTCTTCTCAAGTGCACATGGAACATTCTCAAGGATAGACCATATGCTGGGAAACAAGGCAAGCCTCTACAAATTTACAAAAATTGAAATAATAACAAGCATCCTTCTCTGCTCATAATGCTATAAGGCTAGAAATTAATTACAAGAAAAAAGCTGAGAAAGGCACAAAGATGTGGAGACTAAACAATACACTACTGAACAAGCAATGGATCATTGAAGAAATTAAAGAAGAAATCAAAAAATACCTGGAAACAAATGAAAATGATAATATGCCATACCAACTCCTATGGGATACAGCAAAAGCTCTATTAAGAGGAAAATTCATCGCAATACAGGCACATCTTAACAAACAAAAAAAAATCCCAAATAACCAATCTTGAACCACACCTAACTGAACTAGAGAAAGAAGAACAAATAAAGCCCAAAGTCAGCAGGAGAGAAATAATAAAAATCAGAGCAGAAATAAATACTATTGAAAGAAACGAAAAAGGCGGTAGAAAGGATCAATGAAACAAAGAGCTGGTTCTTTGAGAAGATAAATAAAATTGACAAACCCCTACCCAGACTTACAAAGAAAAAAAGGGAGAAAGCTCAAATAAAACAAAATCAGAAATGAAAGAGGAGAAATAACAACAGACTCTGCAGAAATACAACAGATTATAAGAGAATACTATGAAAAACTCTATGTTAACAGAATGGATAACCTAGAGGAAATGGATAAATTCTTGGACTCCTACAATCTCCCAAAGCTCACTCAAGAAGAGGCCGACAATTTGAATAGACCAATTGCAAGGAAAGAGATTGAAACACCAATCAAAAACATCCCAAAGAATACAACCCCAGGACCAGATGGCTTCCCTGGGGAATTCTACCAAACTTTCAGAGAGGATTTAATACCTATCCTTTTCAAGCTATTCCAAAAAATTAGGGAGTATGGAACACTTCCTAACACATTCTATGAGGCCAACATCATGCTGATACCAAAGCCTGACAAGGACATCATGAAAAAAGAGAACTACAGGCCAATATCAATGATGAACATAGATGCAAAAATTCAACACAAAATTTTGGCAACCAGAATTCAGCAATTCATCAAAAGGATCATACATCATGATCAGCTGGGATTCATACCAGGGACACAGGGATGGTTCAACATCCGCAAATCAATCAACATGATACACCACATCAACAAACTGAGGAATAAAAACCACATGATCATCTCAATAGATGCAGAGAAAGCATTTGACAAGATCCAACAGCCATTTATGATAAAAACTCTGAACAAAATGGGCATAGAAGGGAACTACCTCAACATAATAAAGGCCATATATGACAAACCCACAGCCAACATCATACTCAAGGGGTAAATACTGATCGCCATCCCCCTGAAAACAGGAACGAGACAAGGATGCCCTCTATCACCACTCTTATTTAACATAGTACTGGAGGTCCTGGCCAGAGCAATCAGGCAAGAAAAAGGAATAAAGGGAATCCAAATAGGGAGGGAAGAAGTGAAACTCTGGCTGTTTGCAGACGACATGATCTTATATATAGAAAACCCCAAAGAATCCATTGGAAAACTCTCAAAAGTAATCAACAACTACAGCAAAGTTGCAGGGTACAAAATCAATTTGCATAAATCAGTAGCATTTCTATATTCTAATAACGAATTAACAGAAAAAGAACTCAAGAACACAATACCATTCACAATCGCAACAAAAAGAATAAAATACCTCGGGGTAAATTTAACTAAGGAAGTGAAGGACCTATATAATGAAAATTACAAGGCCTTTCTGAGAGAATTGGATGATGACATAAGGAGATGGAAAGACATTCCACGTACATGGATTGGAAGAATAAACATAGTTAAAATGTCTGTTCTACCTAAAGCAATCTACAGATTCAATGCTATCCCAGTCAGAATCCCAATGACATTCTTTACAGAATTAGAACAAAGAATCCTAAAATTTATATGGGGGAATAAAAGACCCCGAATTGCTAAAGCAATCCTGAGAAAAAAGAAGAAAACGGGAGGCATCACAATCTCTGACTTCAAAACATACTACAAAGCTACAGTAATCAAAACAGCATGGTACTGGTACAAAAACAGGTGCACAGATCAATGGAACAGAATTGAAAGCCCAGAAATAAAACCACACCTCTATGGACAGCTAATCTTCGACAAAGGCGCTGAGAGCATACAATGGAGAAAAGAAAGTCTTTTCAACAAATGGTGCTGGGAAAACTGGAAAGCCATATGTAAAAGAATGAAAGTTGACCATTCTTTTTCACCATTCACCAAAATAAACTCAAAATGGATCAAAGACCTAAAGGTGAGACCTGAAACCATAAGGCTTCTAGAAGAAAACGTAGGCAGTACACTCTTTGACTTCAGTATTAAAAGGATCTTTTTGGACACCATGTCTTCTCAGAGAAGGGAAACAATAGAAAGAATAAAGAAATGGGACTTCATCAGACTAAAGAGCTTCTTTAAGGCAAATGAAAACAGGATTGAAACAAAAAAACAACCCAGTAACTGGGAAAAAATATTTGCAAGTCATATATCTGACAAAGGCTTAATATCCATAATATACAAAGAACTCTCACAATTCAACAACAAAAAATCAAACAACCCGATCAAAAAATGGGCTGGAGACATGAACAGACATTTCTCCAAAGAAGCTATATGGATGGCCAATAGGCACATGAAAAGATGCTCATCATCGCTGATCATCAGGGAAATGCAAATCAAAACTACACTAAGATATCACCTTACACCCGTTAGAATGACAAAAATATCTAAAACTAATAGTAACAAATGTTGGGGAGGTGTGGAGAAAAAGGAACCCGCATACACTGCTGGTGGGAATGCAAACTGGTGCAGCCACTATGGAAAACAGTATGGAGAGTCCTCAAAAAATTAAAAATAGAACTACCATACAATCCAGCCATTCCACTACTGGGTATCTACCCAAAGAGCTTGAAGTCAGCAATTCCAAAAGTCCTATGCACCCCAATGTTTATTGCAGCATTATTTACAATAGCCAAGACATGGAAGCAACCTAAGTGCCCATCAACAGATGATTGGATAAAGAAGATGTGGTATATATATACAATGGAATATTACTCAGCTGCAAAACAGAACAAAACCATTCCATTTGCAATAACATGGATGGACCTTGAGGGAATTATGTTAAGTGAAATAAGCCAGTTAGAGAAGGATAATCTGTGTATGACTCCACTCATATGAGGAATTTAAAAATGTGGACAAAGAGAACAGATTAGTGGCTACCAGGGGAAAGGTGGGGTGGGGGGTGGGCACAAAGGGTGAAGTGGTGCACCTACAACACGAATGACAAACATTAATGTACAAGTGAAATTTCACAAGATTGTAACCTATCATTATCAATAAAAAAAAAATTACCAGCCCAAATAAAGAGTGAATGATTGCCTAAAAAATATATATATATATATAACCATAATATTGCCGTTCTGAAATAACGCAATCAGACTTTTTAAACATCAAATAGCCCATCAGTGATGAAATTTGCAAGCGTCCTACGAATGTCACTTCTTTTTCTTTTTACCATTTGTTTGAATTAGAATCTAAATGTGATTATTTTCCTTGCAATTAATTATTGAAGAACTGGGTCATTTGTCCCATAGTTTCACAAGATCTGGATAGCTCTGATTCTGTTCCCATTGTGTTGTGTAACACGTTCCCCTGTATTTTCTCTTTCCTGTAAGGCTCAATTACATTTCAGTTTGATTTGTGGTGGGGGGGCGGGGGGAGGTGTGTCAAGACTACTTCATAGTTGGTGCTGTTTTCCCACTGCAAGACTCATAGCGTCAGATTCTCTGTTGGTGATGTGAGTAGCCTTAGCTGATCGCACCTACATCCCTTGATTCATTAGGGATGCAAAATGGTGATGTTCTATCTATAGCTTTTGCGTCATTTATCAGCTGGAAATTCTTTTATAAAGAGAAATTTTCCCTCATCTGCTATTTGGCCACCCAAACTCAATTTTAAAACAGTTTAACCAAGACCATGCTTTCTCTCAAGTTAGAATCTCTTGCAGGAGGATGAACAACTTTAAGCAAACCTTCACTTATTCTTTATTTTCTAGCCAGGAATTAACTGGAAGACAGTGGGACTGACGGCTGCAGAAGAGACGATCTGGCTTGGTTCTTCCCTGGCCCCCAAGTCAGCTGAGGACCTGCCTGCCCTGAGATTTTCTTCAGAAGCAGTGCTCCAGGGCTTGCTCTAAACGTCTACTCTGTCTCTTTGAAAACATTTTCTCCTGTAATTAAGGGATTTTCTAATCTAGGGAACAGATAAAAATTCATCAAAATTATATTTTTAAAAAGTCATAATCCTGAAGCTGCAAAGATCTGGCTCCAGGGAAATCCTGAATTGAGGAAGGATGCTAATCAGGACAGAATTTAAGACAATAGTTTATAATCTTTCATTCCCAGAACTGAGAATATCCCAAGGAAATGCCAAGTGAAAAAGTAAAACGGGCCATTGATTTTGCATTTTGAGAAACTGACCAAGTTTCTTGATCAAATGCTGCTTGCAAGTCTGACTCAAGGTTGAGCAGATAAAAGGATCCTCCAGGGTATCCCCCACCCTCCACCCCCGCTTTGGGTCTGAGCATGCTGCGATTTTGAAAAACCAGACCCTGGCAATCAGAGACCTCACTTGTTCCACCGCTGAGGAAATGAAGGGTGCTTCACCTCCAATTCCTGGCTCCTGTTAACGTGTCCTCAAGTCCATGCTGCCGCCAGGCTTGGGGGGAGAGTGGTCCCTGTCTTGCTGTCTGCAGAGGTTAAACGGAATCTCTCCTCCTCCATTGAGGAAAGGCATCTTCCTCATTAATTTCGTGAGGCCGGGGACCCTCGCGGCGATCCGGCTCGTTCCACCCGGCGGAGATGTCCCGGAAGCGGGCGCCCAGGCCTTCAGGAGTCCCCAGCCCCTCTGGTCCTCTTCAGACCCCCAGGACTCAGGGCCTGGGAAAATCCCGGCCTCTGTCAGGCCACTCGTCGCAGGCTTTCACTGGGCGCTCCTGTGGTTTGCTAACTCATAGTGCGGCCTTGAGACAGTCTGTGCCTCAGTTTCTCCAGTTGTCAGGGTGCCCCGGAGGCCCGCAGCCCCGGCGGGAACACGCCCCGGGCCCTCCCGCCCCAGCGGCCCCGCCCTGCGGCCCGCCCGCGGAGCTCGCCTTCGGCCTGGGCGGGGCCGTGCGCGTCTCCGCGTGGTTCCGGGAGGCCGGGCGGGGCGGACCGGGCCGGGCAGCCCCACCGGAAAGACTCGTTCCAGCCGGAGCAGGAGGAGGCCGGGCGGAAACAGACTTGCTGCCCCATCTCGGGCCCTCCCCGTGCCCCCTCCCGCGCGCACACCCGCCGGGGAGGGGTTCGGGGACACGCCGGCCCGCAGCTGGGGCAGCCCGGGGCCCTCCTCCCACGCCGGCCCCGCCCACACCTGGGCTCCGTCTCCTGGCCCCCGGCTCTGACTCCTGGGAGCCTCAATGGGGGAGGGGAGGAAAAAACCAACAAAAGGTGGGGGTTGGGGGAGTTGGGGGGCCCCACCCGAGCAGGGGACCCGTTGCCAAGAAACCGGACTTCCGCCTGGGGCTCCGGCCTTAAGCAGCCCTGGCGCAGCTGCTTCTTCCCCTTGTCCCCCATATGGCCCAGAAAGCCTAGGGCAGTTGCAGTGCTCAGGCGACCCCAGGCGGAGACAGGAAACTTGGACCGCGACTCTGTTGGTGAGAGCCTGCGGGCAAGCCAGACGGCGACCCCCAGTTCGGCCTGCTCAGCGCGGGCCGGGAGTGCCGCGCCTCTGGGCCCCGGGGTGGGGTCGGGGGTGGGGTCGCGGCCCTGCCAGCCCAGCTGACGGCCCAAGCTCTCCCCCTCGGGGGGCCGCAGGCTCCAGATGGAGCGCTCGCGCCGAGCTGTGCGGTGGTGGCACCCAGGCCTCCCGCTAAGCCTTTAAGGAGGGCCGGGGTCTGCCTCCTGAGGTCGGGGTTGTGGACGGGTGGGTCTGGGGGCTGCAAGGGCCCGCCCGGGTATCCAGGGTTAGAGGCTTAGGCCAGCCAGTCAACCCGCTCGTGGGGGGCGCAGCTGCCCCCTGGTGGGTGCTGGGCGGGGCCCAGTGGGGCTGGCCCTTGCCCAGGCTGCAGCCCTGCTGACCGCGCGCCCGACGCCCTGCCTCCTCTCTGGGCCTCCGTTCCGCAGAACAGGGGTCCTTCCTCGCTGGGGACGAGGGGCGCTCCCAGGTCTGCCCAGGGCCTCCCTAGGGCTGCAGGAAAGCACAGGACATCCAGGCCCTCGGTGAAAACGCAAACCAGGAGGGAAAACAGTCCTTTTCCCCAGGGCGCGCTGGTGGCCAAGAGCGCATGTCTACGACTGACTCAAATCTCTGCTCCCCGGCTCAAAAATTCCTCGGGATTGTGCCAGGCGCGGAAGTACCACGGTCTGGAAAGTACCCACACAAATCACGGGCATCTGAGAGCAAGTGCAGTTTAACTGCTAGGCTCAGTTTAGTAGGAAACCAGTGTGGAGACCAGTTAAGAGAAAGTGAACCCAAACCCCGTCCACCAGAGGGGAGTGCGAGGTCTCCCTCTCCTTTAATCGTGTGTGGCCTTGGTCAACTTTTTTTTGTAAAGGTCTTTATCTTGCTCTCAATTTTTTTTTTCTAAGATTGGCACCTGAGCTAATCTGTTGCCAATCTTCTTCTTCTTCCTTTTTTTTTCTTCTTCTTCTCCCCAAAGCCCCCCAGTACATAGCTGTATTTTCTAGTTGTGAGTGCCGCTGGTTGTGCTATGTGGGCCACCACCTCAGCATGGTCTGATGAGTGGTGCCATGTCGGTGCCCAGGATCCCAGCCAGTGAAACCTGGGCTGCCAAGTGGAGCATGTGAACCTAACCACTCCACCACAGGCTGCCAGACCTTGGCCAACTTATTGAAAGTCTCTGAGCATCACAGGTTCTCATTCACAAAAAGAACCTCTCCTTCCTTCAGAGTACAGTGGGAACAAAAGGAGACACTCAGTGTGACTACTCCGTACCACCTTTGGAGCCCAATACGTGAGTTAAGTTTTCTTAGCACCTGGAAAAGGATGTGCAACTGCCAAGAATGATGGGAAGAAGACAATGCCATCCCAGAAGGAAGAGAATATAAGAACTTTGTTTTTCCTTCCATAAAAATACAATCTAATACTGGAGAGGTATAAAAATTAAGGAGTTATTAGAAGCCGTCTGTTGCGTTTTTTTTTATTATTATTATTTTGGTGAGTGGGATTGTTGCTGAGCTAACATCTGTGCCAGTCTCCCTCTGTTTGTATGTGGGACACCCACCACAGCATGGCTTGATGAGTGGTGTGTAGGTCCGCACCCAGGATCTTAACCTGTGAACCCTGGGCCACCGAAGTGGAGCTCATGAACTTAACCACTGTGCCACTGGGCCAGCCCCCGTTTGTTGAGTTTTAACTCTCTTTCTCTCAAAGAAATGGATGGAGGGTGGACAGGAATGCTGGGTGCTCTAGACCAGAGGAAGGTAACAGCATCCATTATGGGATCACACATACCTGAACGAGAGTCCCGCCTCTGCCATTTACAAGCATTATTACCTTAGATAGGTGACTTAACCTGTCTGAGCCTCAATTTTCTCACCTGTAAAGTGGAGAAAATCATAGCACCAACCTATGGGGCTATTGAAAAGATTAAATGAGATGATAAATATAAAAGTGCTTGGCCTGAGCCCTAGCAGAGTCTAACACATGATCAATGCTAACTAGTGCTTTTTCTCTTATTCACATTTGTTCCTATTCTTTCTTTCCTAACCAACATTCTACTGTAAAAACTTCCAAATATACAGGAAAATTGAGAGAATTGGGCTGTGAACACTCATGTATGTCCCACCTGGATTCTACGATTAACATTTAACTATACTTGCTTGCTTATTGCTAATGCCCACAAGTCAATTCCAACTCGTAGTGACCCTGTGCAGAGCAGAGCGGAACCCTGCCGTCTTTTTGTGCCGTTCTGTCATCTTCCTGGCACTTTATCAAACAATGCTCCGCTGCTATTCATAGGCTTCTCATGGCCAGTTTTTCAGAAGTGGGTGGCCAGGTCCTTGTCCTAGTCTGTCTTAGTCTGGAAGCTCTGCTGAAACCCATCTACTATGGGTGACCGTGCTGGTATTTGATATACCAGTGGCATAGCTTTCAGCATCGCAGCAACATGCAGCTGCCACAGCCAATAGACATCCAATATGACATCCCAGTGGATAGACAAAGGGTGTGGTTTCCTGACCAGGAAACCAACCTGGGCTGTGACGGTGAAAGCACCGAATAGTAGCCACCAGGGTTAGCTGTCCTTGCTCTATCACACATCTATTAATCTGTCCAGCTCTCTATCCATCTAGCAATCCTTCTGTTCTGGTTACTGTTGTTGTGTAACAAACTCCTCAAAACTTGGTGACTTAAAACGACAACCATTTTGTTATGCTCGTGGATTCTGTGAGTTAGGAATTCAGACAGGGCATAGTAGGGTTGACTTGTCATTGCTCTGTGTTGTCTGGGGCCTCAGCTGGGAAGACCTGATGGCTGATGGCTGGAATTATCTGGAAGCACCTTCACTCACATGTCTGGGGTTACCAACAGAGAGCCTGTGTGTGGTCTCCCCAGGTAGCCTAGACTTCCTCCCAGGATGGTAGACTCAAGGTAGTTGAACTTCTTACATGGCAGCTCAGGGCTCCAAGTGTGAGTTTGGGCGAACAAGGCAGAAGTTGCATTGCCTCTATAACCCGGCTTTTCGAGTTACAGAGTGTCACTGCCTACTGGTTGAAGCAGTCAGATTCAAACAGGAGATTTAGACCCCACCTCTTGATGGTGAAGTGGCAAAGCCACTTTGTAGAATATATGGGATGGGAGCTCTTGTTGCAGTCATCTTTGGAGATGTCGCATTTTCCCCTTTGGTCATAACAATCCTTATGCAAAATGCCCACCCTAAGAGCTCCCAAAAGTCTCATTCCATTAAGGCATCAGGTTCAGACTCAAAGTCCAAGATTTCTGCATATAAATCAGATCCATGTATGAATTAGGCCCCTCAGGTGTGGTTCCTTGAGTACGCCATTTGAAGGTCTGTAAAATAAATGGACATGTTATCAGCCACCCATCCGCTTACACAGAAGAGCAGGCAGTAATAGGATAATCACCACAGATACTCCTATTCGAAAAGGGAGAAAATGGGAGGCATGTGGGAGACATTGGACCACAGCACTTCTGAAATCTAACTGAGTACAAATTGCCGCTTCCTTGGGAGTTGTTTTCCATGGCTCTTGGCTCTGCCCTCTGAGTCACCTTCCTTTTTCATGAGAAATGTCCTGCATTTGCAAAGTGGACTTCTCTACTCACTTGCTTCCTGCCCATAAAAGTATGGGAGTTCAAAGGCCTCTTTTCATTTTGAATTGTCTCTTTCCCTTTCAGGCCAATCTAATTCAGTTCCTTTAAAACCTTTGTGGACTTCTTCTGTATCAATTTGTAACCCATTCCATTAAATAAAAGCCATACTCACAAATCTCTTCAAAATAAATCCTCTACTTTGGCTCCCCATGAGGTTGCTGTGGGACAGTGCCCTTAAGATTCTTAGAAGTTCTATGTTTTAACGCAGAATGTCTGCAAAGCATGCTGTTAGTATCCTTAAACAGCTTTTGTCTGGTTGAAAGGGCCTGCAAGGCACCACCTGAAAATTTCCTGACACCTTAATGAAGAGTTTTGCAGTTGGGCACTTGGCCTCACCTTTACCCTGAGATGTTTTCCTGGCAGTGTCTTGGATTTGAGCCTTGCCCTGAAGCTCTTTCTTAATTTGAGAATCTTCTCCCAGGATAAACTTGGAATGAGAAATTGGTTTTGAATCCAGCTACTCTGACCTCTAAATTCTGCTTGAAACTGAGTACTTCCTTCTTTAGTTCATCTCTCTCTTTCCGTACCTCATGAAACAGTGAAAAGTTGTGCTTGGAAGGCTCCTTAGGCTGGGGTGGTTTGACGGCAAAGAGCTGAAAATAGCTGGAAGGTCTTTCACTCATGTGTCTGGCAGCTGGGCCAGGATGACTTGAAGATTGAGACAACAGAAGGGAGTGATGATATGTGGCCTCGCCATTGAGTTGGCTTGATCATAGCACGTTGGTCTCATGGTAGTTGAACTTCTTACCCCACAGCTCAGGGCTCCAAGCACAAGTGTTCCTGTGAACAAAGCAGAAGTGTCATGAACTTTTTGGGCCCGGCCTTGTAACTCATAGAGGATCATTTCCACTGAACTCTATTGGTTCAAGCAGTCACAAACTCACCAGATTTAGGGGGAGGGGAATTAGACTTTGAGACTAGAAAGGGGAGTGGCACACGTGCCCTTGGTTGCCACGGTTGTACAGGGCAGGTAGGAAGGGAGATATTGCTGTGGTCACTTTTGGAAACTACAATCTGCCTCATTCATGTTTTGATGCATTTCAAAGTCAGTTACAGACATCATTACATTCCCCCACCAAAAATGTATGAAATTGCCCCATATCCTTGCCAGCATTTGGAATCGTCAGTCTCTTACATTTTAATCATTTTGGTTGTTGTGTAGTGGTATCTCATTGGTATTAATTTGCATTTCTAACTAATGATGTCCTGTACTTTTTCAGATAACTAATGATGTTGAGTAATTCTTCATGTGCTTATTGACCATATCTTCCTTTGTGAAGTGACTTTTCAAATTGTTTATCCATGTTTTGGACTTTTTATTACTAAGTGAGTAAGAATTATGTTTTATGAGTGTTTCCTCTCAGCCTGTGGCCTGTCTTTTCATTTTTTAATGGCATCTTTTGATGAGCAGAGGATTTTAATTTTGATGAGGTCTGCTTCATCACTTGTCCCTTTCATCATTATTGCTCCCTAGGTCATGCATTAGATATCTGCCTACTCAAGTTGCGAAGATATTCTTCTGTGTTTTCTTGTAGAAGCTTTATAGTTTTAGCATTTATGTTTAGATCTCTGAGCCATATTGAACTGATTTTTTAGTGTGTGAGGTGCAGGTTGTGCAGACTTTTTCCTGGGTCAACTTAGCTAAGAAGGAACTGTATATTCCCTTTCCCTGTATGGTTCTAGGTTAGAGATGAGCACAAGAGAAATTTGTGCCATACCTGGAAGGAAGAAGTGAAGAAAGTGCCATCTTTAAGCTCCAATGACCCATCCAGGGCCAGGCCGTTGTCACTTATCTGCTGGATCACCTTGTTGGTGCTGGGCAGCAGCCATCCGCACACTTCCTCCAGCTGCGCCTCACCTCCTTCCGCTTCTCTGAGTCCGGGCCAGGGAGCGCTGCTTTTTCCGTAGGGTGCCCATGCCACGGAGGTGAGTGGTGGTGAGAGACAAATGCAGGTTCCAGTTTGTCCTTGTGGATTCCAGTTTGTCCTTGCTCTCCCCCTCCTCACCTCCATTTTTCCTTCCTGTCTACTGGTCCGGCCAATTTCAGGCCTGACACCTCAGCAAAAGCAACAGCCTGACATAGGTTGTGTAACCAGCTCTCACAATTGGTGAGGTCTAACTCCTATGATGAAACCTAGTTCTGTATCACTCACGATGGCACTGCTTCTCTGATCAAAGCCTGACTGAGACAAGAGTTGAGGTTCTCTTTTGTTCCTGTGTGGATGTCCAGTTGTCCCAGCACCATTTCTTAGAGACTTTCCCTTCCCGTTGTTGCTTTGATGTCTTTGTCAAAAATCAAATGACCATGGAGTATCTGCTTCCAAGTCCTGTATTCTCTTCACTGATCTATTTTTCGATCCTGTTGCCAGAACCACACTTTCTTGATTACTATAATTTTATAGTAAGTCTTGAAGTTCCCATTTGTTTTTGAGTAGGAAGATCCTTTTTTAACACACAAAATATTGCTGACCTCCAACATAGCTGTTGTATTTCTCGTGTGTGTTGATTTAGCAAATACAAAATAGTAAAAGAATTTGTGAACACCTTAAAATTACCTTGCATCTTATTAATCAGAATGACAAATACAGATATCTGAAAATCAGTCACCTGTGCCTGGATGGACGTCACAGGGGGACTCCAGGGCTCTGAGTGGTCATGTTTCCCTCCGCAGGAGAAGGAGGTGTCAGCTCCTGATGTATTTTTCTGCTACTGGGATTACTTGTAGCCATGAATTCACGTGAAATTTCCATTCGAGTAGATTTATTTTTACCAGGAACATAATCAGTTTGAGTTTTCTGATTTGTCCAGATTGAGGTTTCTTCCAGAACTGAGCAGGATACACAAGGGTGGGAAAAGGTACTATCTGGAACGTTGTCTTTCCTGAGACACTGAATTGGATGTCCCAAAAGGACTGTTATGGATTGAATTGCGTCCCTCCCACAAATTCCTATGTTTTAGTCCTAATCCTCAGTACCTCAGAACGTGACCTCTTTTGGAAGTTGGATCGTTTCGGATGTTATTGGATAAGTTAAGACGAGGTCATACTGGAGTATGGTGGGCCCTGATCTAACATGACGGTGTCCTTATGGAAAGGGGAAATTTGGATGCAGAGACAGACAAGCACAGAGGGAAGATGATATGACGGCAGAAAGAGAACACCATTTACAAGTCAGGGAATGCCTCAGGCTTCGAGAAGCTGGCAGAGGGGCCTGGAAGACGTCCTTCCCTCACAGCTGTCAGGAGGAACCAACTCTGCCGACACCTTGATCTTAGACTTCCACCCTCCAGAACTGTGAGGAAATACATTCTGGTTGTTTAGGCCACTCAGTGTTGTATTTTTATGACAGCCTGGGAAACCAACGCAAGGACCAAAACCTTCCACTCTCAGCTGACACCGCCTGCTGCAGTGGGCAACGAGGCCCTGCTTCTCCTTTGGGGACCTGTCTTCCCTATGTTGGCCCAACACACACCCCTTGCCAGGAATCCAAGTTTTCAGTGGAGAGAGCCAGGGAGGAAAATGGTTTGTGCTGAGCCATTCTGATGGCAGCACCCCCAAATCCTTCCTATCCCCCCACATCCTTAGGCCACCTTTGTTCCCAACCTACCTGTGACTGACTATCTAGCTTTTATTTGATTCTTTGTCTTGTCCCACGTCCTTTCAATAATAATTATTTTTGCTCATGTTAGCCAGAGTAGGTTTCTGTCATTTGCAATAAAGAGCCCCAGTGGATCCAGTCATGCCCTCTGCCTGAGATTTGGGGTCCCAAAGCCCATTGGGAATCAGTTCTTCCTTGCCTCCATCTGAAAGCCACTAGGTGGGGCCCAGCAAAATAGGCGTCTGCTATCAGGTGGGGGTGGGCAGTGCTGGCAGCCTGGCATGGAGCCCAGGAGCCCAGCGGGGCGAAGGGGCATTTGTGAAGCCTGTTGTGGGGTACTGGAGCCCCAGTGAGATGCGAGGATGCGTGTAGGGGTGGGGGGAGCAGTGGCAGCAGCCTGGGCCAGAAGCTGGAACGAAAGCAGGATGAGGAGGGTGCCAGAGTGAGGAACTGGAGTCTTAGTGGGATGAGGCAGGTGACTACGTTTAGTGTGGGTAGGGGAGCACAGCCTGGGCTATCTGACCCCAAGGGGGATAAGGAGCGCATCTGTGTGGGGGCAGAGACAGCAGCAGCAAGAGACTGGTAATATAGAGGGCACCCATCTAACTCGTAAATATACAAATATAATGGGAGCCAGGCTTCTCATTGTTAGAAAAAGGAGTTTCATACATGGAAAGGGAGAAAAAACTGGAATAAACCTGTTATGAGCTGTTTCCCCCTTGAAATTCGTATCTTGAAGCTCTAACCCCCAGTACCTAAGAATGTGGCTGTATTTGGAGACAGGGCCTTTAAAGAGGTGATTAAGTTAAAAAGATGCCCTTAGGGTGGGTCCTAATCCAGTATGACAGGTGTCCTTATAAGAAGAGGACATTAGGGCACACAGAGAGACACCAGGGGCACGTGTGCGCAAAGGGATGACAGTGTGAAGTGACAGCAAGAGGGCGGCCACCTACAAGCCAAGGAGAGAGGCCTTAGGGGACACAGCCCTGCCGGCACCGTGAGCTTGGACTTCCAGCCTCCAGAACCGTGAGAAATTAAATTTCCATTGTTGAAACCATCCAGTCTGTGGTATTTTGCTATGGCAGCCCTAGGAAGCTAATACAGAACCTTTAGGATTAGATGAAAATGGGAGTTATCAGTGCAAATTCATGGTTTTCCATATACATAAAGATAGATATAAGAAATGCAGACATAAATGTGTGTGTGTATATATAAATGTGTGTATGTATGTATATGCATCCATGTATTCATGTTTCTCTGTTCATGGAAAGTCCCTGGGAGCAGTGACACCCCAAAAACCGTGAGCTCCCCTAGTGGCCAGACCCTTCTTTCTAAATATCATTCTCCACAAAAGGCCTGGGCAGGGAAAGTCCATGATGAGCCTGGAACAACATCTTGTTATGCCAGAAAATAAGGAAGTACTCAAAGAATGATGGGGATATGTCAAAAGGACACAGAAGGAGCTCCGACTGGCCAAATCTGGGGCAGTTATAATCCACCGAATAAAACAGAAACCTGTAAGTCCATACTGATATAAATAAATAATGGGGAGAGCAATAGAATGCTTCCCTGTAGTCGAATAGGGAAGCCACGCATGTAAGGAACAGTGGAGAAAATCATCTCACAACCACCACAGTAACTGATTCATTAGCGGTCATCAGTGAGGCTACAATGAGTGGGTGGAGGTTTGATGAGGAATAAAATGTTGACTTAGTCTGAAAGCACCTCCCCACAAAATGTTCATTAATTACAAAGGTAGAAGGATAATTTCGTAGTAAAGACGGTTGGCAAATACAGGTACATCTTAATCAAGGTACCATCGTCAGCAGTGGGACAAATTGAAATCGAGTGCCACCTGATAGGCTGCAGCTGGAAGAGCACAGCATCACCTCTGTAAAATCCTGCCCCCAAAACAAAACCTGAACCTAAACGTGAGGAGACCTGAGTCAGATGAAACTGAGGGACAGTCTACAAAGTCACAGCCTGTAACCTGCAAAAGTGTCAAGGTCATGAAAGTCAAGGGAAGACTGAGGAACAGCTCCAGGTCAAAGGAGACTAGAAGACTGGACAATTAAATGCATCACGTGACTCTGGATGCCACCCTTCTTCTATAAAGGATGTTATCAAAACAACTGATGGTACTAGGGTGAGGTCTGAGGAGTAGATGTTAGCAATATACCAATGTTAATTTTCCAATTGTAGCTTTGTGTTCTCATTGTTTAGGAGAATGTCCTTGTTGGTAGGAAATACACATTCATGTTTTAGGGAGTGACAAGGCATCAAGCCAGCAACTTATTTTCATACTGTTCAAGAGTAATGAAGTTCTTTGTACCGTACTTGACACTTTTCTGTAGGTTTGAAATTATTTAAAAATAAAAATTATGGGCTGGCCCTGTGGTGTCGTGGTTAAGTTCAGCGTGCTCTGCTTCGGTGGCCTGGGTTCACGGGTTTGGATCCTGGGTGCAGAACTACGGCACTTGTCAGTCATGCTGTGGCAGCAGCCCACACATAACAAGTGGAGCATGACTGGCACGGATGTCAGCTCAGGGCTAATCTTCCTCAAGCAAGAAAAGAGGAAGATTGGCAACAGGTGTTAGGTCAGGGCTAATCTTCTTCAGGAAAAAAAATTATCTTTAGAAGATATACAGATGGCAAGTAAGCATATGAAAAGATGTTTAAAATCATTTGTCATTAGGGAAATGCAAATTAAAACAACAATGCAATACCACTACACACATAGCAAAATGGCCAAAATCCAAAAAACTGACAATACCAGTTGCTGGTGAGAAGAGAGGGAGCAACAGGAACTCGTGGTGCTGGTGGGAATGCAAAATGGTGCAGCCACTTTGGAAGATGGTTTGGCGGTTTCTCACAAAGCAAAACAAAGTCTTACCATAAACCCCAGCAATCACGCTCCTAGGTATTTGTCCAACTGATCTGAAGAATTACGTCCACACAGAAGTCTGTATGTGAATATTTATAGATTTATTCATAATCACCCCAAATGGAAGCAATCAAGACATTCTTCAGCAAGTGAAGGGATAAACAGTGGTTGATCCATTCAATGGAATACTATTTAGTGATAAAAAGGAATTAGCCTTGCAAAAATATGGATGAATGTTAAATACATTTTGCTAAGTAAAAGAAGTCAGTCTGAAAAGGCTACATTCTAGATAATTCCATCTGTAAGATGTTTTGGAGAAGGCAAAACTATAGAGACAGTAAAGAGGTCAGTGGGTACCGGGGGTTTTGGGAGAAGACACTTGAATAGGTGAAGCGCAGGTGACTTTTTTAGGGCAGTGAAACTTTCTGTATGATGCTGTAATGGCAGATGCATGACACTATGCCTTTGTCAAACCCTTAGAACTTTATGGCGCAAAGAATGAAACTTAATTTGTGTAAATTAAAAAGCCATTTAGGAGGTTGGAAAATCCCACAACAGAATGAGGATAATGACAAAAGAATTTAACTGTGCAACAAATGTATGTAATAACTTCACTGAAGGAGGTGGGGGTAAAGGTGCTGACCTAAGTCACTTTGGAAATGAGTGGAGATGTAAAACTAAAGGCAGGGGCCAGCCCCATTGTGTAGTGGTTAAGTTCGGCGTGCTCTGCTTCAGCGGCCCGGGTTCACAGTTTCAGATCCTGGGCACAGACCTACACCACTTGTCAGCCATGCTGTGGCAGCGACCCACATATAAAGTGGAGGAAGACTGGCACAGATGTCAGCTTAGGGCTAATCTTCCTCAGCAAAAAAAACAAACAAAAAACTAAAGGTGAAAGGAACTGTACATAAGTACCAAACTCTAGTTGATAAAGTATTTCCCATAAGGGTAAGGGTTAACAATTGTAAGACAAATGTAAGTGTAATTATATATATATATATATATATATATATATATATATATATATATATATATGAATTGAACAATTAAATAAATGGATGGTGGGCAGTTGGAGCCAAATTTCTCACTACTGGAGTGGTAGTTTATGGATAAGTGAAGGGAGGAGACTAGAATGATCCATGGGGTGATAGATTAGAGTTGGAGACATCAGTATGAATCTGTGTTTAGCTTACTATAGATAAATCTGACCACATATAGAAATATTTATAGATACGTGTATATAAACAAGTTAGTACACACATATTTTCTTGCTCTAGAAGGGCCTAGAAGCAATAAGACCCCAGTAGCAATGAGTATACCAATTGCCCAGATCTTGGTTTCTTATATCATTCTCTAATAAAAAGAAACCAGGGCTCCTTGGAGAAATGGCCGAGTCTAGGCCTGGGATGTATAAGATGAGCCTGGAGCATCTGATAGTGCGTAAAGTAAGGAAGTGCTCCATAAAGGCTCAGTTATGGCCGTGTGTCAAAGACACACAGGGACCAACTGAAAAAGCTCCCAATGGCAACACTGGGACAGTTTGATCAACAAAATAAATAACATAGTATTGGCTTATAACTCAAAGTGTAATATAAATATCCATGAGTCCATAGTAATATAAATAAGTGATTGATTGAATAACTAAATGGGGTAGAATAGACAAATCTTCCATGCAGAAGTCCAAATAGCTTATGAATGTACTCTGCCCTGATGAGGTGGAGCCAGCTGCCCACTCCTTACACATCATGACTTCCTTCCAGAAAGTACAGCATGGAAGGGGCGGGGTAACTCCACAGTGGAGACACCTGGCAGGCACGCCTGGCAGACACAGCCTCAGCCAGGTGATCAAAGTCGGGGTGACAGCACGTACCCTTGATCGGATGTGATGAGAAGGCACTTCACTTCTGTGGTCTTCCTCTCCGAAACCCACAACCCAAGTCTAACCATGGGGAAAACATCAGACAAATTCCAGCTAAGGGACACTCTACAAAATGCCTGCCCTTGAATCTGTCAAGGTCATCAAAACGAGGAGAGGCAGAGAAACTGTCACAGCAGGTGGAACCTAAGGAGACGTGACAACTAAATGTCATGTGGTGTCCTGGAACAGAAAAAAGGATGTTAAGTAAAAAATAAGGCAATCCGAATAAAGTGTGGATTTTACTTAATAAAGTACCAATATTGGCTCATTAATTGTAACAAATGTACCACACCGATGCAAGGTGTAAATAATAGGGGAAACTGGGAGTGGAGTTTATAGGAACTCTCTATACTGCACTCACAACTTTTCTATAAGTCTGAAACTATTAGAAAATAAAAGCTTTCTTAAGAATTTAAAAGTTTGATATTCTGATAGAGAAACAATCATCATTCAGGCTGTGAGTTCCTGCAGTCACTTGGCTGCACGTTCGCAGCATCAGTAGAGGCTGCTGCTGGACAGAGGGCATGTGAAGCGCAGGGACACGTCGGGAAGCTGGCTGGTCAGGGCGGTGCCCCGAGTCATTCAGCTGTCCTTCCTCCCTCACAGTGCTTGACGCAGGCACAGGTGTAATTTGTTCCTCCGTCTCTGGATGTGGCGGTTCAGTGATGGCTAAGACGAGGTGTCACTGGAGCACCCCTCAGGACCTGTGCGATGCCCGCAAACACGCTCTCTGAGCGCCTCAGCAGCAGGCATTAAGATGGCTGCCCTCGCTTACGTATTTTTCCCAATACTTTGCACATACTCCCTGCTTTACACAGTCATCTCTGAAAATGTTGTCCTCTCAAACTTGGATCTAGAAATGTGGAAATGGGATCCTTGTCATTGACTTTCAGAGTAATAAAATAATCTGTGAATTAAAAAAAAAATAAAATGGACTGAGTGGCCAATCTCTGGTTTCCTCAAGGAGCGAGACAGACAACATCCACCTCTGTCTTGGATGGGCTCCTGCCTGGCTTGGGTACTACGGATTGTTGCTGGAGAAAGTTCTAGGTCAAAATAACAAAAGAAAAAAGAAATGTCTCCTGTCCTCTGGCCTTCTTCAAAAGGCTGGCAATCTAACGAGAGAAAGTAGGCAAAGCCAAACCTCCGGATGCCCCCACTCAGAGAAGTTACTTACTACACCTCTTAGCTGTAGTAAGCTTGCAGTGTCTTCAGGTCACTCAGAACAGCCACTTTACTCTCACAGCAATACTCCTGGGAGCTGGCCATGGCTGATGTCACCCTCTCTTTCCGGAGGAGCAGGCTGAGCTTAGACGAGTGGGAGCGCTGCATTGACATCTCTGTGACAGGCACTGCTGCCTGACTCTCCATCAGCTGGGAGATGAGCGGGTACAGCAATGCCTCGAGACCATGGCTGTCTGAGGTCAGGGACACGATGAGAGTGGCACCCACCCCGGGCATCAGCATTCAGGACAGGTGACCTTGTCTTCCATCCAGGTTTTTAGACCGGTCAAGTCTAAAAATGTACTGCTGGTTGGATGGATTGATAGAAAATTTATCTTCTTTATCATTAGAGTTCAAAGTTGTTTTGGCAAGCATGCCAGAATACCTAATACACTCTTACTTTTGGTTGATGCTAGGAGTCCATCTGAAATGTCCCAAAATTGCTTTGGGCCTCAGCTACAAGGCTAACTCTGGGAGCCCTTGGCCCTTAAGAACTCCCCCCTTTTTAAAAACTAATAAACTTCATTTTTTAGGGCAATTTTCGTTTACGGAAAAATTGACTAGAAAGTACAGAGAGTTACGTACTTCCTCACTCCCACACAGTTGCCTCTATTGTAAACCTCTTGCGTTAGGATGGTACATTTGTTACAATTGATGAGCGAACATTAATACATTGTTATTAACTAATAATAGTTACATAGTTTGCATAGGCTTCAGTCTTCCTGCTGTACATTCTCCAGGTTTTCACATGCGTCCACTGTAACAGTCGCATAAAGAATAGTTTCGCTGCCGTGAAACCCCCTGTGCTCCAGCTATTCATTCCTCCCTACCCGCGCTCCCCCGAAACCCTAAAATCTACAAATATTTTTACTTTCTCCACAGTTTTGCCTTTTCCAAAATGTCGTATAGTTGAAACAGTACAGTATGTCAACTTTTTTAGATTATCTTCTTTCACTTAGTAATATGCATTTAAGGTCCTTGCATGTCTTTTCATGGCTCGATAGCCCACTTCTTTTTAGTGCTGAATAATATTCTGTTGCACGGATGTATCTCAGTTGTTTATCCATTCACCTATTGGGAGATATCTTGTTTGCTTCCAAGTTTTGGCAATTATGAATAAAACTGCTGTGAACATTCATGTGCACGTTTTTGTGTTTTCAACTCACTTGGATAAATACCAAAGAGTATCACTACTGAGTCATATGGTACGAGTGTGTTTACTTTTGTAAGAAACTGCCTTTCCAAAGTGGCTGCACCATTTTGCATCCCACCAGCAAAGAATGAGAGCTCCTGTTGCTCCACATCCTCACCAGCATTTGGTGTTGTCAGTGGTTCAGATTTTAGCCATTCTAATAGGTGTGTGGGGGTGTCTCATTGTTGGTTTAAATTGCAATTCCCTGGTAAGCATCTTTTCATATCTTCTGATATTTTTTGGTGAAGTATCTGTTAATGTCTTTTGTCCATTTTTATGTTGGGTTGTCTGTTTTCTTATTGTTGATTTTAAAGAGTTCTTTGTATATTTTGAATGCCAGTCTTTCATCATATATGTGTTTTTGCAAAGATTTTCCTCCTTGTCTGTGGCTTGTCTCTTCTTTCCCTTAACAGTGTCTTTCACAGAGCTGAAGTTTTTAATTTTAAGGAACTCCAATTTATCAATTCTTCCTTTCATGGATCGCGTTTTTGGTGCTGTATCTAAAAAGTCATCACCAAACCCAAGGGCACCTAGATTTTCCTCTAGGTTATCTTCTAGGAGTTATCTAGTTTTATCTTTTACATTTAGGTCTATGAAGATCTATTTTTAATTGCAAACCCCAAGGGGTGGAACCAGACCATCAGCATTTGGAACATCTCATGTGAAAATAATAATCGTTGAAGGCTGGGGTTGCAGTTGAAAACACGCACAGCAAGTGTGGCGGGCGAGATCTAACCCTCCTGGAAAGATGGCAAGTTCTTCTTTCTGACAGAGACACCAGGGATTTCTCCCCTAAGGAAGCGCTGCTCCCCTTCATGTTTCCTGATTCCTTTCCAGCCATGAGGGGAGTTGATCTTATCAAGGAGAGAGGCAGGGGCAGAAATATTCCTGCTTGAGAGCTGAGGGTCACTTTTGTCCCCATTCTCAGTGTCATTCCCATCCCCACAGGAAGGGCAGGAGAAGAGAAGAGAAATCCATTCTACGGCTCAGGTTATGGCAGAGGGATAAAGAATGAATTATTGCTCATTTTTAGTTAATATTTTTCTGCTTCGCTGTTGTTTCCTTGCCTCTGATTCCAAGAAAAGGACAGACTCCAAGGAAGGTCCACCTGCAGGCTGCATTTCTGTAGCCCTGCACCACTGCTTTGCTTGGAGTTGGGGCCAGGAAAGGGAGGCTGCCGAGGATGGCAATGGAGGCTGGAGCTTTGCAAGGAAAGTTTTTCTGGGGTATGTAAGGCTTGAGCAAAGGTTTCCTGGGACTGGGGCTGGGTCTTCCGATCTCCAAGTCAGCCCCAAACCTACTCAGCAGAAAACACCCCCTCCACTTGGAATATGCTGAGAAGTAGAACTGAAAGGGCGGGTGAGTGACTGGGGGAGGACGAATGGGAGGAGGAGTCACGAGGACCATGGGGGCTTCTGGCTTGGTGGTCCTTGCCAACGAGGAGGAGAACCCAGAGGTCTCCGCTGAAATGTGCCAAGTCTGAAGTATCTTTGGGATATCTGAAAAGTAATGTGTTCTTTGTAAGCAACCCAGTAAATGAGAGCAAGGGCTTCCTGTCTCCTGGGGGTGCCCAAGGTTCTAGCTGCTAAGGGGCAGGCATGGAGATAAGTGGCCCAGCAAAGACCCTGCTCCTTTTCCAACCTTAGTATTAAAATCTCTTTGATGGTCCAGTGGGCCTTGGGCCAAAGGAAGGAAAGAGTTCACGAAAAACCATTCAAAGAACTCAAAATAATTCACTTATTTCTCAGCAAGACTGGCTTTGCTCAAGTCTTGGAAAAAGCAGAGGAAAAAACCTTGAGAGCAAAAATCCATGGCAACAAACAATTTCTGTATATGGCTGGCATCCCAAGGAAATTAAGCGTCTGGCTGCTATTGAGTAGCAGTGACTGCGAACTCATCCGGATCCATTTACTCTCCTCTGATTGAGCAAAGGGAAAAGTCATACCTGCTCTGTCTGCCCATGAGAAATCAATTCCTGTATTTTTGTTTGATGAGTCAGATGCCATACTGTTTCAGGAATTTTGAATAGAGACTATGACGTACCACTGATTGCTGACCTGGAGTGCAAACTGGCTTTATATGGCATGGATTACCAGGAAGGAGGGGACAGGATGAAAGGGGTGGGTAGGTGTACATTCCAATTTCTAATCAAAATTCCTGTCACTTTTTCACTTAAACTGTTGACCTCTCTCTTTTGATTCTCTTTTTAAAATTCATCATAGATTTCAAACATACAGAAAAGTCAAGTGATCCATATTCAACTCTCTCTAACTATTTTCAACATATCTGAGAATCTCTTTCAGGTGGTTCTATTATTTCCAGTTCTTGGAATGCCCTTCTTCTGTTTGTTGCAGCAGACTCTCCCTGACGGGGGTTTGTAATTTGTTATTGTGAACTCAACTTTCAGCAGGGATTCCTTTGCCCAGGAGGCTCATGTGCCTTGAGTTGCAAAAGGAACATAACTGGAGCCCCGGCTAGTGGTGTGACACTCCCACCCAAGGCTCTGAAGCCCAGCTCTCATTTCTGGCCCAGGATCCTACAGGACACCATTTACACATGTCTGTGTCAGACCTCAATCTCACAGAGGGCCGTGGGCCCACAGAGAAACAACAAATGCCCCGTGTGAGTCTTTGAAGTCATTTCCCCTTCTCTGGGCACCGGTGCCTGTCCTGAAGATGCTCCTTTCCATGAATAAGGACACGCGCATTTCATGTGCACTTCCTCCTGCCAGGGCTTTTAGCCAATCAACACTTCCATCCCTCCATGTTCCTCACAAGCTAAGGAAATGGCGCTCACACCACAGAGACAAACAGGGTCTTCATGGATTTGCTGGCACTGTCCACGTTCCTCTTTTACAGCCTGGTGGTTGTAAACATTTAGAAAACTCTGCTTCCTAAAAAGTGTGACTAGGAGGGAAAATCTTTACTATGCTGATTTATCTTCCCTCGCAGACTTGCAGAGTAGTCTGACGTTTGCCATAACGCACCACACTCTCTGGCTGCTGCATGTGGGAGTCAGCCAAGGGAGGCTGAAGAGACAGGTGACAGCGGGATGGACGAGGAAGGGCCAGTAGAAGCCCTGGAACTTGGAAACAAGGAGCATGGACAAGACTGGCCCTCCCTGATTAGCAGATGATGACTCGGGAAGTCTAGAAGAGGAAGTCAGCAGGGAGGCCAGAGGGGCAGGGCCAGCCAGAGGGCCAGGACCGAGGATGGGAGGGCAGAGGATGGGAAGGAGGTTCTGGACAGGTGTGCAGCGGTGGGCGTGGGAGCCCAGGGGCAGGCTGGCGTCCTCTGGATGAAGTGGGAGGCCGACCCCCTAAGACCCCATCATCTGACAAGGCCAGGCCCCCAGCTTTGGCCAGGAGAGTGTCATCATTTTAGCTCCCTCCATGGGGGGGAATCCTAGGGCTCTGACACCACTGTTGCCATCCATGTGTCAGCTGAAGGGGAGGCCTCAAGCTGGAAGACGTGTCCAGGCTCGATGAGCCAGCAGCTTGGGAAACCTGGTGCCTCACAGTCAAGGAGAAGCAGCCAAGCCAGGGTCCCTGTGCTGCTCTGCTGAACCAGCGCTCCCTCTCAAGGACGCTATGCTCCTAAACCTCTTGGGCCGTTTAGGTGAAATGGGAGCTCGCACCTACAGGGATGGGGTCAGAAAAGGGAGTCGGGGCAAAATCGCAGACACAGGAACAGTGGGGGGTTGACAGAGCCACGTGAGGCCCCGACACCCAAAAAGGACTCTGCCTGCAGCGCAAACAGCAGGATGGGCCTCTGTAAGCGGGCCCAGGTGGCCACACGGGCGCCTGCCGTGATACCCAGCCCTGGGATGCCAGATGTGGGGCTGTGACGGGGGACTTTCAGAATGCCTTCCAGTCTGAGCCCTCTGATTCTCACCCTCATTCCCAATACCGAACACATTCAAACGGTGAGGTTTCCGCCTGGGCCAGGGCTGCATGCGGTAAGCACACGGCTCAGATCCACGAGTGCCCGCAGCCCCCACCCGCTTCCTCAGCAGGTTCCAACAAACGTGCCCACTGTTCATGCCATTAGTCAGCAAGCATTCCTAGAGAGGCTTCCAAGTCGTGGCCTGGTTCTAAATGTAAGGGGTCAGTGTGACTGAGACAGACCAGGCCACCAATTTGTCCTCATGAGACCCACATTGAGGCAAGGAGAGAGAAAGCAATAAATAAACAGGATAATTTCAGAGAATAATGAATTCTATACAGAAAATAACACATTTTAATGGTATACAAAGTAATGGGGGGTTGGGGGACAGGATAGAGCTGGTGATGAGGAAAAGCACCTCTCACAGGTGTTTTTGAGCTGTGATCCAAGTGACAAAAAGGCCCACCATGGAGATCAGAGGGAAGAAGTTTCCAGGCAGACAAGCAGCAAGTGCAAAGGTCCTGAGGCAGGAAAGGGCTTGAGGTGTTCCAAGGACCGGAAGAGGCAGGGTGGCCTTTGGGAAGGAGAAGAGAGGTGGAGAGGAGAGGCAGGGCAAGGGCGGGCAGGCCTTGGGCCACGATTACAGCTGAAGTCTATCCTGAGCACAATGGGAGACCACTGGAAGGCTTCAGGTTGGGAAGTGACATGTCAAATCATCTTTTAAAAGATCCCCTCCGGCTGTGTGTGGAAAATGGGTTAAGGAGGACTAAAGAGCCACAGGGCCCCAGGTGGAACGCTGCTGCCTTTGTCTAGATGAGCAGGGATGGAGGCCTGGGCCAGGATGGCAGGGACGAGCACGCCCCTCTCTGGCAGATACACAATGCAAGTGAGTAAAGAAGCCTGTCTCGCGTGGTTCGACCCAGTGCTTCCCTCCTCCTTGACCATGGAGCCCTAGCCTGCAGCTCCCTTTCCCCCGTAGCCGCAGCACGGCCGGGTCAGGGCGCACACACTGGGAAACACGGCTGTTCACTCCGCCCCCGTCAGCTGGATTCTCATTCAGGAAAGCCACCTTCTGTGCTGGTTTTGTGCACACCGGCTGGCCTGGGCATGAGATTCCTACATACATATGTACTTGGGCACAGTATTCCATTATTCCAGAATCTTGGGGCACCGGGGCACTGCTTTTTCCCTTCTTAAGATGAGGACTCAGAAAAGAATTTTGAAAACTAACCCATCTCCCAATCAAACATTCATCCCTTCCAGACACAGATTCCGGACAATGTCCCGGAGAATGCCAGAAGCAGGAATAACACCTTCTGCCCACGAGCAGGCTCCTGCTTCGTCACTTGGGTTTTCTGGATGTCTGTAGCATCAGCAGAACTCTGCGAAAGTGACATTACCATGGAGGTTAAGCAGAGACTTTAAGTGCGAACTATACACTTTGAAAATGCAGGCCATTATTCTAATCAGAATAATTACTAATATATGTGCCAAGGCAAAGGTGAAATTCAGGAGACGCGACTTGCCCGTGGTGAGATCAATTATCATACCTCACTGCGACGCCCGTGCGTTTCCTTCGTTACCAGGAGCAAGAGATTCTGCGCTAAAGATTCTCACCTAAGTCCTACTGTTATACATCATCTGTAAAACATGACACTAATGTAAGCATCTTGGAAAACACTTCCATGTACACATGTTAACAGTGGGAAAATAAACTGAACTGAAATCAGCAAAGTTGCTGCTCTTCCGGGAGGGGACAAAAGGTACCTCTGCCAAGAAAGATGCAGAGGCATCTTCCACCGTCAGGAGGGTTCACGTCCCGAACTGTGTCCGGGCCTAATGCCTGGTGATGTCAGGGTTCCGGGATGGCAACTCCACAGATTCTGGCTCCAGGCTCTGGTCTGCTGCCGAGCCTAGAGGCACAATTTAGAGCCCATCCTGACAGCACACAAAACGCATCTCACGCTTCCAGATTGACAGGGTATTTGAGAATTAAGTCAATGGCTTCCAACTGTATTCCTTGGATGCAGCAAAACAGAAACACCCTACATATTCTGTGCTCCCGTTCCTGGGGCCTGCTAGGATTCATACGTTGAAACCCAATGAGGACAAGGGAAAGGCCCGTGGACCTCAGCCCCAGCCTGTGAGACTGTACTCTCGTGTTCTATAAATAAGGGAGAGGACAAAAGAAACCAGGGGCACCTGGTTTTCACTGCATTTCAAAGGCCAAACAGAAGAAAAGGTATAGGCATGAGACAGAGCAGAAACGGCACGCGCGCACAGGCCGCTGTTCCCCTCCCCGCCGGGAGACAGAGCTCAGGTGAGCCGGCCCGTCGTCTTTCAAGGGCCGGTGGCTGCTGATGCCGTCCCGGTCTTTGCCTCTGTCTCAGCGGAGCCCGCTCTTGTTTCTGCATCTGTGGCAAAGAGAGAACGTTGTCTTCCAAATTCTCTAAGTTACTGTATGACTCCCAACACACGTGTACCTGTGACGCAGCGAAGCAAGGCAGCCTCAGCACGCACCTTCCAGAGACTTCTGCGGCGGGCCAAAACAGTGGTTTGCTTGACTCTTAATGTGATTTTAGATCCTAAACCCTTGATGATAGCTTTCATTTCTGGGGACATTGGTGCTTTCCTAAGAATTCTGTTAGTAGTTGCACCACAGAGAGACACTGGCAAGTCAACCATGGGATCAAGCTTGGTTTGCTGGCACATCTCAGCTTATTTGCTCCCCAGGTTTCCTCCTCTGTTCCTGGGACCTCAAGCCTCCAGGGGCAAAGAGAATTCTTGTGGGTTGGAGGGGAAACAAGATTTCCCTAGGGAGTGGCATGGCAAGGCGCCGTGGTGTCTACAAGACACACTCAGATGCTCGGGGCGGAGGGAGGGGTACCTGCCGTCTGCATCCTGAGCAGGTGCCATTCCTGCTGCCCAGAGTCCTCTGGGAAGCCGGCACAGAGGCGGGACTGGATAGGGTGGCCAAGGGGAGGTGCAGGGATGATGGTGGGGTGTTCTGGGGCCTTGTGTGGGTAGCAGCTGATGCACGGTGCCAAGGAGGGTCAGTCCCAGGGAGACTGCCTGGCTGGAGAGAAGAGGGAGGGTGTAGAGAGAACCAGTGGGTACAGAGGCTGGGCTTAGGAATTCTCGAAGAAACCAAAACAGCGTTAGTAACAGACATCCGAAGACCACTGCCTGGAAGGAGCCACTTTGCTATTGCTTAGAATAAGACTCTGGACAGGCAAGGCCACGAGAGTGTATTTCAATGACACGGTCAACACCCTGACCACAGACAAAGGCAGCAGACTCAGCCCCAGCAGCGGCTGTTCAAAAAACTGAGGTGGGTTGGCAGCCAAACCTAGGATGCTCGCTCTCCCTCCCCGGGGCCCTTCATTGCCATCAAGGTGGGTGTGTGATTCTGGGGGAGATGTGTGGAACAGCCTTCCCAGTGACCCCTCACCTCTGAAATGGTCCAGGGGCACTCTGCACGGGGCTGCAGCTGTCCACGCTCAGGCGGTGCCAGGGGCCTGGGGTGGCTCTGACACACCGCAGCTGGTGCCGCTGAGTCAGAAACCCCGGCTCTGCAGACAACTTGGGGAGTAACCGGGGGCTCCAGGCAAGGTCTGGGCCCAGCTTCCTCCGTAAGGGCTGTTTACCCTGTGGCTCTCTGGGGCTTCACAATCCAAAGCTTGGCATTTGAGACCAAACTCAGTGATTAAAAGAGAAAGAAAGAAAGAAACTTCTTTTTGGCAAATAAGAATTTTTGTCTGCAGGTCTAAAACTTCCGGGGATGTTCTGAATTCAGCCCAGAGGGTGCCAGCACAGCTCCTCAACACGCACCAGAGCAACCAGACACTCCCAGAACCCAAGACTCAGACAAAGAAAACCCGAGGACACACAGGAAGCGCCCAGGGGAAGAGAGACCGTCCGCATGCCCTTTCTCTACGCCGCTCACGGCCAGTTTTCACCTGGAATATCTTTGGCCCACATCCAGATTAAATGCCAGTTGGAAAGCTCTGCCCACTCGCTCTTTCGGGGTGGACAGCAACGGTGGAACTCTAATCGTTACAAAGGTCACGATCGGGAGCAAGCCCAGGAGCGGTCGTTTCAAATTCGATTGATCCCTATTTGTAGTCAGGGAAGGAAAATGGACGCTTGGACTGTATTGTAATTACGAGGCTTCCAGGCAACCGTGAATAGATGTGCCATCTCGACACTGGCAAATACCTGGGAGGAGAAATTATTACTCTGGTATTGCACGTTGCTAGGAAAGGTTGAAGATAAAATTGCGCATAAAAAAAATCAATCATCTTTTAGCTAATTTGCCCTGCTCACCACCCATCAGGGTTATCACAGTGATCAGATGTCTGCTGAATATATTAAGCTGAGGGTCTACTTGCTAGAAATGGTCACCAGGACAGCAGCAGCCTCAAACGCAGTGGGGCCTCTGGAGAGCCGACGTTTTGGGGCTGGATGGATTCCAGGGGCCATGAGCACAAAGGAAGGGCTCTTGCTGAGGGAAAGGGAAGAGGGGGCACCCAGAGCTCCCAAGCTCATTTCAAGATGCCCCACTATGGGCGCTGCAGGCACCATCTCACAGACACTGCCCTTGGTCTGAGGCCTGGGGAGAAAGGGCCGCCCACCCTGCCGGTAACACAGTCTGGGAGGAGGAGGGTGAGCTTGTCCTGCGAGCACAAGAGAGCCCTAGAGTCTCTAGCGATATGAGAAAATGAGTGTGACACTAAACAGCCACCGCCACGAAACCCAGGTATAAAATTATATAAAACCTTGTAAAGAAAAAATGTATAGATAATTATGAGGACCGCGGTGATGTGCTTCTGTTTTCATATACTTTAGTTCTTTGCAAAATTGTCTACATTTAGTTACCATCTTCCCCTGGGGGTGGGGGCCAGGCCTGGGCCAGAGGCCAGCCATGTCCACAGCAGCCCCAGGAAGCCTGACTCAGTGTCATCAAAAGGTGCTATTATTATTTTTTATTGTGGTAACATATCGATAACATAATACGTACCATTTTAACCATTTCTAAGTGTGCAGTTCAGTGGCATTAAGTATATTCACATTGTTGTGCAACCATGACTACCATTTATTTCCAGAACTTTTTTTTTTTGGGTGAGGAAGATGGTCGCTGAGCTAACATCTGTGCCAGACCTCCTCTATTTCGCATGTGAGACACCGCCACAGCATGGCTTGATGAGTGGTGTGTAGGTCCGAAGCCGGGATCTAAACCAGCAAACCCCAAGCCACAAAAGAGGGGCACATGAACTTAATCACTATGCTACCTGGCCAGCCCCCATTTCCAGAACTTTCCATCATCTCAAACGGAAACTCTGTACCCATTGAACAATAATTCCCCATTCCTCCCTCCCCCCGCCCCCTGTAACCTCTATTCTGATTTCTGTCTCCATGGATGTGCCTATTCTTGGTATCTCATAGAAGTGGAACCGTACAGGATCTGTCCTTGTGTGTCTGGCTTCCTTCACTTAGCATACGTGTCTTCCAGGTCCATCCAAATCGGCACACCCACCCTGCCCTTACCTCCGTCTCATCCTCACTGAACTCAGGATGGGCCCAGTTGTGCCCATTTAACAGCTGAAGAAACTGAGGCTCCAGGAGCCTTTTCCCGGGTTTGACTGAGCCTTCTCTCCCCGCGGGCAGGGGGTGACCTGCCGTGAGAGCTGCAGAGTCCGCAGGAGCGGGATCGACCTCCCCACACCACTTACCCCTGCTCAGCTGAAGTGAATGCACATCCCCCCAATCCAGGAATAAATGGTGCAGGCCCCCCAAAAGCTTTCCTGAGGCCATCAGGGTCTTGCACTAGACCTCCCCTCTTTCTGGGCAGCTGGTCTCCAGCTGCCCTTCCCACGGCCCCAGCCCCAGCCCTGCAGCTCTCCTCCCCGCCGCGGCCTGTGGTGAGCAGACCCGGTGCCCTACGTGGGCCCAGCGCCCGCCCCCTGCAGCAGCCGGAGGCTGAGGAGGAGCCCGCCTGGCCTCCTCCTTCAGAGTGGTCCTCGGAGGAACGTGGGGAGGGTCGGCCAGAAAGCCGCCGTCCCAGCCGGGCCCTTTGCCCCTCCCCAGGGCAGCGCTGGCTCTCGGAAAGCTCCTCTCCAGGCCCGGCGGTTCCGTGAAACGAGCGCGGTTGTCATGGCCGTCAGGGCGGTCCCTTAACTGGTGGCCCGCTCTCAAGCGAGGACAGTGCCTGTGACCGACGCACACCTGAGAGCGGGCCGCCCGGGAGCTGGCACCAGGCAAGGGGCAGCTTCTGCTCTGTGAAGACACACGTTCCCTCACTCCCGTGGCACAGGAACCTTGCATACGGTCATGTCGTCCGTCCCTGTACCATTTTAACCCCCGAGTGGTGATGACCGGAAGCCCAGACGGGCCTGGCCCTGCTTGCCTGACTTTGCCGGCATCTCCCCCGTGCCCAGCTCAGACGACCACGGAGCCTCTTCTCCAGCCTCCCCGCCTTCAGTCCTGTCCTCTTGGAGTGCGCTCACCCCACGACAGCCAGAGTGACCTAAAAATGTGACTCAGATTGTGTCATTCCCAGCGTCCAAAGCTCCACCGGCCTCACATGGCATCTAGACAGATGGTCTCCAGGCCCTCGGTGCCCAGCAGCCTCCCGGCCACTCTCACCGCGGCCCTTGAACCCTTGAACCCCGCCTGGGGCCCTTACGCTGCCCGCCCCCCAGTGGCTCCTCCTCAGCGCCCACTGTCAGGCAGTCACCACCTCCTCAGAGAGGCCTCCTACACAGTCCAACTAAGGTAGCCTTGTCGCTCGCTCTCTGTGACATCGCCCCAATTTCTTCATGCTACTTATCACTAGCTGAAATTATTTTTTATTACATGTTTACTCTGTGAACAGAAGCTTAGTTCGTGTGGATAATTGCTGCATCCTCAGGGACTGCCGCAGATTAGGCACTCAGTGATGTTGTTGACTGACTGATGGAATCGGTCTCCCTTTGACTCCAAGGCTCCCTCAGCCTCTGTCCTCAGTTCTCCTCCTTGAAGGAGCTGTCCTCGCTGATTGGCTCCTTCACCAAGTCTGTCGCCGAGGTGCTTATGGTTAGACCCTGGGTCCCCCACAGCTGTTCTCACCAATCCCATGTGTGTCACCTCACCCACTCTGGGCCTTCCAGAGCCTGAGCCATGCCCCAGGTCCACCTGCCTGGTCGCCGGGGACATGCAAAGCCTCAGTGTCGCCCCGACCCCCACCCACCCAGGAAGCCTGTGCTTTCGTTTCCCAGTGCATCCCCTGGGCACCTGATTTCAGCACAGTCATGGAGAATGGTCCTGTGCACCTGGCCTGGGGCCCGCCTCGTGTACAGACCTCAGCATCCGTCAGGATTTTTAGTAGCCGCAGGAGGCCACTCAGCAGCGGGTGGAGGGAGAATGCCCTGGACCAATCTGATGGTTAATTCTACTTGTCAACTTGACTGGGCTACGGGGGCCCAGATATTTGGTTAAACTTATTCTGGGTGTTTCTGTGAGGGTGTTTCTGGGTGAGGTTAACATTTGAATCAGTAGACGGCGTAAAGAAGATTGCTCTCCTAAACGTGAATTGGCCTCGTCCAATCAGCTGAAGGTCTGACAGGAGCAAGAAGGCTGACCCGCTCGTGAGGAAGAAGGAACTCCTCCCGCCTGACTCCTGGAGCTGGGACATCAGTTTCTTCCTGCCTTCAGGTTTGAACTGAATGTTGGCTCTTGCTGGGTCTTCAGCTTGTGGGCCACAGATCTTGGAGCTTGTCAGCGTCCGTGATCATGTGAGCTGATTCATTATGTCTCTTTATATATCTATGTATAGATGTAGGTACAGGTACAGGGCTAGGGATATACAGACAGGGATAGATGCCTCTTCTTGATTCTGTTGCTCTGGAGAACCCTGAGTAACCCAGGCAACTATCAAGCGCTGGGTGAGGGGGGCTGATGGATCGATGCCCCAGCTTCCCTTCTTCCGAGGAGCATCCAACACGGTTTCTCTGCCCGCTGAGGTCACCAGCTCCATCCTACCGCTTCACAGGAGGCTCTCCTTTCTCTGCTTCGCTCCCTTTGTGCTCTCCCTCTGCTTGCTGGGCTCACTCCTGCACCCACAGCTGAGTCTCAGGCTTGCTTTCATCAGGACCCAACATGGAGACCTCCCACACGCCTCCCGTTGCCCCGACAGGCACATCCTCTCGGCCCCCCGTCTGGCGGATCCCACCCCTAAGTCTCTCCAACAGGGTCTGTGTTAGTGTCCTGTGGCTGCCGAAATAAATCACCACAAACCTGGGGGCTCGAAACAACAGAGATGTGTTCTCTCACAGTTCTGGGGGCCGGAAGTCAGAAATCGGTGTCCCTGGGCTGAGATCAAGGGGCAGCAGGGCTGCGCTCCCCCCAGAGGCCCTGGGGAGGACTCTGTCTTGTGCCTCTCCCAGGTGCTGGAGGCTGCTGGCATCCCAGGGCTTTGGCCGCATCTCTCCTGTCCTTCTTCCGTGGTCACACTGCTTCTCTTCCGTGGGTGTCCGATCTCCCCTGCCTCCCTCCCATAAGGACACATGGTCGCATTTTGGGGGCTTACCTGGGTAGTCCAGGATAATCTCCCCATCTCAAAACCCTTAATTTGATCATGTCCTTAAAGTCCTTTTTTGCCACAGGAGGTCACGTTCCCAGGTTCCAGGGGTTAGAATCGGATCTCTCTGGGGGGCCATCATTCAGCCACCATGGGTCTCCCATCCTCCCTCCCATGAACTAACGAATGGCCCCTGGATGGCTTCCTGTCCAGCCCCATCAAGTCCAATCTCCAGACTGTAACCAGAGACGTCTTTCTGGAAGGCAAACCCGCTCAGGTGGCTCCACGCGCACAGCCCTTGGGTGGCTTTCAGCTGCCTGCAGGACACAGCGCCCCTTGCCTAACCAAGCCCCCACCCTAGCCACCTGCACGGCAACTCCAGGCTCAGATCTTTCTTGGGGGCCGGAAAAGCTCAGTCCGTAGACCCGTGTTGGAGGAGGGCACAGCTCCAGCTGATGGCTGCCAGGTGGGAATGTAGATGCCAAATTTTTTAAGCGAACCCAAAAATCCAAGTTTGGTTTGGTTTGGTTTTGAATGTGAAACTTCTCAGTATTTAAATGTTGGCAGCTAATTTGAAAAGAGATCAGAAGATATGTCAGGCCACACAGAGCCGTCTGTGAGCTGTCCCTTTTGGAACCTCTGCCAGGCAGCTGGATCACCTCACTCCCCTTGGCCCCAGGCCTCTGCCTGCTCTCGCCTCTTTGCTGGAAGCACTCCCCTGTCCATCCTGTTCCCGCCCCAGTGTGCTCCTTGTCCCACTCACCCCTGCTCTCCTTCGCTCTCGGTTCATGCTTCTCGTGGACTGACTCCTGTCCCGGCTCGACTGCCCCTGCAGGGATGGTGCCCGTCCGCGGGTCTCTGTCTCCCTCCGGACCGGAGCACCTCAAAGATGAGGGTGAATGCCCCGGTGTCTGTCGAGGAGCTGGCACATGGCGAGTGCTCAACAGATATTTGTACAATTATGAATATATCCTCTTAAGAAAACATCAAACATTTTATTTTCAGAGCCAGCCACAAAATCACCAATTCTGGACATATAAACATGGGTTAAAGGGGCTGGCCCCGTGGCCGAGTGGTTAGGTTCGTGCGCTCTGCTGCAGGTGGCCCAGTGTTTCGTCAGTTCGAATCCTAGGCGCGGACATGGCACTGCTCATCAGACCACGCTGAGGCAGCGTCCCACATGCCACAACTAGAAGAACCCACAACGAAGAATACACAACTATGTACCGGGGGGCTTTGGGTAGAAAAAGGAAAAAATAAAATCTTTAAAAAAAAAAAAAAAAAAACATGGGTTAAAGCTGTTCCAAAATGAGTCCTTAAATTTAGACTTAAGGATTCTTTGGTCTACTCCAGCAAAGGACCAACAGGAAAAACTAAGATGCCGCCCGAACCTCCTGGGCAGATTCACCATTCACCGATTTGTGCACGGTTTGCTGCGAATGCACAGCAGATCAGCCGGCCTTCTGTGGTCGGATGCCCGCATCCCTTGCACGCGCCTGCACGCCCCTTTATCCAAGCTTATCAATAATGTTGGGGGCAACACGAATTATCCTTATGAATGCAAACGACCCCCACTTGTCTGCCTGTGTGTACCAACTCGACCTTGCTTGGCGTGTGGCATCCCACACCACCTACCAGGAAGGAGGTGGGCACCGCCACTTTACGTAAAGCCAGCTGCTGGCAGTTTATGCTCTCGTATTAATTATTACTGCAAAGGACACCACAAAGCTTAGAATGCTTGTCTCACACCAAAAAGTCCATTAAAATTATTTTGCAATAGCTGATACAAAGTAATGAAGCCAGAGTTCAGGAATTAAAGTGGAAAATCAACTAGGTGAGAAGCAGAGACTGCACAGGTGGGGTTGGGAGGTTGCGGGGAGCAGATATTTGGCCTAAACAACCTGTGGCCACCGTTCCTGCAATGGAGTTCAGCAGCTTTGCACTTTCCAAACTGTCTGCCATCAACGCACATTACCTTGAGAGTCAAGCAAAGGATGAAGTTTCTAAGTGTGTGGAGAGACTATTAATGACTTAGCAGAGGCTTCCCAAGAGCCCGCAGTGTTGCTGGACTCTGGGGGCAATAGGAGGAGGGCCAGCCTTTGCCTGCAGGGACTTGTCACATGGGAAGCTAGAGTGGCGACAGTGGTGCTCTGCCTGGAGGAGGCCGGCCGGATGGCTGGCTGGCTGCAAGCCTGCAGGATGAGGCCCACGGGGTGAGGGGGTCCGAGAGGGTCTCACGAAGCAGGAGAAAACCTTGTGGGGCTCTTAGCTGCTATTTTAATGCTGCTCTCATTTCACTGGGTCTGTGTGTGTGTGTGTGTTTCCACCTCTTCATTTTCTTGTAACCCACGTTACTGAAGAAAATGACTTGTTAAAAGAGGAAAGCCTGGCACCGAGGTATTCTCTGAATGCAGGGAGATACAGGTTTGCGCCTGAGCCTTGATGCACCTTGTGAGAAACCTCAGCCATATGGTCCTCAGAAACCTCTCTCAGATGCACTGGCTGTGTGAGGGCTGGGGCTGCGAGGGACCAGTCAGTGCCCTGCTCGGTGCCTGGCACCCATAACTGACACTGACTGAATCAGGAGGATTACAGATTAAGTCCAAACAGCTTCTCTCACCGTGAAAATGGCAGGGCCGCCTGGCTATTGTGAGCATCCTGGAGACAGAGGAGCACCGGGCCTCTTGACCCTTCCCCAGGGGGATGGGACTAAGCAGATTTGGGGGCTGCTGGGCTCCCCTGAGTCAGTGTTTAGACATCACTGTGAGCCTCTGGAAAGCTCCCCCACTAGTGAGGACTGGTCTGAGAAGAAGAGATGGTTTCACCCAGGAGATGAGGTGGTGCCCAGGGGTCCCTGAGGTAGAAGCTTCCAGCCCTGGTCCCCTGGCTCTCCCTCCTGCCTGGAACAACGCTGACCGCTCATCAGAGGGACGAAGGACTTTGTTTTTTTAAAAAAGAGGGACAACCATTTACAGCTGATAGGGATGGTACAGCTCGCAACTGTCGTTTTACAAGCAAATTAGAAGGGGTGGTGTGCTCTGGTGGTGAGGAACTCATCGTCGGATCCAGCACTACTCGGGCGGCAGGTTGGGAATGTGGCCGGATCTTCCGTTCCCCTGGCTGTAACCCGGTGAGCTGTGAAGCAGGAAGTCTCACATCGCTACAAGATGCAACTGCTAGACTGCGAATAGAAGGCTATTAATTCAGTACGATGCTCAGTTCCCTAAGCTGGAAGCCACCTCCAGGACAGCGCTCGCCTGCCCACCGCCCGAGCCCTGATTGACCTCAGAATCTGCTCTCTGTCTGTGCTGGTTCAGACCCTAGCTAGCTCTGGCCCGGATGGTAAAAGGGCCTCTGTCGTGGCCTTGCACAACATCTCAGAAAGCATTGTGAAAAGCACCCCAGGTGTTGTACAACCGGGTGAGGGCAACAGCCTCCTCTATAAATTCAGATCTGACCCTGTTTACACTCTGCCCTAAATGCCTCCATCCTGGGCCCCACTGCAAACCCCCCAGGCTTATTCCCTGAGTTGGAACCTGAATGAATCCTTGCAGCTCCTGAACACACCAAGCACACTCGCGTCTCCTTGCTCTGCACTTGCCGCTCCTTGTCTAGAAACCCTTCCCCCCAACTTCAGTCTCATAAATCCTGTTCACCCTGCAAGACTCAGCGCCAGCGTCACTGCCTCTCGCGGCCACTACTTCGAGACTTAGCAGCGCGTTCTCTGCGTTTCCGCAGACACGCATCACTTCTGCCTGTCTCTTGTAGCTTCTTAAAGGCTGGAGACGGTGCCTTTTCCATCTCTGAATCCTGGGTTATTCACACTGGCCCTAGCAAAGGGCAGGCGCTCACATCATGCTGGGGGACTGAGCTCGGGGTCCGGGCAGTACTGCAAGAGCGCTCCTGGCGCAACCTGGATCTTCGGTAAATTCTCAAGACAGGTGCTGCTTCTTACGGAGGCGGCGTGTTTTGCCTGTGAGATTCCTGGCAGGCCGGCATCCACCATCACCTTCCCCTCTCCTCCCTATGGTCCGAGGGCCCCTGCACCCAGGGCTGGAGCTGTGCAGAGAGCAAATGTGTCAAGGAAGCCAAGCACAGTTCTGCAGCCTCCTGGGGAGCCTCTAGACCTGCATGGGCTCCTGCTGAGCCAGAGCACCCGCTGGGGCAGGCACACATTGACCTTCCTGCCTTTCCCCCGGGCTGGAGGCTCCTCACAGTAATACTGCAGTGAGAAGCACCCCGGGTAACATCCGAGGTGGAGCGTGGGCCTTCAGGACCTGACTGGTGCCTTCCTGGCCAGCAGCCATCTCTCCTCTCACTCATCTATTCTCCAGCCTCCCTGAGCCCCTCACATCCCTGCAGAGGGCCACGCATTTCCACGGCTTTGTGTGCGCTGTGCTCCCTGCCTGCAAGGCCTTCCCCACCTGGCAAGCTCCGCTTGTCCCCCAGCAGCCCTCAAAAGGGTCCCTCCATCTGTGACCTCAGTCTCCACTCTCCTCCTCTGTGCAGGCTCCGGAGCACCCACCACTCTGTGTGGTAAGGATTTGTGTCTTCTCCGGTTCTTTCCTCCATCCAGATGCGCATGGGGTCCCAGGACAGGGAGGGTCTCTGTGTGAGAGCTTTCCCTCGGGGCTGGGGCAGTGTTTTTTGTGCAGTAAGTGCTAAATGCGTGCTTGTGGGCACAAAATCAGATGTTCAGAACGGTGGAAAGAGCATTCTAGAAAACAGATACCCCAGTCTATGCCCTGCCCAGGAGGAGCAGGTGTAAAATTCTTTCCTTTTTCTAAAGAAATATTTGCAAATCTTTTGCCAAAATCTCTGCAAGACAGCATGCACAGTTACTGCAAATGCTATGGACGAGCAAAAAGGCAAACTTTTAAGATATTAATTAACCACAAAGACCAATAATGGGGTGATTGACTCAGGCTCCTCAGCAGACGCCCAGATTTTGTGGGGTCAAGCCCCATCCCTCTCTTTTTATGGGAAAGCCACACCTTTAATACCACCCTCCTTTCAACCAATGAGCAATTGCTACCTTTTCCTTTTCTTGTTTCACTATAATACTGAATTTTGACGAAGTAGTTGGAGAGAAAGCCACTGGAACTACTTTCCGAAGTTCCCTGTGCAGGAGGAAAGGGAGGAGCACGTTGCTTAAGGGCACAGCTGTTCTGTGACCAGGGCCACAGCCGGGCCACGCCAAAGTAGCATTTCAATGCTTTTGCTTTTTTAAAGACGTGATACATCTAAAATCCCGATTTGATTAAGTGAGAGTGTCTATTACAGGAGAAGGTCTCAGTCCAAATTACCTACCGGGCCCTGCTTCTTCCTGAGCAGACGGGGCCTGGGAGAGGCTGGGGGAGGAGCTGCTCCAACCCCCTCCTCCGGGTTTCGGGGCCTCCCTCCCTCTGTGCAGGTGAGCAACGGACCACCAGACAGACTCCAGCAGCTGGAGGAAGCAGGCGTGTCTCCCAGTCAATGTCCCCTTTAGCAGATGAAGGACACTGCTTCACGGAGAGGAGACACACATTTGAGGCCATTTTTCATCCACTGACAAGGAGTAAATTAGGAAATCGTGTAAGTACAATACGGGAGCCATCCCTTCCTATTGATCACATGTAATTTACATCTTACAAAGATGTGAATCCTTGCTTCTCACTCCACAAGGAAAATCTCAATGATTTATTCATTTCAAATGAAAAATAGAAGGTAGATGAGAAGAATGACTTCACAGACGCCTCGTTCTCGGGACGCTGGTGCGAGGCTCTCTCGCGCACCGCCCGAAGGGCTCCGTGTGCAAGTCCCTCTAATTAACAAGGTGAATCAGGCGGCAGCTCTCTAATTAGTGAGCATGACAAGCCAGTGGAAACAGGCGGGCAGACCGGTACACAGAGCCGGCCAGCAAAGACGCAGCGCATTCCAAGGGAAAATGCAGATTTCTTCTAAATAACTATTAAAGGTAAGACGGTCAGGGGAAAAGAACGTCTGATTTTAATTCCCACGTCTCGTGTGTATTCTTTGTTCGTTCTCAGGGATCAGCGGCTCCTTGGGAACACAGGGCTTGCCTCAGGTCTTTGGACATCTTCCCAGGCAAAGCATTGCTTAAAACTCAGGTATTTTTCCTTGCAATAAGAATTAACATCTTCGTTTGAGGTTTATGATCAATTCCTGTGTGTTTTAGTCCGGTAAGCATTACCTGCCATTGATCTTCATTCTTAATTCCTCCCCAAATCAGAGGTGTCTGATGTGAAAGCCTCTTTGGAGACTGACTCTAAGCTGCTCAGTCCCTCAGGACACACTGCTAGGAGCCCCCAAAGGGCAGAAACAGCTGGAAACTCCCACTCTCCAAAGAGGGGCAGAGCCCAGGCAGGGCCGCACCTGGTTCCCAGCCTGGCCTCGAGGTGAGCCTAGGCTGCAACTGGACAGGGCCCGGCCCACTGGCCATTTGCCTTGCTTTTTCATGTCTTTGCTCATCTGCCAAGGATTGTTAGCTAGTGTTTCTGAGTGCACCCAGCAACTGGCTTGAGGGCAGCTGCCAGACGAGCTCCCCACTGTGTCCGCCAAGCTTCATGGGTGCAGCCTGCAGTCACCCACAGCACAGCTGTGTGTCAGTGGCGACGCTACTGTTCACATTCATCTCCTAGTTGCTGGCTCCAGAGGACACGGCTGCACCTAGTAGCCTGCTGGGTTGGACCTTTACTGAGGACTGTGACCTCTGCGTCCTTTCCATCCTAGCAGCTTTCAGTGCAGCTCAAAGTATTTCCTTTTAGCCTCAGGGACTAGTCGTTAGATAGATGCTAAAAGCAGTCTTGTGAGTGGAGAACATATGGACTCAGATTCAGATACAACACGCTTCTGTCAGACACCAGCTCTGTGCCAAACATCGTGCTGGGTGTCTTGTCTGGAGCAGACACAGATCTTAGTACTGTCTTATAGTCGGAGAAACAGGGCTTGAGGAAGGTGAAAAAGGGTCCCCAGGTCCCTCGGCTAGAAGATGCTGCTGGAAGCAGGTGGACTCTGGGTTAATACCACGCTGCACCTGTCCTCTCCTCTCCTTCCTGGCACTCATGGTCCCTGGCTCTCGACTGACAGGCCGAAAGACGTCACTGCATCACTTCACTCTTCTCAGCAAAGGCCGGTCACAACAGCAAACTCTAAGACCAGTGAGCAATTCAACAGCTCTTCGCAATGTCCTGTCTCTCTGGAGAGAAATAAGAATGACAGCCTTAGAAAGGCGTGGAGCCTTGTAAAAGCAGCCCTCCCCTCACACCGTGACTCTCCCGGAAAGACTGAACCTCATAAAAGATTATTTCAAGGCAAATATATATGAAGAAGATCTGCAAAGTACTCACGGAGTCGGTGGGGGGCGGGGGGCAGTCAGAAGAAGAAGCCGAAGGGATGGTGTGGCCAACTGGGATGCCACTCTCGCCCCGCTCCACTGCGGCCCTGGCTCCCCTCCTGCCTGCGCCACGGCAGCTCCCGGGGTAAATTCTCTGCGGGTTTTTCTCTGCATCCAAGCAAACACCCGTCCGCATGCCCTCTCTTCCCTCTTCAACTCTTCATCCCCCGTCGGGTTTATCCATATAGCCCCTCGTGTTAAGCACAAAGTCAACACCCAAGAGTTTCCAGCACACACTGGCCCACAGGACGGCGGCGGCTGAGCAGACAGTGAGGGCAGGTGTCTCTGACCTTTCTCCCGCCCTCCCATCCTTCGCCCTGCTCTGCCTGCCTCCTGCACCCACTCTTCCAGGAAGCCTGCCCTGATCACCCTCATCACCAGCCCCCACTAGAGTCATGCCCCCCCTCCTCAGAGCCCCGTAGGGCCCTGATGGCGCTTTCCTGAGACATTTGTCCCATTCAGCACATACAGTACTGTCATCCGTGCAGCAGAACAAACTTATGCTTTCAGCCAAGTCAGACCTGGGCCCGAATTCTGCCTCTGCCAGTTTCTGCCCACGACACCTTAGTTACACCCTTAAGTTTCTGTTTCCTTAGCTGGAAAAAGTAGAAGTAATCTCTTACCTTGAAGAGTTGTTCAGAGGATTAAATGAGACAAAGCTATGAACTGGCCTCCTGTGGTATGTATCCGGCATATAGTGGGTGCTAAGGAATAGCAATAATCTAACAAAAATTCTTTTCATTTTGGGGACCGCCTGCAATAATGAAAAGACAATGGATGTGAACTTCCTTTACGTCCCGTACCAGCCTCAGACCGAGCAGTCGTGAACTAGCTATGTGCCCTCGTGCGGGATATTAAACCCCTCTGAGCCTCCGTAACATGGGGTTGGCCGTACCCGACTCACAGGTGTGGTCCATGGAAGGGGTGGGCCAAGGCCATCAATCAGAAGCAAGGACTTTGCTCTTCCATCTGCGTGTGTGTGAACCTGATGAAGAATCTGAACAGGAGAGTTGCTCTCAAGAAAGGAATATTTGTGGAAGGAATAAGAAGACAAAAGCTGCGACAGATAGATGTTCCTTTCTCAATATTTATTCTTCATGGCTTTGGACAAGCCATTTAGGGTCGTAGTGTTTTTAATCCACAAAATGGGAGAAAATCTGTCAGCCTCATTGGATGGCTTCCAGAATTAATACTTAATAATTAATAAAAATGTATTAATTAATAACTAATTAATAGAATTAATAAAAAATGTAAATCTAGAAAAAAGTATGTCAAACTATGAAAGAAGGACTATTTCAGAAATTTAGTTAATTATTTCAGTGAGTGAATATTATAGATAAAAGCATACATTACATTTATTGTAATCCCATGTTTTCACTTGGTCAAAATTTGACAGTCATTTTTTTGCTTAAGGCCAAATGCTTCTGCCTTTACCCTGTGGAGGTGAGGCACCTGAGATAATTCATGACAGCTGTTTTTACATTAAACATGGGAAATTTCAAATTTCATTAAAAAAATGACAACATATTTTTTGTGCAAATAGTTTAAAATGTCTGAACTTCCTTACTGGAAAGTTAGTATGTGGTCAAAAATCTCAAAGTAAATATTCAGGGGTTTACAAAGCATTAAAACAAACAGACTAAGTTTACTTATGTTTGGGGCAAAATGCTAAACACCCGCTTAAGTAAATTATACTTTGTCTTTAGGAACATCTTTTGGTGCTAGTGCCTTCTATATACGTAGCCTGAAATGCTTATTTTATCTGAAAGGAACTTTAAAAGAAGCACTGGATGATACCGATTCAGCCCTGAGGGCATCTGTCCCTGCTCACTAAAGTCCCTACCAGGAGTTCTCCGAGGGCCACACCACCTGGGGCCTAGCGTAGTTCATGTTCTTAGGGCCTTGCTTTTCCACCAACAGGGCTAAATGGTGGCTGGTAATTAACAGCTTTAACTCAGAGTTCCCTGGTGAAGAGTCTGGCACAGGGCGTGTTACTCTCCCAGGGCTGCTGTTAAAAAAAGTCCCACAAAGCGCGTGGCTGAAACACCAGAAATGTATTATCTCCTAGTTCAGAGGCCGAAGGCTGGAAACCAAGGTGTCAGCAGGATCGGTTCACAGGGAGGGCTATGCGCCTGTTCCAGAGCGTCCTCCTGGATTCTGGTACCCTAGGCATTCCTTGGCATTTACACAGTGTTCTCTCTGTATCTTCACATCGTCCTCCTCTGCGTATCTAAATTCCCCCTTTTCATGAAGACACCAGTCAAATTGGATTAGCATCCACCCTAATGACCTCATCTTAACTTGATTACCTGCAAAGTGCCTATTTCCAAATAGGACCACATTCACCCGTACTGGGGGTTAGGGCTTCAACATTTTTGGGTCACAGGTGGACCCAAGAGTCACTGGTATAGACGTCAACTTTCCAAGGCTGCAGCTGGGCAGGGAGCTGAAGTGCATGGCTGGCCGGCTCTTGCCAGGCCTCCCAGGAGGCGGCCTGCAGACCCACCGCAGTGCAGGGTCTGTCCATCAGCACTGCAGGCTTGGAAGTTGGGTGCTGCCGGCATGTGGAGACTGCATCCATCTCTCAGGGGCTGGGTGCCCTGAGACAAGTTCTCAGGACTACTGTAAAAACTCAGCATGCCCGTTTACTGAGAGAGACCACTCACACGGAGGACGGCACTTAGGTCAACATGACCTGCACATTCTCGTCCTCTAGGTGGACATGCAATTTCAGGAATAGTGTGGGTCATGTGTTTCGGGGCAGCATGACTTGGTCTCCGTCTCCGCAGCAGGGGTAGCCCTGCTCACAGGGTGAGGTGCTGCCAGGCATCCTGGGGGAGTGCCTGGAGGGGCCTCTCATCACCTCCCTCCCTGCTGACCTTGAGTGGACTGGTCATGCTTCTAAGAGACACCCCTTCTTTGAGGAACCTTCCTGTTGACAAGCTCACTCTGAAGCACGGGCTTTGATCCAATTCCTATAGATTTCCTCACTTGGCTCTGAGGTCATTCTCTCCTCCTCATTTCCATGTTTGGGGGGGCCTCACAATGGTCCCCAACTACACACCCACAGCCTTCATAAGAACATGCTTGCTTTAATTTATTCTCTCCTTAACAACAAATAAATCCTGGCCTCTGACTGAAGTATAATAGAAATCCAGGGCCCCTCCTCGACAGAGCCTGCCCTTCCTCCCTCAGAAATACATGCTGACCAGACCAGCTCACCAAGACCCACGCAGCAGGCTCTGAGGAGAGCTGGCAGTGGGCCTGAATGGGGTGGGTCTTTACGTTGGTGTTCACGGACGATGGGGGGATACAGGTAAGGCTAGGAAGCAAAGAAGGGCTATGAGAATTCTTTTTTCGACCAGGACATTTGTAGCTCCTAAAAAAGGTCTGCAACTAGATCATTCCTCTGTGCTACAGGAAAGGTCCAAATAGATCACTGATGTTAATTAGACCTCAATAAAGCTGGAAAAAATAAAGAGAAACTTGAGAAATTAAAAACAAAACAAAAAAACCAAGTAGATCACTATTTTTCCAAATGACAAGACAACTGGATGCACAACAAAAAACAAGTCTTATTCCAACATCAGTAATACACATCTGTATGAAGATATAAGTACTCGGGGGTAAGTAAGTATTAATGGCAGGGATCACACTCCAACTTAGAAAACCACTTTAAAATCAGAATTCAAAACGAGGATTTGAGATCATGGAAATAAATAACTAAATAATTTTTTACCAAATGTGAAGTGATCTCTTCAATCTAGCTTCCATTTCATCCTGTCTTAAGAGTAAACATTTCAATCTTTACTTGCTGAATACAATTAACACCTGATTCCCACTTTTAAGTTCAGACTAATTTCTCATTTATGCCTCTGACACTTCCCTACAACCTACTTGACTTGTCTAACACATTTGCCAGATATTAGGAGGACTCAGTATAGAAGAGAGATTTCTCTCTCTCTCTCTCTCTCTCTTTTTTTTTTTTTTGCTGAGGAAGATTTGCCCTGAGCTAACATCTGTGCCAATCTTCCTCTGTTTTGTGTGTGGGTCACTGCCACAGCATGGCTGCCAACAAGTGGTGTAGGTCTCCCAGGAACTGAACGCAGGCCACTGAAGCAGAGCACTCTTAACTTAACCACTATGCCCTGAGATTTCTTACCCTCACAGTTTAGGAACATTAACAAGTTTTCATGAGGCTTCATTTGGGGATAGAATGTGGGGAAAAAAGGGTGAGAAAGTTGTTAAAGTAGAATCATCACTAGTTTTCAAAATAGGAATAACTTAAAGAAGATCCCCAGATTTGGTCCATTTAAAGATTTTTTTTAAAAAGTTTGTCTGTAATGTTTGTGTGTAACAGCAGAAACTGCACAGCAGATAAGGATTCTCTTCACCCTGCCCCATAGAAATGGAAAATTCTATGATCAAGACAAAGGATGCAGAGCTAAGGAAAAGCCATGGCAGTTAGAACTAAGAATCTGTGTGATCTCACCTGTGAAGAGACCAACGAAGGATTCCGAAATAACAAACAGAAAGGCATGGAGGTTGAGAACATGGGGCTTTTGCATCATGTAGCCCTGGGCTTGAATCCCAGCTTCCCTCCCTCACCCTCATTACTCTCAACTTCAGTTCTCTCATCTGCAAAATGGGACTAATTATATTGTTGGCGAAATAATTGAATGAAGCAATGCCTCCAGAGTGCTTAGTACAGTGCCTGGCATGCACTAAAACGTTCCACAAATCTTAGCCCAGCCAGCACCTCTATCCATCAACAGAGCCAAGCGGGTGACCCTGTCTGCCCAGGGAGCTTGGTGAGCAGCTCTGCCTGATTCAAGTCCCCAACCAATGAGCTGTACTGGCTGTGGAGGCTGTTCTGCAGCCCCACCCAGATAGGAAAGCAGATTCAAATCCCTCTCTACTGTGGAATATAACCCCCAGTCCAGTCTGGCCAGGCTGGAGCACCTTGGAGGTTGCGTGACCCATCCTACAGCCCCACTGGTAGTGGCATACAAGCAGCTCTGTCCACCTGCAGAGCCAAGCCAGTGGCCTTGTCTGGCCAGGGAAATTGGTGGGTAGTTCTGTCTTATTCAGGTCCCCAGCCAATGAGCCATACCAGTCATGGGGTCTGTTCTATGGCTCCACTTGAGCAGGAAAGAAAATTTGCAGCCCTACCCAACTACTGAATGTAGCATTCAGTCCTGCCCAACCAGGAAGCCTGACTAGAGAATTCAGGCAACTGCGGAGCCCATCCTACAGCCATGCTTGGGCAGAGAACCAAGCCTGCAGTCCTATCCAACTGCTCCCAGCCAGCAGCACCCCCCAACCTCAGAGCTCAGGCAGTGTCTTGCCCAAATAGAGACCCTGATAGCAAGCCCCACCTGCCCAAAGACACTATCAGTTGACCCATTCAGAGCCCCAGGCTGAGCTAACTGGTGAAGGACTGTCCCTGCCAAAGGGAACCTGTAATGTCTGGAAGAGGAGGAATCAAAGATCATGAAGAATCAGGTAAACCATGACACCATGAAAGGAAACTAATAAAACTCCAATAACTGAACCTAAAGAAATGGATATCTATGAACCGTCTGACAAAGAATTCAGAATAATCTTCTTAATGAAGCTTAGTGGACTACAAGAACACATAAACAGTAAATGAAATTAGGAAAACAATGCATGAACAAAAAAAAAAGGTTCAACAAAGAAATAGAAACCATCAAAGAAACTCAAACAAATCCTGGAGCTGAAGAGTGCAATGAACTGAAAAATTCAGTAGAGGGCTTCATCATCAGACATGACTAAGCAGAAGAAAGAATCGGTGACCTAGAAGATAGGTAATTTGAATTCTCCAGTCAGAGGAGCAAGAAGAAAAAAGAATGAAAGAGAGCAAGGAAAGCCCACAGGATTTATGGGAGATTATTAAGAGAAACAATATACACATTATGGAGTTACAGAAGGAGAAGAGAAAGAGAAACAGAAAAAGACAGAAAGTATATTTAAAGCAATAATGGCTGAAAACTTTCCAAACTTGGGGAAAATAGTCGATATCCAGATTCAGGAGGCCCAAAGAACCCCAAATAGGTTGAATCAAAAAGAGCTATGCTGCGACATATTATAATTAAATTGTCAATAGTCAAAGAGAATATTGAAGGCAGCAAAAGAAAAGTAACTCATCACATATAAGGGAACCCCCACAAGATTATGGGCAAATTTCTCAGCAGACACTTTGCTGGCCAGGAGAGAGTGGGATGATGTATTCAAAATATTGAAAGAAAAAACTGTCAACCAAGAATGCTATACCCAACAAAGCTGTTCTTTATAAACGAAAGAGAGATACAGACTTTCCCATGCAAACAAAAGCTGAGGGAGTTCATTACCACTATACTTGCCTTACAAGAAACGCTAAAGGGCATTTTTCAAGTGGAAATTAAAAGGTGCTAATTAACACCATAAAAACATATGAAGGTAGGTGTAAAACTGGTAATGGTAAATATATAGTCAAAGTCAGATTCTCTAATATTGTAATGGTACGGCATAATTAACTTACAGCTCTAGTTTAAAAGTTAAAAAGGGACCAGCCCCATAGCTGAGTGGTTAAGTTTGGTGTGCTCTTCTTCAGCGGCCCACGTTTGTGGGTTCAGATCCTGGGCGTGGACCTACACCACTTATCAGCCATGCTGTGGTGGTGACCCACATATAAAGCAGAGGAATATTGGCACAGATGTTAGCTCAGGGCTAAACTTCCTCAAGGAAAAACACCCGAGGAAGATTGGCAACCCTAACCCTCAGGGTGAATTTTCCTCAGAAAAACAAAACAAAACAAAACAAAACAAATGCAAGTTGTTATATCAATAACCTAAAGTGTGAGGAGGGGAAAATGAAGTATAAATTTTATGTATGCTATTGAAGCCTATCAGCTTAAGATAGGATGTTACAAATATAGTATATTTTATGTAAACCTCATGATAACCACAAAGAAAAAACATGTAGTAGATGCACAAAAAATTATGATAAAGTAGTCAAAGCATATGTGGGGGATTGGAATTGGCCACCCCAAGATATGTCTCTTTGGCATGAGGATTATTTTGGGCTGGTTACTTTTAAAACTGCAGACATGGGAGAAACACTGAAAAGTAGAAGTTACTCTTTGTTAAGAGACATTTACATTTGTAAAGGAAATCTCCATCTGTAAAGGTGTCTCCCTCTCTGTACCAGGAAGAAGGGGGGATGACCTGATCTCTAGAAACTCTTATCAATGTGGAAGGCAAGGACTTACATCTGCATAATAACCTTACTCTAGTGCTTGTCTGGTAATCTCCCATAACTGATTCTCCCTACCCCCAACATCCTCCTTTGTAACTGAAGATGGTATTTAAGATGAGAACTTCTGTCATTTTGGGGAGTTGATCAATTTCCCTGAGTCTCTCCCATATATACATGTTATAAAGCTTTGTTTAATTTTCTCCTGTTATTATGTCTCATGTGAATTTTTTTTTTTAAAGATTTTATTTTTTCCTTTTTCTCCCCAAAGCCCCCCCGGTACATAGTTGTATATTCTTTGTTGTGGGTCCTTCTAGTTGTGGTATGTGGGACGCCGCCTCAGCATGGCCTGATGAGCAGTGTCATGTCCGCGCCCAGGATTCGAACCAACGAAACACTGGGCCGCCTGCAGCGGAGTGTGTGAACTTAACCACTTGGCCACGGGGCCAGCCCTGTCTCATGTGAATTTAATTCACACCCCAGCCAGAAGGACCCAGAGAATAGAGGAAATGTCTTCCTCCCCAATACATACCACTACAAAAAGTCATTGAATCATGAAAGAAGACAGCAAGATAAGAAGCAAGGAACAAAGGATTGACAAAACAGCCAGAAAACAATTAACAAAATGGCAACAGTAAGTCCTGAGCTATCAATAATTACTTAAAAGATAAATGGGGTAAATTCTCCAATCAAAAGACACAGAATGGCTGAATCTATAAAAAAAAAAAACAACTAACAATATGCTGCCTATAAGAAACTCACTTTAGCTTTAAAGACACACTCAGACTGAGAGTGAAGGGATGAAAAAAGCTATTTCAAGCAATGGTAACCAAAAAAAAGCAGTAGTTATATCAGAAAAAAATAGATTTTAAGGTATAAAGGGCCAAAAGAGACAAAGAAGATCATTATATAATGATAAATGGCTTAATCCCTCCAGAAGATGTAATAAATATAAATATTTATGCACCCAACAGCAGACCCCCTACACATATAAAACAAATATTAATAGAACTAAAAGGAGAAATAAACAGCAATCCGATAACAGTAGAGGACTTCAATACCCCATTGTGAGCAATGGCTAGATCATCCAGACAGACGATCAACAAAGAAACAACCAATTTGAACGACGTTATAGACCAAATGGACCTAACAGATTCTCATGATCTAAGATTGAAATCTTACTAAGTATCTTTTCTGACCCCAATGGTATGAAACTTGAAATCAGTAATTGGAAGAAAGCCAGAAAATCCACAAATACACGGAAATTAAACAATACACTCCTGAACAACCAATGGGTCAAAGAAGAAATCAAAAGGAAAATTAAAAGAATATCTTGAGACAAATAAAAATGGAAACAGAACGTGCAAAAACCTACGGATACTGCAAAGGCAGTTCTAAGAGGAAAGTTTATAGTGATAAATGCACATATAGAGAAAATTAAAAGATCTCAAATAAACAACATTACTTTACATCTCAAGGAACTAGAAAAAGAACAAACTAAGCCCAAAGTTAGCAGAAGGAAGGAAATAATAACAATTAGAGAAGAAATAAATGAAATAAAGAACAGGAAAGGAATAGAAAAGATTGACAAAACTAAGAGTTGCTTTTTTGAAAAGATAAACAAAATTGACAAACCTTTAGTTTTAGCTATATTAACCAAGAAAAAAAGAGAGAAGAACTAAATAAATAAAATTCTAAATGAAAGAGGAGACATTACAATTGATACCACAGAAATACAAAGGAGCACAAGAGAGTACAATGAACAATTATACGCCAAAAAACTGGGCAACCTAGAAGAAATGAAAGAATTCCTGGAGAAACTGAGAGTGAATCGTGAAGAAATAGAAAACTTGAACAGAACAATAATGAGTAAGGAAATTGAATAAGTAATCAAACACCTCCCAATACAGGAAATCCCAGGACCAGATAGTTTCACTGTTGAATTTTACCAAACATTTAAAGAAGACTTAACACCAATCCTCAAACGGTTCCAAAATATTGAAGAGGAAGGAACACTCCCAAACTCATTTTGCAAGGCCAAGACTACAGTAACAAAGTCAGATAAGGACACTACAAGAAAAGAAAACTAAAGGCCAGTATCCTTTATGAAAATAGATGCAAAAATTCTCAGCAAAATACTGACAAAATGGAAAAATTGGAATTCAACAGCACGTGATCAAGTGAGATTTATCCCTGGGATGCAAGGATGGTTCAACATACACAAATCAATAAATGTGACAAACCACATTAATAGAATGAAAGATGAAAATCGTATGGTCCTCTCAATAGATACAGAAAAAGCATTTGACAAAGTTTAACATTCACTCATGATAAAAACTCTCAGCTAGTTGGGTATTAAAGGAACATATCTCAACATAATAAAGGCCATATATGACAAGCCTACAGCTAACATCATACTCAATAGTGAAAGGTCGAAAGCTTTCCCTCTGAGATCAGGAACAAGATACGGGTGCCCACTCTCACCACTCCTCTTCAACATAGTACTGGAAGTCCCAGCCAGAGCCATTAGGCAAGGGAAAGAAATAAAAGCCATCTGAATCATAAAGGAAGAGTAAAACTGTCTCTGTTTGCAGATGATATGATTTTATATACAGAAAATCTTAAAGACTTCACCAAAATAGTGTTAGTTCTAACCAACAAATTCAGCAAAATTGCATTATACAAAATCAACATACAAAAATCGGTAGTATTTCTATACACTAATAGCAAATTATTTGAAAAAGAAATAAAGAAAACAATCTTATTCACAACAGCGTCAAAAACAGTAAAATACTTGGGAATAAATTTAACCAAGAAGGTGAAAGATCTATACACTGAAAACTATAAGATACTGATGAAATAAATTGAAGAATACACAAATAAAAAGATGGATTGGAAGAATTAATATTATTAAAATGTCCATTCTGTCCATGGCTGTCATCAAAAAGCCAAGAAATAACAAGTGTGGGCAAAGATGTGGAGAAAAGGGAGCCCTTGTGCACTGTTGGTGGGAATGTAAATTGGTACAGACACTATGAAAAACAGTATGGAGGTTCTTCAAAAAGTTAAAAATAGAACTACCATATGATCCAGCAATTCCACTTCTGGGTATGTATGCAAAGGAATTTAAATCACTGTCTCAAAGAGATATCTGCGCTCCCATGTTCACTGCAGCATTATTCACAATAGTCAACATGTGGAAGGAACCCAAATATCCATCAATGGATGAATGGGTAAATAGAATGGGTATGTATATGATGAAGTATTATTCAGCCATAAAAAAGGAGGAAACTCTGCCATTTGCACCAACTTGGATGAAACAAGGCATTATGCTAAGCAAAAAACATCAGAGAAATACAAATATTATATGGTGTCACTTATATGTGGCATCTAAAAAAGCCAAACTCGGAGAAACCAAGAGTAGAATGGTAGTTACCAGGGGCTAGGGAGTGAGGAAAATGGGGAGATATTAGTCAAAGTGTACAAATTCCAGTTATAAGATTAACAAGTTCTGGGGATCTGATGTACAGCTTGGTGATCATAGCTAATAATACTGTACTAAACACTTGAAAGTTGCTAACAGAGTAGAACTTAAATGTTCTCACCACAAAAAAGAAATGGTAATTATGTGATGGAATGGAGGTGTTACCTAACAGTATGGTGGCAATCATGTTGCAATATATAAATGTAAAAATCAATACATTGTATACCTTAAACGTAGTTATATGTCAATCATATCTCAATAAAGCTGGAAAAAATGTCCTTACTATCTAAAACCATCTATAGATTTAATGCAACCCCTATCAAGATTCCAATGACATTTTTTACAGAAATAGGAAAAACAATCCTAAAATTTGTTTGCAACCACAAAAGCCCCCAAATAGCCAAAGCAATCTTGAAAAAGAAGAACAAAGCGGGAGGCATCACACTTCCTGATTTCAAACTATATTACAAAGCTCTAGTAGTCGAAACAATATGATACTGGCATAAAAACACACATATAGACCAATGGAACAGAATCGAGGTCCCAGAAATAAACCTGTATATATGATCAACTAACATTTGACACGGGAGCCAAGAATACTCAATGGGGAAAAGACAGTCTCTTCAATAAATGGTGCTGGGAAAATTGGATAATCACATGCAAAGGAATGAAACTAGACACTCACAAAAACTTAAAGACTTAAATGGATTAAAGTCATAAAATTCCTGGAAGAAAATATAGGGAAAAAGCTCCTTGACATGGAGAAATTCTTTTTGTTTATTTTTGCTTTTGTTGCCTTTACTTATGGTGTCATATCCAAAAAAAAATTTTTAATTAATGGATGTTTATTAATCAATAATCGTCTTCCTTTAGCCAGAGTCAAGATGAACAATCTGTAACTATCAATGACTTTTCGAAGAATATTCAACAAAGATATGAACATTTATCAGTTCATTTTGGACACCTCCAGTATCTGATCAATAGAAAGATTTATCATATTTCCACCATTTTTATAAGTCTCACAGAGAAACCCTAATTTATTTTAGAAGACCCTCCTAAATACATAAAAAAATTCCCTTCCAACTCTGTTAAATTACAAACTCAGTCACTATAAGAGAAACAGATTTAGGAGAAAATTGACCATGCTGTTTACATTAAGAAGTGAAATAATCACTCTTATTTACTTTGAAACAAATGTAACTGGAGGGGGGAAACATTTTTGAACAACAGCATGCTAAGCAGCATCTCATTATTCAATTATGATGATATCCTTAAAAATCAGAAAGCTCCTTAACAGGCTGAAAGATAAGGTATTTCCCATGCACATAAGAAATTAAAAATAGATATTCAAACAAGTCATCTTGACACCAATTAGTGGTATACTGCTTAATTTACACACAAGCTGAGTTTGGGGAGTCTGACTGTATCTTGCTTAGCATTAGATTTCTTAATACTTTGGAAAAAATGGGAGTTTTTACATCTTTTTGGGCAATTAGCTACACTGACGGAAAACTGCCCCAGATGTGAGCTTGCTGTGTGTCCTACCCAAAAGGAAGGGAGCAACCAAAGTCAGCCTCAACCCCAAAGGAAGGCCCACACTGGGGTCCCCAGTCATGCTTGGTTTTATCTAGACATGGCTTGCCCAAACAAGCTCGGAGGTCAAGGCTGGATCCAAAAGTCTTCTCAATTTAAACAAAATCTTTTTGATCAATTTTTCTTTCAGTAGGCACTCCCAACTTAGGGACAGAAGCTTGAAAGATCTTGTTTCTTTTCCTTTATTATAGATTTCCCTCTCTCAAATACTTATATTCAACATTCTAGAGTTTGGTGAGCAAAAACATTTGCATCACAACTTCAGGAACCCTGATCAGATGTCCTTCCAGCCTTGCCTTGCCTGTTCTGGGCCAGCTGTGCACACTTTTCTCCCTGGGTATCTGCCAAATTTAAGTTGCCTCCCAGCTAGTGCTCTCAGCTTGGTCCTTGATGGCATACTGACCCAGGACACCTGATGACAGCTGCACCTGCATCCCTTCTGGGGGGTCAGCGTCACTCAGTGCCCATTTAGTAGAGTTCAGATAACCCCTTCTTGGTCTACTCTACAGCCCAGTGAAAGCAGCCTGAAACCTCATACCTGGGAAGGGCTTGGTGCCCTTTCTGAGCCCAGAGTTTCCTGTGCTCTGTGACCTCCAGATTATGGATAAAGATGTTAAACGAGGGTGACTCTCCTGTAGTCTCAAAGAAACTGACATCAGTAAGGATCCAGATTGCTTATCTCTAACCTCATAATTCTTTCAGCCAGCTTTCTACACATGCCAAGACATCATCTTCCATCCTTATTGGAACCAGTTTTTAAAAAACATTCTCCATATGAAATATTGTCAATGTCAACCACCTCAAGCTCTGCAGCTGCTTATGACACCTAGGGACATCCGCCGAGTCTGAGTGCTTCCCTCCCTCTCTCTCAATCCCCTTTCCCTTCTTTTCTTTAATCCTATTTATGTTTGGAACTGTTAGATGCCTTATTTAATTAATTTTTTTAACTTAACAAAAATCTTAACATTGTGCCATATTTGTTTCAACTTTCGTCTTTTGTTTTTGTTGTGTAAGAAAGAAAACAGTACCACTAGAGGTGAAAGTCTCATTTTCTTCCTCCATCCCAATCTCTGCTTCTCCCCAGAGGTAACCAGAAGTTGGTGTATACCCATTCTGCTTATGTTGTTGTATCTTGGCAACTTTTGTATATATCTTCAAAGAATTTATAGAATTATTTTCCTTACTTTTAACCTTTGTATTACGTCATACTATACACATCATCATGTTCTTCTCTTAACCAATACATTCTCAAAATTTATCCATCTTGATTCACATAGATTTAGTTCAATAACTTTAACTGTTTTATATGAATCTATTAAATAAATATGTCTCAGTTTTTCAACTCATTTTCCTATTGAGGGATACACGTTGTTTCCCACTTTTTATCATCGCTAATAGTGCTGCAATAAAGATCTGATATAAGTAAGTCTCCGTATGCACATGTTCAAGAATACCTCAAGGCTTTATAACTAGGTTTGGGATGGCTCAGTCAAAAGGAGGGTATGTATTCAACTTTCAACAGATATTACCATCCAAAGCACAACTGCCTGTTCTCCTTAGCACTCTGGCTTACAGGTGACTTCCTGTCTCTTGAAACACTTGTCAGATTTTTAAAAATTTCGACAATGTGATGGGCATGAAACATTTCATTGTTTTAATTTTGAGTTCCCTGAATCCTGGCAAGTTGAGTATCTTATCATATGCTTGTAGAGCATCCTCTTCATTGTCTGTTTGTATCTTTTGCCACTTTTTTCTATTGGATTGTTTGTTAATTTCTTTTTTTTTTAAATATATTCTAGATAAAAATCTTTGGTCAGTTACGGACGTTTAAAAACTATTTTCTGAAACAGCCTTGCATTTTTTTATTATTATTATTTTATTGAGTTATTGATAGGTTACAATCTTGTGAAATTTCAATTGTACATTAATGTTTGTCAGTCATGTTGTAGGTGCACCACTTCACCCTTTGTGCCCACCCCCCACCCCACCTTTCCCCTGGTATCCACTAAACTGTTCTTGGTCCATAGTTTTAAATTCCTCATATGAGTGGAGTCATACACAGATTATCTTTCTCTCGCTGACAGCCTTGCATTTTAACCTTAGTTTTCATGACTTTTGTTGTTACAAACTTGATATTTTATTTTGGTCTAACTTATCAATTATTTTCCTTAGATATGTTTCCTGGATACTTCTGTCTTAAGAATATCAAGATAAAGTCTTCCGTTTTCTACTAAAATACTTTTCTTATTTTGACCTTTAATTCATGTTGAATGTATTATTGTATATGAAGTAAAGTAGAAATTCACTTTTCTTTTTTCAAGTCAAGTCAACCATGAAGAAAAAGAACAGAGTAAAGCACTTTCACTTTAAGTAATGGTGGACTAGTTACCACTAACCCTACCACAAAAGACAATTAGAGAATCTGGAAAACAAATAAAAATAAAACCTGCTTGAAAGCACGAAAGAGCCCCGACATGATAGTAAAGAATTACCAGGACGGGATCTCGGAAAGGACATCCTGGGAGACCTTGGGAGCAGAGCACAGCATTTGAGGCCACTTTCCCCAGGAGGCAGTTGCCATATCTGAGGTGGGAAAAGTAAAAGGCCAAGAGGTTAAGTTAAAATTTTGACAGCCTTGAGGGTGAGAGGGATTGGTAGTCAGGCCTGCCAAGTAAAGAGAAGACTAGTGAGCCCCCATCAATTTAGCATGCGACCACAAAAGTCTGTATCCTGGCCATAAGCACAAACCGTAAGTAGGCTCCTGCAGGGACTGTGACTCAGCTACAAATCATTTCAAGCCCTGAAATTTTATTGAAGTAGCTGTGCACAGCTAATGTCCCCAGCTGTCTGGCAAAACCAAAAACAAATCTACTCTGGAGGAAACTGACATGATCCTAGGCCTCAAAACTTTCTGTGAACAATATTGCACACACAATGTCCAAAACACAATAAAAAAATAACCAGACCACAGGAAAACGAGACAATGTGAATGAAAATCAACAGAAATAACAGTTAATAGAAACAGACACACGAGAGCTCTAGTCATTGAAGCTGTCAGACATTTAAAAATAACTATATTTTAGATATATTTTAAAATAACTATACTTGCTATGCTCAAGCAGATAAAAGACAAGATGTGAAAATTTCACCAGTGATTTGGAAACAAAAACAAGAAATTCAAGAATTGAAAAACAGAATAACCTGAATTAAGAACTCAGTGAATGGGGGCTGGCCACGTGGTCAAGTGGTTAAGTTCGCATGCTCCGCTGCAGGCGGCCCAGTGTTTTGTTGGTTCGAATCCTGGGTGCGGACATGGCACTGCTCATCAAACCATGCTGAGGCAGCGTTCCACATGCCACAACTAGAAGGACCCACAACGAAGAATATACAATTATGTACCAGGGGGCTTTGGGGAGAAAAAGGAAAAGATAAAATCTTTAAAAAAAAAAAAAGAACTCAGTGAATGGATTATTCAGCAGTACATATACAGATGAGAGAATTAATGAACTGGAAGATAAAGAAGAAGAAAATACTCAGACTTAAGCACAGAGAGATAACAGGTTGGGAACATTTGAAGAGAGGGTAAGAGACATAGAATACACAGAAAGGAAGCTTGAAGTACCAGTAATTGAAATCCTAGAAGAAGAGAGAATGATAACAATGACTAAGAATTTATCAAAATTGTTGAAAAACATCAATCCATCAACTTGAGAGACCCTAAGAACACCAATGAGGATAAGTATAAAGAAATCCTCACCTAAATCCTTTATAATAAAACTACTAAACTAAAGGCGAAGAGAATTTTTTTTAAACTAGACAGAGAAAAAAGGTAGATTGCCTTTAAAGAAGCAAGAGTTAGACTGGTAGATGACTTCTTAACAGAAACAATAAAGTGAAAAGAGAGTGAAACAATATCTTCAAAATGCTAAAAGAAAATAACTGCCAAGCTGGAAGTTTATATTTAGTAAATCTAGTAAAAAGGTGGCAGACTTAAACCTCAATATATCAGTATTGGAAATAATATATGAACTAAATGCTCCAAGTAAAAAGACAAGGACAAATTAAAGACAAAGAGTCACTGAATTTTTTTTTTTAAAGATTTTATTTTTTTCCTTTTTCTCCTCAAAGCCCCCAGTACATAGTTGTATATTCTTAGTTGTGGGTCCTTCTAGTTGTGGCATGTGGGACGCCACCTCAGCATGGCTTGATGAGTGGTGCCATGTCCCCGCCTAGGATTTGAACTGACGAAACACTCGGCTGCCGCAGCGGAACGCACAAGCTTAACCACTCAGCCATGGGGCTGGCCCCAAGAGTCACTGAATTTTTTAAAAATAAAGTATATATTATGTGTAAGAGTTACATCTAAAATGTAAGGATACAGAAAAGTTGAAAATAAAAAGATGGAAAAAGATACATCCTGCAAACACTAACCAAAAAAAAGCTGTGTGGGTATGTTAATATTATTGATCAACAAAGGATGCATTAAGGCAAAAAGCATTACCATAGATAAACAAAAAATTCATAATTATACACAGTTCAATTATGGGAGACAGGAAATAATTCTAAATTTGCATGAAATAAATAATATAGACTCTGAATACATAAAACAAAATTTGAACGAACTCCAAGGAGAAACAGACAAATTAACAATCGTAGTGGATTTTAACACACTTCTCAGTATCAGGTAGAATAGGCAGACAAAAAATAATCGGTGAATGTATAGATTTGAATAACACAGTAACAAATTTGACTTAATAAAATTGTATAGAGCACTGCATACGACAACTAAAGAACAGATTTAAAGCAATTTTCAACAGACGTCATTTAACGTCTGAAATCATAGAAGATGTTTTCTGATTATAATGTAACCAGACTAATATCAGCAATAATAAGACGCCTAGAAAATTCCCATATGTTTGAAAATTAATAACCCTTGAGTCATAGAAGAAATTATGGTGGAAATTAGACAATATTTTGTTTAATTAATAAAAATACTACATACCCATGTAATGAGGTACACAACACTATGTTTAAAGAAAAATTTTGCTTTAAATGCATATATTAAAGTAAAAGAAAGCCCAAAAATCAGTGAACTAAGCATATACCTCAAGAAGCCAGAAAAACTTAAACCAAAAGAAAGCAGAAGGAAATAAATTATAAGAGTAGAAATTAATGACCTATAGAAGCAGCATACAATAAAGAAAATTAACAAAGGCAAACGTTGTTCTTTGAAAAGACTAATAAATGGATAAATTCCTAACAAGATAAAAAAAGAGGAAAGGTATAAATAACTGCTTTCAGGAATGAACAAGGGGATGTTACTGTGGTTCTTACAGACATCAGAGAGAGAATATTAACGTGACATGACTAAATTACTAAAAAATACAGGGATTTTTCTAGTTATCCTTTTAAAGACTGATGGCTAGCTTAACAGTAATGTTGACAGAACAGTCTGTATACAAAGTCAATCCTTCGAAATTTACAGCTCGGTTTATGGTCAGTTTTTAAAAATATGCTAAAGGTGTTTGAAAAGAAGGTTTATTCTACAGCTGTTGGGCATAGGGTTTATATGAGTCAATTTACATCAAATGTATCAATAATCCTATTGTTATATCTTTTTGATTTTTTTTGTCTATTTGTTCTATTAAATACTAAGAGATATCTTAAAATCTCCCACTGTGAATGAGGATTTATATATTTCTCCCTGTAGTTTTGTCAATTTTTGCTTTATAGATTTGGAGGCCCAATTCCATTTTTTTCTGTTGACAAGTCAGCCATCAGTCTAACTGTCACCCCTTTGAAAGTAATCTTTATTTTTTCTATAGCTGCTTTTAAGATTTTCTCTCTGTCTTTAGTTTTCAACAGTTTTTAAATATATATATGAGACGATGTGGTTTTATTTGTATTTATCCTACTTGGAATTTCCAGAATTCATAAATCTATGGCTTGATATCTTTTTAACAAATTCTTAGCTATTACTATCTCTTCAAATATTATTTCTGTCACATTCTCTCCTCTCCTTGGAATCTAATTACACATACGTTGAGCTTTTTCACTATATCCATGTATCTCTTACCCTTTCTTCTGTATTTACCCTTCCCTTGTCTCTGCAGTTCATTCTGGATATTTTCTCCTGATATACCTTCTAACATCTCACTATTCAGATGTGACATTGGCATCATCTGGGAGCTTACTTGAAATGCAGAAACCCAGCCCCAACAAGGCCTACTGAATCATTAATAAAGGAGAACTGAAATCTCCAACTGTAGCTACAGATTTGTCTATTTCTTCTCGCAGTTCTATCAGTTTTTGCTTCATATATTTTGAAGCTTTCTTATTGGATGCATAAACATTTAGGATAGTTATTCTTGTTTAAATGACATCTTTATCATTATAAAATGATAATCCCTGTTATTATTTTTTGGTCTGAAATCTACTTTGTCAGATATTAATACAGCCACTCCAACTTTCTTTCGACTAGTGGTTACATGTTATACCTTTTCTCATTTTCTTACTTTTAACCTATTTGTGTCTTTATACTTAACACAATATTTAACACTTTTAAATATTTAACATATTTGTATGTCTCTAGAAAACAACATATGGTTGAGTCTTGCTTTTTTATTCATTTTTTCACTGAGATGTTTAGACCATTTACATTTAATGTGATTATTGATGTGATTAGATTTAAATCTATAATCTTGCTACTTGTTCTCTATTTGTTCCTTCTGTTCTTTGTTCCCCTTTTCCTCTTTTTCTACCCTCTTTTGAATTAACCGAATGTTTTTTATGATTCCATTTTATCTCCTTTGTTGGCTGCTTAGACATAACTCTATTTTTTTATTTTAGTGTTTGCTCTAGAGTTATAATACATATTTAACTTACCACAATCTGCCTTCAAATACAACTTCATATATAGTATAAAAACCTTACAATAGTATACTCCCATTTCTCCCATCAAGGCTTTTATGATGTTGTTTTCATACACTTAATATAAATTTATGCTACTCTATAATCTTTGCTTGTCTGATTCTTTGTATTGTTTCTGCTGGCTCTTCGTTATGAGGCCTTCTTTTTTTGTTGTTGTTTATTTTACGTATGTTTTTGTTTGCTCAATTTTACTGTGTGCTCTTTTTTCTTTCTTTCTTTCTTTTTTTGAGGAAGATTAGCCCTGAGCTAACATCTGCTGCTAATCCTCCTCTTTTTCCTAAGGAGGACTGGCCCTGAGCTAACATCCGTGCCCATCTTCCTCTACTTTATATGTGGGATGGCCGCCACAGCATGGCTTGCCAAGCAGTGTGTAGGTCCACACCCGGGATCTGAACCAGCAAACCCCGGGCTGCCGAAGTAGAATGTGCGAACTTAACCACGCTTGTTTGTGGTTACAAACATTCAGGAGAGATTGCCTCCCATCCTGTCTTAGCACCACATTTCAAGGTTGGTAATTTTCCATGAAATTCCCTGAGGGTAACAGGGTGGGCTTATTTCTAGCTTGTCCTTGCTTTAAGGGTGTAATCTCTGGGGTTTCAGCTTCATGATGGAGCTTTCCAATTGCACTCCCCATTTTGAATGGGCCCCAAGCTGTGTCCTGTACTCTGCAGCTGAAAAGGAAATCAAAATCAAACTTGAAGCTCATCTTATTTAGCAAATGCCCTCAAAGTAAATGGCAAACATCCATGCTTCTTTTTCTGAGTTCCTCTCTTTCCTTGGTTTTTTGGTTTGAGTGTTTCTTACTTTCTTGCCAGCTCATTGATTCATTTAATAATTTATTGAAAAATTGTTTTCATCTGGGGGCTGGCCCCGTGGCCGAGTGGTTAAGTTCGCGCGCTCCGCTGCAGACGGCCCAGTGTTTCGTTGGTTCGAATCCTGGGCGCGGACATGGCACTGCTCATCAGACCACGCTGAGGCAGCGTCTCACATGCCACAACTAGGAGGACCCACAACGAAGAATATACAACTATGTACCGGGGGGCTTTGGGGAGAAAAAGGAAAAAATAAAAAAAAAAAATCTTTAAAAAAATAAAAAAATAAATTAAAAAAAAACTGTTTTCATCTGGCATTTTGTTGTTTTCAATGGGACAGTTAGCGAGGGTACCTCATCCATTGCACTGCCGATAATGGACATCCTCTAGAGTAATGTTTCTGAAACATCAACCAAATTATTTCACTTTATTCCTTAAACATCTGTGGCTCCCCCACTGCTTTCACAGTCACATGGAAACTCCCTAGCTTGATGCCCAAAAACTTTCCGATCTGGCCTCTGCTCACCTCGCTAGTCGTGTGTACACAGCATTCCCACATCCCTGTCTTTTGTGTGTAAGCTCTGCTCTATCCCAACTTTAAGGCTTAGCTTAGGCACTGCTTTTCCAGGAAGCCACCCACAGCTCAGTGTGGGTTTGTGCTCTCTTGGTCTGTTCACAAACACCCCAGTGCTTACCCTCACTGCAGAGTAAACCATCAGTTTGCTAGATCAGGTCCCTATAGGAACCACAGAATATTTTTCTAGCATAGCCTATAGCCCATAATAGGTATTCAACAAGTATTTCTTAAATGAATGAACAACAAACCATTATTGCTATGGTTCAGAGGTTACTGAGTGTTGGATTGGACTAAGAAGCTTTCATAAAGGATAAAGGCTTTGAGCCAGAATACTTCGTAAGATATGAACTCAGAAAAGATTCTGATAACCTTAATCTGATACTAATTTTCAAAAAAGTTCAAAGTCTTAAAATTTCTCACAAGTCATATGTTCTGATCCTTTTCTGCAGAAAAACCTCGGGCAGTCAAGGTGAAGAAGCATTGTCTTCAAAGGCTTGCGTCTTCCTAACAAAATTCCGAGCAGCACAGGGTGCCCAGTTCTGGCTTGCTTAGAAAAGCAACACATGCTAGGGCAGGTCTCACGGAGCGGAGCAAAGTCAAGGAAGAATTGCTGTGGGGGACTGAGGTAGAACTGGGGAAGTAGGAGGAGTTTGGGCCACTTTTCATAAACACGATAACTGATAAACATGACAGAATTGACCTGAATATAATCTAGTCAATAGTATTAATCTGTACTAACATTGGCTGTAGAGAACACTCCCTATTTTTTTCTCCTCCCTTACACAACTGTCTACTGCTGCGTTTTCATTCCCAATGATAACAAAAATTCCAGTTTGCAATATAAATCCAAAAAACACAAAAATTCCAACTGGGACAAGAAATCATATGCAAACACATTAATTTTCACTTTTATTGTTCCAGCTGTTATACTGTTAATTGATACAACCTATTTATTCATAAATAAATGTATTCATAGCAAAAATATGGATAATCAAACCTGGTGTAACCATCTGCCTAAAGATTTAAATTCCTTCAACCTTAGAAAATTCTTAAATGCAATTATTATTCAGTGGCTGGAAAAGAATCTCTCTTAAGTTACAGTAGTTTGGCAGTTTGGTGAAGATAAAATTTCTTAATTTGCTAATTTGGAGTGCATTAGTATGTTTTCATGCTATCCAGCTGAAGAGTCAAGATTAATTAAGAAAACATGGTCTCATTCAATTATTATGCTAATACATTTATCTCGTGGCCAGTATAATGCCCCCAAAAAGCTCCACATATTTGATGGCATTTAAAATTTTGTGTATTAGAACTTATGGTTTCTATACTGCTACTCACTAAAAACAAAGAGTGAATAAAGCACCTCAACATCCAAGAGATGAACGTGATAAAATGGTGTGACCGAAGCTAAATGATGCTGAATCACAGCTATTCACTCTGTACGCCAGTCTCCTCAAGACATCTGGCAGTTCCACCCCTGCCAGTTGCCAAGGCTTTCTTTACATGGGGGCTACTCCAAAATGGACCTCTGTATCCCAAGTGGCTGCCCACATCCTAGCAACACCTTATGCCACCCTAGGCTTTTCAGGAGACACGGGACCCACGAAGGCAAGGATAAGACAACTGTGTCCCCAGAGGGCATCCTAAGATGCACAGAGAGGCTGGGCTCCCTGCTCCTCGCAAAGCCCACATGCCAGGCTGTCACTCTGGAGCCTGTAGCAATAAAACCTTACTGCATCTGTGTACCCAGTGGAACATCAGTGTAAGTCTTGTTTTCTCTCTTGCATATCTAGAAACTAAGGAGATTTGAACACGATGCAGGCAACCAAACTTAACTTTTGCTAGTTATTTTGGCAAAACTGATCAACTGGTAGCGTTGAGCACGATGTTTAATCTCTCTGAGTCATAGCTCCCTGATCTGTAGAATCAAAATCAGTTCACTGGCCTCACCAGGTTGTTGAAAGGAAAGTGTATGAAGAGCTTGTGAGCATCACACTTCCCATATCTACATAGCAGGTCTTGGGGATAGGGACTCCCACAGTGCTTGGCACATCATGAAAACTGATAAATATAGGAAATAAATGTTATTTAAATGTTCTAGTTATTTTTTGCTGCCTAACAAATTACTCCAAAACTTAGGAGTTTAAAAATAGCAAACATTTATTATTTCATGCAGGTTTTAAGGATCAGGAATCCAGGAGCAGCTTAACTGGGTGGTTCTGGCTCAGGGTCTCTCTCATGAAGTTGTAGTTAAGCTGTTATCCAGGGTTTCTGTCACCACAGGGCTGGACTGCGGCTGGAGAATCCACTTCCAAGCTCACTCACATGCTTGCTGCCGGGCCTCAGTTTCTCGCTGGCTATTGGCTAGAGGCTTCAGTTCCTCTCTGCATGGTGTCTCCTTAGGGCTCCTCACAGCATGGCAACCAGCTTCGTTCAGAGTAAGCAATGAAGAAAGCAAGAGAGAGCCCCCAAAGTGGAACCCACAGTGTCTTTTATGACCTAATCTTGGAAGTAACAAACCTTCACTCCTGCCATATGTCACTGGTCATGCAGACTAATACTGATACAAAATGGGAGGAGACTACACCAGGGTGTGAATACTGGGAGGTGGTGATCACTGGAGACCATCTTCGAAGCTGGCTATCACGTTAAATGAATGAATAAAGATATCCTTTAGGACACTTATGTGCCCTGTTTATCTGATTTCCCTGAGGAGGATTCCTCCTGGATATTCCTGGTCTCTTACCCCACCCTTTACTACTCACCTCAGCTGGGAATGGGGTACAATGATAGGTGATAGCCACTGGTCCATAGTTCTTAACTGGATGGAGTTTATCTAAATTTATGAGTAGGAATGCCTCTTCCCTCTGAACTGGTTCATGGCAGAAGTGCTGGTTAAGTGAGTCCACTCTATAGACCCAAATTTGCCTTCAGATGGACAGTTCCAAGGTTTCTACTGCCTACAGGGAGCCAGAGAAGAACCTAGCCAGGATATCTGGACACACTTTTGTTTTCTGTTTTTATTTTTATTTTTTGCTTGAGGAAGATTAGCCCTGAGCTAACATCTGTGCCAATCTTCCTCTATTTTGTATGTGGGTCGCGACCACAGCACAGCTTGATGAGTGGTGGAGGTCTGCGCCCAGGATCTGAACCCATGAACCTGGGCTGCCGAAGCAGAGTGTGCAAAACTTTAACCACTTAGCCATGGGGCTGGCCCCCAGGCATGATTTTTAATATATCATAGCTGTAACGGAGGTGATGGTCAATCTCCATCCGATTATCTTGGTTGGTTCTAAACTCAGGCAGGGAACAAGGGCATCTTAATCATCAACTTAGACCTCAGCAAGAAGGAATGTCATACCAGAATGAGGAAATTTCATCTAATGGCACTGGAATATTTTATATAATTACAATTGAATAGGATCAATCATCAGTGTAGTAATTTTTTTCATTGATTCTCCTCACTGAGATGAGAGGACATTTTAACATATTAATTAGGTTACTTTTTTTTTTCACGAAGTTTAAATCCTTAATGTCCTTTATCTTTGTAGGAGTGTTTACTCCCTACTGATCGCAAAATCAGATCAGCACTGTAACGTATTCAGGGTTTTAGTTATTTGCATTCAAATTGCAATGGAATAACCAAGTGGTGCTAAAGGATTGCTATTTTATAATGTTTGGTCATTTCTGTTTTTACACACCACTGGACTCCAGCTGAGCTTACTTTTGTGATCTGATTCTGGGGTTCCTGTGAGATATTAATGTCACTTCTCAATTTCAAGATATATTTCTCCAATATTTTAATGTTTCTGGGATCAAGATGTCAAAGAAACTTAGCAGTGCTTTCTCTTCTTATTATGGGTACAATGCATTCTGAAATTAGTGCTATTTTGGAATCAAAGAAATGCAAATTTATGGCACCTCGCTTATGGAAATCTTCAGTTTGAATTGTTTAGGTGAAAGTTGTTCAATAATAACATTTGGTATGATTTTCCTGATGGTTTTTGATATGTAATTTGCTTGCGTCTCCTGGCAATCTTGATTGACTTTTATTTCTAGGTAGATGTGAGGAATGCTAAACCAAGGAGCTGGCTAGCTGACTAGGCAATCCTCACTGACTGGATGGGAACTTCATCAGAGGACACGTGACAGCCTTTGTTCCTAGGCTGTCCTGAATTCCTGCTGGGGCTCTTTAAGGAGTGAGCCCTTCCATTGGTGCCTCTGAGCCCTGGAAATTGATCTAAATGTAATTCTTCCTGGGTGAGGTAGGACTAGGACCCCCAGAGAGGTGACAGAGGAAGGAAGTTGCTTAGAACATCTAGATGCTAGAAGCACAGTGTGCAGAAAGGGTCCTTGACGCGAACAGTGGAATGTACTGTAACACTGGTCTCTGAAAAACGGAAGGCAGCAGTGAGTGCTGCTACCTGTGAAAAAGGATGGAAAACAAGTTGCAGCCCTTAGGAGTTAAGTGCGTGTTTGTATATGAAAATTGGAGATGAGGTGGAAGAAAGCAGCTAACATTCTCAACTACATCAAACATTTCTTTACTACACCAATATAAAAAAAGAGACAGTAAGGAAAAAGAGATGAGGGAAAGATTAGATTCACTCTGTAAGTACATAATTCATGGCTTAGTGTTGCTGGCTGGGAAATATGCTCGGCTCATTTGAAAGTATTTATATTCAAAAGGGTTTCTGTATTGGATTTATCTATAAGCCCAGGCAAAGGTGAAGATGAACACAAACTAGAGACACAGCATCTGCAGCAAGCCATAATACAACCATGGAAGGCAGAGGATCCCTTGGTGATAGAGCTGCACTAAGCCACCCGGGACAGGGCACAACCCCAGGCCACACATTCCCACAGCAATTGACAGAAGCCCTATCTTGAAGGAGGGTTATTCTGTGCAGTTATGTTGTTGCATGTACAAGACGACTCCTTAGGTAGTCCCTGGAGCTTCCTGTGATTACTGCACAATCATAAAGCCTAAAGAGAATATCCATTGTGGGGGTTGTCACTCACCCATAACGTAAAGATGAACTTTATAGCTCTCTGGCCATAGCTGGCTGGACCAGGGGTGGACGAGTGTCCAGTTGAACCAATCTGATGCTGAGAATGAGGAGCTAGTTCAGCGTGGACTATTTCCTTGAATGACAGGACATGAGCCTGGAATCTCATCTATCACAGGGTGTATCTATCACAGCTCCTGGGGCAGTAAGAGAAGAATCAAGCTGATTCCTCAGGAGAAGTGGAGGCAAAGGACTTGGAGAGTGGAAGAGAACATAGGTACAAAGGGTCTTGGTGGATCCTGGTTCCAGTCTTTCCTGAGGCCTGAGACTCAGCTGCATGGCCTACGTCTGGACTCCATTAAATGGCCCTCTGTTGTACAATGGATGTAGTTCCCTCTCTTTACTTATGCTAGCTTGAACATGATTATGTTACTTGACACTAAGAATTTTAACCAAGATAGGACCATAGATCTAATATAACTTAATATACCTCATATTCCTCTTGTCTAACTGTGAACAACATTGTTCCCTGCCACTCCTCCCAGTCCAGAGGGATGAAATGGGAAACATAGTGTTAATATAAAGGTGGGTCTTGCAGTAAGGAAAAAGATAACTTTTAATATAAAAGACAACAATTATGCCCTCTTTTCCCTGCTAGCTGTATTCCCAGTTTCAGAGCAGTGACTTACACATGGCAGGTACTACTAAATATCTTTTCAACTTTATTTAAGTATACTGACTGAATTTAATGTCCACTACTGAGCATCATACTTCATGAGACAACATTAGAGGCATTCCTAGTGAATGAGGAATGAGAAAACGATAGATGTTATTCCTGTTATTATTTAGTGCTGTCTCAGAAATATTAGCTGGTATACTATGCAAGAAAAAATATGAAATAAAATGCTATAAAAATTTCCAGGAAGATGGAATAGATGTACCTTTCCCTATTCCTCTGGCTAAGTACAATTAAAAACGCTTGACATTATTTATAAAGTGAACATAAGAAAACTCTGAAAAGTGGAGAGAAAAAGGCAGACTGGCGAGGGACCCTGGAAATGACTACCATATCATCCCCAAGGGACAGCAAGGTAGTGAGCTCTCCAGATTTTCTTCTTGTCTTAAATATCCCAGACTTGTAGCTAAAGAGGCTGCAATCCAGAAACACCAAACTGTACAGATAAAGAAAAAAGAGCCCTAACAAAACTCTACTCTTCCTAACCAAAGGATCAGGAAAGAGACTAGCAAGACAGAAAACTTTCAAACAGTAACTGTTCTACTCCAGCCAAACACCAAAGAAAAAACTGTGGCCCCACCTGACAGCAAAGAGTGAGGGGGGAGCCTAGACTGTCACCCTCACCAGGTTGTAATGAGATGTCCCAAGGCCCCTGTCAGGGTGGTGTCAGAGAAGGCTGAGTAGGGACCTAGGATTTCCACCCCCATCCTGTGGTAATGAGATATTGCTCTCTCTCCAAACTGGGATGGTGCCACAGAGACCTAAAGAAGAATCAAGACTTTCTCCACTGTCCAGCAGTAATGGGGCCCCTCCCCACCCCCCATGGTGTCCATGGAGGCTACATGGAGAGTAACAATGAGACACTTTTATCCTTCCCAACCAGAGTGATGTCAGCATAGGCCTAGAGGGGAGCCAGAACTCCCATGCCCAACCAGTGGTAATGTGGAGACTTCCCCTTCACAGGTATCAACAGAAGCCAAGTAGGAACCTGAACTTCTACCACTACCTGCCTGATGAGGCAGCACCTCTTTCCCCTGCCAGGGCAGTGTCAAAGGAAACCAGCTAAAACAGAGGGTTTACATAAGATCCAGATTCTCATAACATAATACCCAAGATGTCCAAGTTTCAATTGAAAATCACTCATCATACCAAGAATCAAGAAAATCTCAACTTGAATAAAAAAAGGCAATCAAGACGTTGCAACAAGCAATTATGAAAAAACTTGAAACAAATGAAAAAGTAGAAAATCTCAGCAAATAATAGAAGATATAAAGAAAAAGCAAGTGAAAATTTCAGAACTGAAAAATACAAAACTGATTTTTTTAAAAAGAACTCAATGGATAGGCTCAACATGGAGGGAACAGAGGAGGAAGGACAGAGGAAAGAAGCAGCAAACTTGAAGTTAAAATAATAGAAATTACCCAATCTGAACAACAGAGTGAAAACAGACTTTTAAAAAAAAAAAAGAAAACATGAATGGAGCCTCAGGAGCCCATGGGACTATAACAAAAGATTTAACACACATGTCACCAGAATCCCAGAAGGAAAGGAGAAAGAGGGTGGTGCCAGAAAGTATTCAAAGATATCATGGCTAAAAATTTCCCAAATTTGGCAAAGACATAAGCCTACAGATTGAAGAAACTAAAATCCCAAATAGGATAAATCCAAAATAATCCACACCAAGACACATCATAGTCAAACTTCTTAAAGCTAAAGGCAATGAATATATCTTCAAAGCAGTGAAAGAAACAACACCTTACTTACAGGGGAAGAGCAATCTGAATGACTACAAGTTTCTCATCAGAAACCATGGAGGCCAGAAGGAAGTGGCAGAACAATTTTCAAGTGCTGAAAGAAAAGGACTGTAGACTCAGAATTCTATACCCAGCGAAAATATCCTTTAAGAGTGAAGTGGAAGTCAGGACATTTTCAGATAAAGGACAACTCGGAGAATCTGTTGCCAGCAGACTATCTTAAAAGAATACCTAAAGGAAGTTCTATAAATGGAAATGAAGTTATAAAAGAAGGAATTTTGGAACATCAGGAAAGAATAAAGAACAATAGAAAGAATAAAAATCTAGTTAAACACAACACATTTTCCTCCCCCTCTTAAGTTTTCTAAATCCTGCTTGATAGTTAAAGAAATTATAATATTGTCTAATGTGGTTCTAAATGTATGTGCAAAAAATACTTAAGACAATTATAAATGGGGGAGGGTGAAGGGACATAAATGGTTCTACACCTGAACTGGTAAAATGTCAAAACCCATAGACTGATAAGTTCTGTATATATAATGCAGTATCTAGAGCAACCACTGAGAAAGCTGTACAAAGAAATACAGTGAAAAACACTATAGATAAACTAAATGAAATTCTAAAAAAGCCCAGAGGAAGGCACAGAAAATAAAACAGAGAAACAAAAAAATAGAAAGCATAAGCAGAACACAAAAAATAAAATAGCACACTTAAGCCCTAATATATCAATAATTACATTTAATATAAATGGCCCAAATATACCAATTAAAAGACAGAGATTGGCAGAATGGATTGAAAAACATGACCCAACTATATATATTGTCTATTAGAAACTCACTTCAAATATAATGATTGTCTTAGTTCGTTTGAGATGCTATAACAAAACACCATAGACTGAGTGGCTTATAAACAGCAAATATTTGTTTCTTACTGATTAGGAGTCTGGGAAGTCCAAGATCAAGGCACGATCAATTTGGTGTCTGGGGAAAGCCCACTTCCTGGTTCATAGATGGTCATCTTTTCACCGTGTCTTCACATGGCAGAATGGACAAGGGATCTCTCTGGACTCTATTTTATAAGGGCACTAACCCCATTCATGAAAGCTCTGCCCTCATGACCTAATCATCTCTCAAAAGCCCCACTTCCAAATACCAACACCCTGAGAATTAGGTTATAACACATTAATTTTGGGGCGACACAAACATTCAGTCTCTAGCAATGATGTAGGTAGGTTGAAAGTAAAAGGATGAGAAAAGCTAGACCATGCAAACATTACTCAAAGGAAACAAGAGTGAATATATTAACATCAGATAAACCAGACTTCAGAGCAAAGAAAATTACCAGAGACAGAGAGGTGCATCACATAATGATAAAAGGGTCAATCCACCTAGAAGACATAGCAATCCTGATCGTGTGTGCATCAAGCAAGAGAGCTACAAAATACGTAAGGCAAAAACTGATAGAAATAGAAGGAGAAATAGACAAATTCACAATTACAGTTGGAGACCTCAACACCTCCCTCTCAACAATTGATAGAAAAACTAGACAGAAAATCAACAAGGACACAGGAGAACTAAATCAACCAAAAAAACTAATCAACATTTATAGAATATTCCACCCAACCACAGAAAATACATACTCTTTTCAAGTGTCCATGGAACATATACCAAGGTAGACAATATCGTAGGCCATGAAACAAACTTTAACAAATTTAAAAGAATTGAAATCATACAGGGAGTGTTCTCTGACTACAACAAGATCAAACCAGAAATCAATAACAGAAGGATAATAGGAAAATCTCCAAATATTTGGAAACTAAACAACAAACATCTAAATATTCCATGGATCAAAGAAGAAGTCTCAAGAGAAATCGGAATCAATGAAAAAAAGAGCTGCTAGAACTGACAAAATTTTGCAAAATGGCCAGTTACAAAATAAATACACAAAAAGTAATAACAACATTCACTTAAAATATGATGGCAAAATAATTCTGTTCACAGGCGCAATAAACAAAATAAAATATCTAGGAATATACTCAAGAGCAAATGTGCCAAAGTTTTACGGGAAATCATAAAATTTCACTGAGGACTGAATTTTGTCGATACAGACAGACTTACTCTAAAATTTATATGGAAAGGTAAAGAACTAGAATAGCTAAAATGATTCAAAAAAGAAAAAGGAAGTGGGAGGAATCAGTCTACCCAATTTCAAGACTTATACAGCTACAGAAACCAGGGCTGTGTAGATTTTCTGTATTCTCGGAGGAGTAGATTTAATAGTGGAAGAAATCCATTAATCCTCAGATAAATCCACAAATATAAAATAATTCCAATAAAATCCTTATGGAATTCACTTGGGAACAGAAGCACCAGATTCAGGCAAGAACATTTTGCAAAAGAAGGATAATGGGGTGAGATTTCCCATACCAGATGCTGACATGTGTCATATAGTTTCAATAATTAAAGTGTTTTACCGGTAGAGTATTAGACAGACAGACCAGTGGAAGAGAATAGCAAGTTCATAGTCAGATCCATGCATATGTACGAATTTAGAATGAATTTATGTACGTGAAACAGTTGTTTAATATATTTTGACGGGCTTTCTAATTGTTTGTGGCAAGAGGGTAAATCGAGCCCTGCATCTCCCTTTTGCCAGGGACAGACATCCCTAGCTGCTGTCAGAGAACAGACTGTAGGGGGTCCAGGCCATAACGGGGAGACAGCTACGGCTCTGTGGTGATCCAGACAAGAGCTGCGGTCTGGAATAGGAGAGTGGTGGGGCTCTGTGAAAAGTCCTTGAATTTGGGTGGATTTTGAAGAAAGAACCAATAGAATTTGCTAATGGATTAGCTGCATGGGTGGCAAAGAGCGGATTCCAAGATGACTGAGCAACTGGAGGAATACAGTCCTGAGCTGGGCAAGCCTGGAGAAGGTTCAGGTTTTGGTCTGGTTCAGGCTGATGTCTATTAGACATCCAAGTGAAGATGCTGAGCAGGCAGAAAATACAGAGCATGCATATGAACATACACATCTGTATTTTCAAATTTGTCAGAATGAATTACATTGTTTCTATACTATTTTATCTGAAAAAGTTGTTGAAAAAGTCACGGGTTATATTTCATTGAATTCAGAGCTTCAGAATCATCTCCATTTCTAAGTTAGCAGACTTGCCCCCTTAACAGTTCAGAAGAGGTTGAGAACGCATGTGAGCCCCCTAGAGGAGGGAGTCAGTTAAGGAGATGACTCCCCGGAGCCCCAGAGAAATCTTCTGCAGAAGGAAGAGCGGGCCCAGCCCTCACACCACCAAGCCCAGTGACAGGCCCAAACCACCGCTGAAGCAGGGTCCAGCCCCCTGAGGTTTCCTTTTTCTTTTTTTAAGCAGAGAACCCAAAGGTGGAGGAAGATCTTCCCTCACTGCCTAGGAGGACAAAATGGCGGCTTAAAAGTGGCGGAGACGTAGACCAGCCATCCAGGTAAGGAAGTGGGTTGAATTCCACATTTATTGAGTACTTGCCACTTGCCAGGTTTAGGAGATACAAACAGGAACATAACAAGGAATTTGCAGTGTGTAGGGAGAAAAATTAAAATCACGAGCAAGCAGGGAAAGGGAAGGGAATGAACATTTATTAGTAACTGCTCAGCTGTGACATTTCACCACAACGAGGCTGTGCAAAGAGTCCAAGCTTGCAGAGGGGGAAGTGGCAAACCCTCTGACACAAATGCCTAGATGCGGGGGCAAGTTCCAAACATTTAACAACAGACTTATGAGGGTGTCCTGGACAATTAACAGTGCTGCCCAGGCAAGTGGTGGGGAAACCCACTGAGAAATGAGCTTACACTTAGTCCTAAAGGAGAACTGGCAGTTTCTTACAGGCAAGTAACCTTTCTGGCTTTTGTTTTCTAGAAGCCTGAGCTCCTTGAGGAGATTATGAGTAGGGAAAAGAAGCAAGAGGGGAAAAGGCCAGAACGTGTGGGGATGGAGCAGGACGCAGACAGAGAGAGCACCAGTTGCCCATCTGGGGAGGGACTGAGTCAGCAGGTGCCATAAGCAGTGGGGAGAGCTGGGCCTCAGGGGAGGCTTGGTGTATCCCGAGAGGCTGAGAGCTGGATCCAGGGCTTGTGATCCCAGGGCCAAGCTCACAATAGAAGTAGCAGAGCTACCTGCCTTCATGGAGCTGGGCTGATTGCAAGACTGAAGATGGGTCTCTTCTCCCATTGTCCAGGCTCCGAGATCCTTGCGAACCCTGGGAAGGAGGATGCTTTATTCCCACTCCCCAGGATGAATGGGATCAAATTTCCCTCCAACCCAGCGATGTGGGATTCAGAATTCAATTTATTTTGATTTAAGGGAAATAAAGGGAAGGTTCATTTCTTTTACATGGGGGTCTATGGACTAAGATGAATACTCGTCATAGATGTTTCAGAGCCCCCGCGTCATTTATTTATGGAGCAAAACTCGAGGGGTGAGTAGAAGAGAGGTTCGACTGGGGCTGCAGTCTTGTGGCTCTCTGAGGAGAGCTTCTTTCATTTTTCCAATAATATTTTCACTCCTGCCATGGGCAGCCTCTGGCCTGGCTGTTGGCAACACAAACTTAACAAAGACACAAGTCCTGCCATTAGGGACATCAGTCTGGAAGAAGAGGCAGATGTGCCCACAAATGATTCCTGAGCTCCTTGTGGCCGAAAGAGACACAATTCAAGAGTTGAATTTGTCACTATTCATCTGGGAAGACCCTTCCTGCCTGGTCAGTGGCCAGTAACAAAGCACTGCCACCCAGAGGCAGGTGCCTAAATTGAAAGCTGAAAAGTTTCAAGGACATGAACAGACAGTTCAGTCTAATTCAGTGTGAGTTACAGCATCTCATATTAGGAAACCTGCTCTCTAAAGGCCTCTAGGACCAATAAATATTGTGAAATTATGGGGAAATTCCAGGATCCCCTAACAAAAAGTGAACCTGAATACAGGACTAGGACTTAACAGTCTTAGTTAGGTTGCAACAAAACAAACAAAGTCAGTCTATATGCAAAAGTCATGAGCTTTAAAAACTAGCTAAGATTCCCCAGCCCAATATAGTGGACCAGGCAGGTATAATTTATATTCTCTTTGCCAGAGAGTCCCATCTGGAAATAAAAGCACACTCAACTGGGTTCAATCAAGGAGAGTTTAGTAAAGACATTATTTACAAAGATGTGGACAGGGTGTAGTGTAAGTACAAAAGAAGGGAGGTGCTCAAGGGCCAGAAAGACTCAAGTCCTTTGCCTTGCCACACCCGGCCTGAGAAGGCGAAGCTACTACAGTCTGGAGCCAGAAGCCTGTGTGAAGAGAGCCACCTGGCAAACGCTTTTCCTTAGTGAACCCTGCCAGGCAACCTCACAGGGAGAAACCTGAAGGACTAAACACTGTGGCCTCACTCTTTCCTCCCTCTGATCTTCTGCTGGGGCTCCCCACTGGCCAGATCCAACCAGACGCAGAGGGCAAGGAAGGTGGTTAACGTATCTCCACCATCAGCCTCCTGGAACAAAGGTAGGGAGAGAAAAGGATGATGAGTGGATGCGATGGGTGGCAGAGGGAAGGCATTTGACACACTCTCCCTCCTGAGACCCCAGGGAAATGATGGTAGAAGAGAAGAGATTCACTCCCACACTATGAAGAGAATAGAGAGGGATCACTGGTGGACCAGAGATTTCCACAAAGGTTTGGTTGAGGGGAAGGGACAGATGTGAGATAGCTGGGGAGGTAGGGCAGAGAAAGCTGCCGTTTGAACACAGGTGGAAGGCCTGTAGCTGTGGGTAGGAAACTAGCCATGAGAGGCTCTAGATTCAGAATTGTCAAGCTTGACAACCATAGAGTGAGCAGTGGGATGGTAAATAGGGAGATTCATTAAAGGGTCTGAATGTCTGACATCTGCTCTCTCAACTCCCAGTGTGAAAAAAGCAGCATCCAGGTAAGCATTCTGCCCTTGGGCATATGGGTACTCAATCAGTCTACGAGGTAAGAGGGTCTCTCAAAGATTCAGCAAGCTCAATGTACAAGACCCAACCTAAATACATCATTGTGAAAATCAGAAAACCACAAAGAGAAAAAGAAGATTGAAAGACTCCTGAAAGAAAACAGAGTCAGCTATAAAAAAACAAAAGAATCATACTCACGTTAGGTTTCTCATCCGCAGTACTAGATGGTAGAGGACAACAGAGCATCATCTTCAAATTGCTGAGGGGGTTTTATTTTATACCTGGAATTCTATACCCGGCCAAATTATTGACCAAATGTGAAGAAAGAATAGAAGCAGTTTTCAGACACGCAGACACTCAGAAGGTTTCCTTCTTATGCACCCCTTCTGAAGAAGTTACTTAAAGAGTTAGTCTAGCTGATTCCATGGGTCTAGCTTACGTGGAAGAAGACATGGAACTGGGAGAGCAGGGAGGAACCAGAATGTCGGCTGCTCAGCAGCCAGAGAACCAGCAGCCCTGCCTGGAGCAGGAAGACAGCAGGCTTTGGAAGGGAGGTCTCCCGGGAAAATGGCGGGGGTGGGATTTCCATAGGAGAGTCTAATTGGGCTTTATAATAACAAGAATATGGGAGAGAATACGAAAATGCACAGAATGCAAGGCAAAAAAAAAAAAGAAAAAAGGAAAGATAACTAGAAACTCTAGGAAAAATTAACAGCTGCACCATAAAGTCATAACATTGTAAAATCAGGGTAGATCTGAGTGGAAGTCGGTGGACTTGAAGAAAGAATGGAATAAATTCTAAGTAAAGGAGAAAATAACCTGGAAGGTATTAGTAATATAATGAATAAAATATATTTCTTCTTTCATCAAGAATAAAGATAAGTAACCAGCAAAGGGGGTGGGGAGAAATACACAAGAAAGTATGATCTAAATATAACGTAGAAGAAAACATGACATGACTGTGGGCAATTAGTTGAGTATAAGAATAAATTCTTTTGAACGTTCCTCTGTGAGTAGCACAAGAGTGGGGTCTCTGGAATCATCGTGAAGGAATGCAATAATCGTTTCTTCTCTGTTCTGAAGCAAATACCATTTACTCTTTATAATATACGTATACTTACTGCATGGAACTCTCTTTCCCCAGACATCCACATGGCTTATTGCCTTATCTCCTTTAAGACTTTACTCAAATATCACCTTTTAGAGAGACCTTTCCTGACCGTTCTGTTTAAATCGCAAAACATACACTCCTGATACCCCTTCCTAGCTTAATTCTTCTCCTAAGCACAACTAGCATACTAAATATTTTACTTGTTTATTTTTTCTTCCTCCCATTGGAAAGTTATTTTTCACTAGGGCAGGAATTTTTTTTTTTTTTTTTTTTTTTGGCTATTGTCTTCACTCCTGTTTCCCCAGCACCAAGGACAGGGACTGGCTCATGGTAGGTCCACAATAAATATTTGTTGAATTAATAAATGTTGAATCAAGCCATAAGCAAGTCACATAAACCTTAATTGTGTTTGTCTGATAGAAATTAAATGTCATTGTACTTGAAAATGCAAAAATAAAGGCACAGCTCACAAAAGTTGAGGTGGAAAGGCAAAAAACAAAAGAGGGAGAAGGAAGGTTAAGAGTGCTAATAGTCTCATTTTACCATGTGGATAATCAAGATGCTGTCCAGAGCTGGTGAAATAAGAAATATAGGTTTAGGAAAATTATTTAAAGTTCCATAGGTATCAACCAAAATAACTAAAAATTGTGATGTAACCATATTGGTATAAGTGAGCCAGAGGAGGTGAAAGACATATAAATTAAATTTCATCTAACATAGCAAAAGTCCCCTAAATAATTCTAACATTAAGACATTCAGAAATGTAAGTGGCAGCATAGTATTTAGAGTATGGAGATAACCTCAGAAGATCTTACACAAGAAATGGTTGAACATGATAGCTGTGAAATTGTGGTTTCAATAATGAAAGACTACAGTGTATTAGACTACTACTTCTGTAGATAATTATTAACCCTGGACAAAATATTTAAAAAACTATTTGAAGGCACAAGAAAATGACCCAAAGTAGACATAAAGAGGAGGGGATTTAACTCTTGAAAGAAGGGAATTTCACAGGGTAAGATCTGTGTTCTTACTAATTTTTCCCAAAGTCACTCCATAGTCTGCCTGGAGTGGAGCAGATAGAACTGAAACAGAAGCCTGAGTTGGCTTGAAGCGTTAGAGTTTGAAACAGCCAGAGAAGCTGAAAATTGAGAGGAGAAAAGCCGGGAAAAAAAGAGGAGTCACAGATTGAGGAGTAGCCAAATTTGCATATAAACTGCCCCCAAATCCTCAGCTGACCCTGAACTGTGAATGTGCAGGGAAACTCTAAGAAGCCTGCTAGAAAGCAGCAGCTGGAACACTGGAAAAACTGAGCAGCTGTCATGCAAAATGTCCAGTATTCAATAAAAAAATTTAGACATACAAAGAAACTGTAAAATGTGACTAATAGTCATGGAGGGAAAACCCTATTCAATAAAAATAGATCCCAAGATGATCTAGATGTTGAAATTAGTAGACAAGGACTTTAAAATAGCTGTTATAAAATATTCAAAAAATTAAAAGATTTCTGCAGAAGATGGAAACTACAGAAATTTTAGAACTGAAAAGTATAATATCTGAAATGAAAAAATGCACTGAATAAGCTTACAATAAATTAGACATGACAGAAAAGAGGGTAAACATACTTTAGGATGGATCAATAGAAATTATCCAGTATAAAGAACAGAGATAAAAAGTTGAAGGAAAAAAAATACGGTCTCTGTGAACTCTGAGATAATATCAAGTGGTCTAACAATAAATGCAATTAAAGTCCATGAAGGAGAGGGTAAGGAGCAGAAAAATATTTAAAAGAATAATGACCAAAAATTACCAAATTTGGTAAAACAAAAACAAACAAACAAACAAAAAATAAAAACAAAACACAGGTTCAAGAGGCTCAACATCTACCAAGAAGAATGAAAACAATCACACTTAGTCACGTCATAATCAAATTTCTAGAAGCTAAAGATAAAAAGAAAATGTTGAAAGCAGCCAGAGGGGAAAAAAGAGACATTACACACAGGGTACAAAGATAAGAATTTTCACTGATGTCTCATAAGACATAATGGAGGCCAGTTGACAATGGAATGACATCTCTAAAGTGTTGAAGAAAAATGCTGTCAACACTGAATTCTATATTCAGTGAAAGTATCCTCCAAAAATGAGATTAAATAAAGATATTTTCAGATAAATGCAAGCTAAAAGAATTCACCATTAGACATATAATACAAAAAATGCTAAAAGAAGTTCTTCAGGCTAAAGAAAAATGATGCCAGATGGAAATTTGAATCTCAGGAAGGAATTAAAAAAACTAGAAGTGGTAAATAACTTTGTAAACATACAAGACTTTTTCTCTTCCCATATTTACTTTAAAAACTTTTTAAAACAAAATAATAGCACTGTATGGTGGGCTTTATAAAGTTGAAATAAAAGATATAACAACAATAGCATAAAGGATGGGGTGGGAGAGTGGATAAACGGAATGATTCTATTTTAAATTTATTACATTTGTGAAGCATGAAGTGTGATCTGTGATGTGGGAAGTATAAAGTGTGAAATGAGAAGTGCTAGGTGTGAAGCATTACGTGAACAGTGTTACGATATAATTCTAAGCAGCCTTTGATAAATTAAGGATACGTAAGTCTAGCCTTAGAATAACCACTAGTATATAATAAAAATAGGTGTAGCTAAAATGCCAATAGTGGAAATAAAATAAGCTCCAAAAACATTCAATTAATTCAAAAGAAGGCAAGATAAAATGATCGAAGGAATGAAGGCCAAAAGAAGAAAACAAAATAACAACAAGATGGTTGACTTCAACTCAACCACGCCCATAATTGCATTAAATGTAAATGAAGCATATATTTCAATTAAATGGCAAAGAATGTCAGACCATATATAAAAGCAATACCCAATTATATGCTACCCATAAAAGACGCATTTTAAATATAAAATAAAGTGTGATTGGAAGTAAAAGTGTGAGAAAATACATACCATGCAAACAGCACGCATGAGAATGCTGCAATGGCTATTTTAATATCAGAAAAGTAGATGTCAAGACAAAGAGTACTACTAGAGATAAAGTGAAATATTGTATAATGAAAGGGACAACTCATCGGGATTCTAAACATGTATGCACCTAATAACAGAACTTCAAAAAACATGAAGCAAAAATGACAGAAGTAAAGGGAGAAATCAACAACTATACAAAAATTAATTTGAAATAGATCATAGACCTAAACTTATAAGATAAACTACAAAACTGCTACAGAAAAGATAGGAAAAAATCTTCATAACCTTGAAGTAGAATGTGATATTGTGATTTATAGTAAGAAATATATATTTAGTCTTCAAATCTGTTGCTGGCACAGAACTCTAAAACCCTCGGGATTTCCTGTGATGAAAACCATAAAGGTGTCTCCTGTTACGTGAACGAGGTGACTTTTGGAAGGCTCCTAGGGATGGGGCTGGTTGCCAGGAGAACCAACCACGTGATTGGAGGGTCACACCTTTCAGCCCCATCCCCTGGCTCTGGGGAGGGGAGAGAGGCTGGAGGTTGAATCAGTTGCCAATGGCCAATGATTTAGTCAGCCATGCCTGCGTAATAAAGCCTCCATAAAAACCCAAAAGGACAGGGTTCAGAGAGCTTCCAGGCTGGGGAACCAGAACACTTCCACATGCAACCATGCCAGGCCCACACTGCAGGAGGACAGAGCTCCTTTGTTCAGGACTTCGCCTTCTGTACCTCTTCATCTGGCTGTTGATTTGTATCCTTTAATATCCTTTACAAGAAACCAGTAATCTAGTGAGTAAACGGGTTTCCTGAGTTCCGTGAGCTGCTGTAGCAAATTAGTCAGAACCAAGGAGGGAGTCCTGGGAACCTCCAATCTGTAGCTGATCGGGTCAGTCAGAAGCACGGGTAACTTGGGCTTGTGATTGGCACCTGAAGTGGAGGGAAGTCTTGTGGGACTGAGCCCTTAACCTGTGGAATCTAATGCTATCTCAGCGCAGACAGTGTCAGAATTGAGTTGAACTGTGGGACACCCAGCTGGTGTCGGAGCATTGCTCACTGGTGTGTGAAACTGTCTCCCCACGTTGGAACTGGAGTACAGAACAAATGTAGGCAAAGATGTCTTAGAACACAAAAAGCGCTAAATGTAAAAGAGAAAAATCAATAACATGCACTTCATCAAAATTAAAAATCTCTGCTAACCAAAAGACCAAACACTTTCCTCCCAAGATTGAGAACAAGACAAGGATGTCCACTCTTACCTCTTCCGTTCAACGTTGCACTGGAGGTTCTGGCCAGGGAGATTAGGCAAGAAAAAGAAATAAAAGGCAGCCATACTGAAAAGGCAGAAATACAACCATCTTTATTCTCAGACAACACAATCTTGTATTCAGAAAATCCTAAGGAATCCACTTTTAAAAAGAGGACTATAACTAATAAATGAGTACAGGAAGTTGGCAGCATAGAAAATCAACACATAAAAGTCAATTGTATTTCTACATGCTAGCAATGAACATCTGAAATGAAATTAAGAAAGCAGTTCCGTTCATAATAGTATCCAAAAAAGAGTTAGGAATACATTTAACAAAAGAAGTGTAAAACTTATACTCTGAAAACTACAAGATATTGTTGAAAGAATTAAAGAAGATCTAAACAAATGGAGAGACATTACATCTTCATGCATTGGAAGGGTCAAGATAGTTAAGATGGCAATTTTCCGCTAATTACCCAAGACTATGCAATCCCACCAAAATTCCAGCTGGCATTTTTTTGGGCAGAAGTTGACAAGCTGATCTAAAATTCCTATGCAAATCCAATGAACACAGAATAACTAAACAATCTGGAAAAAGAAGAACGAAGTTGGAGGACTGATATATCCCAATTTCAAAACTTGGTACAAAGCTACTGTAATCCAGACGGTGCGACACTGGCATAAGGATAGACATTTGGATCAATGGAAGAGAACTGAGAGTCCAGAAATAAACCTGTACATTCTCAGTCAACTAATTTCCCACAAGGGTACCAAGACAATCCAATGGGGCAGAGAATCCTCTCAATAAATGGTGCAGGCACAGCTGGATAGCCACATGCAGAAGGCTATATTTGGACACTTATCTCACACCATACATCAAATTTAACTCAGAACAGATCAAGACCTAAATGTGAGAATTGAAATTATAAAACTCTTAGAAGAAAGCATAGGGGTAAATTTTAGTGACCTGGGTTAGGCCGTGCTTTCTTAGATATGATATTAAAAGCATAAGAGAGAAAAGAGAAACTGATAAATTGGACTTCATTACTCCCCCTAGTGGATCTAAAATATAACCTTATTTATTATTATTTCATCTTTTTTTGAAACAATAGTAAAAGAAATTTCTATAGCTATCGCTCTAATCAGTGGTCATTTTAATGGTCACTCCTGTGAATTAACTTTGACAAGAGGCATGAGGGCCCTTTCTGGATAGAAATGACCTGTATCTTGAGTGTGGTGGTAGTTGCACAACGGTACCAACACCAATTTATCTGAAGACTGTTAACTGTGCGTTTCACTGCATGTAAATTTCACCTCAATAAAAGCTTTATTTTATAAAGTGGCCGCTCTGAGGAGTGATACGAGAGGAAAGGAAGTTGTGCCTGGAGTCTGCTTTTCATTATAAGCCCTTCAGTGTTTCTTAAAATTTGTAAAAGCATGTGTATGGATTACTTTAAATTCTTAAAGTTTTGAAAAATAAAACACATTCAAATTTGAAGCTTCGTTGCTTCGTGGAAGACAGAAGATGAGAAGAAATCTGTTTGGGAGGGCATCACTGACCCCGAGCTGGAGCCCTGGCTGGGGACACCCCCCGGAGGTCTGGGGGCAGGGTCTGCAGTCAGCACTTGCTCCTGAAAGCCACAGTAGAAGCGAGGTTGTCATCATTTACTCCCTGTTGTGGGGCTACTGTACCAAACACATAATCTGTACAAAAAATGAAAGTCAAAATCTCAAAAGCTTCCGTTTTTTTCATGCTAAAGCTTATTTGCATATCAAAATTGCCTCAGGACAATAAGCAGAATTTAAAAATTAAGGAATTTCATTAGATAGAGAGAAAGAAGTAGGACAAATGCGTCAAAGTATAGAGCACTCCCCTCTGTCACCGAAAAGCTGGTTTCAAGTTGAAATTAGCCACCGCGAAACATTCTTAAATAAAGAGCGAGACAAACCATCACAGTTGTTGAATTCTGGTAATTCTTCTACCGCAAATTTCTTTGCTAATTCAGAGACAAATAAATCTTTTTCATTAAAAAATATACATCTGTACAGCATTACTCCCTCTAGTGGATCTAAAAAATAACCATGTTTATAGCAATTTCATCTTTTTTGGAACCATAGTAAAAGAAATTTCCATAACAATCACTCTGATCTGATCGGTGGTTATTTTAATGATCACCATAGCGAGTTAATTTTGCTTTCCTGTGTAGGATGCTTTTATCCATTCCCTCTCCTCTAAGAAAAAGGTACTTCACATTTATCTGAATAATTAACCACTCATAAATCAGAAAATGATAGACAAGGATAAAAATTTGAAAACTACCGAAGGTTGTATCGTACTCGACATAAATCATAAATATTCAAAGAATTTCAGTCACTTTCGAGTAAAGTGCAACTTAGAGAGTCATTTCAACAGCTCCCACGTGTCACTCAAAGTGTTCAAAATTGGGTTAGCAATCACTTTTTAATAAGTAATCATTCAGCTTTCATATCTACTTATTTTTTTATAAAGAAAAATTTAAAATAGAATCTAATTATTCATCAGAACATCAAGGCTCAAATGCTATTTAGAAGTTTTCAGGGAACATTTTGTTTGCCTACATTTTGCATTTGGGGACATGTACATAAGTAACAAAATGACATGTTTCATTGGCACGACTTCCATTTCCAGACAAGCGAGCTCACCACAACTCAATTAGTTCGTCCAGACGCCGCGCCTCCAGAACGGGCACCTTAAAGAAAGCGAAGATGGGTAAGTTCAGCTGAGCGGATCCCTGCGGCCGAATCCATGTGAAATTTTCATAGTCAGACAGCAAGCCCTGTGACTCCGGGACTTGGAACTAGTTTTACTATCGCAAATAACCAAACAGAGTTTCACATAGCTTTTCAAAATGAAGAATTTGAAATGGCAACACATCTTAGAAGTGCGGGCTCTTACGGAAGCGGATTTGGGTAAAATATTGATGACAAGGTTTCAAGTGCCCAGGAAGTAACGTTTAACGGCAGGCAAAGAGATGCATTTCCCACCAAAATCGAATGCCGCTGCCATCAACAACCCCACAGAGGCCCAGCTACCTCAAATGGAAATGAAAATATAATGTATGGAAATATTCTCTTAGAAAAACTCCTTAAGGCTTCACATGTATTAATGTATTAGTTTGCAAACATTAAGATCAAAGCCAAAGCAACAAATACATCCTAAAAAGTTTTTCGTCAGATTTTTATTAACGATATACAAGTAGCAGGGCATAAAAAATTAATAGGCTCAAACCTTGAAATGTCAAACCCGATGATCTCTAGCCATGCTCACCTCCTTTGCTTTTTGTTTCAGTCTTGCTGGCTGTGGGTCCTCTTGCCTTGAGCGTCTCTATATGGTTAAAAAAAGGAGAAGGAAAGGTTAACAGATGGTTTAAGAGCCCCTCGTCTGTTGCAGTAAGTTAAAAAATAGCAAAGGAAGGAGCATAGGACCCAAGGTGTCAAACGCAAGGCCTAAATTCATAGATGTGTAATGTCAAGCCTTTAGGCTTACCCAATCGACTGCTAAATATTCAGTTTTAAATAAAATCTACTGTAGGTTTAAAAAAATCAACCCACTTTACTTATAATACGGCTAACTCTTAAGTTTAAAAATGTTTCTGTTCTTTTTTCCGTATAAGATGCTGTACACTGAGTCCGCCACATTCATTAGGCCCTCTAAGTAAATCTGTGCCCCCAATCTTTTCTTTCCAGGAAACCCAACTCATCTGATAGAGAAGTGGCCACTATAAAGCCAGAAAAGAAATGTGCATAACGCACATTTCCCACTTACTGGATCCCAAAATATCCTGTGGTGCCCAACTTTCAGTCCCCAAATCTCTTGGACAATGAGGTCAATCCTTATTGCTAACAGATCTTCCCACATCTATCACATAACTATGCCAGCCACATGTGCAGGATCCCCTCTGCCATGCTATTTAGCACGTGCTGATATACTTAGGACCTAAAGAGCTACGTAAAGAAGAAAATAAAAATTAATAATGTTTAACTTGAAAAGACAAGAGATAACAAATGCTGGCAAGGATGTGGAGAAAGGGGAACCCTTGTGCACTCGTAGGAATGTAACTTGGTGCAGCCACTGTGGAAAACAGTGTGAAGGATCCTTAAAAAATTACAAATAGAACTACCACACGATCCAGCAATTTGACTTCGGGGTTTTTATCTGAAAAAAATGAAAAGACTAACTCAAAAAGATATATGCACCCCCATGTTCACTGTAGCATTATTTACAATAGCCAAGATATGGAAACAACTTGTGTCCATCAACAAATGAATGGATAAAGAAAAAATATACATTCATATATATGAAACATTATTATATTTAGCCATAAAAAAGAATGAATCTTGCCATTTGTGACAATAAGATGGACCTTGAGGGCATTATGCTAAGTGAAATAAATCAGACAGAGAAAGACAAATGTTCTATGATCTCACTTATACATGGAATAACGAAAAACAAAACCAAGCTCATTGATACAGAGAACAGATTGGTGGGTGCCAGAGGCTGGGGGTGAGGGGTGGGCAAAATGGGTAAAGAGATTCACCTGGTACAAACTTCTAATTTTAAAATAAATAAGTCATGGGTGTGTAATGTATAGCATGGTGACTATAGTTAATAATACTATTTTGCATGTTCAAAAGTTGCTAAGAGAGTAGATCTTAAAAGTTCTCATCAACCAAAAAAATCCTGTGGCTGTGTATGGTAACAGATATTAACTAGATTTACTGTGGTGATCATTTCACAATATACACAAATATTGAATCATTATGTTGTACACCTGAAACTAATATAAATTGTATGTCAATTAGGCCTTAATAAAAAAGAAATCGAAAAACAAAAAATATTTGACTTGAAATTCCAAAAGAAAAAAATTGCCTGGTTCTAATCTGTATTTATTAGCAACACGTTTTATACAGACAAAATGGAGAATGCTAAGCCACACTGTGCCGGCTTACACGGATCAAGGGCAGAGACCTCCATCAGAGGGACGTGAATCTGGACACTGACACCCACGCGGAGATGTGAGGGGAGAGGAGACAGCTTCACTGTTGGCAGAAGGAGGAGCCTCCTGGTGCTGGACTAATGGGGGCTCCCCTCTCTCCCCAGAGAGGAGCCCTGAGCTGCCCCATGACTGCCACCAGTGCCTGTCCCCCTTCCTGACTGCAGTGGCTGGACCCTCCCCATCAAACACACAGCTGTCCCAGGCAGCTTCTGATGTACAAACTGCCTCCTGACACACACGAGCTTTTCCTCCTCTAGATAATAGGCACCGGACCCTCCCAGTTACTAGAGCTGCTGACGGAAATCAGCTTCTTGTCTCATCACTGCTTCCTTCCTGCCTCACCAGAGCCTCCTTGTACGAAACTGGTGGGAAAAGAAAGAAAATGAAAATAGAGGAGCAAGGAGGAGATGTAGGAAACGAGGTCGTTATTTAAATGTGAGGAAGAGAAAGGGTGTTAAAGATTGGAGGAGAGATAAGAAGGCATAAAAGAGTGGTCTTGGAGAGTGGCAGAGCGAACCCGCTGGGAAATGGACTCCTACACTGGGCTGTGCTAAGGACCCACTTGAGGTCTGCGGTGATAACATTAAAGTAGGGCCGACGTAGCGGGGTACTGGGCCAGCAGAGGGACGAGGGAGTTGGGAATGTTCTGAGGAGTATAGCTGTGGACCACGCACCTAGAGACGGCTGTATTTCTAGTTACCTAAAAAGGGATTTAAATCAAATGAAAAGAGACACTGTCCCCAAGAAGTGGAATGATGGATAGTTTTTGCTACCAAAACTCTATATTTTTCAGGTCTTTATATGTTTCAGGATTTCGTAATATTTTTCAATGAGTATGTATTTCATTTTATAAACAGATAAAAACAATAAAGCTATGCCTTAAAATAAATTTAAAAATTTGAAATGCAGCAAAATGAGGTTTGTTAGGAAAGCAAGCAACTAACCCAATTTCCTGTAGAAAAACCGCTGCCCTAAATTTGGATGCTTCCTTGACTATTAATTTGGATATTAATAACCCTCTACAACAGGAAAATACTAATGAATCGCTTGGGGAAAATGCAGAAAAGCACAGTACTGGAAATCACACCCAAGACGAACCTGCAAAGCCGCTGGAAACATACCCGGACGTCAACAGGACCCGAGCGTCCTCCTTGTGGATTTCCAGGTGAAGTGGGTGGAGACCATTCTCTAGCCATCCCTGGAAGGTGGGGTAAGGAGGAAGAATTCCCTACCAGCTCAATCAAAGCAATAACAGAGCAGAAGGTGAGGTGGCCTTGGAAAGGCTGTGACGCTTATTCAGAGACTCAGGCCAGGGCTGCAGTCTCTTTCCTGTTGTGTGCGGCCCACTCTGCCCTATGAAGGCGGGACAGAGGGGCCCACAGCCCCTTCCTTGTCACACCACAGGCTGAGCCTAGGGTCTGACTTGGGAGAGGATGGGGTGCCTCCAGCTTTCTGGGCCCTGAAGGCCAGTGGGGTGTGGGTGTTGGGACTCAGCGTCTACAGCTTTCATCAAGAAAGTCAAGAAGGACCAACCTGTGGGCTTGGGGAAAAAGGTGCCTGATAAAGACACACACAGATATACCATATTTTAGTTTGTTTTCACTAAATTTCAGCTTTCAGTTCTTGTTGGAAGACATGAGGAAGGAACTTGACTGAAAGACCCTTCACCTCCTCCTGCTTTAAATTTTAAGGATGATAAATTACCGTGAAATTAATTGAGTTTCACTATTACACTTTACTGTGAGCCCTGAGCCGAGGACATTTTTATGTTAAAGTCTTTGTAGATGTAACATTTTGTACGCCTGAAATACTTCTGTGTATAATACTGATATTGGAAAAATCTATTAATATTTTGTAAAATGACATGTCTGGTATGGCACTTGGTTTTTTTCTGGGGGAAAAGAAAATAATTCTACAAAATATTAGAAATTCTACTGAGTGGACTGTGCAGCGACAGTTACGCCAATCTCAATAAGTTGAGGTCTTCATGAACGGGAAACTACTGTTTGAAAAGATAATTTCTGATATAATTGTAAATTGGCCAGGGTGGGGGGAAGGGGATCTTAAGACTTTCCATAAAAAGTACCTTTCTGAGTATTTTGCTTTTCACCCCCCAAAAATTAAAACTCCTAAAGCCACTCCCACTGGTGCAAAGACTATACCAGGGCTTTCTCACTGGGCTTCTGTTATAATTGGGAGCAGCATATTCCAGCATGATTGCTTGTTTCGGACACTTGCCAGCTTTACGGGGTTGGTAAAAGTGAGGAGGAACTCTGCTTTGCCTGACCTCATTTACGAACGGGAACACACGTTCGTTTAGAATTTGAAACCCCAAGTACTCACGCTTTAATCTTTCAGCCTTGGCTTTCATCAGAGCTTTTCTCATAGTCATGCCTCTTATAGTTTTATAATTTTAAGAAGGTAATACTGGAAGAGTTTAAGGCACTGGTATCCGTTTTCCATTAAATAAAGTGTCAAAACTCCTGTTGCTACACTACAGAGTCACCACCAGGCCAACAATTTCAATTTTAAACCCGTTTTCCCCATTCCGATGACATTAGAACTTCACCCATGGCACTTCTACCTTATAACTTTCATTTTTAATTAAAGAAGCTAAATTGGCAACAGAAAACACTTTGCTTTCACATTAGCTTTGTTAATAAAAAGTGAAAGTTAAAAGCAGTGTACCTGTGGATAAATCTAGTTCTGAACTCCAGGTTCTCCTTTCTCATAAAGGCGTTAAGTTAAAGGTCGATGCTTATGACGAAATAAAATAAAAAGAACAAGGAAAGTCGAAAATATTTAAAAACCAACTATTGGGGCTGATTACTAGTCTAGAATAGATATTTCTATTCAGCAAAGCTTTCACCATTCTAAAGACACTTGGCAAAATGGTACGTAGATAATTAGTAAAGATAGACAGCAGAAATCCCAAAAAGAGTGAAATAAAAATAATTCTTCTCAAAAAGAAACGTGTAGATGTTGACGTATAAGAAAGAAAGCCTGCAATTATCAAATCTAAAGAACTAATGTTAAGGCATAAAAGCATGTAAAGGGTTTTATTATTATAGAGTGAACAAATTAAGGTACTTTTTATTTGGTTAACATAAAGAGACAGAAAAATCTGAATGTCTTCTTTATCAGTTATACATATCTTCTAACATTAACGAAAAGCTCTATTTCAAACCAATGAGCTGAAAAAGCCAAACATCAGATTTCCAATCAATTCCTTTAAAATTCACTCTTCCACTTGTCTAATAGATATCTTTGTTATCAACAATAACAAAATAAAAACAAAAATAAACCCTACGAGCTTGGAATGCATATGGGGGCAAATCCCATAGCACTGCCAAGGCTTTGCAAACGGAATTGCCATTGGAACCATAACCCATAGATCTGATTGAAGATTTCAGCCTGAATCCAACAGGGTAGATAAAGGTTTACTACATAAGGCAACTATAACATCAGAGGGGTGATAGAATCTATATGATGGTGAGTTTCTACATTCCACCGGAAGTAGTAAAATATTGATTCTAGATAAACTGAAAAGTTAAGTGTGTTTATTGTAATTCCTAGAGCAATGAAATTATACTGAGATATTATCGAAACCAAAACCGCTAAACTAAAATGGAATACTGAAACCTTTAAATATTACAAAAATATTCATAGCAGCTTTATTTGTAATTACAAAAAACTGTAATCAGCCTAGATGTTCTTCTGCAGGCGTGGTTAAACAAATGGTGGTACCTACATACCATAAAATATTACTCAGCTATAACAAGGAGCAAACTAATAATACATGCAACGATGGATGGATCTCCAGAAAATTATGCTGCGCAAAAAAAGCCAATCCCAAAAGGTTATATACTGTATGATTCCATTTTTATCATATTTTTAAAATAATAAAATTTTAGAAATGGAGAAGAGATTAGTGGCTGCCAAGGATTAGGGCAGGGGAAGCTGGAAGAAGGTGAACATGGTTATAAGAGGGAAACACAGGGACCCTTGGGCTCCTCGTGGTGTTGGAACTGTTCAGTATCTTGACTAGGGTGGTGGATACACACACATACGCAGGCAATGAAATTGTACAGAACGTAATATACATACACACACAAATGAACACAAGTAAAACAGGGGACATCTGATAAAATTAGTAGGCTGTCTTAATGTCAATATCCTGATTGTGATATTATACTATAGTTTCGCAAAATGTTATCATTGGGGGAAATGGACAAACTGTACAAGAGGTCTCTTCATGTTATTTCTTAGAACTGTCAGTTAGATTTTTCTTTTAAAGTTTAAATAACCCAAAAGAAGGCAGGAAAGGTAAACACAGAAAATAAAAAAAGAAGGAACAAACAGAAAACAATAAAATGACCCATCAAAACATATCAATAATTACATTAAATGTAAACAATCGAAACACGCCAATTAAAAGATAAATCAAGTAGAATGGGTAAAAATGATCCAACTAAATGCTATTTAAAAGAAACTCACTTCAAATATAATAATTTGATATGTTAGAAGTAAAGAATGGAAAAAATATACCATGATAACACTAATCAAAAGAAGGAATGGCTATATTAATATTAGACAAAGTAGATTTTAGAACCAAAAATTATGTGAGATAAAAAGAGACATTGCACCATGATTAAAGTATCAACTAACCAAGAAAACATAACAATCCCAAATGTGTATGCATGTAGCAACAGAGCTTCAAAATACACGAAGCAAAAACTGACAAAACTGAAAGGAGAAATAGACACACCGGCAATTAGAGTTGGAGACGTGAACACTCTGTCGGTAGTTAACAGAACTCGTAAACAGAAAATCAGCAAGGATGCAGGAGAACGAGTCAACCCCATCGACTGACGGAATCTAAATCTACGTTACTGAAGGCTTCACTTCAGGACAGCAGAATACACATTCTTTTCAAGGGTGCGGGGAACATTCACCAAGTTAGGCCACATCCTGGGTCATAAACTACATCTTAACAAACTTAAAAGAATTAAAATTATATAGCCTATATTCTCTGACTATAACTGTAGTAAACTAGACATCAATATGGAAAGATAAAAGGAAAAATCCCTTCCTCAAAACTTAGAAATTAAACAACATTCTCCTAAATAATTCATGGGTCAAAGAGAGAGCCACAAAGGAAATTAGAAAATATTCTAAATTAGAAGAATATGTAGATAAACATTTCAAAATTTGCGGGGCGTGGTTAAAGTCGTGCTTAGTGGGAGGGCCAGCCCAGTGGAGCAGTGGTTAAGTTCACACGTTCTGATTCGGTGGCCTGGGGTTTGCCGGTTTGGATCCCCAGTGCAGACCCGTGCACCGCTTGGCAAGCCATGCTGTGGCGGGCGTCCCATGTATAAAGTAGAGGAAGATGGGCACGGATGTTAGCTCAGGGCCAGTCTCCCTCAGCAAAAAGAGGAGGATTGGCGGCAGATGTCAGCTCAGGGTTAATCTTCCTCAAAAAAAGAAAAAAGCAGTGCTTAGTGGAAAATTTATAGTGTAAAATGCTTATATGAGAAAAGAAGCTCTTGGGGCCGGCCTGGTGGCATAGTGGTTAAGTCACCCACTCCACTTCGGCAGCCTGGGGTTCACTGGTTCAGATCCCGGGCAGGGACCACTCATCAAGCCATGCCGTGGCAGCATCCCATATACAAAATAGAGGAAGAGGGGTGCAGATGTTAGCTCAAGACTAATCTTCCTCAGCAAAAAGAGGAAAATTGGCAGTGGATGTTAGTTCAGAGACAATCTTCCTTAAAAAAAAAGAAAGAAAGAAAGAAAGAAAAGAAGCTCTTAAGTCAATAATCTAATCTTATGTCTAAGAAGTTAAAAAAAGAAGAGCAAACTAAGTGCAAATCAAACAGCAGGAAGGAAACAATAAAATTAGAGCAGAAATCAATGAAAGTAAAAAGAGAAAATAATAGAGAAAATTAATGAAATCAAAACTGATTCTTTGAAACAGTCAATAAAACTGAGAAATTCCTAGCAAGATACACCAAGAAATTAGAGAGAAGATACAAATTACCAATATCAGGAATGAAACAGGGATATCACTACAGATAGGAACACTAAGAACAACTCTACACACAGAAACTCAACAACTTAGATCAAATGGGCCAATGTTTGAAAGCCACAAATTATCAAAACTCACTCAAGATGAAACAGATATTCTGAATAGTCATAAAACTATTAGAGAAACTGAATGCCTAGTTTAGAAAATCTTCCAGGAAAAGAAATCTCCAGGCCCAGATGGTTTCACTGGTGAATTCTACAAAACATTCAAAGAAGAAATGATATCAATTCTACACAATCTTTTCCAGAATATAAAAGAAGAAATTTTTTTTTTGAGGAAGATTAGCCCTGAGCTAACATCTGCTGCCAATCCTCCTCCTTTTTGCTGAGGAACACTGGCCCTGAGCTAACATCCGTGCCCATCTTCCTCTACTTTATATGTGGGAAGCCTACCACAGCATGGCTTGCCAAGTGGTGCCATGTCCACACCTGGGATTCAAACGGGTGAACCCCACCGGGCTGCCAAGAGGCAGAAAGTGCGAACCTAACCACTGCGCCACTGGGCTGGCCTCTGCTTGATTTTCTTAAAAACAATGAGTATGTATCTGTTCAAAAAAAAATGAAGTTACTTCTCTTTTAAAAAGTTCTCTTTAAAAATCTCTAAAAAAATTAAAATGATAATTTGAACATACACATCTACTTTTACTCTGAAAACCTCACGAAAACCATAGTAAAGTTAATTTCTCAAAAAAAAAAAAAAAAAAAAGAGACAAAGCCACAAGAAGAGGATGAATAATAGAAGCAACAAGAACAAACTTTTGGGAGGTGGAAAGCAGGTGGAAGAATGACTTAGACACAAGAACACCGAATCCTAAACTGAGAATTGACTAATCTGCACTGTGCTCCCTTCACACTCCTTCTCTGTGCAAACCCCCTCGATTCTCCAAAGACCTCCTCCTTTTGGACATTATCGATACTCCAGCCCGCCCTCTGTTCACTCTAAAATCCTACCTTTGTGGTTCTAATAATAATGATAACCAGGAACCATCTAAAGAGCACTTAACAAAGTGCCCAGTGTAATGTCAAGTCTTTACAAAATGAATGGACTTGGGCATTTGGAGGTTCTCAAATGTTTCTTATTGTTCAGTATTTTTTCCCCGACTTTGGTGTAAATCTCTTGAGAGGAGAATTTCTATTTTATCCAGCTCTAGATTTTTTTCACAGCACCAGACTCCAATGGGTAATTAATAAGTACCTAAGTTGCATCAGTTCATAGACTACGCGTCTACTGACCTTCGTTAGTGCCAATTAGCCAATGTCCAACCGGCGATTAAAAATAAGGGAGCATGGCTTTGTTGCCAGTTTAGGTCTCGCCACCAAAAAATTTGCCAGTTGTCCCAAAGGACAGCAGGTGGCATATCAGAGAGCCATCTATCCACTTACTGCAGGGTGACCTGACTAGTTTAGCATTTAGCAATCAGACTTCTAAACAGCAATAAACCCCATGCTGAGGAGGCAACAGATGAAAAAAAAAAAGATGCCTTTTATGGCGCTTCATGATAATGGCTTTATTGCCAAAAGCCATATTAGCAGAAGATGGAAGATTCAATTTATAGAATCTCCTGAATGTCTGTCTGTTCAGCAACAGCCTGTTTATGCCCCCAAAGAGATGGGTGCCTGTGGAAAACGTATTTGAAGGACAACCCGCAATGCTACTTGAATTCACAGTCTTTTCTTTTTCAAGCCAAAAGAGGGCGAAACTAATCAAATGAATTAGTGCATCCTGCTCTAAACTTCAGAGTCAAATTGGAACATTGAGAATTAGGACCACCCCACTCACTGTGATGATCCAAAAGTCACTGAAGACGATTCAGAGAAATGTCAGAAAAACTTCCTTCTTTCTGAGACAACAAAAGCAGATGGAAAACTGCTAAAATGGCTCAAGTATGTGGCACTTTTATAACATTTATGTGGCTCTTGAAAAAAATCCGCTTTAATTGACTTTTTGCTTCCCATGTCCTAATTCTGTCAAAAGCTCTTCTGGTGTTTCAGGGGTTTGAATCAGAGAACACACCATTCCAAATATACCTTGAATTCCTATGCTTCAGAAACGATGCGCTTCTTCTCAGGTCCTTGCAAAAAAATTATAAATAAAATCCATTTCTAGAATGGCATTGAAAACAAAGCAAACGGAGGAATTACACTGGCAATAAATTTCACCAGGTGGCCTAGCAGAGCCTCCAGCTCTCTGTGTGACCTGGAAAATTCCGTTCAACCTCTCTGTTTCATATTATCTCCATATGAAGAGTAAGAAGTGAATATTCTTCTATGTCAAATACCGACTATGAGAGCTGAAAGAGGCCTTGATACTCACCTTGTTTATCTGCCTTAGTTTATACATGAGGTACCTTGAAAGGCATGTGGTAAAAATAAATGCAAGGATGATGGTTCTCTAAGTCTCAGAGGGTGTAAGTAATGGGTTTAAAAAACAAAGAACTAAACAAAAATATCTTTCACCTTCTTTATGGACAAATTTGACCTTGGGTTAACATTCTTGCTCTGTCCCCCTGGAAAGCCAATCAAGGTGGAAGGTCAGCATGTTCCCAGGCTGTCCTTGTGTGGAGGAAGGGAGGCAAAGAGGATGACTCACTGGAGTGAGTAAACAGTGCCAAACATGGTTGATTTGGGTCTTGTGGGGCTAAATGTCTGCCTAGACCAGAAAACCCCCAATATGGGGCCTTAATAGAACAAAATCACTATATACATCTCTTAAAGTATTTTAGTCACCTTCTCATTACTTTTTTCTTTTATAACCTTTTTATTATAAAATAAACATCATTATTAAAAACAAACAAACCTTGTAACCAGCACCAAGGTCAAGAAATACAAATTTACAGGCAACCCCAGAAATCCCTCTGTGTGCCTTGTCCCGGCATCAGCTCCATCCTATTTCCCAAAAAGAACCAATATCCTGGCTTTGCTTTTTTTTGGTGATTTTGTCACCAAGTGTGTACCCCTCATATACACCTTGCCATGCCCTTTTAAAAAATTTTATATGTCTTTACAATACTTCAAGCTAATAGCAAGCAAAAGAAAGCAGGTGTTGCAATACTTATATCAGACAAAACAGATTTCAAAATAAGGCAGGTAAAGAGAGACACAGAGGGACAATATATAAGGATCAAAGGGACACTTCATCAAGAAGAAATAACACTTATAAATATCTATGCACCCAACACAGCAGCACCAAAGTTCATAAAGCAACTATTAACAGACCTAAAGGAAGACGTTAAAAACAACACACTAATAGTAGGGGACCTCAACACCCCACTCACATCAATGCACAGATCATCCAGACAGAAAATCAACAAGGAAATAGTGGAGCTGAATGAAAAACTAAAACAATTGGACTTAATAGACATATATAGAACACTTCATCCAAAAACAGAATACACATTCTTCTCAAGTGTGCATGGAACATTCTTAAGGATAGACCATATGCTGGGAAACAAGGCAAGCCTCTACAAATTTACAAAAATTGAAATAATAACAAGCATCTTCTCCAATCATACTGCTATAAGGCTAGAAATTAATTACAAAAAAAAGCTGAGAAAGGCACAAGGACGTGGAGACTAAACAATATGCTGCTGAACAAGCAAGGGATGATTGAAGAAATTAATGAAGAAATCAAAAAATACCTGGAGACAAATGAAAATGATAACATGCCATACCAACTCATATGGGATACAGCAAAAGCTGTATTAAGAGGAAAGTTCATCGCAATACGGACACATCTTAACAAACAAGAAAAATCCCAAATAAGCAATCTTAAACTGCACCTAACCAAATTAGAGCAAGAAGAACAAACAAAGCCCAAAGTCAGCAGAAGGAGAGAAATAATAAAAATCAGAGCAGAAATAAATGCTATTGAAACGAAAAAGGTGGTAGAAAGGATCAATGAAACAAAGAGCTGGTTCTTTGAGAAGATAAATAAAATTGACAAACCCCTAGCCAGACTTACAAAGAAAAAAAGGGAGAAAGCTCAAATAAACAAAGTCAGAAATGAAAGAGGAGAAATAACAACAGACTCCGCAGAAATACAACGGATTATAAGAGAATACTACGAAAAATTATATGCCAACAAAATGGATAACCTAGAGGAAATGGATAAATTCTTGGACTCCTACAATCTCCCAAAGCTTACTCAAGAAGAAGCAGACAATTTGAACAGACCAATCACAAGGAAAGAGATTCAAACACCAATCAAAAACATCTCAAAGAATAAAACCCCAGGACCAGATGGCTTTCTTGGGGAATTCTACCAAACTTTCAGAGAGGATTTAATACCTATCCTTTTCAAGCTATTCCAAAAAATTAGGGAAGATGGAACACTTCCTAACACATTCTGTGAGGCCAACATCACGCTGATACCAAAGCCTGACAAGGACATCATGAAAAAAGAGAACTACAGGCCAATATCACTGATGAACATAGATGCAAAAATTCTACACAAAATTTTGGCAACCAGAATTCAGCAATTCATCAAAAGGATCATACATCATGATCAGGTGGGATTCATACCAGGGACACAGGGATGGTTCAACATCCGCAAATCAATCAACATGATACACCACATCAACAAACTGAGGAATAAAAACCACATGATCATCTCAATAGATGCAGAGAAAGCATTTGACAAGATCCAACAGCCATTTATGATAAAAACTCTGAACAAAATGGTCATAGAAGGAAACTACCTCAACATAATAAAGGCCATATATGACAAACCCACAGCCAACATCATACTCAAGGGACAAAAACTGAGCGCCATCCCCCTGAAATCAGGAACGAGACAAGAATGCCCTGTATCACCACTCTTATTTAACATAGTACTGGAGGTCCTGACCAGAGCAATCAGGCAAGAAAAAGGAATAAAAGGAATCCAAATAGGGAGGGAAGAAGTGAAACTCTTGCTGTTTGCAGACACCATGATCTTATATATAGAAAACCCCAAAGAATCCAGTGGAAAACTCTTAGAAGTAATCAACAACTACAGCAAAGTTGCAGGGTATAAAATCAATTTGCATAAATCAGTAGCATTTCCATATTCTAATAACGAATTAACAGAAAAAGAACTCGAGAACACGATACCATTCACAATCACTACAAAAAGAATAAAATACCTCTGGGTGAATTTAACTAAGGAAGTGAAAGACCTATACAATGAAAATTACAAGGCCTTTCTGAGAGAATTGGATGATGACATAAGGAGATGGAAAGACATTCCATGCACATGGATTGGAAGAATAAACATAGTTAAAATGTCCGTTCTACCTAAAGCAATCTACAGATTCAATGCTATCCCAATCAGAATCCCAATGACATTCTTTACAGAATTAGAACAAAGAATCCTAAAATTCATATGTGGCAACAAAAGACCCCGAACTGCTAAAGCAATCCTGAGAGAAAAGAATAAAATGGGAGGCATCACAATCCCTGACTTCAAAACATACTACAAAGCTACAGTAATCAAAACAGCATGGTACTGGTACAAAAACAGGTGCACAGATCAATGGAACAGAATTGAAAGCCCAGAAATAAAACCACACCTCTATGGACAGCTTATCTTTGACAAAGGAGCTGAGGGCCTACAATGGAGAAAAGAAAGTCTTTTCAACAAACGGTGCTGGGAAAACTGGAAAGCCACATGTAAAAGAATGAAAATTGACCATTCTTTCTCACCATTCACCAAAATAAACTCAAAATGGATCAAAGACCTAAAGGTGAGACCTGAAACCATAAGGCTTCTAGAAGAAAACGTAGGCAGTACACTCTTTGACATCAGTATTAAAAGGATCTTTTCGGACACCATGTCTTCTCAGAGAAGGGAAACAATAGAAAGAATAAACAAATGGGACTTCATCAGACTAAAGAGCTTCTTCAAGGCAAATGAAAACAGGATTGAAACAAAAAAACAACCCACTAACTGGGAAAAAATATTTGCAAGTCATATATCTGACAAAGGCTTAATATCCATAATATATAAAGAACTCACACAACTCAACAACAAAAAATCAAACAACCCGATCAAAAAATGGGCTGGAGACATGAACAGACATTTCTCCAAAGAAGATATACGGATGGCCAATAGGCACATGAAAAGATGCTCATCATCGCTGATCATCAGGGAAATGCAAATCAAAACTACACTAAGATATCACCTTACACCCATTAGAATGACAAAAATATCTAAAACTAATAGTAACAAATGTTGGAGAGGTTATGAAGAAAAAGGAACCCTCATACACTGCTGGTGGGAATGCAAACTGGTGCAGCCACTATGGAAAACAGTATGGAGATTCCTCAAAAAATTAAAAATAGAACTACCATACGACCCAGCCATCCCACTACTTGGTATCTACCCAAAGAGCTTGAAGTCAGCAATTCCAAAAGTCCTATGCACCCCAATGTTTATTGCAGCATTATTTACAATCGCCAAGACATGGAAGCAACCTAAGTGCCCATCAACAGACGAATGGAGAAAGAAGATGTGGTACATATATACAATGGAATACTACTCAGCTGTAAAACAGAACAAAATCATTCCATTTGCAATAACATGGATGGACCTTGAGGGAATTATGTTAAGTGAAAGAAGCCAGATAGAGAAGGACAATCTCTGTATGACTCCACTCATGTGAGGAATTTAAAAATGTGGACTAAGAGAACAGATTAGTGGCTACCAGGGGAAAGGTGGGGTGGGGGGTGAGCACAAAGGGTGAAGTGGTGCACCTACAACACAAATGACAAACATTAATGTTCAACTGAAATTTCAGAAGATTGTAACCTATCATTAACTCAATAAAATAAATAAATAAAAATTTAATACGTCTTTTAGGTTTCTCTTAATTTTACAGGACTCTCTCCATCTCTTGCTTTTCATTACAATTTATCTGTTGAAAAACCTAGGGCATTTGACCTGTAGAGTTCACAGGTTGGTTTTGCTGATTGATACCCTTGGTGTAATTCAACATGTTCCTATGTGTTTCTTACAACTTGGTAGCTGGATCTAAAGGCTGGATCAGACTCAGGTTCAGTCCCTTTGGTGATAGCATAGGTGGTTCTGAGGTCTTTCAAGAGGAGGCACATATAGTCTGATGATCTCTCTATCAGATGTGAGCAGCTGTCAAGGTGCAGTGCCTAAATTCATTAAAATGATGACATTGTAATTGTAATTCTAATTCTTTTTTACTTATTAGGTGGAATGTTTTTATAAAGAGATGCCTCCTCTCTTCTACAGTCTGGTTGCCACTGTCCCAGGTCACCTAGAAAAGGCTGATTAAATGCTTGAATCTTTCCTTTTATTGATGAATTACAAGATAATTAATTGGACCCCTATCATTCTTTGAAGGTGACCAACCGAGTTTTTATTTTAAAAATCATTATGCACTCATGGATTTAAACATACTGTGATAAGCTTTGATCCATTACAAATATTTCCCTTATTGTAGTTCAAATGGTCCTAAACTTGGCCAGTAGGGGTCTTTTCAAATTAGCTTCTGAGTCCTTATAGTCTCTGCTAGCTTCCTCATTATGTGGCTAGACAAGATGCTCCAGTTCATCTTGTACATTCTCTGCTCCAGATCTGGAACCAGCCATTTCTCCGAGATCCCTGGTTTCCTTTAGTGGGAAATGATATTGTAAGGCTACAATCTGGGCACTGGGGGTGCTCGCTCAGTCCTAGGCCTTTTCATTAGTCAGAACTAGAAATACATATACACACAAATGCACACATACATACATATAACATTTTTCTAAATAAAATAGCTTATGGGTTTATACTGATAACTTCTCATTTAAACTCAAGACTGCTTTTTAACATAATCTCGCCTGTATTCTACCTATGTCTCCTTTCTTCTATACTTCTAGACCATTCTACTCTGGTTCTCTAAAACATAATAGATGACAATTAGAATATCTCACAATTACTCATTTTCTTTATCCCAAGTTACACAACATCTTCAGATTAACGATGCTAATACTACCACCGCCAACCGAATTACAGAGAACAGTTAAAATAATCTTGCATATGCTCTCTCCTTTCTCCTCCATTTTTTGTAGTTGTACCATACAGCGTCAGCGCACATACCATCACATACCACGCTCCCTCTCACCCTCATTTAGTCTAAAATTTGTAAGTAATTATATGTTTAATGTTCACCACCAGTCCTTATATTGATGCCTTTCTAGGCATTTTGGTTGTCTGAAGCTCTTTCTCTAGAAGATTCTTCAAAAAAGGTTCATAGAAACATTATTTTCTGAGGTCTTGCAAACTGATAACAGTAACCTGTATACTTGAAAGTCAGGTTTCCTGGATATAAAATCTTTGGCTCGCATGTCCTTTCCTTGAGTATTTTAAACATACTACTCCATTTTCTTCTAGCATAAAGTGCTACTGCGAAAAAAAGTCAATAATTTAATTGACTTTCCGTTTTAAGTCACTTGTGCTTCTCGTTTAGGGAGCCAAAGGAATTGTTTTCCATTTTTTGTCCAGTTTTCTTGATATAATTGACATACATTACTGCATAAGTTTGAGTGATTACCATAATAGTTTTTTTCTTTTAAGTCCAGTTACTTTACCGGAATATGTCTTGGTGTTGCTCACTCTGGATTAACGTCCATTCTGGATCAATATTCTCAGTAGGCGGTGGGCTCTTTCAATAGGCAATTTCAAATATTTTTTAAATTCCAGAAACTTTTCTAAAATTACAGCTTTGAGCATTTGTTTGCTCCCCTTGCCGTCTTCCTCAAGGACTCAGTTTTTGCAGGTTGCACCATCTTGGCCTCAACATTCATCACTTCCTCTAGAATATTTTCATCTCTTGCCTCATTTATTTTTTATTTTTAACAATTTCCTCCTTTTAACTATTTTTAAGACGTTATCTACAGTTTTGTTTGTTCTTCTATTCCTTCTAGTTTAGTCTTAATTTCTAAAATGATGTTTTCTTTTATTCTTAAAAGAGTTCTGGCAGCTTTGCTGTTTTTCTAATTCTGATTTATGTTGTTCTTTCACGACTTGTATGATTTTCTTGGCGTCCTTTACCTTACTCTGAAATAGAACGTGAGAGTTTTGATTTGTTTTGTGGGCACGACTTTATGTGTGTTTTCATTGTCTGAAGACATACTATTCTGCTCTCTAATCTCCCTTTAAAAATAATAACAGTATGGGATTTGACCTCAATTGCTTGCTCATTTTTATATGAAATTAATTTTCCAGAAATTTTAGAAGAAAGGGTTAGCTTTTCTAATTTCACAGAGCTCCCCCTTCTGTCATTCTCTCGAAGCATTAAAAAATATGGAGGTTGATTTTTTTCTTTTTCTTTCTTTTTTTTTTTTTTTCCTGAGGAAAATTCACCCTGAGTGAAGATCTGTTGCCGATATTCCTCTTTTTTTTGTATGTGAGCCATCACCACAGCATGGCCATTGACAAGTGGTGCAGATCTGTGCCCGGGAAGAAAACCCAGGCAGCTGAGGTGGAGCACAGCGAACTTAACCACTAGGCCAGTGGGGCTTGCCCTGGAGGTTGCTTTTTGAGATGTCCTGTCTCTGTTCCCCTCCAGCACTTTTATCTGGACCTTCTCTTTCCTTCCTCTCTATTGCCTCCACTCAGCTCAACTTAATTTCCATCCCTAGCAGTTGCTTCTCAGTATGAGGCCCTATCCTAGAAGGGACAAGCTAAGAGCGTCCATACAGGCTAGTCCGCTCCAGCCCCTTCCACCCTCCCTGCAGGAGAGGAGAGGGCATGACCTCTCCTGGTCTCAGCTATGGTTTTCAAATTGGTCCGCTCACTTTCCCTTGAACCCCTGTCGGCTACTTTGGGGTGCTGCTATTCTGAAGTTGGCCAAATGCCCCGTTACTTTCTCTGCATTCGTCCACATGGACACCGATACTCCAAAGCTCTGCGGCTGCTGTCGCTTTGTCTTTGCTCATTGGTGTTTTAGAGTTTGTGGGGATACCTGGGCACCAGTTTTGTTGTAAACGTCATCCATAGTTTTTGGTTTTGCCATCTAGTGCTCTCTTTTTATGTGTAAATTTGCAGAGATCAGAAAACTCTGCCACCACTAGTGCCAACATCTTCCCAGAATCCCTTATTACTATGGCTACTTTAATATGATCATTCAAACAGCTAATATGAATACCAGATACCAGGACGGGTCTCCCTGATGCACTTATGGCATCAATATCCTAAGTATTGGTTGAGGTGAACCTAGAATTCCCAAATATTATAAGAAGTACCCCAAAATTGTCCTGCCAATTTTTGCCAAAAACCCAGTGTGTGTGTTTTCATGCACATTGGCTTCCGTTCCTCTGTAAGAGGTTCACATTTATTTTTTCTTTATGCTGGAACTCCACTGCCTGAGTAACAAGGGTAATATTTTTAAAATATTAAAAATATGTAATTTTTACTCCCTTCTGGTCATATTCCACCAAATAAGCAAAGCCAAGATTTCGTGTACCAGGGAAGGAGTCAGTGGCATAGCCGAAAACTGACGGGTCCCTTGTCAGCTTTCCATCTCAAAACTGGCTTTTTGGAGGCCACAAAAAGACCAACATCCTGAAGGGTGAGTTTTCTTGAAAAAGAAAGGCCCCTCCCATCTCCAGCCCCAAAGGTCCTCCATAAATATCCTTGTTCCATGCTGGGAGGACTTCCCAGGGAGGACCACTTCCTGAGGCAGAGAAGACTCAAATCGCCACAAGGGAGATTCCCAGTGAACAAGAAAGGAAGAGCCTTCTGTGATGAAGAGGCGCCAAGGGCATGAGAGAAGCTCAGGAGGGACCTGTCTTGATCCAGGCTCCTGAAAAAGCAGAGCCTGCAGCATGGTTTCATTCGTGATCACACAGGGCAGATGTGCGGATACAGGAGGATGAGACAGGAACAGCCAATCCAGGGCACTTTCTAAGTTGGCTACCACAGCAGACATGGGTGGCTCAATCCCATGGGACTGCCCAAGGAGCTTGATGAAATGTGTCTGGGAACCGCCAACCCCGCCCACTGCCCCGCTGCAGGGAAGAAAGGAGCAGCGTCTATCCATCAGCCCCATCCCCCACGAGTTAAGGGTTTCCCTGGGGATATTATCTCCCCTACACTTCCAAGGTGCTCCTGTGGGAGTGCTGAACAGGTACCCATGGGCCTCCCACAGCCCAGCATCAGAGGCCCCAGGGCAGGAATCAAGAGGCGCAGGGAGGAGCTGACGGTTTCACCGTGCAGAACTGGTTGCTGTGGTGGCGACATCTAGAAGAGGGGAGAGCACAGGCTGCGTCCGGTACAGGACCCACGGAAGCTCTTGCCACAGCAAAGGTGAAAATTCAATCAGATGTCCTACCTCTCATTACAGCGTGATGGATCACTTTCTGTAAGAAGAGAAGATATCCACAGTCTGTTGACATCAGATTTTTATTTCTTTCATGCACAATAAAGGACGTGTAAAGTGCTATGTAGATGTAAAAAAATACTTTATCAGTCACCTTTACAGACAGCAGAGCTGCCCCTGTCCCCGTGGGAAATACATTTCTCCCAGATCACACGTGCTCTGCACGTTCGCTCCAGAGTCCTCTCTGCCTTCAGAGCAGCCGGTAAGCTCTGCTGCAGACAGACACCAGCCGGGGGCGGCCGCATCCTCCTGAACCTGCCAGGCAGATGAGGAGCGATTCTTTCAGTTAGATGGCGTTGGCCTCGCTGAGAACCAGGGAGGCTCAGGAGCAGCTCCCGGGTTTCCCACATCGTATATAAAATGCCAGCAGACTGTTCTCCTGTGACACACAGCCAGCCTCCCCCAAGACTGATTCAGGAGCCACATTTTTCAGTACCCTTGAATCAGCAATCTCATAACTGAATCTCTGTAGGTTTAAAGTTTTTAATACCCTTTCACCCTTTAATATCCGCTTCAACCAGGATAATGTTCTTCTTACAATATCGTTTGTCTATCCTGCCACTTACTCAAATATAAGGAAAGTCTGCATCTCCCTGACTCGAAGTCTCTAAAGTCAGCAACCACGGCTTAGCCATCTCTGCACCCCCAGGATGCAGCATAGGGAATCACTCAGTACGTTTTAGTTAAACAGAAATGTAGTTAAGTTTTATCCCTTTAGTCTTAGAAACATCCGCAGTAAGATTATCTTTTGGTAACTGCATATTTAAGGTGTGAATTTCAGCCTAGGAGACAGGCTTCCTTTTACAGTCTGCGGTCCTCGGCTCGCTTCGTCATTGCACTAACTCATCACTGGGCTCGGGGTCACATTGACTCAAGCCAGGCTCTGTGTGTCAAATGACAACCAGAGCCAACATCTACTGGGGCTTAGTGGGCGCTAGACACCGCTCTATGCCCTTTACATGCTCTAACTCATCCAATGCTCTATCGACCTTATGGGTAGATACTATTATTATCTCCATTGTACAGGGGAGAAAACTGAGCAAGTTCAGCAGCTTACCAGGCTCCCACAGCTAGGAAGCGGTGGCTTCATTTCCAGCATGTAAAGCGTCCTTTGGCCATTTCTGCTCTGAGGACTGAATGACGTACTTGCTGGAGCAGTCTGTGCTGCTCTGTGATGCTGTCTTGGTTCCTCCCTAACCTTTCTGTGGTTTCTAATACTCCCATTACCACAACATACCCTGTGTCCTTTCAGAGAAATGAGAGCCATCAAACAATAACTGTGGTTCTTGCTGACTTGATCACGTGTCTGTCCTACTGCCCGCTCCTGGGATGGTCCCTCCCCGGTGGGTGGAGGAGCAGAGCTTTCACTGGGTGCTAGGGCTGCTCCTGAGCACTCACTGTGTGCAGAGCACGCGGCAAGACGCTGCGCTCCGGAGCTTGGCAGGAAGCCCTAAACCCACGAACGCACAAACACCACAAGACCCGCAAATGAGACATGCAAACCGCACGCCAGCAGAGTCCAGAGGAGGGAGAGCACTGTGAGCTGAGTGGGAAGGCTTTCTGGGTGACATTTAGACAGATGGAACACACGAAACAGCGTCTCAGGAGGGAGACCAACTTTGAAAAGGCGCAGAAGTGGGAACACAACTGCTGCTGTTGCTATTCCAATTCTAGGCTCAGTGACTCCTTTCGGGGGAAAAAAATTGCTGGCAGTGATGGCTACTAGCACTTAGAAACTACTCAACAACAGTGTAGATCAAGGGTTGGCAAACTCAGGCTGTTTTTGTGAAAGTCGGTTTCTCGAACAGCCACCCGATCATTTATCGTCACCCATGGCTGCTCTCCCACCACAGCAGCAGGGCTGAGCGGTGTGAGACCAGATGGTCCACAAAGCCTAAAATATTTACTGTCTGCCCCTTTAAAGAGAAAGTTTGCTGGCCCTTGATCTAAAGCATCAATTCTGCAAAAGAAAAGCTAACAAAGCAACTGATTGGCACTATGGGTGTACTATGCTAAAAACATCGGAAACTTAAACGAAATTCAAGATGCTCAAGTTAATCGCATTCTCAAAAATGGCATCAAAGAAGATAATCTGAAAAAACTGATATTACAGATTTAAATGTAACCATTTCCCATATGTTCCGAAAGCTCCTGGAGCATGCTCTAATCTGTACACAGTCTATGGGGATGCAACTGAGGGTCCTGGAAGATTTGGGATTTCAACGACCAGATTCTCACATTCATTCCTAGCAATAAATATAAAAATATTCAGAGGTTGTCTATACTCTATTTGTTAAGCATATAAGAATATATATATATATATATATAAGCATAAAAGAAAACGTGCATGATCCATAGATGTGAAACAACTTTAAATAAAAATTCAGTTAAAAATATGTTTTATAGGGATAAAAATAACAAAATGAAAATGCAGTAAAGCCAAGGTCATCTCACCAAAAATGTCACTAAGCAGGATAATTCCCCATCTGCCAAAATGACGATTAAGGGAGAGCGGGTGTCTCTGTGCATATAGGTATTTATGGGAATAGGGAAAGCGCTGATGGACACGGAGATGAAAGGCAGGTAGAAAAAGCCCTGCCTTGAATCCACAGGCCTCAGTCCAAGCTCCACCAGGAGGGAGCCGTTTAACCACGGGGCATTTAACTAGCCAGGCTCAGCTTCTCTGCAGAAGAAATCTTGCTGGATGATCTTTAAGGGCTTTTCCATTTCTGACATTCATGAAAATTAACAGAATATTAGACTATATTTTAGAACATGGGAAAACTGATTAATTTAGTGAACACAAACAGAAACAATCCTTCCACAGCCTTCTGATGTTTTTTGGTGACAGTTATAAGTAGACTTCCTATACTTGAACTAAGAAAACTATCCATGTTCGGCCTAATATTATCTAGACTTCCAAGAACCTTAACTTGTTGGACCCCCCCCCCCAGATCAGAAACAAAACTGTAGAGAGAGCAAGGAATGAATACAGAAGTCCCCTGAGAAGACTGAGGTGCTTAAGAATCAGCCTGTGGCCTTAAGCCGCTGTGGGTCGCCCACTGACCGGGCTCACTTAACAGTATGGCACAGAAGCCAGGAACTGCACCCACATTCCCCCCCAGGCCCCTCAACAGGAGTGAGGAAAGCTGCCCTCCAGGGAAAATTCAAATGAGATTTGAGAGACGGCACCAAGCACATAATAAATGAATAGGAAACATGAGAGAAAAGCTCCACATTACCAAAGGAGCAAAGATATAATAGAGGGGTGGGGGAGAAAACTGTTTCTTCCATGACTCTGTCTCCTAACAGAGGAAAACATTCAGGATTCAGATTCTAAAGAGTCGCACAAACTAAACAACCAGGGCCAGAGGCATTGTGTGAGGAAAACTGGGGAGCAGGTGTGTAAGTGATTGCACAGCAGGGCCAGGACTCGGATCCAAGGATTGTCAGATAGAATGGTCTGGAGCTCCGAGATTTGGACAGGGGTGCTACTCAGTGAATGGTCTGCATCTAAGTGGGTGTGTAATGTCACCTAGAGGGAGCCCATGCATCCAGGAAGGGAGTGCTGGGGAAGCCACGGGAAGGAGCTAAATGCTGCTGGAGAACCAGTAGGGAGAGGCCTGGACATCAACCATCAGAATTAATGACACAGGAGTGACCTGTGGCCAGAACAAGAGCTGTTCCAGTGCAAGGCTGGTGCTGAAGGCAGACAGGATTGGGTGGATGGAGGGGAGAGAGAGTGAAGAGGACATGGAACAACATGTGTGGACAACTCTTTCCAGAATATGGCTGTGAAGGGGGTGGGAGGGTTCTTTAAAAATCCAGATAGATGTGAGCTGGTTAACAATAAACAAAGGATCCAGCTGAGAGAAGCAAGTGGAATATATGAGAAATAGAAAGGATGATCTTCAGTGGAATTTTTCAAATTGTGAGTCAGGATCCACCCGTGGGTTGAAATATCAATATGTTGGCCAGAATTTTAAACATTAAACAGAATGGATAGAATAAAACAGAACAAAGTAGAAAATATCAGAGAACATCCAAATAAGGATTGTTTCCTGAGACCTGTAAGGTAAGTGCGTGTGCACGCGCACGTGTGCACACTGGAATGCAAGGGAAACTGCAGGGCTCAGTCAAAAAGTGTGGGAGCCACTGATGCAAAGGGCAAGGCTTGAGAAGACGGGGGAGGCCAGCATTGACATCCAGGTGACAGAGTGTTTTGGAGACAGCGACAGCCCCACTGTTGTACTAGGAACCAAGGAGGAGAGGATGGGGAATTCCTGTAAGCAGCAAATCAGAGACTCAGGATTCCTCCTGATTCAGCCCCTGCTCTCTTGTTTCCTCCCTCCCCCATTTCCTCCCTGTTAGATCCACTCCATTAGAAAGGCCTGGCCATGAGGCCAGAAGGGAGGAGGAAGAGAGAGAAGTGGCAAGTCAAATACCAGCTCCTCCTATTTTCAAGAAATTTTAGGGTTGGGGGATGGGAAGGAAAGAAGGAGACCAGAAGACTAAGAAAAAGCAGAGCAGTCAATGGCCTGGAGGACCCGGTCAGGGAAGAAACGTGGTGGAGGCCGCTTCACCAGAAGGACTTGCGGAGGCACTCAGCGTGAAATGTCTGAATAAGTCAGCAAGCCCCAGGGATGATAAGGCCAAGGTGCAGCGGCTGAAGTGAGGAAGAAGGTCAGCGGAACCCCAGGGTCAAGGCGCCGGGCAGATTGTCCAAGTGCTCACGAGGAACTCCGGGATGACTGCAAGGCTCAGAGTGGAGAGGGAGTCCCGAGCCAGACGCCTACGTCGTGAACGAGGCTCTCAACCTCAGCCCCCTGGACAGTGAAATTGCTGCCCTCTGCCGGCGCAGAAGGGGGCAGTCCCCCAGGAGTACTGAGGCGGGGAGGATCTGGGGCTCCAATGGGCTTTCAGACGGCTTTTCATAGAATTCCCCTATTTTCAGGTCCACTTTCCACCTCCGGCTGCCTATTCCTAGGCCTTCGCAAGACTTTGTCATATAAATTGAGATGCTTGCTGGCTTTCCCCGACCGGGTTAGGATACGCTTTCTTCTGTCGGCCGAGTTACCGCTCATCCACGTGCTTCCTAGCTTGCAAGATGCTGCCGTCTTCTTCTTTCTTGTTTGTTTGTTGTCCTAGAGGATTTTTATTTTAAAAAAAAAAATCTTTTTGGTCTTGGTCTGGACGGGTTTCAGGAGAGACCACAAGTAAATGCATGTGTTGAATGCACTATGTTTACCCGTGACTTAATTTTTCTAATTGTAAAAAATAATACTATATGTATTTCCACACACAAAGATATGTGTCCTCCTTGGTGTGTGAACTAACGCCCCAGCCTCCTGCCCCGGGGCGGGCTGATGGAGTTGGCTGAGGGGAGCCCAGTCATGCGGGCAGTTCGCCCAGAGGCAAGCACGGGCCCCTGGCCGGTGGCCAGCCCGCCCCCACCTCCAGAGCTGCGTCTCTCAATGAAAGTTAGCGGCCCGCTGGGGAGAAAATCACCAAACTGTTCTCTGAACATCATGGCAGAATAGAATCCTCATTCATTTAAATAAAACATTTTAAAACATCCTTTCACTGTAATGTACAGATATGGAAGCCAAATAAATGATTTAAGAAAATGGTTTCATCAGAAAATGTAATTCCTTCATGATTCAGTAAAATGCCGTCTAGTTAAACCTTCCTGAAGCTTTGATCGCCATGCGACACAAATGCAAAGAGCGGTTTCAGATGTTTCACTATCACATTCAGAAACAAGAAGCATCATAAGAGAGAATCGCAGAATTCAGGGACTTCAGAGGTGGAAGGAATCTTAGCTACGGCTGTAAACCGAAACTTCGTACGTTGAAATCCCAGTCCCCAGTGTGATGGGGTTAGGAGGTCTGGCCTTTGGAAGTGATTAGGTCATGAGGGTGGAGCCCTCATGAATAGGATTAGTGCCCCTAAAAAGGGACCTCAGAGAGTTCTCTCGCTCTTAGGCCACCATGTGAGGACACAGTGAGAGGACGGCCATGTCTGAACTGGGAAGTGCGCCCTCCCAAGGCACTGCCCGTGCCTTGATCTTGGACTTAACCCCAGAACTGAGACACGAATGTTTGCTGTTGAAGCCACCCAGCCTCTGGTATTTTTGTTACAGCAGCCCAAGTGGACTGACACGCCTACCATCCAGCTCTGTTTCAGGAAAACAGACCACCTGGGAGCTTTATAGAAATGTCCACACTGGGGCCCAGGCCCAGAACTCGGGGACAGACTCAGGGCCCAGGCATGGACATTGATCAAAGTGCCCAGATGGCTCTGCCAGTTCCAGGCACCCCCAGGAGACCACTACTTGTGTGTCCCCATTCCGTGCCGTACACGGCCTGAAAATTGGCTCAGAGAACTTACGCACTTCACCAGAGAGGTACTCAGACAGGCCTGGCGGAAGAGGCATTGAAAACAGGCTGGCACGTGTTCCGCTTCCTTTTACGTCTCACTTTATTCTTCCATTTACTCACTTATTCTTTCCAAAAAATGTACCGATATCTACCATGTCTTAATACTAATAGCACTTTCTAGCTGCCTGGTACTGGTACTGCTTTACAGGTATTATTTCATTTAATCGTCACAACAGTGTTATGAGGTAAGTGCTCTTAATATCCCCCATTGTACAGATGAAGAACAAAACACAGAGAGGTTAAATAACATGCTTGAGGCCACACAGCCAAGAAATGACAGTGCTGAAATATGCCTCTGGAGCTTGGGCTCCTTCCTAACTGCCAGATGTCAGCTGCCTTTCAGCCACTCTGTTTCCAGGCATCAGGTTTGTGATGGGGTGTAGAGAGAGAGAGCACACACTGGGAGACAGGTGGGTGCTAGTCCAACCCAACACGGTAAGTTGGATGGAGGTGGGCACCCGGCTGCCATCAGAGTATAGAGGGGTACTCTCGTCCCAGAGGTTAGGGCCGCTGAGCTGACTCCTGAATGACAGAAAGTGGGGAAGGGGTGATGTGAGTGGGGGAGGAGTCCAGGCAGCAGAAATAACAGAAGACTACCATTGGGAAAACCACAGCAGTGCAATGGATTCAAATTTCAGTGCATACATCCAGGTGGCAAGATGTGCCGTTTCCTCTTTTCTTTGGGACCTTAACGTCTAGCAGGATCCCCCATTCTCTAGGTGTCAGAAACAATTTCCTTCAATTCAGAGGCTGAGTTCACCTTTGCCCTGGGACCGTGTCCTCAACTGGGGCCTTCTGTGGAGCCATGGTACGTATGTGCATGGAGGACGGGGTTGGGGGGGAAACTATCCTTACTCACCAAACACTCCACACGTTTCTGCTGACACAGCCAACAGGGGTCCCTGGTCATGGGTCTATGATTTTTCCTATCAGAATACGGACTTGCCTTAGCAAGCCTATCTGATCACCTGCTTCCGGAACTTCTATCCTCCTATGGTGATGGTTCCCTCTCTATTCCCTTCAGTGAATAGCTTCTCCAAAGACTCTCACCGCCACGTCTCCACTTCTTCACCTCCCAGGCTTCATTCACTGTTCAGCACACAGTAATGTGGCTTCTGTTCCTACAACGCACCCAAATTGTTCTGCTAAGATCGTCACTGGGGTATATGTTGCCAACCCAACAGATGCTCTTCTCTTCACCTTAGCTGATTTCCCTGCTCCTGTGACTCCACACACTCCTGCTTTTCTTTCTACTACGTTGACCACATCTGAAAGTCATCCTTGATTTTTCCCTTGTCTCCTTGATTTTACCTCCTCCCCAAATTTAATCTATCAATAAGTTCTATCAATTGTACTGTCAGAAATTATACATCAAGTCCCTCCACTCCTCTGCAGTACTGCTGCTGACAGAGTGGCATATGCTACCATTCTCTCTCCCCTGGATTTGTGAAACAGCCACTTCACTCATCTCTCTGCTTCCACACTTGCCTCCGACAATCCAGTCCCCACAAAGTGATCTTTACAAACAACACACTACTCTAATTATGGCATTCTCTTTACTAAAACCTTTCAATGGCTTCATGCTGCTGCAGGAGGAAACTCCAAACCCTTGGCCTGACAAGATCTGACCTCTGTTCTTGGACTCCTCCAGCTGCCAGCACCCTTGCTGCCTGGGCCCCGGCCTCACTGGCTTTTCTCCCACTCCTTCCCCGACTCCTTCCCACCCTGGGCCTTGGCACTCTGCTCACTCCGCTCCAAGAGCTCTTCTCCCAGCTTTGCGCTCAGCTGTGACCTTCTTCCCCTTCACGTCACAGCTCACCTGGCACTGCCTTAATGAGGTCCTCCTCCCGTCCCCAACTTAAATTCAAGCTTCCTTTTATATGCCATCTAGATCTCTGTGTTTTCTTTTCACAGGATTCACCACAATTTCAGGATTGTTTGTTTAAAACAGGCTGCCACTGCTAGACTCTAAGATCTGGGGGATCTGGGAACATGTCAGTTTTATACCTAAGCTACATAACCCTTGCTTCAGAGAGTCAGATTCAGTCAATGTTTCTGGGATGAATGACCTAAATGGTCTAAGGATTTAAAACGGAAAATTTAGCGAATGACAATAATTGACTTTAAATATACACAACAGATGTGGTGGTAATTATTCTATCTTCACAGAGAAGAGGAAATAAGCTTAAATACAGCAATTCCAACCTATCTTAGGTACAAAGAAGTTCTTCCTGAAAGGAGGGCTGATTTTGGAAAGAACAAGTCCATGGAAAGGTGTGTGACATTGTTTTCTTGGAAATCACTGAAGCATGAACAGCCACATTCTCTAGGTGACTAATCCAAACTTCCAGGCCTGTCTTACACTCTCATCCCAGAAAGTGCTTCCCACTGCATCTTTCTACACTCTCTACTGCCCTAGTTCTTTGCTCCTCTTTACGATAAAACTCCCAGAAAGAGTTACCTGTCCTCGTTGACTCCCAGTTTTTCTCTCCTACTCTCTCTTTGTTTCATTTGTACACAATCTCAATTTAAAATAGAAAGAACTTAATTTTTCTTAAACCGTTGTTAGGAAGCTGCCAATATGGCGCTGCATCACGCTTGAATAGTCCAGTGCACCGTTTCTACGAATAAGGACATTCTCATATAAAACCACAGAAAAACATCAAAATCAGAAAATTAACACTGATACGTGACTTCCGTTTAATCCTCAGACCACGTTCAAGTTCTGTCCAATAATAGACTTTGTAACAAAATAATTCCGTTCAGAACCACATGTTGTATTTAGCTGTCACATCTCTAGTCTCCTAGTTTGAATCAGCTCCTTAGTCTATCCTTGACTTCCATGATCCGGACAGTTTTGAAGATTACAGGCCAATTAAATTGCAGAAGCTCCATCAATTGGGCTTTGTCTCTTCAGATTTGGGTTATGCATCCCCGGCATAAGTGGTGCTGTGACCTTCCCATTGCATCTGATCAAGTCGCACAGGATTTCAATTTGTCTCTTTACTGATGACGTTGGGTTTGGTCATTTGATTAAGGGTGTCAGCCACACTTCTGTACTGCAAAGCTACTTTTCCTCTTTATAATTAATAAGCATTTTGTAGGGAGGTACTTTGACACCTTTTGAATATCCTCTTCCTCACCAAACATTCAATTTATTCATTCATTTATACCAGCGTGAACTCAAGGATTTCTATTTTCTTCAATCCATTGCTCTCACTCTTCTGATGCTTTAATTGTCCCAGATGTGGCCAGTGGAAGCCCCTTTGAGATGGCCTCCCTGTCTGTTTGATACATCTCCATCATTTTTGAAGTACACACATACTTCCCGGCATACGATGTTCCAGGTTCATCTTATACTTTCCTACCCCAACCTTCCTTCTCCCATTTGAGTTCTGACACTCCATGCCAGGCAGCTTTTCCACCCTCGCCATATGCATGCCTTCTTCATTCTGCATGGACTCTCATACCCCACACCACGCTGCCCACCATGTGTGGATGCCTCCTCACCCTTAGGGCTCCAACACCCCACGCCAGGCTGCTGTCCTATGCAGATATCTTCCTCACCTTGCTCAAATTCTGATCCCTTGTGTGGACATCCTCTCATCTGGTCAGTCTCCAACCCAGCGCACCAGACCCTCCTATGCAGACAACTCCCTCCAACTCAGACACCCTCCCCCACTAGGTTTTCATCCTACATGAATGCCCTCCAATGTTCTGCACCCCAAGCTGGGCCATCCATCCATTTTGTCCCACTCAAGTTCCAATGCCCTGTATCAGACCACCACACCTCATCCTGGTTGGCTCCAACACTCCAAGCTGGGCCATCTTCCCGCTATGTGGCCACCCTCTTTTGAAGGACACCAGTAGACACGTACTTTGCGGTATGGGAGCTTCCTACCACTGTATATGGATACTTACCTTGCTTGGTCTTATCTAATGGCTTTTAAATTGATTTGTTCAGGAAAAGAAAGAGGTGAGGGGAGAGGAAGAGGAAAAGCCTATTCTCTTATAAACCCTCTCTAATCAGACTTTTGTCCCACCACTCCGCCAAAACCTCCCCCATCAAGGGGGAGAAAGTGACCAATGATCAACTCTTAGTATTCATTCAACAGCGTGATTGCTCTCTCCCTTCTAATATGCTTTCTTCACTTGGGTTTGAGAACACACATTGTCCTGGTTTTTTTCCTACCTCACTGGAAATACCTAAGTAGACAAGCCACTTGTTCGTGAACCTAAGACACTAAAATCCTGAAGTGTGTACTACATTCCTGAATTAAAGTGCACCAAAAATGTCACTGCCCTGACATACCCACCACAGATGTATACAAAGCGATTAGACCCACCTACCATGAGAACAAAATTAATAATTTTATAGTCATTCATTATAAAACAATCACCTTCACCAGAGGCCAAAGTTAAATAATAATTTAAACACTAATCTGGTCCTTAGTTTTAATTAATTTTCTTTAACATAATCATCATCATTTATAAACCCACACTAACGAGTGCTAATTCATATCACTGAGGTAAAAAAGAAAGGGGTTTTTGTTTGAAGTGCTTTTCCAATTATTTAACAAAACGAACACTCCTAAAATATTTCGTGTTTAAAATCTTCTCTGCCAGGGCTCCAGTTAGCTTTCCCACTGAACAATGCAGCTCTTGAGAGTTACGGCAAACGGCTTGTTAAATGAGCTAAGACAGAGGCTGAAATAGAAACATTTTTGTGAAGTGTTCATATTTTATCAGCCAAACTGAAATACAGCAAATCATCACATGTCTAAAAAATGTAGAGAAAACTGTGAGCTGCTCATTTTATATCGATTCGACCTTCTGTTCCTTTAATGACCTGATCTAAAATGACCTGGCAGGCTCGGCATCACCCCCGGCTCAGTGTCAGCAAAGGGACCCACTCTGTCCATCACTGATGTGACGCAAACTCGCCGCTGCCGCTCACCAGCAGGGGGCACTGCAGCGGGGTCTTTCTGTAGGCAAAATAGTTCAAAAGCTGAAGATTGACAAACGAGTATTTCAGGAAACTGAAAAATGCATGTCGCCATCCCAGACAAACACATTGCCACACAAGTGATAGGACATCTCCACGTGTGCTTCGGTGGGAATGGCCACTGTAGGGTGTTCTGAGGACTGGAGTATATCTTAAAATGACAAAATGGCGCTGGTTGGGTCATAATGGTTGGGTCATAAATACCAAGCCCTTCTGGAATCCTTTCAGTAGCAGGAACGTCATAAAAGACAGAGTACCAAACTCTCCCTCATTAACACTGCTTCGGGGTGGCCCAGTGGCCCAGTGGTTAGGTTTGTGTGCTCAGCTTTGGGGGCCCGGGGTTTCCCCGGTTCGGATCCTGGGCACGGACACGGCACTGCTCATCAGGCCATGCTGAAGCGACGTCCCACATACCACAACTAGAAGGACCCACAACTAAAATATACAACTATGTACTGGGGGATTAGGGGAGAAAAAGCAGAAAAAAAAAAAATTGGCAACGGTTGTTAGCTCAGGTGCCAATCTTTAAAAAAAAAAAAAAAGACTGCTTCAGTTCATAGCTTCTTGAGCCTAAATTATTTCCTAAGCAGGCTCAGCTATAAGCCAGGAAAGTGCCCTCAGATGTAAGAAAATGGTCCAACTATTAGTATTTAACATAAATTCAACCAATTAACCTGAGCCATATGTCACATTTATTATTACTAAAATCGGGTTACCAGGTTTAGGAGAAGTGGTAAGTACTAAAATATAAACATTCTAGATATTTTGCATTAGCAAAAGTATCTCGCAGGAATAATTTTGAAACCTTCAAAGTTATAAAAAAGAAAGTTTAAAAATCATATAGAATCCTGAAGTCACAGGCGGTCAGTCACAATCCAGTGATATCTTTTCATAAATGCAACGAGCTGAGCAGAAAACTAGTTTTAAATGATTATTTCTATGAATCACCCTTGTCAAGAAAATAAGTAGAATGAAACATTTTCCCCAAACACAGAATTATAAGATTGGAAAGGCACGCTGCAGATTTTTTCGATTTGGTACCTCATCAGGAAAAAATGTGGCAACATGCTCTCCAAATGGATGTATATTTTACTTACAAATTATTCCCAAGATCGTACTGATATAGCATGTACTGATATAGTGTACTGATAAAACACATAAAAATAAAAATTGTTAAAAGGCAGCGTAAAAAGAATAAAGATGTAAGTTCTAAGATTTTTCTCCCATATCCCAAATGATCATCTTTCTTGAACTTTCCCTAGAATATACATTCCCGACTTTAATGTGGGGAAATTGGGGCCCATAAGTTATGTGTTTTCTGATACATGAGAGAGAAAATAAGAATTTTTGTTTGGTTTGATGTTAAAAAGAATGCAATGGCTGACCCACAAAGCATCATTTCATCGGTTTATTTCTTCTCTATTGGATCATTCCAATCAGTACGCTTTTTTCCCATCTTGAGAAACACAGTTTTGAGCTTATTTCACCCTCTAGTTAATGCCTTATTTTTCCTTCCCTTGACAGTGAAACTCCTCATAAGAGCTGTGTTGGACACACTCTAAGGTGAGCTCCCCATGATCCCACCGTCTGGTATCACACCCTTGAACAGTCCCCTCCCCTTGGCTGTGGGCAGACCTGTGACTTGCTCCTACTCAACAGTGTATGGCAAAAGTGATGGGGTGTGCTGCCCGTGATTACATTATGTGGTATAAGGCTCTATCTTGCTATCAAGCTCACTCTAGAGACTCTCTCTCCCTAGCTAGTTGTGAAGAAATAAGCAGCCATAATGGGAGGCCCATATGGGTTTCTTGCCAAAAAGCTGAAGGCAGCCTCTAGGGCCTGAGGACAGCCAACAGCCCGCAAGAAGCTGGGGCCCTATAACCACAAGAAAATGCGTTCTGCCAACAACCTGAGTGAACGTGGAAGCAGGTTCTTCCCCAGCTGAGTCTCCAGATAAGAACACAGCCCAGCCTTGATCATAGCCCTGTGAGACCCAGCTAATCTGTGCCAGGGCTCTTGTGAGACAACAAGTGTGTTTTCTTTTAAGTCGCTAAGTTTGTGGTAATTTGTTATGTAGCTGTGTCCAGAGGTCTCCAAGACCAACCTTGGGTTCGTTGATTTGCTAGAAGGACTCACATAATTCAGCAAAGCCATTACAATCATAGTTAAAGTGTATTGCCATTAATGGATACAGATTAAAATCAGCAAGGGAAAAAGATGCATAGAGCAGAGTACAGGAGAGACCAAGCATAGGTTTCCAGTTGTTCGCTCCCGGCAGAGCCATGTGGACAGCACTTAATCCCCCCCAGCAATGTTTTGTGACAACTCACACAATGTATGGCCTAGGAAGCTCACTCAAGCTTTGGTACCCAGGGTTTTATCTGAGGTTGGTTATGTGGGTGTGGCCGACCTTCAGTCTCCAACCCCTCCAGAGATCAAACACATACTGTGTAGCCTAAGGCCCCACCACAAATCACAACATTAGCATAAACTATCCGGCCTAGCCCCAGGCCTCAGGTAAACAAAGACACTCTTAACAGGCAGGATATTCCAAGAGATTAGAAACTATCTCCCAGGAGCCAGGCAAGGACCAAACCTTTCTTTGGAATGTGCAAGGTTTGGACAATCCAGCCTTGCTGAGTTAATCTTTTACTTCACGGCAGCAACAGATAACTAATAAAGATTTTGTTACCTGGTAGTAGTACTACTGTAACAAATACCTAAAAATGTGAGAGTGGCTTTGGAACTGAGTGTGGACAGAGGCTGGAAGAATTTTGACAAGCATCAAAGAGAAAGCCTAAACTGAAAGCCTTAAACAGACTATAAGTAGAAATCTGGACGTGGAGGATACTGCTCGTGACATCTCAGAAGGAAATGAGGAACATCTTTTTGGAAAATGAAGGAAGGGGATCATTGTTATGCAGCAGCAGCAAGCTTAGTTAAATTGTCTCCTGCAGTTACATGGAAAACTGAACTTGTAAATAATTGACTTGGTTATCTAGCTAAGGAAATTTCCAAGCAAAGTATTAAAGATGCTGCCTGGTTTCTTCTTGCTGCTTATAGTAAAATGTAAGAGGAGAGAGGTAAATTAAGAGAAGAATTGTTAAACAAAAACAAAACAGAGCTTGATGATTTTTAAAATTCTCAGCCTTCCCAAATAGCAAATACTATTAAATGACTTCCAAGCATTAATGGGAAAGCATTCTCCATAGAAAAAGCTGAGGGCATGACTGTACAACCTTTTCCTTAAATCTCAGAAGGATGAAAAGGTCACAGTATTCAGTCACACGGTGTCCTTTCAAGAGATTAAGGGTAGACCTTGCAGAGCCTCTCAATCTAATCATACACCCTGTAGGAGCTTAGGAAATTGTCCCCCAACCCTCTTGGCAGGAGACCCAGGTAGGCAAGGGCTTATCTTAAGAAGATCTGTGCATGGGTGGCTTTGTTATATGGGGGGGAATCTAAGAGAAATCCATGGAAAGCCCAAATAATTCTTGAGAAAATTATTTCAGCAGAAACTAAAAGAATAGACTAAAAGGGAAAAAGAGTACAAAATGAAAGAAAGCCATAGGACCCCTAAAATTCTATTGGCAGGAAGCAGGCTGGAAAAATTCAGGTGCAAACACATGCTATCTTTTGTGAAAAGGGAAAAATGACTTAAAGGCAGAAGCAAGAACCCAGAGAGCAGAGCTGAGAAACACTAAAGGAAAACTGTTTCTCTACTCAGACTTCTGACACCAGATGTGTGGGTCTTCTCCACACTAAGAACCAATTCTCCAACTCTCTGGACACTAACTAGATGTCCTACAATTCAATGCAATTCAATTCTGATACTATCTACCTGGATTTAGCATCAGACCCCATGAGTTAAAGGCTTGGTCCCACAAGACCAATCCACTTCAGATGACAGTTGCAAGTCCTGGGTCTCTGGTACTTCTGACTGACTTGGTAACAAATTAGGGATTCTCACAATCCCCTCCTTAGGTTTGATAATTTGCCATAACAGCTCACAGAACTCAGAGAAACTTTACTTACATTTACCAGGTTATTATAATAAGGATAATATAAAGGATAAAAATGAACAGTCAGATGAAGAGGTACATAGAGTACAAAGGTGAGGGAATCATTGGGATTAGACTGTGGTGGACAGACTCTAAGGTGACCCTCAAAAATCCCCACATCCTGGTATTAGCAGCCTTGTATAATCCTTTCCCCTTGAGTGTGGGCAGGACCTATGACTTGCTTTTAACCAGAGACTATGACAAACGTGATGGGAGGTCACTCCCACTATCATGTTACACCATATATGATTCCATCTTGCTAGCAGACTTACTCTTGGAACTTTCTCCTTTGCTGGATGTGAGGAAACAAATGGCCATGATGGAGAATCCTAAGTGGGAAGAAATTGCAAGTAGCCTGTATGAGCTGAGGACACCTCGAGCCAAAAGCTAGAAAAAACTAAAACTCTCCATCATACAACCTCAAGAACAAAATGTTGTCAACAACCACATGAGTGGGAAAGGGATCCTTCCCCAGGTGAACCTCTAGATGAGAACCCAGTCCTGGCCAACACCTTAACTGCAGCCTTGTGAGACCTTAAACAGAGGGCTCAGCTAATCCATGTCTGAACTCCTGACTCATAGAAGCTTGAGATAATAAGTGTGTGTTGTTTTAAGCCACTAAGTTTGTGATAATATCGTTATGCAGCACTAGAAAACCAATACAATTTGTTTTTAATCACAATCTACAATTTCTCTCTTCCTATTTTCTATTAAATCCCACCACCTCAGAGAACACACTTCATGTGATTTTAATTCCTTTAAATTTGTTAAGATTCATTTTATGACAGAAGGTGTGGCATATCTTGGTGAATGTCCCACATGTGCTTGAAAAACAAATGCGTTTCGTTGTTGGTAAGTGGAGGTTCCATACATGTCAATTAGATCCAGCTGGTTGATGGTGTTGATCAATTCTTCTATATCCTTGTTGAGTTTCTGTCTATTTGTTACATAAATTACTGACAGAGAAGTGTTGAGATCTCCTTGTAATTGTGGATTTCTCCTTTAAGTTCTATCAGGTTTTAGCTTCATGTATTTCAAAGCTCTGTTGTTAGATGCATACGTATTTTAAAGAGTTGTGTCTTCATGGTGAATTGAGCCTTTTATCATTGTGTAATATCCATCCATATCCCTGGTAATTTACCTTCCTCTGAAGACTATTTTGATATTAATATAGCCACTCCAGTTTCCTTTTGATTAGTATTTGCATAATATATACTTTTCTAATATTTTATTCTTAATTTACCTATATCATTGTATTTAGGGTGAGTTCTCAGAGACAGCGTATAGTTGGCTTCTGTTTTTTAGTCCAATTTGACCATCTCTGACTTTCAGTGAGTATGTGCAGATCAGTTACATTTAACGTAATCATTGATATGTTTGGATTTAGGTCCACCATTTTGCTGTTTTCTGTTTTTTCCATTTTCATTTTCTATGCTCCCCCTTTCCTATTTTCTTTGGTTTATGCAAATATTTTTAGCATTCCATTTTAATTTATCTGGTTGCTTTCTAATACTATATCTCTTTGTATAGTTTTTTGTTGTTTGATTTTGTTGTTATAATTCTTGCCTAAATTTTCACAGTCTAATTAGAACTAATAGTTTACCATTTCAAGTATTTAATCTATTTACATGTAATATAATTACTGATTAAGTAAGATTTACGTTTGCCGTTTAGCTATTTTGTATGTGTCTCATGTCCTTTCTGTTCCTCTGTGCCTCCATTATTGCTTTCTTTCATGTTAGATATTTTCTATTGAATCATTTCAATTCTCTCATCATTTCTTTTATTATCTATCTATATTTATTTTTTCTTTATTTTCTTAATAGTTTCTCCTAGGGATTATAATTAATAACCTATAACAATGTAGTTTAGATTAATACCAACTTAATTTCAATAGTATTAGTTATCTTTACTGGAGCTCTTTATTTCAGCATGTGGATTAGGTCACTGTCCAGTGTCCTTTCACATCAGCTTGAACCACGCTGTGGTGGGCGTCCCACATATAAAGTAGAAGAAGATGGGCACAGATGTTAGCTGGGCTAATCTTCCTCAAAAAAAAAAAAAAAAGAAAAAGAAATCATAATTTACTGTAAATAATCCAAGGATTATATGTTATCATACTTTAAAAGACACTAACAATTTCTTAAAGATATCAGAACAACACTCATTACTACTATAGTCAAGAAAGTGGCAGCTGGCAAATAAACTGAGGCTTTTGAAATAGACTCTGATGACAGTCTCACCCAAAATACAAAATTATAACCAATACTAACCCTAAAGCAAGTTCTGAACTAAAGTCCAGAATAAAACATATGCATCAGAAAATTGTAGATCATGATGCTACTAAAAGTACCACAGTTAATTAATAAAGCAAAAATAAAATAAAATAAATACTGAATATGTAAGAGGGGATAAAGGACAAAAACATAAAGAAGCAGAATGCTTCCTTCATCTCACATGTGGGTATGTGACACTGAATCAGGCTTTTTAGTAGTGAAACACTGCAACATGATCACCTTCAAACAAAACAAAACACACAAAAGAACTAATGTGCAGTTTTTATCACATTCTAAAAACCTATTTGCTTTTCCTTTTCCTCATAAGAAAGCTGAGAGCTCGCGGATCCCTCATCTGACTTTGTTGTGCCTATACCTCCAACATGAACAAGAGCCAAGAATCTACCCCGAGAGAATGAGATGAGTCATTTCTATATAGAATGGTCCTTAGAGGGTTCTTTTAAGCCCCAATCAGAAAAGCACACAGAGATGGATGGGGTCCAGGCTGTGAAAATGGACAAAAAGAAGAGACAGGTAAGCTGGAAATGAGGCCAGCATGGTTTTGTAATTTCCCCCAAATCCCTTCGTAAAATAGAGATCAAGTAAGACAGCAAAAGACAAAACTGATGGAGGACATCATCAACAAAACTAGATCACAAAGAATTCCCAATAATCTTGGAATGCAAGTGGGTGGGGCCGAACCACTGACAGCAGGAGACCCACAGGAGAATGAAGCAGGCCACACGCAGCGGAAGCCAGGGTCCTACGTGCTGGGGGACTGAGAGATGGCCAGCAGTCAGCCCCAAAAGGAGGGGCTCCCACTGAAATGTGGATGCGGGCACAAAGGTGAAACTGGGAGAGGCCTCACGGTGAGAGTGAGGCCACTACAGGAAGATTGAAAAGCGGTGAGGCAGCTGACCATTAGGACTCTGAGTAACACCCAGTAGGGCTACCTTCTGCAAAGGCAGAACCCCACATGGAGGAGAAACAGCTGGGAGTAGAACCCAAGTCGATCAGGGCAGGACACCTGGGCAGAAAAGACAGAAAATGTTCCTATACTAGTGGGGAGAGGACAAGAGGAAGCAAATATCAGAAAGCGTCAAGAGATGAACGCACAAGACCCATTAGATACTTTGTGATAAAATTGGAAAAGAAAGACATTCTGGTCTACCCTTATCCCCTACACAGAAACTTCCTTGTGAAAATACAACTTCAGCCACAGAAAAAAGATTATGGTCAATCTTCCATTCGAAAATACCAAAAAGAGAAAAATTATCCAAATAACCTATACTCGGAAAATAAATGTTTTTCAGAAAAATATGACTACAAAGCAAATGAAAACAGCTAATCTTTCAAAAATGAGTTAAATAAAATTAAGAAAATAGTAGAAGCTATAAAAGAACAGCATAAACCAGAACTAAAAGCTGAGAACTGAGATGGCCAGACAGCAGGCAGATAGGAAGAGAGCTGGCAAACCTCGGGACCAACTCTAAGGAAAAGGAAAAACTTCTCAGGAATGAAGACTAAACTAGAAGGAAAGACTAGAAACCACAGAATGGACAGCAAGAAATCAATTTTAGAAATGAGAAGAAAAGGGCAAAATACAACAGAAATGAGGAAATAAAAAGCAGTAAGAGAAAAATGATAAATATAGAAGGGCCAACATATGCACAGGAATAAAACCAAAGAAAGTAGTGAGAAAATACTTAAAAACATAAAACTATAATTAAAAAACCTTCCCTGAAGAAAAAGAAGTCTTGAACATTCCTATTTATAAGATACACCATGTATCTGGGAAAATCAACCCAGAATGGTCAATATTGAGACATATTCTAGTAAAACAATGGGACTTTAAAGAAAAAAATGCTTTCAGCATTCAGACAAAAAGACAAAGTGACTTTTAAGAAAAAGAAAATCGGCTTGGCACCAAATTTTTCAACAACAACCGCAAAACCAGAACACATATGAGTAGCATATTTAAGGCCCTCAAGGAAAGATAGTTTCCACCAAAGATTATCTGCTGAATAACTGTCAAGTATAAAGTCACCAACCAATTTCTTATGAGCACAGCAGATATCCGATATCACCTCTTCCTTCTTCCTCTTCCCCCTTCCCATCCTAAACAGTTCAGTCCTAACTCAGCCAGTAGGTGGAGGAGAACAAGGTAGTCACCTGCACGGGGGGTGAGGGTGAGGGCAGGGAGCAGCTGTGGTGGCCTAAAGTGGAGTGCAGTGCCCAAGTGGGCTGAGGAAGGCATTCACAGGGGAGGGTGCCTAGCAGAGCTTGGGTGGGAAGAGAAAGATATTGACACAAAGCAGGCAGCCTGCCATGGGGTTTGGGGGCTCAGGGGGTGAAGCCTGACATAGAAAGTCAGAGTCTGAATGGGATGAAAAAGATAGTCTAGATTGGGGTGCCAAAACCCAAGCAAGGGGAGGAACCATCAATGTGTGTGGAGGGAGGGTGGGGAGGCACCCCAGTATAGGGAGTCAGAGGCCAAGTAGGATAAGGGCATGTAAGGGACCACCCGGCCCAGGTGAAAAAGGCATCCACATAGGGAGCATCCTGGCAAGGGGAGTGAGATCCCAAGCAGAGTGAGAAGGGCATCCGTGTGAGGGCTGAAGGCGGCAGTCAAGATGGGAGATTTGTTACTTACAAGAGGGTTAAACAAATAAGTTAATACATTAAGGATAATAGGAACCAGTTTCTCACTGTCAAAGAAAAGGGATACAAACATGGAAAAGAAGTGAAATAGAATGAACTCTGTGATTCTAATTGGAATTGGAGGAACTGATGTGACTCCTGCTTACATACATAGGTATACGATGGGCGGATGGATGGATGGATGGATGGATGGAGGATAGACAGACATAGATGCAAATGTGTATATATGCAGAATATTGCATGCAAATATCCCTTCGTTTGTTCACTGAGTGTGCCTGGGAGCAACTATACCACAGAATTGGTCAGCACACCCAGCACCCAGATCTTAGTTTCTGCGTATCACTCCGCAATAGAAGAAACCAGGGCTCCTTGGAAAAATGACTGAATCCAGGGCTGGTACAGGAACAAGATCTGCCTGGATATCTTGTACCAGAAAGTAAGGAAGTTCTCAAAAAATGATAGGCACATGTCAAAAGAACACAAGAATGAGCTTGAAGAGGCGCCCACTCGCCAAATCTGGGACAGATTGAGCATTAAATTGAATAATGATGACAATGGAATATAATCTACTAAATAAAATAGAAAACCTTGAATCTGATATAAATGAATGAATGAAGAAATTGGAAGTTTGATGAGGAACAGGGTATTTATACAGTTATAAAGTACCTCCCCACAAAGCACTGGTTAATTACAAAGGGGAAAGAGACACTTTGCCACGGAGAAGCCTGGCAACATCACCTTAATCAAGTGAGCACCGTGAACACATCAGTAAGGGGACAAATCAAAATTGCGTGACACCTGATAGGACGCATTCAGAACACAGTAGTACTTTTGTAATATTCTTCCCCTAAATGGATAACCTGAGTCTAATTGTCAGATGGCGTCAGACACCCAACTTGAGGGACATTCTGCAAATTAACTGGTCTGTAATCTTCAAAACTATGGAGGGCATCAAAGTCAAGAAAAGACAGAGGAACTGTTTCAGACGGAAGGAGGTAAAGAGATGTGAGCACTAAACGCGATGCATGTTCCTGGCTGGATCTGGGCTGGATAACGTATAAAAGACATTACCAGAACGACTGGTGAAACTTCAGCTGTGCCTGAGGGTTAGACGTTAGTAATATATCAATGCAACTTTCCTAATAATATTGAGATTACGTGGGCAAATGTCTTTGTTATTTATTTATTTATTTTTTTAGGGTCTGCTTTTTGGTGAGGAAGATTGGTCCTGAGCTAACATCTGTGGCCAATCTTCCCTTTTTTTTTTTTCCTCCTCAAAGCCCCAGTACATAGTTGTATGTTATAGTTGTAGGTCCTTCTGGCTGTACCAAAAGGAGGGGGGGTGTCTTTCTAAATATCAAAGGAAATACCAAGAGAGACAGAGTGAGAGAAAGAGAGACTATGGAGAAACTATACATTTGAAAACAAAGAGAAGGGCCACTGGGCTCAGGCCAGCACCCTTCTCAAGGAGGATGTCACAACCACCAGCAAGGTGCTCACGTTCTTCCAGAACGTGATTCCAAATGTGCCCGACACCCAGCAAAGCCAGGGACCCTGGGAAAGAGTCTATGCAAACACATGGTAAAGGAAGAAGGACAAGAGTCCATATTGCTTTTCAGGAAATAGAGCAAGACAAACCTTCAGAACCACAACTTCAAAAGAGCGTGGTCAGGGCTTTCTGCATAGCTGTGATCTATTTTAGGAATAAACACCTTTTCAAGAGAATGCTTTTCAGTGAAAGAGGCTGATAGGGAAGGAATTCTCCTGGGATAAGAAGCACGAAAAGACCTCTACACAAGGTTTCCAAAGAGAAATGACAGTGCCTCTTCCTCACCAATAGCAACACACCCTACTGCTCGTGATGACGTTCAAGCCACCAGGCCTCACACAGACAGCAGCCTCAGCAGCATGAGAAGTCGAAAATCATACACCTATGAAACAAAAATGATAAACTTCACAATACTGGTTAGACTGCTAATTACTTAGGTTTATTTAGCAAATCTACTGCCTTTATATTTTCTGTTTAGGCTCTAAAATAAATCATTGCATAAAGCTGAAATTCTCTTTGAAGTGCTTAATCATCTACCTAAGGGGGAATAAAGGAGAATAATTTTCTTCCACATTTGAGCAACTAGCATGTTCTCTTCCCTCATGATGAGCTCAAGAGACAGGAGCTTCCAACAGTCTCTCCAACGGACCATCCCAGGTGCTGACGGGCTCACGTGCCATAATCTGCTGAGCCCTCACAGCAGTGAAAGGCCTGGACCTTCAGGTTCATACCCGTCCTTGGCTCCAGGTGGGCACAAACACACAACTGTTACAGGTACCCATCTAACCTCACCTCTTCAGGCTGGTAATTGGTAAGACTTTGGGTCTGTCACCAACAGCCAATGCCCTCAATTCTTCTCCTGTTCCTGTTAAACTATCCTCATATCTCTACTTAGCCAGTCCTGAATTTAAGTCAATACAATTAGCATTGATCTAACACACGTCTCATGTCAAGCCTTGGGGTGGGCACCACCCCAGATAAGACACACTGCTCCTGCCCGTGAAGAGCTCGGTTTAGTTGGAGAGACAGATGTGAAATGACTGCCACAGGTGCAGTAAGCACCTCAAGAGACATGATTCAAAGACACCGAGAGCACAGAGGAGGAGGGTGCCAACTCTGCCAGAGGGATTCAAAGGAGCTTCGGACAGAAAGAAATATTTACACTGGATGTTCAAGAATGGATATGAATTTGCTAGGCACTTGGGGGTGGGGGGATGTCAGCGGAAGAGACTAGCATGTGAAAAACCAAGAAGGCGTGAAAGAGCATGGCGTGTTCTACATCTTCAAGCAGGTCAGGATGACCAAAGCATATACTGTATATGTGAGGAGGGGACGAGAGCCTGGGTGCAGTACAGGGGACCGGCAGAGGCCAGATTCTACGTGGTCTTGGGTTCCGTGCCAAGGAGTGTAGATTTTCTTTGAAGGCAGCAGCACAGAAGAGTTTCCATGGGGGAGTAGTGTGGTCAGATTTCAGTTGTAGAAACATCACTCTGTTGGCTGAACGGAGTCAGGTAAGACCAGAGAAAGAGAGACCAATAAGGAGGTCACTACAGCGCAGCAGCACGTTTAGACAAGCCGACCCTGGGAGTCTGCAGACCTCCGTTTAACGTCAAGTTCATTGTCATAATGTGAAACTTTCACTTGACCTCCTTCTGCCTCAGATTCCTCACCTCAGGACTAGCTTGTCTGGCCTGGGTAGTCGCAGATGGCCCCACCATTGGAAGGGCTCTGCACTTGCTTTAATGATCTGTGGTCCCTGTCTTGAAATTCTTGGTAATTTTTAAACAACGAGCCCCACGTTTTCCTTTTGCACTGGACCCTGCAAATTATGTCACCAGTTCTGCCTCACCTCTAAGTAGGTGTAATAATAGCACCTATGATGAGCACAGCTTATTGGGAAGAGTAAATGAGCAAATGCTTAGAGAAAGCACAGCGTCTGGCACAAAATCTTCCATAAACGGAAGCCATTTTATTACTGTTATTATTATTACACCCCTGAAAAGAAGAGGAGAGGCCTGAAGTAAGGAGCCTGCAGAAGAGAGAGAAGAGAAGGAAAGCACGGGGCAGATCGGACACGATCTCTCCAGAGGGCAGGAAGGCTAGCTGGGCAACAGCTTTAATAAAGTGGAAAACAACCTGCAAACATTCACAAGGCTATAAACTAAAGCACCTCCAACATTCATAGCCAAACACAACCCTTTCTAACAGGGAAGTCTCATTGCTACTTCTGTGTGGTTTTAGCAATCTCAGAACACGGTGCAAAAAAGGCTAACACGTGGCCTGTGGCCTGAACAGTTTAAGGAGAGGGGAGTAAGCCAGGAAGGCAACAGAGCCCAGGGGATCAGGTTCCAGCAAACTACCCCAGCTCTCATCAAATTAATCTGCGACAACTAAGAGCCAGAGTTTTAATTAAAAGGCTGAGTGAGTGTTAAGAAATATTACTAAAGCAAACAGAAGTATTAGGTTGAACCATTTGGAATTGCCATTTCTGTAGCCAAAAATAGTCAAATGTCAGCAATTTCATATAACCCATTAAACGTTTCCTGAAAATATAGGTAGCTATTAAAAAGGCAACACTAACCCAAAACATGACAGTAGCAAAAAGAACATTACACCAAAAAAAGGGCAAATTTAAGAAAAGGGCATCATTTATCACTATTATGATTAGAGAAAAATAAATATTGATTTTTAAAATGCGACAATTCAGGAAAGAAAGGAACCGTTTTACTAGAAGACATCATAAGATAGGATCAGAGAAGAAATAAATGAACACACGTCCTGACAAAAACTAGACCTGACGAAAATAAGTCTGGGTAAAGCAACAGATACTATAATAAAAATAGTCTTCTGTTTGAATTACAGGCATATTATAGCACATGTTCAATAATACAAAAAATAGCAATTTATTAAAACATGAACTCTGCTTGATAAAAAAAGCAAATTAGTGACTGGGTAATTCCTCTATTTATTATTTATTGAGCTAATAACAAATGCACAGAGAAATGAGACAGAAGGCTTTTAAAACCTATTGGAACTCTGTTTGTGGAATTGGGCCAATCAGATCTTCCACGCAGTTCTAACTCATGATATAAAAAGCCCTCTAGAGCATTCGGATGGGCTCTTTAAAAATATACACAGCTGCTTGACACCAGGATGCCACTATGGGGTAGGTTAAATGGCTACCAACAGACACAAGGCCTCCAGCACGTTTCAATTCTTTAATCTCTTTCATTCTAGGCCTAATGATACACTTAGAATGGGATGGGGGTTGTGGCGTGGGTTTTAATTCCTCCCCCCAAGACCATTAACAAATACTGAGAACTATAATTAAGATAGCAAAATACAAGAAAATCAAAGATAAAAAGGAACCAAAGGGTTTAGACGGTTTTGGTCTCCTCTCAGAGCTCATCTTAACCTACAGCAGCATTTGACACAGTGATTTTCCCTCCTTCACGTACTGCCTTCTCATGGCCCCTGGCTCACCGCACTCCTCCTGGTTTTATTTCAGTCTTCACTGGTGTCCTCCTCCCCTTCCCTTGCTAGATCCTTTGCCCTTCTAGCAGAGTTCTAGCTCTTAGAGTTCCACAGGCTCAGCCTGAAAACCTCTTCTCATCTCTCTCCACACGCCTGGGTGATCTGGGTAATCTCACCCGAGCCTGTGGTTTTAAATATGATCCTAAGTGTCTCCAGCCCCTCCCCACCCCACTACCCCCCGAGCTCCCAGCACGCATAACAAGCTGCCCATTCCATTTCTACTTGTATGTCTAACTGGTATTTCAAACTTAATATGGCAAGAACAACTCTTGATTCTCCCAATGCCCTCGTTGTCTTGTCTTCCCCATCTCATGAGTGAGAATAAAGACTAGGAGTCATTCTGTTACGGGCCATATCCAATCCATCAACAAGTTCTGTGAACTCTATCTTCAGAGTGTACCCACCATTTATCACCATCTTCACCAGCACCACCCACATCCAAGGTACTGTTGTCTCTCACCCAGATTACTACAACAGCCTCGGAACTGTCTCCTGCTTCCTCTCCTACTCACCACCCCTAGGTCCCCACAAAGCAGCCAGAGTTACTTCTTTATTAATCAGATTGTATCGTCCTCCCACTCAGTCCTCCAGTGGCCTCCCACCACCCTTGGAACAAAGTGCGAACTCCACCACTTCAAGACATGGGCATATAAATCGATACAACTACCCTGGAGAACAATCTGGCCAATGCCTAGTACACTTGAAGATCAGGACATCTTTTGACCCCCATTCCTCATCCCGCTTCTCCCTGAGAAATCTCATGCAAAGATTCTATACAGAGATGTTCACTGCAGAATTGTTTCTAATAGTTCAAAAGTATAGAAAGACGTAAATGTCCTTCAGTAGAAAAACTGAAAAATAATTCTTTTTTCCACATGGTAGACTGCTATATACTAGTTAAAATAAATGCATTAGACCTGTGGGTATGGTACTAGAGTCTGTTTGATGTTTGACCACTGACAGCTTTCCAACCCCACTCCTCCCTTGGGGCCGGCAGGAAAGTTCAAACCAGCACGCCCCTCCACGGAATCTGTCCTCCGCCTCGCTTCCTAGCCACCAAAAACCAGAGCCATGACGCCCACCTTCTCTCTTTTCCACTTTAGACCAAACCCAAGCCCTTCTCCTTCAGGGAATATTTCTGATGTTGACAATGTGGGGAATAAACCGTGTTTCATGTCCATTGAAAGCTCTGTGTCAACGTAGGCACCCCAATATCCATAAATTCTTGGGAGGGGTTGCCCTGCATCCAGCAGGGAATGCTGCATCCAAATAAAACAGACACCAATTAGATAAACCTCAAAAACATAAAGGCAACCAGGGGGAAAAGTTGTGACTGGACAGATACTGCATCATATAATTCATGTAATGATCTGTCCTTTTCTAATGATTTTTTTAAAAGTCTATTTTATCTGCTAGTAATCTTCCTTTTGGTATTTGCCTCATATATTTTTTATCATCCTTCTGTTTTAGATGTACCTCTTATAAGTAGCTAATTTTTAAAGCAATTTTAAAAATCCAGCCAGATAATCTTTCTCTCTCCATGAGAACATTTACTCTATTTACACTTATTGTAATTGTATAGAGAGATAAGTTTATTTCCAAATTCTTAGTTTATGCTGTCTTATGCTTTTTCTCTCATTTTTGCCTTTTTTAAAGAACTGTTTTCTATCTTCTTATTCCATTCTTTTCCCCTACTGGTTAGGCAATTACATGCTCTAAATTCTTTTAGAGGAAACCCTAGATATTTTAACTTGCATGATTCACTTATCCACTGCGAATTTGGTCCATACCTTTAGCCTCCTCGGGAACAAGACAGGACTTCAGATCAATTCTACCCTAGTCATCTCTGCCCCAGACTCACAGGCTATTGTTGCCATATATTTATATTCTATCTTGTTTTTGACTCCCCAAACCCTTATTATTATCATTGTTTTATACAATCATCTTCGTCCAGGTTTAACCACGTATTTATTATTTTCTCTGATCTTCATTTCTTAGTGTATCTCAGACTTCTTATCCGGGATCACTTTACTTTTGTCTAAGATACATCCTTCACACCAGTGCTGTCCAATAGAAACATAACGTGAGCTCACGTGTAATTTTAATGTTCTGGTCGCCAAATCAAACAAAATTTTAAAGGAACAGGTGAAATTTATTTTCATAAAACAAAAATATCCCACGACGAATGTTTGACTTGATGCAGTTTTTCTTAGTTAAAACAAAAGCATCAAAGAATTATCTTTACTCAAAGATGACTTTGTCATTGCTAACAACTTAGTATGCCTCGATTTTCAAGATATACAAGAAAAGATTCTCTAGGAAGCTGCCACATTCACAGGGAGCCGTGTGTGAACATAGTGAATGCCGAGTTTGGAAGGATTCAGGAGAAGCTGACGCCTGAGTTCCACCTATGCTAATCTATTTCATGTCCACTCTCTTTTTAGGCTTTTAAGCTGAATTTCTTATTGATATTATTATATATCCTATAGCCATTCCTCAGATTTTCAGAGAAAACTTTCTGAGTCAGAACTGAAGCTTTCAGTCCATTGGTGAGCGGGAGCCAGCTTGCACCAACTCACAACAGCAGATTGTGCAAGATCAGGAATTTTATGAGTTAAACCCCTGGTAGCTTGAAATTGGCCATGGTGGGAGTATTTACCGCATGGAAATCAGCAAACGCTACAAGTCAGAGCTTCCTCTTTTTAGAGCCTACCGCTAACACCGCCATTTAAATTCATCCTCACTTACACCCATTTCAACTTCATCATGTTAGGGGCTGTTCTTTAGGTTGCAAGTAGAGACCCTGTGACTAGATCATAAAATGAATGTAAACCGTCTCAAATAGCATCTTTCAGCAAAATAAAACAGATTAAGCCAGAAAATATTAGATTTTATTATATGTAGTAAAGATAAATATAGATTTTTTTTCAGTTCTTTCTGTATGTATTTATATTTGTATGCTGTGTATGTCCAGGGCTGTCTAGCTTTGGTTTGAATTAGAAAATTGAAAGCCACTGTCAGAAGGCTAAGTTTGGGGGATATGAAACTGTAGTTACATTCAAGAAAGCGCTCAGAGTGTCCACTCGAAGCCCCAGGAAGATGAGGCATTTGTGCTCAATGGGTACCACAGTTTCAATGTGGAAAGATAAAAAACTTCTGGAGCAGGATGGTGGCAATGACTGCAGAACAACGTGAATGTACTTAATGCCACAGGACTGTGCACTTAAAAATGGGTAAAATCACCCATTTTATTGTACGTATATTTTACCACAATTTAATAAAACTCATGGACTACAGAAATATTTATATTTTCTATCAATAGTGTATATATAATATTCATAATACTAATAAACATTCAGATACGACATGACCTGAAGCCCTAATCCCGATGGCTAAGTGGCACACTGTCTCCAGAAAGAGGGACCAGTTATCCTGTTCCTCTCTCCTACAAAAGCGGGGCCTCTACTACAGCATTTGTCCTTTGCTGGAGCCCAGCTAATGGGTTTTGTTTTAAGATTTTAAGATTGTCTGTTTCATTGGAGTGCTAGAAAAAAAAAATTTTAATCCAAAATTCTGACACAGGCTACAACATAAATGAGCCCTAAAGACATTATGCTAAGAGAAGTAAACTAAATATAAAAGGACAAATATTGTGTGATTCCACTTACAAGAGGTACCTAGAGTAGTCACATTCCTAGGGACGGAAAGGAGAATGGTGGTTGTCAGGAGCTGAGGGGAGAGAGGCAAAGGAGAATTATTGTTTCATGGGTACAGAGTTTCAGTTTGGGAAGACAAAAAAATTCTGGAGATGGACGGTGATGATGGTTGAACAGCAATGTGAATATATTTAATGCCACTGACCTGTACACTTAAAACAGTTAAAATGGTAAATTTTATGCTATGTATATTTTACCACAATAATAAAAATTAAAATCAAGCTATATGCTGTTTTCCAGAGATATACCTAAAACAAAAGAACACAAAAGGATAAAAAATAAAGAGCCGTAAAAAAGAAAACCCAAAAGAAAGCTAGAACAACAGTATTATAAATAAACAACACAGATATTAAAAGAAAAAATGACAAAGGGGCATCAAATAATAATACAAGGAAAAATTTGCCAGGAAGACATAACGATCTGTAACTTATTTATATCTAACAATACATATAAAAATGTATAAAACGTATAAGGCAAATATTATAACAAGAGATTTAAACACTACTTTCAGAAATTGACAGATCAAGAAGACAAAAGAAATTTGTAATGACAGAAGATTCAAACATCATAAATTTCAAGGTTGAAATAATGGGAAGATATAGACACCTGACAATTACAGAATACATATTATTTTCTACCAACCTGAAATAGATAAGAAAAAGAAGAGCATATACTATATCACAAAGACAGTCTGAAAAAATAAAGAATTAATATCATATAAAGCACATTCCAACCACAATGCAATAAAATTGGATGCTCACAACAAAAGACAGTCCCTGGGGCTGGAATGGCATGGAAGTTAAGTTTGCACACTCTGCTTCTGCAGCCTGGGGTTCACAGGTTCAGATCCCGGGCGTGGACCTAGCACCACTCATCAAAAGTCATGCTGTGGTGACATCCCACATAAAATGAAGGAAGTTTGGCACAGATGTTAGCTTGGGGCCAATCTTCCTCCAAAAAAAAAAGTCCCCAAAATTGATCCATGAAGTACTAGCAGATTAGGTAATTCAAAACAATCCTCCAAGGACCACTAGTAAAGCTGAATTAAACATGATTTGTAAAAATCTTTTTAAAAGCAGATGCTGGGGCTGGCCCCGTGGCCAAGTGGTTAAGTTTGCACACTCCACTGCAGGCAGCCCAGTGTTTCGTTGGTTCGAATCCTGGGCGCAGACATGGCACTGCTCATCAAACCACACTGAGGCAGCGTCCCACATGCCACAACTAGAAGGACCCACAACAAAGAATATACAACAATATACCGGGGGCTTTGGAGAGAAAAAGGAAAAAATAAAATATTAAAAAAAAAAAAACAGATACCAGCTAAAAAGAGAATGAAGAATTCTTGAAACAAAATCTAGGAGGTTAGAATCCAGAGAAGTAATCCAACATTCAATACACCTTTTATGTGGGCGACATTTAACAATCCATAAGGTAAAAATACACAAACTGAGTTATAGCTATGAAATGAGGGAGATAAAAGGGAAACTGCAGGATCCACACACAGCTGAAAGTCTGATAAACACTCCTTCACCTTAAGCTGGGACAAGACCTCAAGACTTTGCTTCATCTGGGTGATTCTGGGGATCTCAAGCCTTGAACTTGCTGTAAGGTGGTCCTAAACTAGTAGGGCCTGCAGACTACTGGTAAAAGCAAACAAAAATTCTCTCTGGAAGAAGATTCAATTATCGCAATGTCTCAAAATTTTCCTACAAATAGGTTTTCAAATACAATGACCAGAATACAGTCAAAGAGACATAAGCATACAAGGAATTTTTAAAAGACCCTATAAATAAGAAGCAGTAGAAAAAAACAAAAGAGAGACAACAGAAAGACTTCAACACAAGAACCTTAGATATTAAGGTTTTCAGACCCAGACTATAAAAATCACTATTTTTACTACAATCAAAGAAATAAAAGAAAAACTTGAAAACGTCATCAAGAAACTGCATACTTTAAAAAGTGGCATCACAGAAGTGAAAAGAATCCAGTGGCAGCTGTACAACTGAAAAGCATTCAGCAAAATTAAAGGTTCAGTGGACAGATTTAACAGCAAATTAGGCATAGCTGAAGAGATCATTGATAAGCCAAAAGATAAGGGAGAAGAAACTACCCAGGATGAAGCATGAAGGAAAATATACATATATTTAATATTTCCATATATATATGGAAAATACAGATGAAAAGGAACAAGAGCCAGAGAATAGTGAGAAAGTTTAATGTACATTTATTCAGAATTCCATATAAGAAGATAGAATAAATAGAGGCAATATATGAAGATATAACGACTGAGAATTTTCCAGAACTTATGAAATTCACCAAACCATACCTTCATAAAGCTTAAAAAATCCCAAATAGGATAGATAATTTTTTAAAGTCACACCTAGACATATCATAGTGAAACTACATAAAGTCAAAGAGAAAAATGTCCTAAAAGGAGCCAGAAAAAAGCAGACAGAATCTTCAAAGGAGCAACAGCTGGCCTGACTGCTAATATCTCAAGAGAATATATGGATGCCAAGAAACAGTAGAATGAGATTATCAATATACTGAAAGAAGATAATTAGCAACCTGCCATAATGGTATAAAGCCATTATATCTTCATAGACTGCCTCTGTTTATACCCAGCAAAAAAATAGCCTTCAAGAATAAAGGTGAATAGAAGAGAAAATTCCATTTATGGTAACAACAAAGAAGATAAAATACTTAAGAACAGATTTAACAAGAAATATGTAAAACCTATATAAGGAAATTTAGAAAACACTCCTGAAAGACATAAAACTAGACTTGAACAGATGGAAAGACATCTTTTCTAAGATTATCCCTTGTTCTTAGAAAGGATGGATAAATATCATAAAGATGTCAGTTCTCTCTAAGTTAATTTAAAATTTTAATGCAGTCCCAGTAAACAACACCAACAAGATTTTTTATGGAACTAGGCAAGATGATACTAAGCTTGATCTGAAAAAATTAAAATGTAAAAGAATTAGGAAAATACTGAAAAAATACATGCTATAGGTAAAGCATAGAGGGGTTTCAGGGAAGTGAAAACACTCTGTACAATACAACAATAATGGATACGTATCACTATACATGTGTCCAAACCCACAGGATGTACAACACTAAGAGTGAACCCTGATGTCAACTGTGGACTTGGGTTGATTATAATGTGTTAATGTAAGTTCATCAATTATAACAAATTCACCACCTGGTGGGGGATGTTGGTAATAGGGGAGGCTGTACATGTATGGGGCCAGGGGATATATGAGAAATTTCTGCATCTTCTTCTCAATTTTGCTGTGAACCTAAAAAACAAAGGCTTTAAAAATAAGTAGTTACATACATAGACAGGTAGGTGGGTAGGTAGATAGGAAGGAAGGAAGGAAGAAAGAAAGAGAGAGAGAGGGAGACAAATGCTACACGAGGGACTAGCCCTACCAGATATTAAAATGTACTATAAAGATTCTATACTTGAAACAGTATGGTGCATAGGAATAGACAGAAGGGTGGAATAGAATAGAAAGTCTGGAAATAGACCCAAGTACACATAAAACTTTAGTATATAGTAAAAGCTGCATTTCAAATAACAGGTGGGGAAATGGAGTTTTTAATAAATGGTACTAGGAAAATTGATTAATCACTCAGAAAAAATTAAATTAGATCCATGCCCCCAAAAATACACAAGAATAAACTCTAAGAGGATCAGACATCTAAATATAAAAATGAAACCATGCAAGTACCAGAAGAAAACAGGGATGAATTTTGCTTGAATTTGAGTTTAGGAAAAGGCTTTCTAACTATGGCCCCAAATCCAGATCCTATAAAAGAAAAAATTGATAAATTTGACCATATAAGAATTTTTTTTTAAAACTCCTGCATTTTTTACCATAAACAAAGTCAACAGAACAAAAAAAAACTTCTGCAATGTATCACAGATAAATTAACAGTATCCCTAATTTTAATATATGCCTTAAAAATGGAGGGAAATAACATCAATCCTTCTAAACTCTTCAAAAAAATTGAAGAGGAAGGAACACTTCCTAATCCCAGACACAGATACTACAAGAAAAGAAAACTACAGGCCAATAACCCTTATCAATATTGATACAAAAATTCCCAACAAAGTATAACAAGCTGAATTCAGCAGTATATTAAAAAGATTATACATTATGACCAAGTGGGATTTATTCCTAGAATGCAAGGATGACTCAACATATAAAAATCAATAAATGTAATACTCCACGTTAATAGAATGAAGGGGGGAAAAAACATAATCATCTTAATTGATGCAGAAAAGCATTTGACAAAATTCAACATCTTTTCATGATAAAAATACTCAGTAAACTAGAAATAAAAGGAAACTTTCTCTACATAATAAAGGCCATACATGAAAAACCCATAGTTAATATCATACTCAACAGATTTTTCCTCTTAGGAACAAGACAAGGATGCCTGCATTGGCCACTTCTATTCAACATAGTACTGGAAGTTCTAGCCAAAGCAATTAGGCAAGAAAAAGAAATAAAAGGCATCCAAATGGAAAGAAAGAAGTAATAGTATCTCTATTCACAGATGACATGATCTCATATGTAGAAAATCCTAACATTCCACAAAAAGACTGTTAGATCTAATAAATGAGATCAGCAAAGTTGCAGGATATGAAACATAACACATAAAAATCAGTTGCATTTCTATACACTAGCAGGGATCAATCTGAAAAGGAAATTAAGAAAACAATTCAATTTATAATAATGTCAAAAAGAATAAAATACTTAGGAATAAATTTTACCAAAGAGGAAAAAGATTTGTACGCTGAAAACTATGAAACAACACTGAAAGAAATTAAAGAAGATACAAAAAAATGAAAGACATCTCATGTTCATGATTGGAAGACTGAGTATCATTAAGATGACAGTACTACCCAAAGTGATCTACAGATGCAAGCAATCCCTTCCTATCAAAATCCCAACTGCATTTTTTGCAGAACAGGAAGAGCCAATCCCCAAATTCATCTGGAATTCAAGGGACCCCAAATAGCCCAAAAAAATCTTAAAAATGAAAAAGTTGGAGGATTCATACCTTCTGACTTCAAAAATTAACTATAAAGGAATAGTTATCACAAAAGTGTGATGCTGGCATAAGGACAGACATGTAGATGAATGGAATAGAGGCCAAAAATAAACCCTCATGTATATGGTCAACTGATTTTTGACAAGGATGTGAGGACCATTCGATGGGAAAAAGGACAGTCTTTTCAACAGATGGTGCTGGTAAAAATGGATAGCCACATGCAAAAGAATGAAATTGAATCCTTACCACACACAATATACAAAAATTAACTCAAAATGGATCAAAGATGTAAACCAAAGAGCTACAACTATAAAACTCTAAGACAGAAACATAGGGGCCAAAGGTAGAAACAACCCAATTGTCCATCAGCAGATGAAGGGATAAATAAAATGTGGTATACACATATGATGGACTATTCTTCAGCCATAAAAAGGAATGAAGTCTGATCCATGCTACAACATGGATGAACCTTGAAAACATTATGCTGAGTGAAATAAGGAAGACACAAAAGGACAAATATTGTATGATTCCACTTATATGAAAATCTAGAGTAGGTAGGTCATGGAGACAGAAGGTAGATGAGAGGTTAAGAGGGTGTGTGGGAGAGGAGAATGGGTACAGAGATTCTGTTTGGAGTGATGAAAAAATTTTGCAAATAGTGGTGACGGTTGCACAACATCGTGAATGTAATTAATGCCCATGAATTGTACACTTAAATGGTTATAATAGCAAATTTTATGTTTCATATATGTGTTTATGTATATATATATTTTTACCACAATTCAAAAAAAGTAAGGAAGTCCTCAAAGAATCATACGGATATGTCAAAAGGACACAGGAGCCAACTTGGGGGGTTGCTACTGGCCAAATCTGGGATAATTTGAGCACCAATATAAATAGCATTTATAATCAAGAATTACAGCCTACCAAAAAAACCCCCTCTATAACTATAAATAAATAGTAGAAATACAACTAATAACCATATAAAGAATAATGGAATTAGAAAATCACCATGGGAGAGTCATAATAATAATAGGTGATTCAGGCAAGAATGATCAAGGGACTAAAACTAGTAAGTAAAAGTGTGAGTAATAGGATATTTATATGGTTTCAACGTACCCTCTGGAAGATATTTATTAATTCAAAAGGGTGAAATTACAGTGGGGGAAAAATACTCACACACACTATCCAGACAGAGAGGATAAAACAAAGGTATTAATATTACATTTGGGGAATCTGAGTAAAGCGTACTGGGAATTCTTTGTACTACTCTTAAAACTTTTCTGTAAGTCTGCACCTATCCCAAGATGGAAAATCAAAATAAAGAATAAAGTTGAAATAAAGACATTTTAGGTAAACAAAAATGGGGAGGAATGGTTAGCAGATTGAACCAAAGGAAATTTCTAAGCATAAATTTTAGGCAGAAGAAAAATGATCCCATATGGAATGTCAGAGAAGCAAGAAGAGGTGAAGAGTAAATGCAGTGGTCACCATGTGGGTAAGGGTGAATGAACACTGACGTCATAAAATAACTATAAAAATGCCTTGTGGGGATTTTTAAAAATATAAAATTGAACTAGACAACAACAATAGCAGGTAATTCAGAATGGGAAATGATGGAATTAGTGTGCTTGAAGGTATACAGTGAGGTCTTTGATTAACATTATACTTTGATAAATCAGAGAATAATTTTGAAGTTTTAGGTAACCACTGTAGAAAATAATATATAATTTCCAATCTAGCGGTAGGGGAAAGAATGATGACATCATTCTTTAAAAAAATCAATCCAAAACAAGTCAGGAGACGAGAAAAAATAGAGAAGAGGTGATACAAACAGAAAGCCCAGATTTGAGCCCAAATATATCAGTATTCACTCTCAAGTAAATGAACTAAAAGACAAAATGGATAAAATAATAAAATTTAACCATACACTGCTCATAACAGACGCATCTAAAACATAAAGATATAGAAATGTTGAAAGCAAAAGAATGGGAAAATTATATAGCATGTAAATAAAAACCAAAAGAAAGCTGAAGTAATTATTTTACTGTCAGACAAAATAGAATTTAAAGCACAATTGTATTGTAAGGAAAATAGGGCACCTCAGAGAAAGCTTTCACATCCACCATTAAGTGCAATGTTTGCTGCTCCTTCACTAGATAGAGATTATGATGAAGAAGCTATAGGTAACATGCTCAGTGACAAAATAGGTTTCTTTTTAGGATCAGGAATAAATCACTTATACGAAAGGACAGTACATGAACAGATGCTCAACATCACTAATAATCAAGGAAATGCAAATCAAAACCACATTGAGACATCACCTCTTGCCTGTTAGAATGGCCATCACCAAAAAGACAAGAGATAACAAACGCTGGTGAGGATGTGAAGAAAAGGGAAGCCTTGTGCACTGTTGGTAGGAATGTAATTGGTACAGTCACTATGGAAAACAGTACGGAGGATCCTCAAAAAACTAAAAATAGAACTACCATATGATCCAGCAATTCCACTTCTGGGAATATAGTCAAAGGAAATGAAAACACTAACTCAAAAAGATATCTGCACCCCTATGTTCACTGCAGCATTATCTACAACAGCCAAGATATGGAAACAACCTAAGGGTCCATCAAGGGATGAAAGGATAAAGAAGATGCAGTGTACATGTACACAATGGAATATTACTCAGCCATTAAAAAAAACAAGGAAATCCTGCCATTTGCAACAACACGCATGGACCTTGAGGGCATTACGCTAAGCGAAATAAGTCTGACAGAGAAAGACAAATACTATATGATCTTACTTATATGTGGAATCTAAAAAAAAAACCAAACTCATAGAAAAAGAGATCAGATTTGTGGTTACCAGAGGTGGGGAGATGGGGGGTGGGGGATTGGAGAAAGGTGGTCAAGAGGTACAAGTGTCCAGTTACAAGATAAATAAATTCTGGGGCTATAAGGTACAGCATGATGACTATAGTTAACGCTGCTGTAGGATATATTTAAAAGTTGTTAAAAGAGTAAATCCTAAGTGTTCTCATCAGAAGGAAAAAAAATTCTTTTTTTCTTTTTTTGCTTTCTCTTTTTATAAATCTATATGAGATGATGGGTGTTAACTAAACTTACTGTGGTAATCATTTCACAATATGTCTAAGTCAAACCACTATGCTGTACCTCTGAAACCCACACAGTGATGTATGTCAATTAGATCTTAGTAAAACTGGAAGGAAAAAAGAAGAAATCACTGGTGTCCACCATTACCAGTTCTGCTCAGTACTGTACTGTAGCCGGCAGAGAAAGTCATGGAAAAGAAAAAAAAAAGCACAAAGATTAGAAAGAAAGAAACAAAACTGTCATTAACCACAGATTATCTATACTTGGAAAACCCAAAAGCACTGACATCAAGAATTTTAGCTTAGAGCACTGTGGTGGGTTACACCGTCACTTGACACAGCCCGTCACCATCGTTAATCCAACCTCCACACATGTTCATTGAGCGAGTGTTCAATACTATACATGGGGTTTTGCTAAAACACCTATGTTCCAGTGAAGCATTTCTCAATCACCTGAGACAATGGTTAAAAATGTAGATTTATGGATCCCACCCCCGAGTTATAAAATCAAAATGTCTACAGTTTAGACCTGGGAATCTTCACTCTTCAAATTTCCCAGTGATCCACTGGTGTACTAAACCATTATGATGGATTCCAGAGGAACGCTATAATTCTGTTACTTCTAATAGTTTCTTAGGAATGCTGCTAAATAATACTCCTCAATTACAAGCCAGTAAAAGCCACCCGTCAAATCCCAATCCATTTCACTTATAAACAGCATATTTTAACGCATCTGCTTTTGAAATCTCTCTCTTACTCAATTAATTTTGCTGGCCTCTCTGATGTCAACACAGCAGAATGTCTATAAAGCATATGTTCAAAGTAATACTAGATTCTCACCCCAAAATACACAGAAATAAATATGTAGGCAAAAGAAGAAAGTAAACACACTTGTATGCAATGTGATCTGTTTTCTTATAACATAAAAAAAATCCCAACTAGCACAATGTTTTTAGTAGAAAGGCAATTTAATTTTATCCATGGCTTACCCTATGAGTGAACTATTTTAGCTCAAGCAGTACCTTGAAGTTGCCTCTCAAACAACCACGATAGAGTTAAAACTGCTTGCTGCTAATCCTGATGTTTGGCCTAGACTAGGGATCAATTCCAGTTTAAGTGTACAGACAAATAATTAATAAAGAGACTGAGAAAGCACAGGCTGTGTGATGGAATTTAACCACACCATGACACTGACCTAGAGGGCAGCATTATTGTAACTATTTTTAAGAATTACAACTTAGAGCTCGTTATGTGTCAGTCACATTACGACTGACAAAACAGCTCACAATGGATTTGGCATTAACTTTATAATAAATTTAATCATCCTCCCTACAGACAAGGATCTAATTTTACTACATATGAAAGGAAAATATGCATTGCTATTCTCCTAAAGACCTAATGAATTATAAGACTTAAATTTAAATTATTTTTAGAAAATCATCTCCCATCGCTCCCCTATACTTGTGCCAGTTGAAGTGAATAGCTAATTATTCCCCAAAGACACACACACACACATACACACTCTCACTCTCTCTCTCTCCCTCTCACTCACGCTCCATCCTGTGCTTTTATAGCCAGGATAAATGTAGCTACATTGTTGAAATGCCATCAGTCCTTCAAGGTTCATCTCCAACACTGCCTTGTCCACAACCTCTCAAACTGGATTCCTTCACTGCTGGGTAAATTGTCTTTATTTCATCTTGTCCTCCTGAGGGCAGAGGCTGGATTTTACCTCACTTGGCATCGTGCCTCACCTTCCCCACCTCCTGTGCAAAAAGGAGCTTCTCCAGAAATTAATTGGTGACCCTTTAAGTCAATGTGCCAATTCATTAAATTCGTTTGGTTTTGCTACCCAAATATAATTCCCACTTCTTCGATATATGCCTCTTTGCTAAAAGAATAAAGAGCCAGTTAGGAGAATACATTTGGATTTTTTTTTTACCCAAAAGTAGGCACAATAATGACTTAAACTGTTAGAGAAATAAATCCACAGCCCAAAGCTGTGCTGTTTCTATTATACGCGCTGTAAAACCTAAGCTGCCGCCTTGCAGTACCTGCCGATGCTCCCCACCGAGCCCTCATTGTACAGAGGGGAGGCCACAGACATCTTGTGCGGAAACCACCAGGCCTTCTCTCCCAGGGGGAGGATATCTGTGCCACCCATCAATGGCTTGGTATCGAAATGATAAAGAAACAAAGAACATTTAAAAATCAAAACGGCAGCATTCAACAACAAGTGACCAAAACTTGGGTCATGAGGACATTAAACAAAACTAAGCTATTTTAAACGAAAGTAGACATAAGGAATAATGAAACAGGCAAGAATAAAACACTAAGAGCAAAATAAATTTATACATAAGAAAACTATTTTTCAAAATTCTTGCCCGGCTTTGGATGCTCTGTCTGCCTCCCAGCTACAAACACATTCTTCACACACGCTGGGAATGCTGCGCAAAACTAGTCAGCATTCAGAGGCTTAACCCACACTCCCAGTGCTGTGCCTGTGGGCTTAATAGTCAGATGGCCATTTGTCCTCGGGAGAGGTTAGGGGTTGAAATGCAAATATGCAAGCAACTGAGTTCTCTCCCTAAGATAGCTGGAAAAAGCACGATCCCTACTGCTATTTTTTTAAAAAAGGAAAAAAGCTTGCAATCTTAGAGATTTGTTTAAATACCTCAGTATAATACAATTTTGAGGGAGAAAACAATGGAAAGGAACAAACACACTTGTCCTGGGTAAAATCTATCCACCGGCGAAAAGGTTGACATACTTGTGAGAGGTGATTTCCAAGACTCACTGAAGATTTATTGATTTATCAATCGGCGCCTTGGGCACTGGATTCTGCCCAAGGGAAAATGAACAATTCCAACTAAACTAACATATTCTATTATGAACAAAAACGAATGCAAGAATCAATCCTGTCACTTTGTACAACATCCAATTATGAAAAATTATTTCTATTCTTTTGGGGATACCTAAAATTAAAAGTTATTTAACGAAAGAAATAATGTATTAAATAACCATAATTGAAGCCAATAGACATTTTTAAAGGATGGCTTTGACATGTTTTAAAGGAGATAAGGGAATCTCAGAAATGCAATTGCATAACTGGGTTAAGAACATAATTTTTTAAGTCAGACTACCTGGAGTGACTGCCACCTCTACCACTTAGCAGATGCATTCTCTTGAGCTTCTCTAAGCCTCAGTTTTGTCATCCATAAAATGGAGAGCTGCAGTTGTCCTTAGGAGAATGAAAAGTGATAATGAATATAAAGCACTTGTCACGGTCGCTGGCATACATCAACTTTCTGCTGTGGCGGTTCCATTTTTATTACTGTCATTCTAAAATCACACGATGTGTAATTCTAGGATGATGGATTACAACACGGACTGGCATTGGAGCTGAAACACTTCCCAGAGTAAAAAGGACCTTTCAAGTTTTTTTCAGCGTCGTTCAGTATCAACTGACAGGTTAAAAAAAATTAGTAGTTAAGTAATATATATTAAACTTTCTTTAGTGTTACCCATTGACCAGAAAAATCAACATCTATGAGGATGTTTGAAAGGAGGGGTCATCAAACCATAGCTCGTGGGTCAAGTCTGGTCCACCACCTATTTTTATAAATCAAGTTTTACAGGAACAAAGTCACACCCGCTCATTGATACAGTGCCCCGGCTGTTTTGGCACTAGAGAGAGAGAGAGACATTGACAGAGTTGCGTAGCTGTGACCAAAACCGTCTGGCCTACTGTTTTTACCATATTGTCTTGGGTGAGGTATGGTGAGGCCAGATGCAGATCAAGAGAGAAACTGGAAAGAGTTCCACAATTTTGTCACTCATAGTTCCCTGGGGGAGGACACAGCAAACCACCCAGGGCCACTCAGGGAAGCACCAGGGTTGATCACAAGGCAGAGGGACAAGGGGAACGGAGGGCAAGTACCTTCATCATAGTTTCCACAGAAAGGAAACGATGAAAACAGCGTAGGCAGGCTTAAGCTAGGTTAATTTGAATCATTTCAGAGGGCTCTGAGGGCATTGGGGCTGTCCTTGGTTGTCAAATATCTGGCCCGGGGTGGGTATACAGTGGCCCAGGGGTGAGAGCCCCATGAGGGAGGTAGTTGGGAGCATGGACTTAAACGGCTGCTCAAGGAAAAGAACTGACCAGCCCCTAACGAGGGTCTCAAAACTGGGTCCAGACAGCATTTTACAAAGTCTGTTACACCTGCAAAGCCTAAAATATTTACTACGTGTGCCTTTAAAGGAAAGTTTGCTGGCTCCTGGTCTAAAAAGGAAGTCTAGGCGTTCAGTTTAAGATGGAGATCACAACCCATATCTCAGAGGTGCTCTCCACAAATGCTTACAGAAAGGGTTCGGGGAATTTCAAATAGGTAAAAAGCTAAATCCATACTGGGAATGAGGGAAAGTCATGGGGTCAGTTCTCAGCACCACCATCAGTCCCACAGGCTGCAGTGAACCCCAAGACTCAGCTGCAGTTCACAATGGCCCCCAGGTAAGAGGGCTAGACACTGTGGCTCTCACCATGGCAGTGGAGCCCAGTGGCCAAGAACTCAGGCTCTAAGGTCTGACAAACCCAAGTTCCAATTTTAGCTCCACCACTTCCCAGCAGTGTGCTCTTGAACAAGTTACCTATATTGGTTATCTACTGCTGCATAACACATTATGCCAAAACTTAGTGGCTTAAAATAATTACCATTCATTATCTCAAATAGTTTCTGAAGATCAGGAATCCAGAAGCAGCTCAGCTGGGTGGTTGGGCTCAAGATCTCTCACAAAGTTGCAGTCAAGCTGCCAGCCGGGTCTGCAACCATCTGAAGGCTCGAATGGGGCTGGAGAATCCACTGCCGAGCTCATTCCTTTGGTTGCTGGCAAGTCTCAATTCCTCGCTGGCTAGTAGACAGTGTCCTTACCCCAGGGGCCTCTCTGTAGACTGCCTGACTGAACTTATAATACTTTCCCCAGAACAAGTGATCTGAGAGCGAGTGAGCAAGACAGTGGCCAAGAAGGAAGCTTTAGTCTTTTATAACCTAATCTCAGAAGAAACATACCCTCACTTCTTTTGGATGTTATTGGTCCCACAGACCAGCCCTGGTGTAATGTGGGAGGAGACTATACAAATATGTAAATACCAGGAGGTGAGGATCATTGGGAACCATCTTGGAGGCTGGCTACTGCATTACCTAAGTTATCCAAGTTTTAGTTCTATCGTCTATAAAGTTGGAATAATTATAGTCCTTGGCTCAGAAGGTAATTATAAGGTTTAACTGAGAGAATGCATGGAAAGCCCTATCATAGTGCTGGCACTCAGAGAAGCACTCAATAAATGCTAGCATCTGTTATTGACCTTATTGTTGCTATTCCTACTGCTGCTACTTCCACAACAATAACAAAAGGAAAAAAACAAAGCAAAACGCTTCAGCCCCACAGGGAAGTTCCCTGCCCTTGGCTGCTTCTGGGTGAGCTCTCTTCTACTCTGCACAGACAATCGTAACTCTGTCTGGAAAAATAAATCCCTGGCAAATGCAAACTATTCTCTTCTCCTCTCACCTTGACCTGAAATACTTGAAACAGGTACCCATCATAGAATAACTGATCAAACCTATTATTATTTAAGCATTGGCCAAACATAGTTCCCTCTATAAAGATGAACCAAAAATTATCTAAGAATAAGAAATTCAATAGCTTAAAATAAGAAATAAATTCATTGTAAGAAATTGGAGAAACTTCAGAAAACATCAGTTTGAATATTTAGGACATTCATTCATTCAACAAGTATTTATTGAGCAATTGTTGTGCACTAGACACTGTTTTAGAAGCTGTGTAAACAACCTTGACTACAACAGACAAAAGTCTCTGCCCTTCTGGAACTTTCAGGCTAGTGGGAAATAAACAAATACATAAATAGGTTAAAAATAATGGAGTATGTTAGTGGGTGGTAAGTTAGATGTAAGGAGGCAGGTAGACACACAAGTCTGGAGCTCAGAGGAGAAGTGTGAGTAGGGGTTATAAATTCGGAGTTTCCATTAGAGAGATGATATTTAAAACCTGCGATGGATATGATCATCAAAGGGGTGAGGGCAGGGAAAAGGTCTAAGTCCTCCAGCATTTAGAGATGGAGAAATAAAGAACTCCACGAAGAAGTGGCCAATAATGTAGAAGGAAAACCAAGAGAGTGGTGTCCCCAAAGCCATTGATGAAAAGGTATCGGGAGTGATCAGTTGTGTCAGATGCCATTGGTAGGTCAGGTAATGTCAGGATGTGAACTAACTAATGGATTTAGTGACACAGAGGTCACTGGTGACCTTGGCATGAGAGGTATTGGTGGAGTGGTAGCAGTGAAGGACTGACTGGAATGGCTTCCAGAGAGACTGGGAGGGGAACCGGAGACAGTGAATATAGATAATGCAAGGATTTGGGCCATAAAAGTAAGCAGAGAAATGGGTGGTAATTGGAGGAGAAAATGGGGCTATGAACGAATTTCACTCTTCATAATGCAAATAATCCAGTAGGGAAGGAAAAATTGATGATAAAGGAAAAAAAGGAGAGAGATGCTGTAACAAATGTCTCAGAAGGTGAGAGGGGACAGAATCTAGTGCACGGTGGAGGCTGACTCAGACAAGGGGCAGAACATCTGTCCTCAGTGGTAGGAGGGAAGGCAGAGTGCCTGGGCACAAAGGCCAGAAGGTGGGTAGTGTGTCCCATTGCTCTCTGCCCCTCCTCATTATACCCCTGACCAGGCAGGGCTGTAATTACCCCGTGTTTGCCTGTGTGCTTCTCTAAGACCTGTGAGAGTCACCGTGCTGATCAGCATCAGGTCAGCAGCACTCAGAACAAAGCCTGGCACAGGGAAAGTACCAACACATATGGTGAATGGCTCAACGGAAAAATGAGTGAACGTAAACAAATGCAGACATTAAAAAAACTGTAAAGCTAGAAGTTTTAATACAATGTGGTAGTGGCACAAGACAAAACAGACAGATCAGTGGAATAAAAAATCTAAAAAACAAACCCAAGTGCATATGAGTGTTGTGTGTGTTTGCACAGTGATACACACACACAAATATGATAAAAGTGACATTGCCAACAAGCTGTTACTGCTTAATAAATGCTATTAACCTGCTAAATAAACAGGAAAAAAAAATGTTTGTTATGTCACACCACATGCAAAAAGTAAATTATAGGTGAATTAGAGGTTTAAATTTTTTCAATGAAAGGACCAAAATATGTGAATAGTTGTAGAATCTTAGATCAATACCAAGAGCGGAAACATAAACAAAAAAGAAAAGAAAATTACAGCAAAACTTTATAGTTCAAAACATCACAAACCAAATAACAAGAAAAATTAAAATGCAAATTATAAGCTGGGAAGGTTACTTCTAATACAGATGAGATTCTAATGTATTCCTTAATACATATAAAGAATTCTTAAACATCCAGACAAAATGCATACATGCAAATGTGTGGGTGCATGTGTATATACATCCACATATTGTCTAGCAATGTCTACTGACAAGGCCTAAAAGCAAAACATCCCAGTAGCAATGAGCACACATAGTGTCCATATCTTGGTCTCTAATACCATTCCATGTTCAAAAGAATTAGGATCCTTGGGCCAGCTCCAGTTGCCCAGCGGTCAGGTTCAGCACACTCTGCCATGGCAGCCCAGGTTCGGCTCCTGGATGCTGACCTACACCACTCATCTGTCAGTGGCCATGCTGTGGCAGTGGCTCACATATAAAAAATGGAGGAAGATTGGCAACAGACGTTAGCTCAGGGCAAATCTTCCTCAGCAAAAAGAAAAAAAAAGAATTAGGATCCTTGGAGAAATGAATGAATTTTTGGACTGGGAAGGTGTATGATGAGCCTGGAATATCTTGTTAGAACAGAAAGTAAGAGAATGCCCCCCCAAAATTAATAGAGGCTCACAAAGACACAGGAGCCAGATTGAAGGGACTCCCACAGTCCAAAACTGGGACAATGTGAGTGCCAAAATAATAAATATAAATAAATCACAAACCATTGAAAAGTAGAAATCTGGGGGCAGGCCCTGTGGCAGAATGGTTAAGTTCGTGCACTCCGCTTTGGCGGCCCAGGGTTCAGATCCTGGGCACAGACATGGCACCACTCATTAGGCCTTGCTGAGGTGGCGTCCCACGTGCCACAACTAGAGGGACCCACAAGTAAAATATACAACTATGTACTGGGGGGATTTGGGGAGAAAAAGGCATGGGGGAAAATAAAATAAAAGTAGAAATCCATAAGTACATACGGATGATAGATGATAGATTAGATAGATAGACAGACAGACGGATGATGGATGGAGAGAGAGACAAACAGAAGAGAAGAGAGGATTCTTGCTTACAGTAGATGCCTAGCACCAACTAGAAAACACGGAGGAAACACCACAGTTGGAAAATCATCATTTTACAGTGATGGAGTGCAAGACACTCTATCCCAAAATACAGCATCTCGGCATATGGAATATCCTAAGCTGAAGGAGTTTGAGAAAATGGCAGAAGCTGGAGGGTCACTCTGACCTCCTTACCTCGCCCTTCTTCCCTGAAACAGGCCATAAATGTCCCATGTGAAAGGTGTGCTCCCTGTACCCAGAGGAAAGAAGACATTCTTATCAGCAGAGGCAGGAACTGAGGGCCAAGAAAGCTGTGTAAACAGCCTTGTTAAACTAACCCTTAGCTTCCTAGTCACTTCTTCACCATTTACTGCCCCAGCCCCAACCCCAACTCTTTGTCAATTCTTCACAAATTCGTTGTTTCTTTGTCCAAAATATATAAACGTTTCCTGCTCCGGTCACTTCTTTGCGTCTTCGTTCTCTTGGGAAGGCTTCCACATACATGTAAAAATTCAATAAAATGTGTATGCTTTTCTCCGTTAATCTGTCTGTCAGTTTAATTTTCAGACCCAGTCAGAGACCCTAAGGAGGTCAAGGAAAACATTTTCCTCCCCTGCGGCCACCATAGTGAAGATTATCAAGGCACGGTCCTCAATGGGGGCAGACACGGGAGGGAACGTTGATGAGAAGCAGGATGTGCACAGCCTTAAAGGGTCTCCTCATAGCTGGCTTATTAGTTTTAAGGGGAAAAATAGTTAACTATCCAGTGGACAAACAGGACAACAACTTGATTAGATGATCAAAATGAATATGACCATTGTGGGACAGACGGACATCGAGGGTCTCCAGATGGACATGCTCAGGACACCTCCCATGTAAGTGATATTCTAGCCAAGAATGCATTTCCTAAATCCAGTCATGAAAAAGCATCAGAGACGCTCAAAATGTGCGACATTCTAATAAAAAATTGAGAGGTCCTAACTGCTATGGTCTGAATGTTTGTCCCCCCACATTCTATGTTGGAAACTTACCCCCCAAGGTGATGGCACTAGGAGATGGGCCTCAGGGAGGTGCTTAAGTCCCGAGGGCAGAGCGCTCATGAACGGGATGAGTGCCCTTTAAAGGGCTGACAGAGCTCCCTACCCTCCTTCCACCATGTGAGGACCCAGCAAAGGCCACAGTCTGCAGGGCCTTCTGGGGAAGCCAACCATTCTGGCAGCCTGATCTTGAGGTTCCAGCTTCCAGAACTGCAAGAAGTCAGTTTCTGTTGTTTCTAAGCCACCAGCCTGTGGTACTTTGTTGTAACAGCCTGAATGGACTAAGACAATCGTCTTTTAAAATGTCAATGACATAAACGCTGTGGAAATGCTCCAGCTTAAAGGAGCCTAAAGACACAGGACAGCTACCTGCAACATCTGATCCCGGACTGAATCTTGATTTGAGGAGAAACAGTGCTAGAAAGGATGTTATTGGGTCAATTGACAAACCTGGAATGCTGACAGTAGATTAGATGGAGGTACTACGCAAATTTACCGAAGTTGATAGTTGTACCTGGGTAATGCAGGAAAACCTTCTTATTTCTGGGTAATACTCACTGAAGCATTTAGAGGAACAGGGCCATGAGACAGGCAATTTACTCTCCAATGGTTCAGGAAAAAAATTAGATACATAGCGAAAAGAAAAATAGGCAAAATGTTAATAATATGTGAATCTGGGTAAAGTGTATACAGGTCTTCTTTGTACTACATTTAGACTGTCAATTTTCTGTAAATGCAAAGTTATTTCCAAATGAAAAGTTTAAAAAAAAATCAAGACAGAAAAACTAACATCCAATCAGAAAAAGTGGCACAGGACATGAGCAGACAACGCACATGAGAATAAACATAAAAAGACTGCTTAGCCTTAGTAATGACAAAAATTCCAATTAAAATATGTGTCACTGCATTCAAGTCTTGTGACATCACTTTCTCAATTCGGGTCACCCAGACTTCTCTGACTAAAACTGCACCCTCCTCCCTACCCCTTAACCTGCTCTGTTTTTTCTTTTTTCTGTAGCATTTATTGCTTTCTAAAACATGAAAAGATTTACTCAATTACTACATTTATTATTTACGTTTGTCTCCTCCACTAGAACATAAGTCTCATGAGATCAGGGGCTGTTCTCTTTCATGAATCTGTCCTGAGCACTGAAAGTAATACCTGGTCCATGACCAGCAACCCACACCCATCTGTTGAACGACACAGCAGATTAACGCAGTTTGGGTTTTTTTAAATAATGATAAGACCCATAGTAGGTGAGCGTGTGAATAACCCAGACTCTCTCATGTACTGCTGATAGGAGGGTAAAGTGACGAAATGAACCACATATAGCCATACTACAAAACACTAAATAATCATTAAAAGTGATGTACAATGTGGCGAAATGCTCGTTACACTATTATGCAAAAAATACAAATTATCAAATAGCATGTACAGTATGTTTCCACTGTATATTTTGTTTTTAAACTGGAAACAGCAGAGGGTATATATAACAAAATCTTATTTACGAGATTACAAGTGTTTTTACTTTCTTCTTTTGCTGTACATATCTATTTTCCACAATGAATATGTATTACATGTGTAGCAGGCAGGGGAAAAGTTTTGTTTTTTTTTTTAGATTGATTTTTTTTTTTTAATTTTTTCCTTTTTCTCCCCAAAGCCCCCCAGTACATAGTTGTATATTCTTCGTTGTGGGTCCTTCTAGTTGTGGCATGTGGGATGCCGCCTCAGCGTGGTTTGATGAGCAGTGCCATGTCCGCGCCCAGGATTCGAACCAACGAAACACTGGGCCGCCTGCAGCGGAGTGCGCGAACCTAACCACTAGGCCACGGGGCCAGCCCCGGCGAAAAGTTTTTTAAAGGGAGAAAATAGGAATTACCTAGTCAATATAAGAATGCTTTCCTGTTTTAACAAGGATACCAGAAAAGTTTTTTAAAAAGCATTTTAAACTTTTTTAATACATGCAGTTATATAGAATGGAACCTAGCAAACAAGAAGAGATGGGGAATCAAATGCACTCTATTGAAATGTCCCCATTATTGTCTGTTGTTTTTAAACTGCAAAAAGTATAAATGTGCATTAAATATATTTTATGCAGGGCCAGCCCAGTGGCGCAGAGGTTAAATTTGCATGTTCCGCTTCAGCGGCCCAGGTTCACCAGTTCAGATCCGGGGTGCAGACCTACACACCGCTTGACACGCCATGCTGTGGAAGGCGTCCCATATATAAAGTAGAGGAAGGTGGGCACGGATGTTAGCTCAGGGCCAGTCTTCCTCAGCAAAAACAAAAAAAAGAAGAAGAGGATTGGCAGCAGATGTTAGCTCAGGGCTAATCTTCCTCAAAAATAAAAAATAAAATAAAAATAAATGTTATGAAAGTTTTTCTTCTCGGTAAGATGAAGATACTCTTCTGGAACAAAATTCATAAATTCTGACCATCCCTGAAGCCAAACCAAGTCTGCCGGCTACACACGAATCTGACTTTTACTCCCTAACAAGGCGGAGCCTCCTTTGGGCTGGGCTGGGGGCCTGCAGGGCTGTGCCAACCGGATGAACCACCAGAATCAGCACAGCTTAGAATGAAAATTAATTCAGGGAGCCTTAACTCCACAAAACAGAATGACTAAAAAAGGGGGAGAAAGCCTGCGGTTTATGAATTCTAGAGTCATTATGACTCCAGGACCAGGTGTATCATACAGCAACATGGGGAAAACACCAAACATACATAAGACATCTTTTCAAATCCATCAGATAATTACAGACCATAAAGCCGTTTGGGCAACTACTATAAAATACTGCCCTCTGGTGTTGAGGTCATTCCACGTTTATTAACATAACACGAAAAGAAAAAAGAAAATCCTTTCTTTAAGTGTAAAAACCACTACCTTCAGGGACCTGTGTTTCTGGCTTGCAAAAATCTGAACACAAAATCCCACAGGATTTTACTGGAATATATTGTGGACACTTCCCTGCTGTGCCCGAAAAATACCAAGTAATGTTATTACAAGCTGTCTTAGCCGGTTCATATCAGAGAATCTTCTCTCTAGAAACTACATTCACCTGTCTCTTTGAAAAAAAATAAAGTGTTAAGAGTTTCTGCTGGGAACAGGTTTCTGGAAAATAAACCAAGGAAATTTTTCACAGGAAAATTTCTATTAATTTTGGTAGGAAGAACAAAAATAAATATGATACTATATATACTACATATTATAGAAGTATTTAACAAATTAGACAATTTTCATGCATAACAAACAAAAACATTAACAAAGACGCTGATAATAACTATCTATATATCAAATATCTTATCCCCTCCTAAAGGTACTTCAAGAAGACCATTCAGGAAGGAGGTTCTGATGGTTAAACACCCGGGAATTACCTGTGCAAATTCCGCAAAAAAATTCAAAAGAGTAATTAAGTACAAGTAACACTGTGTAACCATCGAGCCAAAGACAAACTCTGAAGGAAAAAGTTATTTTTTTTTTTTAAAAGATTTTATTTTACCTTTTTCTCCCAAAGCCCCCCGGTACATAGTTGTATATTTTCAGTTGTGGGTCCCTCTAAGTTGTGGCATGTGGGACGCCTCCTCAGCATGGCCTGATGAGCGGTGCCATGTCTGCGCCCAGGATCCGAACCGGCGAAACCCTGGGCCACCCAAGCAGAGCACGCCAACTTAACCACTCGGCCACGGGGCTGGCCGCAGAAAAAGTTATTTTAAAGACAAGGAAAGAGGTTATTTTAAAGACAGGGAAATAATGTTTAATTTTCTCACATAAATAGAGTTTACAGTGTCTACTTCTCAGTCTGGAGATATATATATATATATAAAACAAGCTCAAATAGCTAAGATTTCTAATATGTCAGATCTGAGACTTAGAATTCATAGTATATAATACTAGAAAAAAATATTTACCTAAATTTCACCATTTTTGGAGCAATTATTTTGCAACCAAATTCTTCCCATATTCTATCCGTTATGTTCAGAACTTATTAATAAATGTTTAACAAACAACATGCTTACTCAAATTAATAAAAATATCAACTAAAGGAATTTTTGACATAAATTTGTGAGATAAGTGATAATAATATTAATTATAGCTAATATTCATTGAATATTTAATATGTATCACTACCACTAAGAAGTACTTTGCCAGAATCGTTCCATTTAATCACCGCAAACTCCATCGGGAAGGTATAGCCCTATTTTATAGAGGAGGAAAATGGCACACACAGAGATTAATAATTTTTCCAAGATCATATGGCTGAAAAATGGGCAGTAGCATGAAAACCCAGGCATCCGGCCCAGAAGCTGTGTTCTTAGCTCTGCTGGACTGATCACCAGGGAAGAGATATTTGTACAAACTGTTACCCAAATTTGGACACAATATAAAATTAGCTAATTATCTACACTTACAACATATGTAACAAAAGATTAACATCCAGAATTTAGAGTTCTACAGAGTTCCTACAAATACGTAAGAAACACAGCCCAATAGGAAGATAGGAAAAGAATTTGCAGTTACCAAATGTGTATCATTTGCCCTGACCTTTCTCTTATATTCCAAGGGTCAATATCCCCTGGCTTCCTTGTTATCTCCACTTGAATGTCTTTGGCATAGCTGCTAAGAACCTATGTAAGGTGACTACATTAATTTCCTAGGGTGTTATAACAAAGTACCACCAACTGCATATAAACCAACAGAATTTTATGTTCTCATAGTTCTAGGGGCTAGAAGGTCAAATTCAAGGTGTCAGCAGGGCCATATTCCTGCCAAAACCTCTAGAGAATAGTCCTTCTTTGCCTCTTCCAGCTTCTGGTGGTTGCTGGCAATCCTTGGTTGTCCTTGGCTGGTGGCAGCATAACTCATCTCTGCTTCCATCCTCACGTGGCCATCTTCCCTCTGTTTCTGTCACTCTGTGTCCAAATGCCTGTCTTATAAGGACACCAGCCATTGGCTCAGGGCCCACGCTGATCCAGTATGACCTCATTTTAACTTGATTACATCTGCAAAGACTCTATTTTCAAATAAGGTCACATTTACAGGTACAAGAGGTTAGTACTTAAACATATCTTTTTAGGGAGACACAATTCAATCCAGTACAGTGGTATTTCAAGTTCTTGAGAGTTTCTAATTTCCCACAAATGGGCTCTGTGTGGTGTATGTGTGTATTTTGAACATGTAAATTTAAATAAATTTGCATACATACAAAACTTAGGCATACATCTACAAATAAATACATATATAAATAGATATATACATAAAGGGGACAAATTCTATAAAGAATAGGCTCTAGATTACACTGAAATATTATACTAATTTTAATATTACTTCTATCCATGCATAAAGGACACCTTTCTAAGAAAATTAATTTAACAATAAACATTTCCTATAAGATTATTCAAAGTACCAAATTCTTTGAGCAAACAATTTTTTTAGAATAATTAAAAAAGCAAGATGGGAGTTCCACACCCAGACATGATAGAGTAACTAGAATTAGACTTGTCCTCCCACTGTAAGCAACTAAAAAACTGGACAAAATATATAAACTAACTACTTTCAGACATGAACAAAGGCAGCACAAGACTGTGACCCCAGAAAGAAGGGAAACAAACAGTGTGAGCCTTACAAGTACCCTGATTTTCTGCCTCTGGGTATTTACCAAGACCATGATACAGGTAGGGAGATCCCTAAAAGCTTATAGCAAACTCAGTGAACTGAAAAGAAAGATATCAGAATTTTAAAAGTGTGAGGTAGCTGGAATGTATGGGGCACAGTACCAGAGAGGAGAAAGTTGTACAGAGAAAGAGCTCCTGATATCTGCATAGTGTTTCCCTTGTATTGCTGGCTGGATTCCAGACCATGCAGGCATAGAGTGAGATACAAGGCAAGACAATGAAAAAGTTCTTGGGAAAGAATGGCTACCAGGGATATATAAACTGAAAAACTATTGGAACTCCCAGTGTTTGAATGTTTGATGTTTGAATACCAATCAACTGAAAGAAGTGACCTTGTTGAAAACTCTGGGCATGAAGCAGAAACACCAGAAAGGTCACAGATAAGTGGTAAGATAAGGAGTAAGTGGGGTAAACTAGTCCTAGTGTAAAGGTTCTTCCAGACTCACCCTCACAAATATTAAAAACTGATTCAATAAGATCAAATTAACTCATAGATAAATCATTCAGCTTCCAAAACAAAACAAAATTCAATATAGAATTAAAGAAAATAAAACAAAATCCAAACATTAAACAAGATGATATTTACATCATTTAGCAGTAAATAAAAAATTACTAGACATGCAAAGATGCAGAAAAATGTTACCTTTAACCATGATAAAAATCAGTCAATAGAAACAGACTTGCAAATTATTGGGAGGATGAAATAAAAAAATGAAAACTTTAAAGAGATACTATAATTTGAATGTAATAACTGAAACCATAAAAATCCTGGAAGAAAATATAGGCAGTACACTCTTTGACATCCGTGTTAGCCACACCTTTTTGAATACCATATCTACTCAGGTAAGGTAAACAAAAGAAAAGTTAACAAATGGAACTACATCAAACTAAAAAGCTTCTACAAAGCAAAGGAAACCATCAACAAAATGGAAAGACAACCCACCAACTGGGAGAGAATATTTACAAATCATTTATCAGACAAGGGGTTGATACCCAAAATATATAAAGAACTCACACAACTCAACAACAAAAAAAAACTAACAACTCAATGAAAAAGTGGGCAGGGGATATGAACAGACCTTTTTCAAAGGAAGATATACAGATGGCCAACAGGCACATGAAAAGATGCTCAACATCACTAATCATTAGGGAAACGCAAATCAAAACTACAATGAGATAGCACCTTACACCAGTCGGAATGGCTGTAATTAAGAAGACCAAAAACAACAAATGCTGGAGAGGATAGAGAAAAGGGAACGCTCATACACTGCTGGTGGGAATGCAAACTGATGCAGCTACTACGGAAAACAGTATGGAGATTCCTCAAAAAACTAAAAATAGAGATACCATATGACCCAGCTATCCCACTACTGGGTATCTACCTAAACAACTTGAAATCAACAACCCAAAGCAACATATGCACCCCTATGTCCATTGCAGCACTATTCACAATAGCCAAGACGTGGAAACAATCCAAGTGCCCATCAACCAATGATTGGATAAAGAAGATGTGATATATATACACAACGGAATACTACTCAGCCATAAAAAAGACAATATCATCCCATTCGCAACAACATGGGTGGACCTGGAGGGTATTATGCTAAGTGAAATAAGCCAGACTAAGAAAGACAAACACCACATGATTTCACTTATATGTGCAATATAAACAAACACATGGACAAAGAAAATTTCAGTGGCTACCAGGGGAAGCGGGCTGGAGGGTGGCCACAAGGGGTGAAAGGGAGCACTTATGCAGTGACAGACAAGAAAAAATGTACAACTGAAATTTCACAATGATGTAAACTATTATGAATCTCAAAAAAATAAAAGTAAAAAATTGAGATACTATAAATATGTCCAAAGATTTAAAGGAAAACCTCAACATGATGAAAATAAAAATTTAAAAGAAAAAATGGAACATCTATAGATGAAAAATAGAATATCTGAAAGGGAATATTCACTAGGGTGGGCTCAAGAGCAAATTAGATACTGTAGGAGAAAGGATCTGTAAACTTACAGACAAAGTAGTAGAAACTATCCAAACCGAAGCACAGAGTAATAAAGCCAAAAAAATTAACAGAGCCTCTGTGACCTTCTCAGATACTATGACATATTCTGATGTATATGTAATTAAAAGAAGGAATGTAGGCAGAAAAAATAGTGGGAAATTTCTTAGATTTTCTGAAACTATAAACCCACAGACACAAGAATTTCAACAAACTCTAAGTATGAAAAAGACAGAGAAAGCAATGCATAGAATCATCATAATCAAATTATGAAAACCAATAAGAGAAAACCCTAAGAGCACTCAGAGAAAAGACCCATTACGGACAGAGAAACAAAGGCAAGCATTATCACCTACTTGTCTTCAGAAACAATGCTAAGCTGGAAGACAACGACATCCCATCTTTAAAGTGCTAAAAATAAATCAACCTAGAAAATATCATTCAAAATTCCCACCCAAAAAATCATTCAAAAAAGAAAATAAAACAAATATTTTTTTCAGACAAACAAAACCTAAGAGAATTGGTTGCCAGAGACCTACAGTATGGAAAATAGTAAAGGAGATTATTCAAGCTGAAGGAAAATGATTCCAGATGGAAACTCAAATCTACAAGGCAAAATGGAGATAATCAGAAATGGTAAATATTTGAATAAACATAAAAGATGTTTCTTGCTCAATTTCTGTAAAAGCTAATTGACCTTTAAAAGCAAAAGTAATAACAATATATTGTGGAGTTTATAAAATATGCAGAAGTAACACGTAAAATAATAAAAATAGCTGAAAAATGAGAAGTGGGGAATAGAAGTATTGGTTTAAGATTCTTATATCATATGTGAGGTGGTGTAATATTTAAAGTAGACAGTAATACAGCAAAGTTGTATATTGTAAACTCTAGAGCAAACACTAAAAACAAAAAAAGAGGTGAGCTTATAAGTCAATAAAAAAGTTAAAATGGAATATTTTAAAATAATCCAAAAGAAAGTAGGAAAAGAGGAAAAAAGAAAAAGGATAAGAAAACAGATGAGATAAATAGAAAACAATTAGCAAGATGGTAGATTTGAATGAGTCATATCAATAATTCTATCAGATGAAATGACATAAACACACCAAATAAAAGTGAGAGGTTGTTAGAAAGGATAAAAGGCAACTATATACTGTCTACAAGAAATTCCCTTTAAATATAAAGACACAGGTTGAAAAATGATGAGAAAAGATACTCCATGAAAACACTAAGCATAAGAAGACTGGAATGGCAATATTAAAATCAAGTAACGTAGAGATCAGAATATGGAATGTTACCAGAGATAAAGATTAACATTTCATAATGACAAAAAGGTAAGATCATCAAGAAGACAAAACACTCTTGAACCAGTATGCAACTAACAACTATGTATGTCCAAATACATAGAACAAAAACCAACAGACAAAGAAAAAATATGCAAATCCCCTATTACAGTTGGAAATTAAACATTCCTCTCTCAGTAATTGATAGAACAAACAGATAAAACTATTAAGGATATGGAAAATCTGAATACTATCAATGAACTCAAACTAACTGATATTTATAGAACACTACACCAAACAACTGTAGAATATTCATTCTTTTCAATTACACATGGAAAATTAACAGGATAGTTCATATGCTGCCATAAAACAAGTCTCAACAAATGTAAAAAGATTGGAAATATACAGAACATATTCTCTGACCACAACTTAATTAAATGAGAAATAAAAAACAAAAGGATATTTGAAAAATTCCAAACTATTTGGAAATTAAACACAGTTCTAAATGACCCATGAGTTAAGCAAGAAATCACAAGAGAAATTAGAAAATATTTCAAACTGAATTATAATGAAAACATAATGTACCAAAATTTGTGGGATGGAGCTAAAACAGTGCTTAGGGAAATTTTCATAACTTTAAATGCTTATATTGGAAAAGAAGAAAGGTTTAAAACAAATTCTCTAAGCTTCTATCTTAAGAAGCTAGAAATAGAAATAGATGAACAAATTAAACCCAAAGTAAGTAAAAGGAAGGAAATAACAAAAATAAGAACAGAAATCAATGAAATAGAAAACAGATAATACAAAAAAAATTAACGAAACAAAAAAACTTGTTCTTTGAAAAGATTAATAAAAGAGATAAGCTGCTAGCTAGGCTGATCAAGAAATCAAGAGAGGAAATACATTACCAATATCAGGAATAAAAGAGGTGACATTACTATAGATCCTAAAGTTATTAAAAGCATAGTAAAGGAATATCATGAACAAGTTTATACCAATAAATTTGACAACTTAGAAGAAAAAGATAATTTCTTTGAAAGTCACAAAGTACCAAAAGTGTCACAAGAAGAAACAAAATCTGAGTAGACCTATATCTATTTTTTAAAAATTGAATTTGTGTTTAAAAACTGTTCCTCAAAGAAAACTGAAGTCCAGATTTTTTTAAAAGAAGAAATCTTACACAAACTCTTCCAGAAAACAAAGTTAGAGGAAACAATTTTAAAATTCATTTTACGTGGCCAACATTACCCTTATACCAAAATCAGACAGAGACATTACAAGAAAATAAAATTACAGGCCAATATCGTTCATAAACATAGACATAGAGATCTTTAAGAAAGTGATAGCAAATTCAGCAATATATATAAAGGAGAATAATCATAACCAAATGGAGTTTTTTCAAGAGGGCAGGGAAGCTTATTTTTCAAAAATCAATCAATGTAATTCACCATGTTCACAAAATAAAAGAAAACAAATCATATGATCATCTCAATAGATGCAGGAAAAGCATTAGACAGAATTTGATATCCATTTAAGAAAAAGAGCCTCAGCAAACTAGGAATACAAAGAAACTTCCTCAATCTGATAAAGAGCATTTATGAAAAACCTTCATTTATGAAATGAAGAAAGACTGAACACTTCCCCCCAAAGATCAGGAACAGGCAAGGATGTCCACTTTTACCATTTCTATTCAACATTGTACTAGAGGTCCCAGCCAGTGCAATAAGGCAAGGAAATGAAATAAAACACATACATATTAGAAAAGAAGTAAAACCATCTATACTCACCATCAACATAATCATGTATGTAAAATCCTAAGGAATCTACAAAAAAGCTACTAGAATTAATACATCATTTTAGAAAGGTCTCAGAATACAGGTTTAATATTCAACAATTAATTGTATTTCTGTGTACTAGCAATAACCAACTGGAGATTTTAAAAATTTGAAATACCATTTATAACAGCATCAAAAATTTTTGCATGAAATAGTTCCAGGCACAAAAAATACTAATTTAAATGCATTGAGGACTCATGGCAACATGACATACTAGGCTAAAACAGATAAAACCCTCCCAGTCTATTATAAATACCCCTTAACACTGGAGTGCCCAACAGGTCAGTCCTTGCATATTTTTCTTCTCCAGCTATACCTGCTTCTCATCTCAGGACTTTGAATTCCATCTATGTATAAGTACCCTCCAAATGTCTACCTCTCATTTCCACCTCTTCTCCCCTGTCTTGTATATTCAATAGCCTACTCATCATGTCCCCTTGGATGTGTAATAGACACTTCAAACTTAACCTGTTCAAAACTGAATTCCTTATTTTCCACTCCCCTCCATCTGCTCCTCTTGCTGCCCTCCCTATGTTAGCAATCAGTTTTTCCAGGGACTCTAGTCGGAAACTTTGAAGTCCTCTTTGACTCCTCTCTTTCTCTCACATCCACCTCCAAATCATCAACAAATCATGTTGTCCCTCCCTCAGACTATAATCAGAATCTGACCACTTCTCTCCTCCTCTACCACTACCACCCTGGTCAAACCACCACCATCTCTTGCCTGGCTTATTATGATAGCACATAATTCTTCTCCTTGCTTTTATTTTTGCTTTCCTACCGTCCATTACCTATGAAGCAGACAGATTAATCCTTGTAAAATGTTATGATCATGCCACTCTTCTGTTCACCATTTATGTATTCCCAGTATTCAGAACAGTAATTGGACACAAAAAAAGTGCTCCATAAATTTATGTTAAGTAAGTGAACAAAAAAATGGATAAAATATAATTTAAATGTTTTAACACAAAATGAAGCCCAAAACAAAGATGGAAATGTCCAAGTGCCAAAAATAGAGGAAACTCAAAGCTAGGCTTGGAAGAAGAAGCTGAACTGAAAGCGACTTTCAGATGCAACATTGGGCTTTAAGGGAACATGGATAGGAGGTATGACCTTAGGATCACTTGAGGCAGGGGGCTGGAATTTGCTCCCCTGCATGAAACCCTAGGCCTCCACAGGCTCCCTCTTCCATGATAAGTAGATCAAAAAAAGATCCCTCTCCAACCCCAGACAGAGAAGCCTCAATGGAAGCATGCCATTCACCCTGAACCAAGAGTAATGAAGAGAAAAAACAATTCCCAGGAAATATAAGCCCTAGGTCTGTGCCATAGACAGATGCAGGTCCAAACTGGCACTTCTGGAGTGGTGCGGGACCTCCAGGAGGATTGACCAGCACACAGACTTTCTAGGGTCACTGGCACTCTAAACCTCTGCCACAGCAAACACGCCACCACTCCGCAGAGGCCTCCGAGCCCAGAACACACTACATCACTTACGTTTTCAAAAAGCAGCTCCCATGGAAGATAAACTCACCATAAAAGATTACATAGTGCACAAGAAAACAAGTCACCACGGGGGAGAGGGGTAAACCCTATATGATAAATACATTTAAAAATATTTAAGGAGATACTTCTTTAAAAAAGAGAGATCCATTTTTTTTTACAAAAAAATAGGTCGATTTTAAAAAAACAAATGAAACTTCTAGAAATAATAATATAGTCATTAAAATTTAAAAGTTGGTGATTGGATTAAATAGGTTGGACAAAGCTAAAGAAGGAATAAACAAACTGGAAACATACAAAAAAATCACCCAGCTTATGGCAGGGGGAGATAAAGACAGAGAGAGTGCAGAAAAGTAATAAAAAATAAAATGATAAGATCTAACATATATCTAATAGAAAAGCCACAAATTAAGAATTCACAGAGATGAGAGAAGGCAATATTTCAAGTACAATGGCTGAAATGATGAAGTTATGAGTCCTTACTGCTAGGTAGGATAAGGAAAAACAAAGCCCATCAAAAAATCCTAGTTAAGGGGCCAGCCCCATGGCCTAGCGGTTAAGTTCAGCATGCTCTGCTTCAGTGGCTCGGGTTCACAGGTTTGGATCCTGGATGCAGACCTACACCACTCATCAGCCATGCTGTGGTGGTGACCCACATACAAAATAGAGGGAGATTGGCACAGATGTTAGCTCAGGCCTAATCTTCCTCAAGCAAAAAAAAAAAGAGGAAAATTTGCAACAAGATGTTAGCTTAGGGTTAATCTTCCCCAGAAAAAAAAAAAAACCTAGTTAAACTGGAAAACATATCAAATATAAAAATATAATCTTAAAAATCTACCATGAAGAAAATTCAGATTTCCCTCAAAAAAAATTATCTTCTCATCAAAATTATAGATATCAAAATCAGTGGTTGGAAGTATGAAAGTATTTAGGGAAAACAATTCAATCTAGCATTCTGTACTTTGCTGAATTATCTGTGAGATAATTGTGAAATTATCAAGAGTGAGAGTGAAGTAATGACATTTCTAAACAAATATTGAGGAAGTGTATGACTCATGGACATTTGCTGGAAGAATTAGTAAGGGGTGCACTTTGGGAAGGAAAGTACACTCCAAAGGCTGATGCAAGAAGAATAGTTAGCAAAGAAATTCACAAACATATCTAAATAAATATTGACTATAACAACATATTTTTAAAAAGTAATGTCCAACTTGGGGCAAGAAGAGGTAACTAAAAGAAGGTGGAATTTAAAACCTACTCAATGGTATGAACGATAGGAGGAAACCAGCTTAAAAGTTTCCTAAAGTCCTTATATTATTCTGTAGGAAAGCATAGATATTGCTTACTAAGCATGTTAAAAAGATAAAAGTAACCTAAAAAGGAAGAGAAATAGAATGTAAAACTTCCAAACCATTGGCAGGATAGGGAGAAAACACAGAAAACTAGATGAATAGCGCCAGGAAGGGAGCAGGGCGAGAGCAGCATGATTACGCAGAGGAAGCATTACAACATAGAAACACATCCAAAGGTGTCCATGGGTTAGTTTGGGTTCCCTCAGGAGCAGAAGTTGAAACAAAGATTCAAGTGCAAGTAGTTTATTTGGGAAGTGATCCCAAGAAATACTGGTTGGGGAATGGGAAAGTGAGACAGGGAAAGGAAGACAGTCACAAGCATCATGAAGCAGGTTCCCATCGTGGATAAGCGCAGCTTAGTCCCACTGGAGGTTTCTGAGAGCTGCGTAGAGTCCAGTGTGGAACTAGAGCTGAGAGTGAAAAAGGAGCGAAGAAGCTGGGGTGCATATTTATCAGTCACTGGTTGAGAGACGCTGCCGGGTATTCATTCCCACACACCTTCACCGTAGACTGCTCGTGGCTGAGCAGACTTCAGCTGTTAGAGAAAACTCCAGGCAGAGAGATGTAGGTGGCGGCAGGGATAACTACGGTGAGGCAGGGCATCCCAGAGCTCCTGCTGCCATCAGGATTCATAACACATGTAAACCGACTACAGTTGCATAGAAAAGACACAGTCCTCAGACTGGATTTTTTTTTTAAGAAAAAAATTCCTTTATATGCTGTTTCAAAAGAGACATACTTATACACACAAAATTCTTTGCTCTGGCAGCTGAGAGGGCCTAGAAGCAATGACATCCCACTAGCAATGAGCACACCCAGCACCCAGATCTTGGTTTCTAATACCAGTCTCCAGCAGAAGGAACCAGGACTCCTTGGAGAAATGGCTGACTCCAGGGCTGGGGCAGGAAAAAAAAAAAAAGCCTACATCAATAGGAGCATGTCCAAGAGACACAGGAGACAACTGAAAGAGCTCCCAGTGGCCAAAGACGGAACAACTTACGCAACAAAATTAAGTAGATTGGATTGCAGCTCAAAGTATGGAATAAATATCCAAGAGTCTATACTGATATAAACAAGTGATTAAGTAAATAAATGGAAGAGAAGACAATCTCCCAATGCAGAAGAAGTTAAAATAATTTACGTAGACACTCCGCCCTCAAAGAGGTGCAGAATAACTGTCCACTCCTTAGATGTGGGCTGAACACAGGGACTTCCTTCCAAAGACGACAATAAGGAATGGATGGACAGGAGGGTGGACAAAGTAACTTTACAGCGGAGAACCCGGACAAACATCACCTCAGCCAGGCAATCAAGGTCAGCATCAACAGTGATGTCATATTGACAGTATACACTTTGATATGACATGGTGAAAATGGCATTTTACCTCCGTGATCTTCCTCCCTAAAACCCACCATTCCAATTATGAAAAAATCATCAGAAAAATCCCAGTGGAGGGATATTCTGCAAAATACCTGACTGGGACTCCTCAAAACTGTCACAGTCATCAAAAAGAGGGAAAATCTGAGAAACTATCACAACCAAGAGGAGTCTACAAAGACATACAACTAAACGTCAAGTGGTGTCCTGGATGGGATTCTGGGACAGAAAAAGGACATTGGGTCAAAACTAAGGTCAGCTAATTCAAGTATGGACTTGAGTTAATAATATCAATATTGGCTCGGTAAGTGTAACAAATGTAATACACTAACGTAAGATGTTAATAATGGGAAACTGGGTGCAGAGTATATGGGAACTCTGTACGACCTTAGTCATTTTTCTGTAAATGTAAAGCTGTACTAAAAAAAAAAGGTTATTTTTAAAGAGAGAGAGAGACATCTAAGAATACAAAGAGAGAACGAAAGTAAAGAGATAGGAAAAGAAATTCCAACCAAACACCCACACAGAGCTAGTATATAAGAAAATGAGACTTAAGGCCAAAAGCATTATTGTTACTTAACAACAACTCACCAGAAAAATATCATGATCTTGTAAACACCTATCAACATAGCCTCAAAATAAATGACTTGTATACTCTTTTTTTCCCAAAAGCTTTAATTCTGAAGTAGGCTCCCAGATAAAGCCCAGGATATTCTCATTTTTCCATTATTTTCCTGCTTCTTATCCTAAATGGTACTGTGACATACTGAAAAATATTCCAAGTTTTACTTTATGTAACTTTAAGTGAAATTATGAAACTGTAGTCATTCTTTTGGGCAAAAGAAAAATGTCTTACAGGCAATTCACATAGAGAATTATCAAGGATAGTCCATGCGTAGGCCTGAACTTTGAGTTTATAATTTAGCATTAGCCTGAAGTAAAAACTCCTAACTCAGTGGTTTGCTTTCTTACAATTTCCACCCTCTCCAGACTCAAAGACACTTCTATCGGGAGTTGCACAGCATGCAGTGCTCGGGGCTCTCAGAAAAACGCCTGGCAACTTCAAGAGCAGCAGGAATCAGAACCCCGAGAGGGCGTCCAGGTTTCAGCATCTGGAGAGCTCACCCACAGAATGCAGACTGCAGAAAGAAAGGAGGGACTCAGGTGGGTCAATCAATAAGTAAGCAAAGACATTTGCAGAGTTTATCAGGAATATGTCACATTATGTTGACATAGATTTATAAAAAGAGAGCAAGTTTGGTAAATTAGGAATTATGAAATGGTGACGAAGGTAGGAAAAACTGCAAAATCCTCTGCCTCCCCAGGCAGCAAGGAAGTGTAAAGAACACGAAGCCTGCCAACGTCACACTTTAAGATCTCCCCTGTGCTTCCAGTCGGGAAGGACAATGAAATTCCTAGCGCGGCCTGCCTCAGTTTACTAGAACGGTAAACCCCGCACCTTGAGGTCTTGCTCTAAGTTATTTCCAAAGTCAGAGGAACACTTTTTTCCTTCATATCTTAAGCAAATATTGGCAGGATTCGTCTGCCAATTATACTTATATAACAATCACAAATACAATAAATATTTGGGAAAATGAGTATTTGCAACTATATTTTTTCATATCAAAGGGGTTTTCCAACTCAGAATCAATCAGAAGAACTCAGTTATGTAAAGCACATGAGTGTGTGTGTGTGCACGTGTGTTTCTAAAAGCTTAAAAATTATTGAGAGCAAAACTCATTTTATGTAACTAATTTTTAAAAATACTGGTAAGTGGTCTGATTTTTAAATTTATAAAAGGAGTCATTTTTAAAGTTTGAAATCCTTCAGGGGAAGGAAAAACTAACAATGAGTGAGTGCCTACT